>NC_083436.1:27328474-27977640 GCF_020745735.1 Hemiscyllium ocellatum | reverse complement strand
ACAAAGTCAAAGCTATCTGAATTCAAATAAACTCAATCCTTCAGAATTAGTCTGATTGAATTTTCTTAAGACATCAAAGGTACACAGTAGCATTCTACTATTTTCATTTGAAGGAATAATGTCCTTTAAAGATTCCAGGATTGTTATCTTCAACAATGATGAGTAAAAACAGATAAACTCCAGTCTCACAATAGCCATGCAACATGGAGTTTAGCTGTAAACATTGAATAAAAATGAGATTGGAAATTTATTTTCCCTGACTCAGATCCAGCGAAAGGTCACTTTGTGGCGGCAATGTTGACTTTGAGAAAAGGAGAGAGCAAAACATGTGCCATCAGAGCAGATGAAACATCTCTCCTTTTTCCTGATCAGGTACTGGCTATTTACACAATTGCCCAAGGTCACAATTACCTCCAGTGGGTCATTAATAAGTCACAAACTCTCATAATTGTGGAGAATCATTTATTCAAAGCAAGGTTGTAAGGTGGGAGTGCGGGCAGGGGAGGAATGGTGAGTGGGAGTGTGTTGATGGTAATGAGGAGCTGAGCTGTGTGTGTACTTCAGCACAACACTCGCTTGCTGTGGATGATGGATACAAAAAGGTGCTGAGCTTCCCTGATACATGGGCATTCAGAAACTGAGGGTGAACCTGAACGACGTGGCTATGGCAAGATTTACAGCAGAAGCAGGTGTGAAATGTGAAGAGGTCTATCGTGATGTTGGGGCATCTCACTCTATCTTTTATGCACTTGCCAAGTAGCGAGGTGAGTATCTCACTAGGGGCAGCAATGAGTTGCCAATGAAGGGAGATTATAGCTTGTTAAATGCCTGTTAATTATTGGCAAAACTTGCTCCATTAATATTCAGCTTCCCATCTTACCAAACAAGCTAGAGTTTGTGACATGGAGGTCAGAGCAGGCATTTGGTGACTTCAGTTTGCAGAGATAGCAGGCACCAGGGTCTCAGGGCACGTTTCGTGGGCACCAGCCACATGCAACCAATGTGCATGGTCACTGGCGTCCAACATGTGCTAGCCTCTAAGAACCCTCATGGCACATCCCCAATGCACTAGCAGTATTCTTCTGCACGTCAGCACTGTTCCCTTGGGCTGCACGCTGGTAACTATCATTGTAAAGCTACTGCAAGGACACAGTGCATTCTGGGACGTATACCAATCTCAGGCTAAACAGGGAGGTGTCAAAAAGTAGATGGTAGCACTTATACTGGGAGAGTGGGGGAAGTCATTGACCCTCTTCCTATGTTGTTGCGCATTCCCCAGATGGTTCAAATTGCACTAAACTAGATGGCAACCTCGGACCAAGCTGGTGTGGACTAGCTTCGTGGCCTCCACTGGTGGTCCTGGGGAAAGAGGACCTCCTAGTCCTGCACTACCCCAACCCAGCAGGATCTTCACGTCATTGGCTGCAAAGCAGTGCACTAATTTTCCCCTGTCTCCCACATCCAGGGAAATGTCAGAGCAGCTCCGAACTGTTGGTACCAGTCTGGCTGCACGATGGGCTTTACAAGATAGTGATCTCTCAGCAGATATCTGGTGAGGGACATATTGACATGACAGAATGGAGCCTGGTAAGATGGGGATAGAACCAGATGAGAAAGCTCTCATAGGAGTGTGATAAATAGTTGATGAGCTGAGTTTGATAAGATGTGGTGAGAAATCCCTATAAAAAACCTGAGGCAACTCACACAGCCAAAAGCAAAGCATGAGATCCAGCCCTGAAGTTTCCTTTCAAACAAAAACAAAGTTGTACCAGCATTTTAGTCTCACTGTTAATTAAAAGTTAAAAATCACACAACACAAGGTTATAGCCCAACAGGTTTATTTGGAAGCACTAGCTTTCGGAGCGCTGTTCCTTCATGTGCGGTGCTCCGAAAGCTAGTGCTTCCAAATAATCCTGTTGGACTATAACCTGGTATTGTATCATTTTTAACTTTGTCCATCCCAATCCAACACTGGCACCTCCAAATCATGTTAATTAAAAGATGGCTTTTGTTTTCTGCATTCTTGAACATTGCTAAAAGGCTACAAGTTGAAGCTTTTCACCTGGTATTCACGAAAACTATGATGCAAGATCAATCAGCATCCTCTCCTCATCCTGTATTAAAATAAAATATCTCCTTTATTGAGTCTATTTCGTGTGTTCTAGTGCAAGGTGAAAAGCTTCAAGTTCTAGTCTCTTATTAGCAATGTTTCAGTTCTGTATTACCATTTATTTCTCTATCCTTAGAAAGCTTTTATCCAGAAGCTGTAATAAATATACTGAGCTCACTAGGAGGAAGATTATCAGAGTTCAAAATCTGAATTCTGCCTTTATCAGCCAATTACAGGCAAAGCTAAAAATGTAATTTGCTTTTGAGTGGTGTCAGATCAAGAAAGGTTGAGCAGGTTCGGCCTCTCAAATTTAAAAGGATGTGAGGTGAGTTTATTGTAACGTAAGATTGTTAAGAAATAAGACCATAAGACATAGGAGTGGAAGTAAGGCCATTCGGCCCATCGAGCCCACTCCGCCATTCAATCATGGCTGATGGGCATTTCAACTCCACTTATCAGCGTTCTCCCCGTAGCCCCTAATTCCTCGAGACAACAAGAATCTATCAATCTCTGCCTTGAAGACATTTAGCGTCCCAGCCTCCACTGCAAATGGAAGATAGATGGATACCAGGAGGATATTTCCTCTTGTGGAGGAAGAGTGGAACCCAGAAACAGAGTTAAGGCAATCATGCCATTCCCAAAGGGGAGACTGTAGAAGCTCTTAAACATTAATTTCACGTGCAGACTGATAGACTGGCAATCAACTTTGCAAACGATCAGTTAATTGAGGAATTGCTCATAAAGAAATGTCATGGATTTATTACCTCAAAGTCTGATCTATGATGCAGCCCAGCAAATAAATAAGTGACCCAGTTAGCTAGCAATGTAGGTGATGTCATCAGGGTGGATTCATCCCTGCACCAGCTAAGGTTAATGTGAAGGTCCTGCTTTCAAAGACCTTACCATTCACCTGAGGTGTGGTGACCGTCAGGTTAAACTCACCACAAATCATCATTCTCTCGCTCTCTAATGAGAAGGCAGCCTCATGGTTCTGGGAGATTAAAAAGAGGAGCTGCTGGCCTAGTGGTATTATCACTGGACTAGTAAGTAAGAGGCCCCTTACTGATGTTCTGGGGGCACATGTTCAAATTCCAACATTGCAGTTGGTAGAATTTCAATCCCTTTATCAATGGGCCAAGGCTGTGCTGCATGATTTGAAATAAAATCAAGTTAACTCAGCCTCCATTAGTACGGATTCATAACAACACACTAGATAACCTGTGCTTGCTTTGTTAAGAAATTGTCTGTTAATGACTTGCTAGTTTATCATAAGCTACTGCATTTATACAAGTCTACTTGCAGGGCAGCACAGTCATTCAGTGGTTAGCACTACTGCTTCACAGCGCCAGGGCTCTAGTTTCAATCCTCTAAACCCTCTGGGGTTTAATTCCCTCTGCGCTTAAAGGGAATTATATACAGGGTATGCTAGTAGAGTGGTTAAGAATGGACACAGGATGCTTGTGTTTATCAGTAGTGGAATAGATTATAAGAACAGGGATATTAGATTACCTACAGAGTGGAAACAGGCCCTTCAGCCCAACAAGTCCACACTGACCCTCCGAAGAGTAACCCACCCAGACGCATTTCCCTCTGACTAATGCACCTAGCGCTATGGACAAGTTACTTTGGCCAATTCACCTGACCTGCACATCTTTGGACTGTGGGAGGAAACCAGAGCACCCAGAGGGAACCCACACAGACACAGGGAGAATGTGCAAACTCCACACAGACTGGAGTCAAGGCCGGAATCAAACGTGGGACCCTGGTGCTGTGAGGCAGCAGTGCTAACCACTGAGCCACCGTGACCCCCATGTTGATCAAGGCACAGCTGGAATACTGTGTGCAGTTTGGTGCACCACACTATAGGAAGTACGTGATTGCACTGGAGGGGTTACAAAGCAGATTCACCAGGATATTGCAAGGCCTTTCTGCTATAAAGAGAGACTGGACAAGTTTGGATTGTTTCATTTGGAGCAAAGAGTGTTGGGGAGATTCCTGACAGAGATGTATAATATTAAACGGGGCATGGACAGGGTGAATGGAATGCAGCTGTTCCCCACAGTCGAAGGGCCAATGAAAAGGAGGCACAATTTTAAAGTGAAAGTAAGAAGATTTAGAGAGTCACAGTCATAGAGATGTACAGCACGGAAACAGACCCTTCAGTCCAACCCGTCCATGCCGACCAGATATCCCAACCCAATCTAGTCCCATCTGCCAGCACCCAGCCCATATCCCTCCAAAGCCTTCCTATTCATATACCTATCCAAATGCCTCTTAAATGTTGTAATTGTACCAGCCTCCACCACTTCCTCTGAAAGCTCATTCCACACATGTACCACTCTCTGTGGAAAAAGTTGCCCCTTAGGTCTGTTTTATATCTTTCCCCTCTCACCCTAAACCTATGCCCTCTCAGTCTGGACTGCCCCACCCCAGGGAAAAGACTTTGTCTATTTATCCTATCCATGCCCCTCATGATTTTGTAAACCGCTATAGTGTCACCCCTCAGCCTCCGATGCTCCAGGGAAAACAGCCCCAGCCTGTTCAGCCTCTCCCTATAGCTCAAATCCACCAATCCTGGCAACATCCTTGTAGATCTTTTCTGAACCATTTCAAGTTTCACAACATCTTTCCGATAGGAAGGAGACCAGAATTTCATGCAATTTTCCAACAGTGGCCTAACCAGTGGCCTGCACATGTCCTCCCAACTCCAGTACTCAACACTCTGACCAATAAAGGAAAGCATACCAAACGCCTTCTTCACTATCCTATCAACCTGTGACTTCACTTCCAAGGAGCTATGAACCTGCACTCCAAGGTCTCTTTGTTCAGCAACACTCCCTAGGACCTTACCATTAAGTGTATAAGTGCTACTAAGATTTGCTTTTCCAAAATGCAGCACCTCACATTTATCTGAATTAAACTCCATCTGCCACTTCTCAACTCATTGGCCCACCTGGTCAAGATCCTGTTGTAATCTGAGATAACTTTCTTCACTGTCCACTACACCTCCAATTTTGGTGTCATCTGCAAACCTACTAACCATGCCTCTTATGCTCACAACCAAATCATTTATATAAATGACAAAAAGTAGAGGACCCAGCACCAATCCTTGTGGCACTCCACTGGTCACAGGCCTCCAGTCTGAAAAACAACTCTCCACCACCACCCTCTGTCTTCTATCTTTGAACCAGTTCTGTATCCAAATGGCTAGTTCTCCCTGTATTCCGTGAGATCTAACCTTGCTAACCAGTCACCCATGGGGAACCTTATCAAGCGCCTTACTAAAGTCCATATAGATCACATCTACCACTCTGCCCTCATCAATCCTCTTTGTTACTTCTTCAAAAAACTCAATCAAGTTTGTGAGACATGATTGCACACACACAAAGCCACAGTGACTATCCCTAATCAGTCCTCGCCTTTCCAAATACATGTACATCCTGTCCCTCAGGATTCCCTCCAACAACTTGCCTATCACCGACGTCAGGCTCACTCGCCTATAGTTCCCTGGCTTGTCCTTACTACTCTTCTTAAACAGTGGCACCACGTTTGCCAACCTCCAATCTTCTGGGGCACCTCACCTGTGACTATTGATGATACAAATATCTCAGCAAGAGGCGCAGCAAGAGGATTTGAGGAATTCACTGCCTGGGAGGCTAGTGAATGCAGGAGACCTCATAATAAAGTACTTGGATGAGCACTTGAAGTGTCACAACATGCGAGGCGATGGGCTGAGTTAGGTAGTGCTATATCTTTGGTGGACAGATATAACGCACTGAAGAGCCTCTTCTGCACTGTGATACCAACATGATACCGACAGGAGAAAAGTATTGTTGCTTCCCAAGTGAAGGGGGATAACATGAAGTGAAAGGCCTTGTGCTTAGGGAGGAGTGAGCAAGATGGAAAGCAGAGAAATCCAATTCTAAAGTGGGAATTACTCACCACTGGCAGCACCGTGTGGGGCATGTTCGAATAAGGACGATAATCAGCAATAGCTACATGTGGTCTGTAGGTTACAGCTCCACTGGAATCCAGAAAAGCTTGCCTTTCATGCAACAGAGAGCTCAGAAACCAAGGATTCAAGCCTAAAATTACAAGGTAATTCAAAATTAGACACAAACTTAAGGGTTTTCTTCTTTTTATTTGACTTTGCTATTAAATATTTTCCTTGACTTAGCATGGGCTTAAGTTTCAAAATGAATAAGGAACATTTATTTGTAATTTTATTCCTTTTGGCACTGAATAATATTGCTTTAACTTTTAAAACAAGTAAATGGTTATATTTCACATGAACCAGTCTTTCAATGGGAAATGTGATGAGAAGTCACATTAGGAGGTCTCTGGTGCCTCCTTGTGGCAGCCAGATGTAATGCTGGTTGAAAATGTGTTGCTGGTTAAAGCACAGCAGGTTAGGCAGCATCCAAGGAACAGGAAATTCGACGTTTCGGGCCAGAGCCCTTCATCAGGAATCCAAGGAACAGGAAATTCGACGTTTCGGGCCAGAGCCCTTCATCAGGCTCTGGCCCGAAACATCGAATTTCCTGTTCCTTGGATGCTGCCTAACCTGCTGCGCTTTAACCAGCAACACATTTTCAGCTCTGATCTCCAGCATCTGCAGACCTCACTTTTTACTCGAAGATGTAATGCTGGTGGCAATCTGAGAATTGGACACTAGACCATTTAATAACTGGCATTGGACAGGAAATAGGCAAGAAGATTAAAGATCAAATTGCGATCATTTTACTAACGTACATACACATAAGACAAAGGTTTTGGATGTAAAACTAGTGTAATAATGTACAAGTTAAAAACGTTTCTTTTGGAATAGGCTGCAAGACCTGAAGATGTTTATAGTGCAAGCAGAAGAAATGAACACCTGTCTGAAAGCATTATCCCAACTAGAATTAGTACAAATTGTCAAGCAACTGTTAGGAATCGTTTGGTACTTTTGGACATTACAACACATACATGAGTGCAAAATAGTAAAATTTCATTCTGATCAATTTTTTTTTGATAAAACTGTTACAAAATACTTCTGGTCATTTTTAATTTCTGTTACATATCAACGTCTTTACTTCTGCTCATATTAGGAAATAGAGCCTGATGTATACATTTCTATCATAGTTTATACAGTGAGGTGATTAGTTCCATTAGCTCAATGACTAGTGTGTGCTTCAGAATAATGCGAATAGCACAGGCTCAATTGTTGCTCTGGGTGAGACAGACTTGAGACAATAGAAAATAGGTGCAGGAGTAGGCCATTCTGCCTGCACCACCATTCAATATGATTATGGCTGATCATCCTCAATCAGTATCCTCTTCCTTCCTTATCTCCATAACCCTTGATTCCACTATCCTTGAGAGCTCTATCCAACTCTTTCCTAAATGAATCCAGAGACTGGGCCTCCACTGCCTTCTGGGGCAGAGCATTCCACACACTCACCACTCTCTGGGTGAAGAAGTTTCTCCTCATCTCTGTCCTAAATGGTCTATCCCTTATTTTTAAGCTGTGTCCTCTGGTTTGGGACTTTCCCATCAGCAGAAACATGTTTCCTGCCTCCACAGTGTCCAATCCTTTAATAATCTTATATGTCTCAATCAGATCCCCTCTCAGGCTTCTAAACTCAAGGGTATACAAGCCCAGTCGCTCCAATCTTTCAACATAAGATAGTCCGCCATTCCAGGAATTGACCTCGTGAACCTACGCTGCACTCCCTCAATAGCCAGAATGTCTTTCCTCAAATTTGGAGACCAGAACTGGACACAATATTCCAGGTGCGGTCTCACCAGGGCTCTGTACAGTTGCAGAAGAACCTCTTTGCTTCTATACTCAATCCCTCTTGTTATGAAGGCCAGCATGCTATTAGCTTTCTTCACTACCTACTCTACCTGCATGCTTGCCTTCATTGACTGAGAACACCCAGATCTCTTTGTACTGCCCCTTTATCTAACTTGACTCCATTTAGGTAGTAATCTGCCTTCCTGTTCTTGCCACCAAAGTAGATAACCATACACTTATTCACATTAAACTGCATCTGCCATGCATCTGACCACTCACCTAACCTGTCCAGGTCACCCTGTAATTTCCTAACATCCTCCTCACATTTCATCCTGCCACCCAGTTTTGTATCATCAGCAAATTTGCTAATGTTACTACTAATACCATCTTCTATATCATTAATATATATTGTAAAAAGCTGCGGTCCCAACACTGATCCCTGCGGTACCCCAGTGGTCACCGCCTGCCATTCTGAAATGGAGCTGTTTATCACTAAGCTTTGTTTCCTGTCAGGCAATCAATTTTCAATCCAAATCAGTACTTTGCCCCCAATACCATGCACCCTAATTTTGCTCACTAATCTCCTATCTTTATCAAAAGCTTTCTGAAAGTCCAGGTACACTACATCCACTGGATCTCCCTTGTCCATCTTCAGAGCTACATGCTCAAAAAATTCCAAAAGATTAGTCAAGCATGATTTTCCCTTCATAAATCCATGCTGACTCTAACCTATCCTGTTACTGCTATCCAGATGTGTCGTAATTTCATCCTTTATAATTGACTCCAGTATCTTTCCCACCACTGAGGTCAGACTAACTGGTCTATAATTTCCTGCTTTCTCTCTCGCTCCTTTCTTAAAAAGTGGTACAACATTAGCCACCCTCCAATCCGCAGGAACTGATCCTGAATGTATTGAACTCTGGAAAATAATCACCAACACATCC
The DNA here is from genome assembly GCF_020745735.1 of Hemiscyllium ocellatum. Classification (NCBI taxonomy): domain Eukaryota; kingdom Metazoa; phylum Chordata; class Chondrichthyes; order Orectolobiformes; family Hemiscylliidae; genus Hemiscyllium; species Hemiscyllium ocellatum. Next base: position 27,968,807 of record NC_083436.1, on the reverse strand, counting down.
ACGATCTCTACAGCCACCTCCTTCAGTACCCTGGGATGTAGACCATCAAGCCCCGGGGACTTACCAGCCGTCAGTCCTAACAGTCTCTCCAACACCAATTCCTGGCAAATATAAATTCCCTTCAGTTCAGGTCCTTCAGCCACTGTTACCTCTGGGAGATTGCTGGGAGACCTGCCTCCTTGTTTGTTCCATTCTTGTTATGATGTGGTGTCCCTCAAGCTACATAACCAATTGTCTCTCTTTCTAATAGACAGAGGTGCCCCAGTTCCTGTGAATGATGACTAATTACTTACCAAACTTATACCTTCACAATTTGCAAAAAATACAGCATTTAATGAATTAACATGATCTCTACTCCAATTTTTTCCCTTTATCCCAAGTCTCCTATTCATGGTAGCTTGTACTAAGATACAAGCCCTAACCTCCATGACATCACCTTTTATGTGAGTCTCGAAAGCCCCAGTGTTGCTGTGACATTCAGCTGCCTATAACACCACAGATGAACATTCACACGTGTGTAATTTCCAGCAAAGATCACTGGGCAGTCACCAAAAGTATGGACTATGACTGATACTTCTCATGAGAACATGGGGATGAGAAGTTAAGAGAAAACTCCTCAATAGGAAAATAAGTATAGCTCCCAGAATACAACCTTAGGTAATCCGGCACAATTTGTGGTTTGTGATATTTGAATCTTTCCTGCCCTGTCCAGCTCAGTATCATGGTGAGGAATGGGAGCAAAGGATAACTTTTTTTAAAATTAGGCTAATGATACCTCTCTTTACTGCTGAGATATTTTAGATTCCATTAATTGTTTTGGAAAAGTAAGCATATGGAAACTGGTTTAACTGATATATATATATAATATATATATATATTTGCTGCTTTTTCTGATGAAGAAGATCAGCACAAGTGTAGCAGTAAATGTTGACATGAGGTTCTGAAGTAATGAATACAGAAGATACACCTTTATTGCTTTAGACTGTTCAGAATACATCGTACATTAAATTTCAATTACACTAATGGCGTACTGTTTATGTCTAGCACATTGCACAGGTACACTGGAAGTAGATCCTACTGTTTAATGAGAACTGCCAGGAATCCACAATATCAGTGTGACAAGGTACTTATTGTGGAAAGGTCAGGTGTACGGTGATCCTCTGTCCTTAACAGTCTGGAGATGGCCATCTGTGGTGCATCAACTCAAGGGATCGAATTTTTGGGTCATGAGCAACATTTAATGCTCTCACGTGCCTGTGCACGGGTGACTCCATAGAAGTCAGGCAGCCAGTCTCGTGGGTTGAGAAATTGTGTGTAACATGGTCATAACTACAGGAGGTAGAATAGTAATTAAAGTGATTGGAGGAGTCGGGAAGGAGGAGGAAATTGACAAATTACTGCAGCACTGAAAGGTTTTGAGGTTTGTGTAAATTCCAATGATTTTCTCCATAAGTTATGTGTTTGTGGCTGAGCCACTAACAACAGATGAAATGATCTTTGTCTCACGTCACTGCCCTCCCTTTACTGACCTTGTTCTTGCTTAGGAGTTCCAGCTGGGATTGAATTAGTGTTCATGTTCCCCTAAAACAAAGAACCATAATTGAGTTATTTCAGGACTGAAATTGCCATTTGGAGCAAATTCCCTGGAGCTGTTGTTTCAATCACGTCTTTTTAAAACCTAGTACAACGAAAATTGACAGGACGCAACTATCAGGAAAGACAGAGCAGGATGTTATTCTTCTCTCAGAAAATGAGAGATGACCCGAGGCTCAATGAGATGGATGTGGAGAAATGGTGTTCACTTGTGAAGGTCACAGGTGGGTGTTTTGAGCAACCCGTGGTGCTGTGGATATAAAATCAACCTAACAGATTTGAATAAAACATTTAAGAGGAGTTTGTTAATAGTGAGCAGTAACTCACTGCCACACGGAACATATTATTGTTGCATTTCAGAGGGAGCTTGTATAAGCCCAGGTCTTTTCCCCAGGGTAGGAGAGTCCAAAACTAGAGGGCAGGGGTTTAAAGTGAGAGGGGAAAGATTTAAAAGGGAGCAGAGGTGCCATGTTTTCAGACAGAGGGCGGTGTTTGCATGAAATGAGCTAACAGAGGAAGTGGTGGAGGCTGGTAGAATTACAATATTTAAATGGCATCTAGATGGGTACGCGAGTAGGAAATGTTTAGAGGGATATGGGCCAAACGCTAGCAAATGGGACTAGATCAGTTTAGGATATCTAGTCGGAATGGACAAGTTGGACTGAAGTTTGTTTCCGTGCTCTATAGGTGAGGGAATTGGATGGAGAGATACAGAAGCGGATTTGGGTGGTATTTAGAGCGGTAGAATGCAATTATCAGTAAAGACCAGCTTGGCCAAATGACCTGTTTCTGTGCAGCGGGCTGAACAAGAGAGTGAGGCCAAGACTAGAAACAGAGGTGTGGTGGGGGTTGGGGGTGTTGCTTGTCCCATTACCCCCATAATTTGGACAGCTGCATTGGGATGATTATTTGCAAAGCACAATTAAAAATATTAAAGGATTTTACAGTCTTGAGGAGAGTTGACTGCTCAAGTAACTGAGGTACAGAGGCACTCACATGAGTTATAAGCCAAACAATACCTTCACTGAATAGTGAGGGAAAGTCAGAATGCTTTACGGAACAGAGGCAAATGCTAATAGAAATCCTTAATTAAAAGCAGAAATAGACAGAGGGACAGACAATGAAGGGCTGGTATGAGCAATATTTCTCCAATTCCTTAATACCAGCCTTAACTTAAAGGAATCCATGACAACCATTATATAGAGGCTTAGTTGGTGTACTGTGTGTGGTTGTGGCCTTCTTATACAGGAAAGATTTTATTACAATAGTGGGAATGCAAGAAAGGTACACTGGACTTGCTCCCAAGATGGAGGGACTGTCCTATGACGAGAGATTGGGGGAACTGGGTTTGTATTCTCTACATGTTTGAAGAATGAGAGTTGATCTCATTGAATCTTGCAAGATATTGAAAAGAATAGGCAGGGTGGATGGAGGTGAGATGGTTTCTCTGGTTAAAATCCAGAACCAGGGGCCACAATTTAAAACTTAAGGAGCATGCCATTTAGATCTGAGATAAAGGATCATCTTTTCATGCAGAGGGTTGTGAATCTTTGGAATTCTTTATCCTTGAGTGCTGTGGAAGCTCAGTCTCTGAGTGAGTTTGAAGTAGAGAATGATGGATGTTGGATTACCAGTGGTATAGATTCATGGGGATGGGATAAAAGGCATTCATTAACATGTACGAAAAGCCATGATCACGCTGAATGAAAAGGCAGGCTCAATGGGCTGGATGGCTTACTCCTGTTCCTATGTTTCTCTATTTAAGTGAAAGTAAGGTCCTCAAAAACATTAGCCATGTTAAGGTTGACTTCTCAGCCTTTTCCTGAAATATGTCTCGAAAATTTGGCTTTTACACAGGTAGGTATGATAACTGAGAGTATAGCACTTTGGAATGCCTTCAGGTTATGAATGGCAGTGTATAAAATACAAATACTGTCTTAATCATGCTTTGGTGAATCACCTTATTTAAACAGGATGACCTTTTGCAGCCAATCCTCTAAATCATGGTTCTGAACTCCCTTCTCTGTTCACAAGTCAGATTGCTGTTTTGGCATATGATAATCTGTTGCTTTGTCCAATTGCTCATTTTGAAGAGGCAGAGTCTCTGCTTAACAGCTCTTCCAAGAAGGAACAAAGTGCATGAGAGAAACAGAGAGACGGGTGACGGGGACGGGGACGGGGACGGGGAGGGGGGACGGGACGGGGGAGGGGGGGGGGGGGGGGGGGGGGAGAGAGAGAGAGAGAGAGAGAGAGAGAGAGGTTTGATAGAAAAAAACGCAACAGCCAAGCCTTAAAGAAGAAAGAAAGTTGTGGGTCTAGACCAAGAGAAAGAGCGCTGGGGATTGGGGAGGAAGAGCTGGAGTTTGGAACTGAAGCAGTCAGGAACTGCAAGTTATGCTTAATCAGAAAAATTAAATAGAGGAGCTGGAATCTGGGAACTAAAATGATTGAGCTGGAAGACAGATACAGCCTGCTTTTCCACATTGAGACAAGGTCAAATTACTGGTCCTTTTCTTTAGCCAATGGTTGGCTTCTCAGCTATACCAGAGGTAGCCTTCACTGATTAGCAAAATTCATTTCCCTGGATCAAAATCTAATTCATTATGTTTAGCAAGTGAACAATTTAATTCACAGAGGGTAAAGGTGTCCTATGCAATGAGTGGGTTCTGGTGATTTTGGAAATGCCTTCAATACTGAACACAAATGTGATTCAGCTGCCATTCATGGCAATCATTGCATTTCCTGCAGATACATCAAGGGTTGCATGTGTCACTGGTCTATTCCAAGTTCAACTGAATGATTAATAATATGATTCTGATTCGGACTAAATGTGCCTGGTGAAGAAGCGTTCCATTTATTTGCAATGACTTTTGACAGATTGCCAATGTTGCATTCATCTTCAAAACACGTAGGTGATGAACTAGCATGTCAGGATTTGTGATTTAGAATCCCTTCATTTTACTGTTGGGCTCCTCGTGCGGAATACAAACCATCACTCCTCTGTCACATTTTGACTCGTGCAGCCACGAGCTATTGAGTCGAAAACAATTACTCATTCAATCCCCACTCCACAACTCCTGCCCCCATCCCCAACCTCCCCCCACCCAAAAAAAATACCATCAGACCTTCCTGCGTCTGGACAAGATCATTCTAATCTGCAATGTGGAAACCATAGTACAATTCCAGGTCAATGGGTTGAAGTTTATCCCTGCCATTAGCCTGAACGAACTGTCTCATGCTACAAGTATATACAGGATTGGCCTTTCTGCTGTTACCAATTTGCAATCAATGTTCATTTACATCAGATAGTTTACAGAATTTAAATAGTATTGCCAATATTACCTGCTAGCAATTTGCCCCAAATGAAGAACAGATTTTAGTTTATTGTTAACTTCATTATAATATAGCAGTAAAGCGTGTGATTAAATCACACTTTTCTGTGGAGCTGTAACATTAAGAGATGCTAGTGCAAACTAACTGCTGCAGAAAGAATTCAGGACGCACTCCACACTAATGAGGCTGCTACATTATTACTTAGTACCACTCATTTGTTAGTGACAACTTTGTACAACCATTTTAATATGGTAAAATATCCCAAGTTGCCTTACAGGAGCATTATCTGACAAAGCTCTCCACAAATTGAAGATAAATTGGATTTTAAATTTACCTGTTGGTTGCCTAATGACAGAAAGGTGCGTGTATACTCCAGGATTGCCGTGTCATTCAGCATGTCCTCAGCCTCTTCAATCAACCCTGTGTTAGTCAAGCCATGTCGGTAGAGTTCCCTCACCAACTGTATAATCAGACTGTTCCTACGATGGCATTTCTGAATCAGACTGGATAGCTTTGCCTATTTGAAGCACAATAAACGAGATGTCTTCAGCATTTAATGAGGGTACGTTTTCACCCACGTCCATGAGTAAATAAAGAACAATGAGGGTATGGGAGAAGAGATCAAATACTGGGAGAACATACACATGAGGAAAAGCACAGAAGATAAATATTGAAACAAGTTATCAGCTCCCTATTTAAACTTATCAAATTGGTTAGCGGGATAAAGCTCTTCAGATACATACATTAATTTTGGAACTTAAGTCACCTTTAATGGAGCTATCAGCAATTCAGCCTCTGTTTTCTTCCTGCCCAATTCTTCAAACTGAAATGAAACAAAAACTGTCTTAAGGCAATAAATTTTGATTTATTTGCAACATTTTTTGCAGCGTTCCTGTTCTCCAGAAATATAGCTCCAGGTACTGCAAATGAACAACAAAACAAATGTGAACTCTGTCCGTAATGGAGAGAGAAAAGACATTGAAGAGTATGACTCTGAGGAGACTAGAAAGCAGGACGGGAGGGAGGGAGAGGAATTAGCATGAAGATAAACATATGAAAGGGCATTCAATAGAACTTTGTATTATGTTGGTCATTGTGGAAAGTAGGGAGAGTAGTCATTTAAAATTGGGACAAGAAGAAGCTTCTTCAAAGGCTTTTAAATTGTGGGAATTCTCTATACCAAATCTTTCAATTCATCTGAAGCTGTGTTAGCAGACAATTGAGGAATATGGCAAGTGGGCAAGAGTTGAAGTTCAGGATCAGTCATGATCAAACTGAATGGCAGAAAAAGCTCAACAGATCATGTAATCGACTCCTACTCCTGTCTGCTGTGCTCTGGAAAAGGTTAGGGATACCAACTTGGAAAGCATTGAATAATCAAGTGTGCAGGAAAAATAATTGCGTGCACAAAGTTTTTAGCACCTGTTGCCCTGAGCTAGTGATGGAGAGATGTCGTGCTGCAGAGCCAGAAGGACGCAACATATTTATTGGCCAGACATTGAGGAGAATCTGCCAGCTGCTAAGACACAGAAAATAAGAAAAGGGGACCAATTGGAATATTAATTGGGAAATACATTGTTAAAGCAATTTTTATAATAGACGGTTGGGAAGTTATGAGCTGAAATAGGACAGCTCTGTGGTTAGCACCGGTGCCTCACAGCGCCAGACCAGAGTTTGATTCCAGCCTCAGGCAACTCTCTGTGTGGAGTTTTCACATTCTCTCCGTGTCTGTGTGGGTTTCCTCTGGTTACTCCTGTTTCATCCCACAGACCAAAGGCTTGCAGGTTAGGTGGATTGGCCATGCTAAATTGCCCCATAGTGTCCAGGGATGTGCAGATTAGGTGGATTGGCCATGCTAAATTGCCCCATAGTGTCCAGGGATGTGCAGGTTAGGTGGATTGGCCATGCTAAATTGCCCCATTTTGTCCAGGAATGTGCAGGTTAGGTGGATTGGCCATGCTAAATTGCCTCATAGTGTCCAGGGATGTGCAGATTAGGTGGATTGGCCATGCTAAATTGCCCCATAGTGCCCAGGTATGCGCAGGTTAGGTGGACTGGCCATGCTAAATTGCCCCATAGTGCCCAGGGATGTGCAGGTTAGGTGAAATGGCTATGCTAAATTGTCCCATAGCGCCCAGGGATGTGCAGGTTAGGATGGATTGGCCATGCTAAATTGTCCCATAGTGCCCAGGGATGTGCAGGTTAGGTGGATTGGCCATGCTAAATTGTCCCATCGTGCCCAGGGATGTGCAGGTTAGGTGGACTGACCGTGCTAAATTGTCCCATCGTGCCCAGGGATGTGCAGGTTAGGGTGGATTGGCCGTGGGAAATTGCCCATTGTATCCAGGAAAGTGCAAGCTGGTGGGTTAGTTATGGGAAATGCAGGCTCATGGGGAGAAGGTAGAGGCATGGGTCTGAGTGGGATGCTCTTCAGAGCGTTAGTGTAGACTCAGTGGGCCGAATGGCCTCTGTCCACACTGTAGGGATTCCATGATTCAATGCAATCAGTCATCAGTCAGCAAAATAAATGGTAAGAAAATATCTTTTTGGTATCTGTGCAAAAATTGTAATGACCTCCGTCAAGAAGACATTTTCAATTTTGTTACAGATAGACAACAGCACAAAATCGACCCCTAATAGTCAACCTGCATTAAATCTTTTATACTCTGCGAGAATAAAAAAGGTGAAATAAAATGCAGTTATACAGCACACGGGTCAGATATTTGTAAAACCTGGTAGTAACGAACTGGGTCAGGTATCTGTCAGAAACACAATCACAGATCAAGAAAGGCTAAATTCTAAGTCAGAAGTTAAATCAGTTTTAAATAATTTGTGAAAAATGATAGCTGAAAAACCTGATTTTTAAAAATACTTGAAATGCAAAATTTCCCCACATATTGCCATTTGATTGTGGCTTGAATTATACAGTCAAAATCGTAGGTTTGTGATTGACAACATTAAATGATTCAACTTACTGCAACTACCTCTTTTTTCATCACATTGCACCTTGCTCTGAGACTATCCAAATTTCTGCTCTGTTCATTTAAAGCAGAAAGTTGATTTTTCAGCTGGGAGTTCTCTCTTCTTAAAGCCATTTCAACTCAGACTATAAAGCAAGTGCACACTCAGTGTCAGACTCAGCAATGACTGGACAACTTAAACAATTTCTGTTTGGGAGAAGGGTTCTCCAAAAATATAGTGCACTAGTGCTTAGCAAGCAAAGTTGAGAACCGTCCAAACTAATGAGATATATGCAACTGTTCTGTCAGTCAGCCCAGCTTTGTCCTGCAATCGAGCCAACAGACTCTGTCCACAGATGCTGTCAGACCTGCTGAGCTTTTCCAATGATTTCTGTGTTTGTTTCTAATTTACAGCATTCACAGTTCTTTCAGGGTTGTTTTGTTTCATCTTTGATGAATGCAGTTGCATTCATCTTCTGGGACCTAATCAAACCGAGATTACAAACCTAGCTCAACAGAAAGAATGGCAGCCACTGTACATTCTTTCAAAGAAGAACGAGCACATCTGAGTCAAAGCTGATCCTCACCAAAATCCTTTTTGAGTTAAGGACCACAACACAACACTTTCTTATCAAATGGAAAAAAAGGTCTCTTAATGGTCATGTATCTGCTCATAAAAACTGGTCAATCTCAGGAACAAATAAAACTGCACATTTTGTGGATTGATTAAAGTTCCCCACCCACTCTGGGTTGATTTCTGGTTAAGAAGACATTAGCATGTTTCCTTCATTACTCAAACCTTTGCGTGTAGGAGTTGGGACATCATGTTGAGGTTGTATAAGTTGTTGGTGAGGCTTCTTCTGGACTACTTTGTGGAGTTCTGGTTACCCTGCAACTGAGTTATAGTCCACCAGGTTAATTTGGAAGTACTAGTTTTCAAAGCGCTGCTCCTTCATCAGGTAACGAGTGATGAAGGAGCAGCACTCTGAAAGCTAGTACTTTCAAATAAACCTGTTGGACTATAACCTGGTGTTGTGTGATTTTTAACTTTGTCCACACCAGTCCAGCATCGACACCTCCACATCATTATTAAACTGGAGAGGGTTCAGACAAGATTGACCAGTTTTTCCACTGGGGCATAGAAGGTTGAAAGGTGATCTTATGGAGGCTTATAAAATCATGATGGGCATTAGTAAGATGAATGACAAGGATCTTTTCTTTGCAGTGGTGAAGTTCAAACCTTGAGGGCATATTTTTAAGGTGAGAGGATAAAGATTTAAAAGGGTCATGACGGCCAACTTTTAACACAGAGAGTGGTTTGTGTGTGGAATGAACTGCCAGAGGAAACGGTGGATGCGGATACAGTTACAACATTTAAAAGACATTTGAATATGTTCAAGAATAGGAAACGTTTGGAGGGATATGGGTCAAGCACAGGGAGCTGGGACTAGTTTATTTTGGGAACATGGTTGGTGTGGACTGGTTGGACCAAAGGGTCTGTTTCTGTGCCGTCTGACACTGACTCACTGAGCAAGCACTTCGGGTGCAATCTGAGGTACAGCTAAAAGATCTTGTTGCTCCCTCTGCTGGTAAATGTCATAACTGTAAATGTGCTTCAGTAAAAGTCACACAAATGCACTGAGGACATAAATGCATTTCTGATAATTACTCATCTTTTACTCTACAACTTATTGTATCACAAAATGCTAGAACATGCCCTGCTTATTCTTCTGGACTGTGTAACTTGATTTTAGTTCGGAAATAAAATGTTGAGCTTGGAATGATAGTTTGTAATTATTAACGATATTTGAAAGAATAGTAAATGAAGCTATGTGATTCATTGAAGAAGATGATTTTACACAGGTTAAAACAGGCTGTTAATGAGCATTTGGTGTCAGAAAAATAAGCAATGTGTAATGTAGGACCTATCAAATTTCAAACAATCACTATGCAGCTGACAAAGCTAGTATTGAGACAGTCTGTTACATGCGGACTGGTGATGGAGGCCATTGGATTAAGTAGTCATTTTATTGACTCTCAACGAGAAAGGGCTTGTTTTGCTGCTCCTTCAGTTTTGCTGATAGTGATCTAAGAAATTTTACAATTTTACGACAGAGGCTGTTGTTAATGATTTTATCTGGCATTTCCAGACAAAGCAAAACACTTCCAAGGCAGGTTGAGTGGGGAAGGATGACCATTAATCCAATTCACTGCTTTGCAAAACACCTTGCAGCCTGTTTAACACTGATCAATAGGAAAGGCTTGTGCAGCAGGAAGAAAATGCTGTTGTGTATGATCAGACCTCCAAGAGTTAACACAACTCCCATCTTCTGGATTTTTTTCACTGCATGAGGAAGTATAATTACTATTTAGTCTGAACAAGAGACCAATGGATTAATTTACAGCAGAGGGCACTATAGCTACAGTAACTGGCATTCACAGGATGAACAGCAGGGAAGGACTGCAGGAAGTTTTGCTGCTGAACATGAGGATTAACAGTAATGGGAAATTAATGATATTTTTAATTGAAGCCTCATTTTGTTTGATACATGTATTTTCATAAAAGAAGTTGCTGCTCCTTAGGAAAGTGCAATCTAATGACTGCATCAATATGACTTTATATTAAAAAAGAGTTTTTTTACAAAGCTATAATCAACAGAGTGGAGTTAAGCTGGCAAGACCGTAAAAATCTGGGCTCCATTCCTCTGGGTTTAACCATTTGTTTATACTGATTCACTGACATCAGAGATAGGAAGTTGGGGGGTATTATAATTAAGCTCAAAGCCTCTGGTTTGGCAAAGGGAAAATCAGCTGATATGTCCACCTCTGGATATTTTCCAATGATGTCTCCTTGAAATGAGCTTGTGTACACTGACTCACTACAAAATTGGAGCTGTCATTGTCGCTCGGCTCAAATTGACCAGTTTTACCCATGGCATTAACTATTTGAACAATGCACGGCAGGGTGACTGGTGCTAGCAGATCTTTAAAAAGTGCCGATGGGACTGCAGGAATTACAAAGGGAAAATATGCAAGAAAATAGTTCACTTTAAAACAAAACTTTCTGGTACACAGCTTCACTGTCAACAGTAGTCATGACTGTTTCACTTTCAATCATTTTTAAGTTTGATCACCCAGTCCACTTGAGCTGCCTCAGACTGTTGACTGTCCATCTGCAATAGCAAGTTGGGAAATGGCTTTAACATTGAACCACAACTCCTTTTAGCTGAGCATGGAGTGATATTGAGCATTACAAAAAGTGCACAATTTAACAAATCCCACAGTCTCATTCACAGAGCCTAGTTATACGCATAAAATGTTTAGCATTTATGTAATTTAAATTGTTAGTAGATATTTTAAGGATACAGGTGGTAGGTATGTAAACACTCTTTGTACAAGAAGAATTTACATATTCTGCCATTAAGGTAACAATGGTGGAAGAGAAGGTGTGCTGATGGTGCAGTAGTAATGTCCCTATCTCTGAGCTAAGAGGCCTGGGTTCAAGTCCCACCAACTCCAGGTATGTGTACTAATACCTCTGAAAGGATGGGGATTTGAAAATATCTACAACGGGGGAAGGAGGGCTAGGGGTTGGACAACTTTCACTTACTTCTTCCATCCGATGAAATTTCTCTTTTAGGCGCCCCTGCTCTCTCACAGTTTTCCTCAATCTTTCCACCTCTGATAAAACCTCTGTTAGCTCCACCTGGACCTTGTCAGCTCGGGACTCTGAACAGCCCACCTCTCTTTGCCACTTCTGAGCCTGGATTCAAAGGAACACAAAACAAAAATCATAACGACTCTGTTCTATGATATATGTGACATTTCTCCTCTTTACATTTTACATTTTGTTGTTGACAATCTGATTATCTGGGCTAATGAAACAGAGAGCAAAGAAATACAAGCCTGTCCCTTCTGATTAGTGTCAATGTTTATCTACATTGCAGATAATCAGGTCAGGAAGACAAATTGATTATGATCCATCTGGTGGAATAGTCCTCAATACTCAATTACAGATCGAAACCTGGAGAATGGTTGCTAACCCACTGCACTCTTCCATTGCACAGATGGTTCAGCTTATCAAGACAGTGCCACAATGTTACTGAGTTAAATATCCTACAACAGCAGGTTATAGTCCAACAGGTTTATTTGGAAGCACTAGCTTTCGGAGCGCCGCTCCTTCATCAAGTAGCTGTGGAGCAGGATCATAAGGCACAGAATTTATAGCAAAAGATTACAGTATCATGCAAAGAAAATGATTGAAGAAGTAAGGGAAAGTAATCCAACTTTTCATCCTCCTTCCACCATTGTAGATATTTTCAAATTCCCATCCTATTGTTACACACATCTGCAGCAAGTGGGACTTGAACCCAGGCTTCTTAGTCAGTGGTAGGGACATTACTACTGCACCACATAGTGAACAAACCTAGATCTCTATTATGTCTTTTATCTTTTGGAATGAGTTGCAGGTTTCAGTTAATTAATATGGAAATCCCAGAACTTCTTTTAAGTCACATTCTCGATATAACTTAAGGTTTTATAAAAAAAGGTGACATCTCAGCTCAGACACTGTATTAAAGGTCTGAGGTTAGAGTCTGTCAGCATCACAATCTTGAGTCAGACTGGTTCTATTTTCAAATTGGAATTTATAAAATATTACATGGATTGACTGTCTGCATTGACTGCCTGCAAATCGTGCATTTTTTGAGCAAAATAGAATGTATCTGCAAACATAATTCTGCAAATACAAATTCACCCCATCAATTTGTGTGTATGCGCATGAGAGAGAGAGAGAGCGTGAGTGTGCTTGTGAGTACGAGTGTTTATGAGAGAGTGTGTGTTTGCATGTGTACATGCTTGGTAAGGTTTGTGTGTGAGTGTGATGGAGTATAAGCCTGTGAGAGGGTGTGTGCATGGGTGTGAGTGTATGTGTGCTTATGAGAGAGGCATGGTACATTGGTGAGACCAAGCAGATGCTATGACAACAGATGAGTGGACACCAGACATCACCAGACAGAGTTATTCCTCCCAGTCAGGGAACACTTCAGCGGTCAGGGACATTTGGTCTCGATCTCCGGGTGACCATCCTCCGAGGCAGACTTCGGGTCAGGCAACAACGCAGAGTGGCTGAGCAAGGGCTGATAGCCAAGTTCGGTACCCATGAGGATGGCCTCAGCCGGGACTTTGTGTCATTGTCATACTACAGGTGACCCCATTGCACTGTACACTCTCTGTCTCACAGACACACACAAGCACACATACACACACACACTCTTATATACTCATACATTCATGCAGTCCCTCTGTCATACACATGCTTTCTCTCATGCACAGACACATACACCCTCCACACTCACACCCACACTCACGCCCACACTCACACCCACCCTCTCAGAGGCTTATGCTCCATCACACTCACACACACATTTTACCAAACATGCACACACACAAACACACTCTCATGTGCACTCACATTCACATGTGCACACTCACCCTCTCTCTCTCTCTCATACACATACATGCATGCGCACACAGATATGAGTCTATGGGGTGAATTTGTATTTGCAGAATTATATTTGGGCATTGTGCACTGTTGACTAGGTCAGCATTTATTGCCAATCCCTAACAGGCCTGAAGAAGGTGGTAGTGAGCTGCCGTCCTGAAATGCTGCAGCCTTGGGGTGTAGGCACACACTCACAGTGCTTCTGGAAGGGAGTTCCAGGACATGGTTCCAGTGGCAATGAAGGAACAGCATTATAACACCATGAGGATGGTGAGTGGCTTGGTGGAAGACCTGCAGGTGGTGGTGCTCTCATGTATCTGCTGCTCTTGTCATTGCAGAGGTAGAGATTGTTGGTTTGGAAGGTGCTACTACACTGCATCTTGGAGATGGCACACACTGCACATCAGTGATGAAGGCAGTGAATGTTGAAGGTGGTTGATGGGGCAACCATTAAGTGAGCTGCTTTTTTCAGGATGATGGCAAGCTTCATGAGAATTGATATCTGAGCAAGTGGAATATACCACCATACTCATGATTTGTGCTGGGAGCAAGAATTGAGGGCCCTAGTCTGTGCTTAGTTAACAGATGGAAATGAAAAGCATCTAAGGACCACTCTCATATTGTGAGGAGAATACTGAGTGAGGCTGTGAGGTCTCCTGGTGTTAATGTTCTTGTCAATACTTACTGTATAACTTCACATTGATAAAAGTGAAACATGCAGTGAATTAACGCCAGGAATACCACATCAAAGCACTCAGATAAAATTAACACAACCAAACTTGCCAATAAATGATGAGAAATTGTTTAAAGTGTTAGTTTTTATGGAGCAACTTCAAAAGATGAGAGAGAGGTAGAAAGATTTAGAATGGGTGTATCCATGGCAGGTAACTTGACAGTTTCCTCTTCCCCAACTCTTCATGTGGAGCTGCATCCCTGAATCTATAACCCATAGCAACAGGTTCATAATCAGTGCCAGGAAAACCTTGTTGCAAAAACATAAAAAATCATGTCTTTCATCTACCTCTTCTGTCACTAGATGTGGGGAGATTAATTCTGATAACTTTTTTTTCATGGATATATGATTAGCATTTCCTCTCCCTAATTGCCTTTTGAACTGAGAGACTTGTTCAGCCATTTAAAAGGACAATTAAAAGTTAACTACATTGCTTTGGGTCTGAAGTCTTATGTAGGTCAGAATGGGTAAGAATGAGAGACTTCCTTTCCTAAAACATGTCCCTGAGGATCAGGGGTCCAGAATCAGAGGTCACGGGTCAGGGATATGGGGTAGAATGTTTAGGACGGTGAAAGAGGTGAGCCTGTGGAATCCTCTGCCATAGAAGCAGTTGAGGCCAAAGCACTGTATGTTTTCAAGAAGGAATTCGGTACAGTTCTCAGGGCTAAAGGGATCAAAGGCTATAGAAAGAAAGCGGCAATAGGGTACTGAGTTGGATGATCAGCCATGACCATGTTGAATAGCAGAGCAGGCTTGCAAGGCCAAATGGCCTCCTCTTGCTCTTACTTTCTCCATTTCTATGTTAAAAAGTATTAGTGAACCAGATGGGCTTTTACAACAATTGACAATGGTGTCACGGGCCACCACTTCAGAGTCAAATTTTCAATTCCAGATTAATAAATAGAGTTTAAATTCCAACAGCTACCATGATGGGATTTGAACCAATAACCCTAAAGCATTAGCCTTGTCCTAAGTACCACTGTCCTTACCTACCCCTCAAGAAGAACACAAGGGAGTTCAGGCAGCAGCATATTGAAACAGTGGGCTACAAAGAAGTAACTTGCAGTCATGGAATCAGAATCCTTTTTTAAAATTCACTTTTGAGACATGGGTACCACTCCCTGGGTCGACATTTACTGCCCATCCCTACTGGCTTTGGAAAAACTGGTGGTGAGCTGCCTTCTTGAACCATTGCAACTCATGTGCTGTTGGTAGATCCACAATGCCAATACTGATTGAGGAAATTTCAGGATTTTGACTCAACAACACTGATGGAACAGTGATACAATTCCAAGCCAGGGTGGTGAGTCACTTGAAGGGAACTTGCAGGTGGTGGTTATAGGATTAGATTCCCTACAGTGTGGAAACAGGCTGATCGGCCCAACAAGTCCACACCAACCCTCCGAAGAGTAACCCACCCAGACCCATTTCCTACTAACTAATGCACCTAACACTATGGGCAATTTAGCATGGCCAATTCACCTACCCTGCACATCTTTGGACTGTGGGAAGAAACCGGAGCACCCGGAGGAAACGCTGCAGACACTGGGACAATGTGCAAATTCCACACAGACAGTCACCCGAGGCTGGAATTGAACCTGGGACCCTGGTGCTGTGAGGCAGCAGTTATGAGGTGATACTGCATTTGGGAATGGAAAAGGGGAATATAATTTAATGATCAGCGCCTGCACATAAGTCAGCAGCTTTCCAAAAGGAGAGGAATTTTCCCCTATAGTTGGAAGTCAAAATGTTTTACCAAAAGCAATGATTTTCAGCCTCCTAGTTTCAAAAACAAAAGCATAATCACAATTAGAAGAAGACTAGATGGGAAATTTATTTCTCAGACAGAGAGATCAGAATAAAGCACTAACTGACAAGCTCTTGATTGGACTGGCTTGCTTCATGAGCTTGCCTGACTTATTAATGCAAATGCAAAAGATCATTTAAGCTGGAGAGGATTCAGAAGAGATTTATCAGGATGTTGCCGGGGAAGGAAGGTTTGAGTTATATAGAAAGGCTGGATAGGCTGGGACTTTTTCCATTGGAGTGTAGGAGGTTTATAAAATAACAAGAGGTATAGATAGAGTTAATGGCAGTTGTGTTTTCCCTTGGATTGGGGGAATTTCAAGACTAGGGGGCCCATTTTATGGTGAGAGAAGAGAGATTTAAAAGAGACGTGAGGGGCAAATGTTTTACATCAAGGGTGGTTCGCAAATGGGATGAACTTCCTGAGGAAGTGGTAGATGATGGTACAGTTACAATGTTTAAACATTTGGATAAGTACATGACTAGGAAAGGTTTGGAGGGATATGGGCCAGGAGCAGCCAGGTGGGACTAGTTTAGATTAGGATTATGTTCAGCGTGGACTGGTTGGACCATAGGGCCTGTTTCCATGCTGTATGACTCTATAACGCCAACAACTATTTAAACTTGGAGATTGATACTTGATTTTTGATACTAGATTTTTGAAAAAAACTGAAGTTAGAAACAAAAGGCAGTAAGTAATTATGTGAAGTGGGACAGTCAGGGATTAATCAGATAATCACTGCACAGATTGCCTAAGACAATTAGATTAGATTACTTACAGTGTGGAAACAGGCCCTTCCACCCAACAAGTCCACACCAACCCGCCGAAGCGCAACCCACCCATACCCCTACATTTACCCCTTACCTAACACTACGGGCAATTTAGCATGGCCAATTCATCTGACCTGCACATCTTTGGACTGTGGGTGGAAACCGGAGCACCCGGAGGAAACCCACGCAGACACGGGGAGAACGTGCAAACTCCACACAGACAGTCACCTGGGTCAGGAATTGAACCCGGGTCTCTGGTGCTGTGAGGCAGCAGTGCTAACCACTGTGCCACTGTGCCGCCCATATTGAGCCGTCTAATAAAATGGTATGGTTATACCTCAGTTTTTGTCTTGTCCAGTTCTTCTTGTTTTGACTTCAGCTCCATTTCTGTTTTCTCAAGTAACATCTCAAGTGCATTGTTCCTTTCGATCAACGGCAGCGTCTGATATTTGAGAGATTTGTTTTACAATGTGTAATAGATCAAGAAAGGGATGGAACATTAAAAACAATAATGGATTACCTCAGTCACAGGTTTCTTAGCTGGGCTCTCTTTCCCCTGCAAAACCAGCCCCTTGTGCTTTAATTTTATGTCAGCAGTTGCAGATTTCTCCTCAATATCCATCAGTTTTCTTTGTAAAGTATCATAATCCAGCTTCAGCTTTTTCAGGGCTTGATCCTTTTCCTGTAATTGAATGCAGGTCGAGTAATTAATGACACATTAAATTGAGATGGTAAGAGTTAAACATATCACCTCTTTATGTTTTCTTTTAACATTCCTCTAAAGTTCTAAAAATTTTGAATAATTGAGAAGAGAGTTAATAATGTGAACTACATTAGCAGTTTAAGTGATCTTTAAAAGGAATATTGTATCAAGCATTCATAATGATCTCATTCCACCTCACTCTCATTTCTCTTACCTTAACAGTACTTTCCAATGACTTATTTTTGTCAGAATAATTAACGACTTCAAAAGCTACATCATTCACCATTGCATTTTCTTCCAAGCATGTTTCTGTGACAGTTCCAGTTTCTTCAGCAAGGTATTTTTGGTCTTCTGCATTTATTTTGCACCTCAAGTTCTGGTAATCGTTAGATCCTCCCAAGGGTTTAACTATTGATGACTCTGCCAATCCATCATTTACTGTATCATTCTGTTCCCGCAGATCCATATTTTGTTGCACTTGGCACATTTTCTCAGTCTTGTTCCTGTCATCTTTTTTGAAGGTACCATCTTGTATTGAATTGTCATTTTGTTGCTTTAATTCATCTTGCTTAGTTATTTCACTTGTTCCCTGGGCTCTCAGCTCTTTAACTAGACATTCCTTCAAATTTATCAAGTTGGTATTCTCATTTTCCAAATGATTTATTTTGTCTTGTACCGCACTGCTCTCAATAAAGTACGTCTCTACTTCACTTTCCAATTTCCTGACCTTTGCTAAAAGATTTTCATTCTCTCTTGTTAACTGGTGCACAGTTTGGTGTATTATTCGTGCCTTCTCGTTCTCCAGTTCATTAATGTTTTTTAGCAGATGCTCATTTTCCTTCATCAGCTCTCCTTTCTCTTGCTTCAATCCTGTCACTGTGTCAGCGAGTGTATTATACTTGGATTCCAGCTCTGATACTCTTTCCTTCAGCTCCTCATTTTGTGTGCTTAAGTTTTCAACAATTTGATGACATTCTGCTAAGTTCTGTGCACTTTCTTTCTGCATGCAGCTAATTGTGTCTTCCAGTTTACTCTTCTCGTCTTTTAGCTTAGACATTCTCTGTAAACATTCCTCATTCTTCTCTCGAAAGGCTGCCTCCAGTTCTCTTTGGTCAGATTCCAGTTTTGCTATCCCATTTAGCAGCTCTTTATTTCGTTTTTCCAGAACCTCATTTTCTTTCCTCAAGTTGTTTTTCATGGATTCTTTCTCCTGAGTCTTTTCTTCGGTTATCTCCTCGAGCTTCTGAGATAATTGGTTCACTTCGCTATTTGCAAGATGCAATTCATCTGCTAATTTACTTTTCTCTTCAGATACATGAAGCAACTGGCTGTTTGTACACTGCAAATGCTGACCCATATCCACCTTCTCAGCCTGAAGTCTCTGGAGTTTAGCCTCAAGTTTTCTAATGGTTTCAGTCAATGCCTTTGGGTCTATACTAGCAAGATCTCCTTTCAAGTTGAAATGTGTCTTAAGTGGTATACAAGTAGCTGTATCACATTCAGTGAAATCTACAGTCTTCTGTGCAGACAGACAAGTTGATTTTGCACTCGTAACTTTCTGACTCTCAAACTCTAATTGATCAGATTGGGACTCAACATTAGTGATTTCCACAGGAACAAAAGCCTCGCTGTATAATTCATTGCCAATTGCTTGGTAGTCTTCACATTTCTTGATTGCTGTCTCATTGATCTCTTGCTTTTCAGCAAAAGGTGATGATAGATCACAACTCAACGAGTCTCTTCCTTCATGGTCCAACAATATGGCCAGTTCCTTTTGTATCTCAGAGCTCCGAAGAATTGCTCTGACCTGAAATTAATATTATGACAAATTATGCACTGCTTTGCATATCTACATAAATTAAACATTCAGCAGCAAACACAAATGCACAGGACAATAAAGAAATCCAAATGAATCAAAAATAATGTTTTTTTTGCCTGGCTAGTCTATTTTGATTGGCTAACTGTGTACATGTTGCTGGGTTTATTTGATGGGCAGGGCCTAGCACAAGAGGAGGCCTATGGGCTGGACACAATGATGCAGGTGCAGGTGCCTAATGTGGGATGGGAGGAGTTTGATGGAGAACGAAACTAATGGAGAGTAAAGGCCGCCCAACAACAACAGTAGATTGAGAAGATTGTTCCCAACATGGGCCTGGATGGGATTGAGGGAGTGTAAAATAACTCCACAGAGCCCAGTATCCTGTCACCAAATCACTCTTTACTTACATGTGGAAGGTCCCTGACACTGATCTAGCTCCCTCTGAGATGTCTGACACTCCTGTTCTTATCTGTCAGCCAGGGGTTGCTGTTTGGACCAGATTAACACCCCCAATCAAGGAACTCATATTCATTGAGATCCACCTGGCTGACCTCATTACAATCACTACAGAGGGACGAAAGAAGTGGGATGGGGATGGCATAAGAAGGGTGAATGAGATGATTGTTCTGATTAAGTGTGGCAAAATGTCAGGGACAGTTATTTGATACAACAAATTATTCAAAAGTTAGTCTTAGTATTAACAATTAAGATTCACTGGACCCGAACAAATAATTTTAGAAAACCTGCCCTGAGAGTTCATAAAATACAACAGCCTTAATTCTACAGATGAAAATTATGACAACCATCTAAATCCTCCAGAGTTTCTACTTTGTCTAACTCCAATGGATATGCCATCAACCAAGTTTAGACTCAAAGAATCCCTACAGTGTAGAAGCAGGCCATTCCGCCAATTGACCCTCTGAATAGCATCCTACCCAGACCCACATCCCTACCCATCTCTACCATGACTAACCCATCTAGCCTGCACATCCCTACACACTTCGGGCAAGTTAGCATGGCCAATCCATCTAACCTGCACATCTTTGGATTGTGGGAGGAAACCAGAGCACCCAGAGGAAACCCACGCAGACCCGGGGACAATGTGCAAACTCCACACAGACAGTCACCTGAGGTTGGAATCAAACCCGTGTCCCTGGCGGTATGCAGCGGCAGGGCTAACCACTGAGCCACTGTTCCAGTAAACCATTCGAGGAAGGATCAGTTATAATGTTACTACACAACTTGAATCCCAAACAATGGAGTTGTTTAGCTCTGGTGGCTAGATAGCTGGTGAGTGATGCAACCAATGTGGGTTCAATTCCTGTACTGGCTGAGGTAACTACAAAGGACTCTTCTTCTCAACTTCTCCCCTGAGGGATGATGGCCCTCAGGTTAAAACCACCACCAGTTCTGTGCACCAATCTAATGAGAGAACTGACTTATTAGTTTGGTAAGACCATGATTTATCCCAAATGAAGATTGGTAGCTGGAAAGCTGTTTTCTTGGATGATAGATTACTGTAGCAAATTATGGCATTATAACAGATGGTTTTCACACAACTAGAGTGTTTATTTATTGAATAGTATTGAAGCCATCGACGTAAATCTGCCTTTTCAGCTCAGGAGAAACACTTTTTCAATTACACTTAAAGTTCAATAACCAGACTGAATCATAAGGCTGATCTCTTGACAAAATGTGGAGTTATGTTCCTAGGCCTGTTTTTACACAGGGATAGATCTTTACCCAAGAATGAAAAATTTGAATTCTGCCATTTTCCTCTGCTGAAATAGTAATTAGAAATTTTGTTTTAGAAGCAGTTTTGTTGCAACAGTGACTTGAAATTCACTGAAAATATAATATTTGGCATTACTTAGTTTACATTGACATGAGAAAATCATTATTGTTGAACTTTATTTTATGCATTTGAAATGTTTAGTGAACACTGTGGGCATTAAGGTAAAATATGCTCACGCTGGACAACCATGAATTGCTCCAGTTTTCTTTATCTGGTTCAAACTCCTATAACCTCAGGTCAGATCCATACAGCACACTTAGTTATGAAGTAAAACAAATATGTAAAAAAAATGATACAGTGATTGGACATTTTTCATCTACATTTAAATTTACTCGGAGGTGTTCCCTACCTTCTCCACATCCCCGGTTCTAAGAACCTGCATTAGATCTGCCAGTAGACAAGAGTTTGCTTCAAGAAATGGGATTATATGTCCTTCCTTCACAGCTGCAGATAATTTTGGGTAATCGCAGACACTTTCAGAAGCCAATTCTGTTAAAAAGCACACAGAAAATGACCAAGATGTATTAAAATTTTCACTACCTCAATCGAGTTATGTGTTTCATCTTTTTTTTTCCCAAACTGGTAGGAAGGACTGTGCTATACTTTTTAAAATCAATGAAGATCAGAGGAAACCTCAACAAATTATGTAAAAATATTAAGTTTAAATCACGATAAATTAAATCCATAGAAGATCTGTATCCTAGCATTGCAAATTTGATCCAGTCAGTCTTCTCACACATTAACATCAGTACCAGACAAGGAGGTTTAGTTAAAATATCCCCATAAACAAACATATTAGTCTGAAATTAGAGATGAGGAGGAATTTATCAAAAGTTTATATCTAGTAAGTTAAAAATCACACACCAGGTTATACACCAACAGGTTTATTTGAAAGTTGAGAAGTGTGGCGCTGGAAAAACGCAGCAGGTCAGGCAGCATTCGAGAAGGAGAATTGATGTTTCAGGCATAAGCCCTTCATCAGGAATGTGGTGGGGAGGGGCACAAGGGAGCTGAGAGATAAATAGGAGGAGGGGTGTGGGGTTGCGGCTGGGGGGGAAGGTAGATTGGAAAGTGATAGGTAGATGCAGGTGGGGGTGATGGTGATAAGTCATAGGTAAGGATGGAACAGATAGGTGGGAAGGAAGACAGACAGGTAGGACAGTACAAGAGGGCAGTGCCTGGTTGGAGGGTTGGATCTGGGATGAGGTAGGGAGAGGGAAGGTGAGGAAACTACGTGTATGACACTATTACCTTTTGCTATAAATGCTGTGTCCTATGATCCTACTCCACTAATTCCCTAATGAAGGAGCAGCTCTCTGAAAGCTTGGTACTTCCAAAAAAACCTGTTGGATTATAACCTGGTGTTGTGTGATTTTTAACTTTGTCCACCCCAGTCCAACACGGGCAGCTCCACATTATATCTAGTAAGGCAGAGTAGGAGGTTTAATTGACAACTGAGAGAGGTGCTGATGTTTCAGAGGTCAAGTCTTCACTTTTCTTTCCAGTTAATACGCAACTTGAACTGCTGAAATCTGGGATGGACATCAAACACAGAGGAAGAGAGCTCTCTCCCTATTTTTGGCATGGCTAGTCTCAGAAATTTGTCAAACAATAAAATGCACAGGCCATGAACAGGATCAGTGTGACATGCCCTCTTATTTTATAATACAACAAGGAGCGTTATAAGCATTTTACATTTAGATAAACAGAACAGATTTGCAGTTTACAAAAAGGCCTGCCTCACCAGAACATTCATTTCCTGGAAGGAAGATACACATGTGAGAACCCCTGTGAAACTATGGCGTCCAGGTGACAGACAAAAGACCCTTCTTTGTTATGATCCCTGGCTCATGTTGTATGACTGCATGTTTGGGCAGTAAAGGGTTTCCTGACTGTGGGGGATGCAAGATCCATTTGCAACCCAGGCAGGTGACCTAAAAGACAATGTAGTGTCCATCCAAAACCTTCAGTAAGGATATACTGGAAAAATGTTTGAAAAGAGATTACTTAACATTAAACATGAATTGCATCAAAATAAAGAAGCTTTGAGAGAAGATTTATGTGGTATATTTTGTAATACTGAAATGTTTAAGCCTCTTGAAACAAAAAAAATTAAACCTCACTTGGTATCATGGAAAATCATTGTTTTACCATACAAGTCCATAGCAAATATAATAATTGACAATATGATGTACATTGATTAAAGAAATTAAGGAGGTTGACTGAAGCATGTAATGTCACGTACAAAGACCTACTTGCAATGATCAAGGCCTCTTGAACGCACTGTCCAATGGACGGAGTCTGAGTGGTTTTGTTCCGAGCTGAGTCCAGCACAGCTGCCCACTTGCTCTGCAACAATTCTTCTCGAAATAAAATGTCTCCATTCTGATTGAGACCAAAATACTTAAAAGTTAGTGGATCCTTTTTGAACTGAGGCCTTCTATGTAACCTATGAACATCTATGTAATTAATATCTAGCATAGATCTTTGCCACAATTAAAGGTAATTTTCACCTTTCTGTTCGAAACTGGCAGAGTGGTTCACCAGCCCCTTATACAAACTCCCCACATTTTACTTCCTTTGGAAATTAAGATCACACAGGTGATCAATTCTCAGTTTACTTCCTAAATAGGAAAGTTATACTCATTAAATCTGGAGATAGTGGATTAAATCTGAAAGAAAAACAAGTCAGATTTGTAACTGCTTTATTGATTCAAATAACCTGAATTGAGTACAGGAGTTGGGAGGTCATGTTGTGGCTGTACAGGACATTGGTTAGGCCACTGTTGGAATATTGTGTGCAATTCTGGTCTCCTTCCTATCGGAAGGATGCTCTGAAACTTGAAATGCTTCAGAAGAGATTTACAAGGATGTTGCCAGGGTTGGAGGATTTAAGCTATTGGGAAAGGTTGAATAAGCTGAGGCTGTTTTCCCTGGAGGGTCAGAAACTGAGGGGTGACCTTGTAGATGTTTATAAAATCAAGAGGGGCATGAATAGGATAAATAGACAGTCTTTTGCCTGGGGTGGGCATGATCAGAACTAGAGGGAGTAAGTTTAGGGTGAGTGGGGAAAGATATAAAAGGGACCTAAGGGGCAATCTTTTCACAAAGAGAGTGGTGCATGTATGGAATGAGCTGCCAGAGGAAGTAGTGGAGGCTGGTACAATTATAGCATTTAAAAGGCATCTGGATGGAAAAATGTTTAGGAAGGGTTGAGAGGGATATGGGCCAAGTGCTGGCAAATGGGACTATTTTAGTTTAGTCAAACCATGTTAGTTTGACGAAGGGTCTGTTTCCATGCTGTACATCTCCATGACTCTATGGTTAACTTAGTCAATAAAATAGAAGAGAAGGCTACCACTCACAAGAAGACCACACAGAAACCAACACCAGAACAGCTACTCAACTTTCTTAAAAAGCTACCAATGTTGGAGCAATAACTCAGATTATGTTTTCAACCAGTTTCAACCGCTAAAAAGGTTGCTTGAACAAGTCATTCTTCATTCATTATTAACATGTCGCTGTTATTAGCACGGTCTAACCCTAGGTGACCTTGAGCCGATTACAGGGACCCCTCATCTTTCAGTCTTTTCTAGTCCATAGTGCAATAAACAGGCGATTCTAGAATTTTGACTGAGTTATAACGAAGGAATGCAACACATGCCCAAGTCAGGATGATGTGACATTTGAGGGCACTCTGTTCATGCCCATCATAATTACGATTAATTTTTCTTTAGGTTACAGCAAAACATACCAAACCATAAAGCTCTTGCTCATTCAAATAGCATCCTTCATTGCTCAATTTTTCAGCTGAACTGGATAAGGCAAGATCATTTTTTTTTACATTGTTCTAATTTCTTACCAGGAGTATACCCAATACTACAATAATAATATTCAAGTGATGGATATGAGCCACGCATTATCTTCTCAATTACTATCAGCATGTCAAAACTGAATGCTGAGTCAATCTCTTCACCCATGGTACTCAATACTGTCAGCTCTCTTTGTATTTGGCAGCACTGATACTAAAGAAATGTACTAAAGTAACTGGAGGAAACGTGCTATAATGACCTAAAATGGTAACACTCGTCCACGAGGCTACATCATGCTTTGAGTCACAGTGTCTTCACAGTGGGGCAGAGAAGGAAAGCAATGGAAGACAATCCTACACTATAATATGGAACATCCTGCCTTATCTCCCCAAAGAGCTGTGGGTAGCAAATGGTGACTTGAAGGCCTATGGCAGAAATCAGTGACCCTGAGTAGGCAAGTTTCTCAAACTGAAAGACAGCAATTGACCAGAGAGTGCAGTATTTCAATTTTAATACACATTGGGGATTTAGACGACATAAAGAAAAGAATGCACAAAATTAGCATTTATTTTCCATCATAAACTTCAAGAAATTTTACTTACATAGGTCCAGCTCTCCACAGGAGAATTGAGTGTCCTATTTGTTATTCGGAACTAAAGAGAAATTCTCTAGCATGGGGGTAGATTAAACTGATCTGTAGCAGAGGTGCAGTGTGTTACTGGAAACAACACAACGGGAAACGTAATGTCGAGCTGATAGCTAATTTATAAGGATGTCACCCATATCAATGCTAGTGCAAGAATACGACGTTTTGCCATACAGCAAGCTGACATAACCAAAGTGATTGGCTGTGTAACCAAATCTGAAAGGTTTGATCACTAGCTTCTCAAAGGGGATGTACATAGGCCGCTGGAACTTACATACTTCACATAAGTGCATAATCGACGCAATTAACGTCATGATTTTGGATTCACTTCATCAGTTGGGATCCCCAGCTTCTGTTCCAGCTCTCTAGAAGGACAAAGTGCCCCAGCCAACTTTACTTCTACATAAAAGAATCTGAGGCTACAAAACTAATTACTTCCAAAGATACGTCTTTGCGGCAGGAACTTCTTCCAACAGGGAGGAAAAGCTCTGATTCTGCAGCATAGGAAAATCTGGTACTTTCATCACAAAAAATGTCATAGAAGGCCTTTTTGAAAATTCTGGAAAATATCTGCTTGTTTGTTTCATGTAAGCAGTTCGGAAAAGCATATTACATTTAATAGTATAATTCTATTCATTTGCCAACATTAGTATTAAGGGGTACAAAGCATAAATAAATCCTTGTGTTGCTGAAGGTGAAACTCCTATTTCCTGAGTTTCTTCTTTTTTGTTACCTGCAGCTGGGATCGCAAGTGAGTTAAGGAGTTCTTTAGGTCTCTGTATCTGTTTGGTGAGGTTTCCTCATCCTACAAGAGCAAGGAAACACAACATCAATTTAACTGTGATAACGCCAATGCAAAGTTTCATTCTCAACAATTGTTTTGGCAGAGTTTGCAGTGGACTGTAAAGAGTTTGAATGTTCATTTTGGCCTAACCCACTTTGAGCTTTGAATTTCGACATATCTATTTGAAAAATGCTTCCTGAAGTTGGGGGTGGGGCGGCAGGACCAGTGGAAGAGGAGGTGTGGTGTCAGATGAAACTTTGGAGTTGTGAGCTGTGAGGCAGCAATAACTACTCCAGAGTTCTGACCATGTTATCACCATTATATAGCTGTACTCCCGCTCTCAATTTTCACTCAGATAATGTTTAAGCTTCAAAATGGGGCAACAGAGGGAAGAAGTTTTGGAATTCCCAACAAATTAATCACACAGATTATAATTCATGGCTCAATGACTTATTCTACCAAAAGGACAGTCTTATAAAAATATCTGTATTGATGGCATATAGTCAATAATGTGGGTTCAATTCCCATTCCCATTCCCATTCTGAGGTATGTTTGAGACCTGAATGTGGTTCTGGAAAAACACAGCAGGTTAGGAAGCATCCAAGGAGCAGGAAAATTGATGTTTCAGGCAAAAGCCCTTCATCAGGAATGAGGCTGTGAGCTGAGGGGGTGGGAGGGGGATGGGGATGAGGGGAAGGTAGCTGAGAATGCAATAGATGGATGGAGATGGGGGTAATGGTGATAGGTCGGAGAGGAGGGTGGAGTGGATAGGTGGGAAGGAAAATGGACAGGTAGGACAGTTCAAAAGAGCGGTGCCGAGTTGGCAAGTTGGAACTGGGATAAGGTGGGGGGAGAGAAAATGAGGAAACTGGTGATATCCACATTGATACCGTGGGGTGGAGGGTCGCGAGGTGGAAGATGAGGTATTCTTCCTCCAGGCTGTACATTTCAACTCTCCCTCCTACTCTGCCAAGGACATGCAGGTCCTCCTCCATCGCCACTTCCTAAACACCCTCCTCTCCGACCTATCACCATTACTCCCACCTCTCTACATCAATCGCACTCTCAGCTACCTCCCCCCAGCCTCAGCTACCTCCCCCCAGCCTCAACCCCCTCCCCAATCGCACCACTTCCTCGGCTCACAGCCTCTTTCCTGATAAAGGGCTTTTGCCCGAAACGTCGATTCTCCTGCTCCTTGGATGCTGCCTAACCTGCTGTGCTTTTCCAGCACCACACTCTTGAATCTCATCTCCAGCATCTGCAGTCCTCACTTTCGCCTACGTTTGAAACCTGCTACTTGTTTCTACTCAGATAACAGCTCAATATTTTCATGTTACACTGGGGAAGACAGTATCAATCTGACACCCACAAGTTACAGAGATAACTTTGATCATCATCTTCAGCTGAAAACACTGATAAATACAGCTGCTCTCCAGCACCAATGGAATTGAGCATACAACCTCAAATAAGACACAATTCTTGCATTATTTTCCTACTAAATTGCACTAACTTTCTGCAGAATAATTATCAGAGTCTGTGCTTACCATGTGCTGAAATACTGCACTGCAGATGCTGCTCAGGTGCTTACACTTGGAAGTTACCTAAAGCAGAAAAATAAGAATTTCAGCAATTGACACCTGAATATGGCAGTGGGACTGTATTCTCCCTTCAAAATTACAGGACAACATGTTTCACGCTCTCAAATTCTCTCTTCCCACGTGCATAGTTGCTTTAGTATGTGTTAATATTGGTTAGGTTCCCATGTTTTTGTAGCTGAGTCTTGGACATGGAGGAGTTTTTTTTGTCCCTTGTGAAATTCCCTTCCAGTGTCATGTGGAGATTTTGTGAACTAGTCGCACCAGTTATAAAGTGAATTAAAAGTTATAATTATTGAGCTCCAGCACTGCACCTCTGAGGGAACATGACAAGGAATGGATTTTCTTATTGCAATAACAGCTTACATTTGTCTCGAATCGTGGAGTCATTTATAGTTCCTCTCACGTAGCAAGCTGCTTTCTTCAGAGAAATGTGATCAAACAACATCTGACACTATGCCACATGACAATATTAAGGCATCGACCAATAAATTGCTTACATCCTCTTTCAATAGACGAGGTAGGTTTTTAAGAGCACCTTAAAGGAACAGAGAGAAGTTGAGAGGTTCCAGTAAGGATTTCCAGAGCACGGCACCTTAATGGGCAAAGGTTCGGTCATCAATGCAGTGGCTGAATTTCAGAATGCTCATCAGGCCTGAGTTTGAGGAGCTCTGATATTCCAAAAGGTTGTAACACAAAGGAGACTACAGAGCTAGGAAGGGACAAAGTCTTGGAGAGATTTTGAAACTGGGAGAAAACAAGGGAGGATGAAACCAGATTACACTTCCATTGTATACAGTTGTTTTGTTAAATGTAGATCAATCTTCATAATTGATTCTTGTTAACTTTAAAAGAATAGCATTCTACATTTGATTTATTTTGACATTGAAAATATGAACTGCAGTTCCATTCTACTTTTCTATCGATTATTAACTTCTTCTAAGTATTCCTTGACACACAAGTAGAGTCTCCTCTATATTGGAAAGGTGAGAAACAGAAAGCAGGAAACAACAGACAAGTTAGCATAATAAAAAGCGAAAGAGCCGCACATGCTGTAAATCAGAAACAAAAATAGAAACTTCAGGAAAAGCTCAGCAGGTTTGGCTGCATCTGTGGAGAGAAGTCAGAGTTAACATTTCAGATCGAGTGACCCTTCCTCAGAATTGATAGTAGCTAAAAAAGGGTCAGCTTATATGCAGAAGATAGGGAGGGAGGAAGGGGTAAGGAGGAAATGTTAGGTGAGGGTAGAGCTCAGAGAGAGAAGAACTGTTGGGACAGACAAAGGAGTGGATAATGATCTGGCTAGGAGGGTGAAAAGCTATTAATGGGGATTATTAGTGCTAACAATGGTTGTGTTTAATAGCAGACTGTGATAACAAGGCCTAGTGAGTTGGAGTTGGGATAAAGACATGGGAGAGTTCAAGCCCTAAAGTTATTGAATCAATATTGAGTCCAGAAGGCCGCAGCCCTCGAGCAGAAGATGAGGGTCAGTCGACCTGAAACATTAACTCTGACTTCTCTCCACAGATGCTGCCAGACCTGCTAAGTTAGCTTAACATCTGTCTAAAGAAAGGTGCGAGAATCTATTATTGACAATAACAGCAGGCTACTTAGAATATCTCAGTGCAATCTGGCAGGGGTAACATAGTTTTGTGGATTTGATTAATTTATTAGGGTTCTTTGATGAAGTAACAAATGAAGTTGAGAAAGGGAAATCTGTGGATGTACTGTGCTTAAAGGTCCAGGAGACATGTGACAAGCTGCCACATGAAAGGTTACTTCACAAAATAAGAGCTTACAGCTTATGGAGAGCCAAAGGAAAATCCAGAGTAGGCATAAATGGTCATATTTTAGCTGGCAAGGTATAACAATAGCAAGCCAATGTAATAGTGCTGGGGCTTTGACTACTTAAAATCTGTATTGGTGACATGAATGACATGATCAAGTATTGTTTTTAAGTTTGCTAACGATCCAAGCAGCATATAATTCAAATGAAAAGACATTACAGAGCTTTGAGGAACAGAGGGATCTAGTATATAAACCACAAAAAGTTATCAGTCTGCAGGTCCAGCAAGTGATTAGGAAGAAATATGGAATATTGCTGTAAAAACTGGAAATGCTGGAGATATTCAATCAGGTTTGGCGGTTCTTTGGAGAGAGAAACAAAGTTAACATTTCAAGACCAATATGATTCTTCTTCAGATCCCCTCGTTGTTTATTGCAAGTGGAATTCAATATAAAAATTAGGGAAGTTTTGTTACAGCTATATAGAGCCAAATTAAGATTGCTGTGTAAAGGTTTGGCCTCCTTATTTGAGAGATTGCATAACTGCATTAGAAATATTTCAGAATAGGTTAATAGAACCATACAGTATGAAACAGCGAATTCAACCAATCAAGTCTGTAGTACCAAAATACCAAGAATTTTACATAGGTCTCACTTTCCAGTATCAGCACCTTAGCTTTGAATGTTATAACATTCAAAAAGTACTTGGATGAGTACTTGTAATGTTGTGAAGTTACCAGTCTTTACTACCCTCCCAGGTAATGCATTCCAGACCCCCACCACTCTGGGTGAAAAACATTTTGAAAAACATGACTAATTCGGTGTAGTCTATCCAATAAGGAGCGGTTAGGGATTACTTGGAGTTCTGAAGAATGAAAAGCAATCTTATTGAAACATATGTGTTCCTGAGCGATTTGACAGAGTAAATTATTTAAAAAAAAGGATCTTTCCCCTTGTGAGAGAGATTAGATATAGAGTTTAAAAATTAGGGGTCTCCCATTTACGCTGGAGATGGGAGCAACTTTTTTCCCTAGAGATCCTTCCCCAGACAGCAGCGAAGCCAGTGTCACCAAAACTTTTTTAAGGCAGAGGGAGATAGATTCTTGAGTAACGAGGGAAGTAAAGGCTGTTGGGGTTAAGCCAGGAAGTATAGATGAGTGAACAAGCAGATCAACCACAATTTTGTTGGTGGAGGTAGCTTGAAAGTCCATTTAGGCCACTCATTCCTTATCTATGTATTTGGATTATATAACCTGTCTTCCGAATTAGATGAAAATCTTGATAGGTACTACTTCTATCAGGTCGCTGTGCATTTGGATTCCAGAAATGACTGTGGACGGACTCTGGATCAACATTTTGGGGTAACACCTAATTAAGAGAGTTATCCTTCCATCCCCCCACCCCCAATTTCCAAATCCACACCAGAACCCAGCAAATTAAGGCCAATGCAACCAGGGAGACTAAGAGAGGCTCCCAAGAATTGTAGCGGCTGCAACCAGCTCAGTGTAGGTGGAGGGCTTGCCTTCCTGAGCATTTTGATCTGGTCTTGACATCAGTAGCACCACCACTGAGTACTGACTTTCTCTGGGACATGTAATTTCTATCCTGATCTGACAGCAGAGTTATGTTACCAGGTTATTGCCTGTACTGGCAAGTTTTAGTTACAATAGACGGGGGTCGTTTCCTCAAAGCTAGAAGACTGAGAATGAAGGGGACACGATTGAGATGCACTAAATTATGAGGGGCATAGATTTAGTAGATAGGAAGAAACCTTCCCCATTGGTGAAGCAATTAATGACCGCGGGACACAGATTTAAGGTAATGGGCAGATTTAGAGAGGGTGTGAGCAAGAATGTATTTACTCAGTGGGTGATGGGATCTGGTACTCACTGCCTGTAAGAGTGATAAGGCAGAAACCCCATAACATTTAAGAAGGATTTACTTGCAATGCATAGATATAAAGGCTATGGGCCAAGTGCTGGAAAAATTGGACTAGAATAATCAGGTGATAGTTTTTGACCAGCACAGACATAATGAGCCAAAGGGTCTTTTTCTGTGCCACAGGACTCTATGGCTCAAAGAAGTGTGTAACATTCTCCCTCAATTTGTAAGGTGGTGTTTGGGTATTCAACAAAGTGCCTCAGATCACACAGCTGGATCTTCTATATTTCCAAAATGTTTTCTCAATTACAATTCTAATCACATGTGTGCATTAGATTACTTACAGTGTGGAAACAGGCCCTTCGGCCCAACAAGTCCACACCGACCCGCCGAAGCGCAACCCACCCATGTCCCTACATTTACCCCTTACCTAACACTACGGGCAATTTAGCATGGCCAATTCACCTGATCCGCACATCTTGGGACTGTGGGAGGAAACCGACGCAGACACGGGGAGAATATGCAAACTCCACACAGTCAGTCGCCTGAGGCGGGAACTGAACCCGGGTCTCCGGCACTCTGAGGCAGCAGTGCTAACCACTGTGCCATCATGCCGCCCACCGAGCCGCATGTTTCATTGCACAACACAATGACGGAAAGGACAGCTGCACTTTGAACCTGTCCTGAAGCATGCTGGTATTTTGACGTAACTCAGTGGATCCAAGGTTACTTCTCCAGTTCCCATCACTCCCATAACAACCACAAATGTTACTTCTGTCCACTCCCCAACACAGGAAAATCAAGGCCAGTGTCTTCAGCTGATGAAATAAAAACTTTCTCAAACGTAAAACACTTTCTACACAATTAAATACTTTGAAGTATTGTCTCTGATATAATGAGGGAAACGTGAAAACAAATAGGTAAAATGCAGCTGTCAGTTGACAAGTAATCCAGGTGCTGAAAATGTGTTGCTGGTTAAAGCACAGCAGGTTAGGCAGCATCCAAGGAACAGGAAATTCGACGTTTCGGGCCAGAGCCCTTCATCAGGAAGGGCTGATGCTTGTTCCTGTTCCTTGGATGCTGCCTAACCTGCTGTGCTTTAACCAGCAACACATTTTCAGCTCTGATCTCCAGCATCTGCAGACCTCACTTTTTACTTGAAGTAATCCAGGTTCCAAGACCAATGTTCTGGGAACGAGTTTCAAATCTAACAATGAGAGGTGGCAGAATTTGAATTAAATTATCATGGAATATAAAGCTAGTGTTGGTGATGGTGGCCATGACAACTATCACTGATTGCTGTAAAAACCCATCTGTTGCTTTAATTTTATTTAGGGAAGGGAATTTGCCATTCTTGCCCACTCTGGCCTTTTTGTGACTCCTGACTCATGGCATAGCAGTTGATTCTTACTTGCCCTCCGAAATGGCTGAGCAGGTAATTCAATTCAAGGGCAATTAGGGATGGACAATAAATGCAGCCTTGGCCAGGGACACTTACATCGAGTGAAAGAACATATTCTACACAAAACAGGATCCCACAAGCTACAATGTGATAATGACCAAACAATCTGATTCAGTGATATTAATTGATGGATTAATATTGAATAAGATAGTGATCTTCAGGGTAGGTGGACTTTCCAGATCCCCAGACTTTAATTATCTCATTTCAGTTGTCCCACAGAATGTTTTTTGATGGATAATTATGAGTCAAGATGTGAATGAAGCCGACCTATATTCCATTAAATAGACTCGGTCAGTTGTCTCCAAGTGCTTTGAGGATAAATGTTTCTTACTTAACTAATATTTTTGCTTTCTGTTGGACTTCATTTCTGAAATAGAGCTTAATCATCAGTCATCAATTTTTCAATAACCTGAACATAAAATTATCGCACAGAAGATTGAATGCTCTGACCTAAGAGCAAATCAGTAAAGGGTGACATTGGTCTGAGTCAGCAGTGAAGAAACTGACACACAGTATATCTGCTGCTGCTGCTCCTGATGTACCAATATTCCCTCCTGGTGAGTTTGTAAGAATGGTTTTAATTTCTAACCACATTATCCTTCCTACCACTCCTGTCAAACAGTTCAATTGTTCAGTGGGTAAGACAGGTGCACAGATAAAACTATTACATTCATTCAGTCCCTTGTGCAGAAGGAATAAAGTGATTAAAAAGAATTCAGAAGCAACCACACTCAACAGGCGTGGTAGCAAAAAGATCCGAATTGTAAAACAGGGGTTTACTCTGACCTCTAACGAAGTTTCATGTCCTGGTATTTCATCAGAATTTAACTGGAGTTCACTGTTATTCTGGAATAAAAAAATAAACAGGTGGCGCTTTTAACATCTTGCAATTTATTTCATTTCAAGACCAAAATAAATTAGTCTACCACAAATGTGTTGCTATTTTCTGAACTACAGTGGTTACATGTTTCAAGTGTATAAACGGTGTGATTAGATTTCTCCAGAGAGGTGCTTGCAGGGATGTTGAGAATTGGCTTTGCTTTCTTGCCATTGCACCCACATCAGAATGTCAAGGGCACTGGTCCAAATGGCTGTTGCTGTTATCCACTTTAGTGATGATGAAGTGGCTTCATTTTAGGGTAGGCAGCAGAAGCAAGAAATAAGGTACTGAGGGTCTAAATTTAACATTCTCATCTTCCGTGCAAATGCCTCCACAGACACATCCCTTCCAATCTCTGTAACCTGCAACAGCCATACACTCTTTGCAAACCCTATTATTCTGGTTATTTGTGCATTTTTAATACTTTTGCCCACCATATGCTTTATGACCTCACCATGTGGTGCTGTTCCTTCAATGTCAATGACCTGAGCTCTAATTCAAGGCTACATTAAAGAATCTATATAATTGTCCGCACAACCGTTTACACCAAACATTCTTTACAAGTAACTAAATCCCATATCCTAAGTTAGTTACAATATAGAAAACATCCAATGTCATGGCAAGCAGAAGGTCTGAGCAAATGGACAGAAGATGATAGCACATATGGTAGAGTGATAGAGACACAGAGATACACAGCACAGAAACAGACCCTTTGGTCCAACTCATCCATGCTGATCAGATATCCGAACCTAATCTGGTCCCATTTATCAGCACTTGGCACATATCCCTCTCAACCCTTCCCATTTATATACCCATCCAGATGCCTTTTAAATGCTGTAAATGTACCAGCCTCCACCACTCCCTCTGGCAGCTCATTCCATACATGTACCACATGTGAAAAAGTTGCCCCTTAGGTCCCTTTTAAGTCTTTCCCCTCTCACCCTAAATCTATGCCCTCTAGTTCTGGACTCCCCCACCCCAGGGAAAAGACCTTGTCTATTTATGCTATCCATGTCCCTCATGGTTTTATAAACCTCTATATTGTCAACCCTCAGCTTCCAACACTCCAAGAAAAACAGCCCCAGCCTATTCAGCTTCTCCCTATAACTCACAACCCTCCAACCCTGACAACATCCTAGTAATATTTTTCTGAACCCTTTCAAGTTTCACAACATCCTTCTGATAGAAAGGAGACCCGAACTGCACGCAATATTCCAACAGTGGCCTAACCAATGTCCTGTACAGCTGCAACATG
Organism: Hemiscyllium ocellatum; assembly: GCF_020745735.1. Taxonomy (NCBI): domain Eukaryota; kingdom Metazoa; phylum Chordata; class Chondrichthyes; order Orectolobiformes; family Hemiscylliidae; genus Hemiscyllium; species Hemiscyllium ocellatum. The sequence goes on along the minus strand of NC_083436.1, from coordinate 27,933,691 downwards.
ACCTCAAACTCCTGTACTCAATACTCTGACTATTAAAGGAAAGCATAGCAAAAGCCTTCCTCACTATCCTATCTACCTGCGACTCTACTTTCAAGGAACTATGGACCTGCACTCCAAGGTCTCTTTGTTCAGCAAAATGGTCATTTTGGACACAATGGCACCTGCTCCAAAATAGGAAACTTGCAGGAAGAAATACTTCACCTGCTTGGAACCACTGCAAGGTGACTTACAGAGACATTTCACAGCAGCACAGCCAAAACCCATTTTTCCAATTATTATAGTTAAGAGCAGAAATTGCAAGCACATTAGTGGACAGTAAAAGCTTGTAAAGTCAACCACTTCCTGGTTTGATAGTCAATTGGCTAACCTGTCTGTCATTTCTCCAGGCTGAAGTCAGATATAATACTTGTGCAGAAGGCCTGGCAGATCAGTTTTTGGATGGATGCATCCTCCATCAGCCCTGAACTCTATAGGAATTTCACACTCACCTTGAAATACTGTTCACTTTGGCTTATCCACCCCAAATAGTATCCAGCAATTCTGCTTGGAAGTGCTATGATACCACAAGAATAATACTGAAGCACAAATAATCAGCATTAGGAAGGGAGGTGTGAAGAGATTAAAATAACACGTCTTTTTGGAGTGCAGGTTTAGTTTTAAATAATAATGTTTAAATGTGGAAGACAACAAAAATAATGAGAACTCTCAATTAGGTATTTTACATTCGGCAACATTATTACTTACTAATGTCATTTTATGCAGTTTATTCTTCTCCTCAACTAAGCTCTCCAGTTTCTCTTTTTCTTCTAGCACTTCTTTCAGGTAATTTTCATTCTCCTGAATTTCTTTTAGTTCTGCTCTCAGCTTCTCATTCTCCTCTTCCAGTTCCTCAGTTTGCTCTTGCAGACTGCTCTCCGATAACTTCAACTCGTGAATCCGTGAACGGAAGTCTTCCAGCTTATGTGTAAGGAAGTCCTCATTGTCTTCGGCTTGCTGAAGTCTCTCCCTGAGTTGTTCCCTTTCCACGTTAGTTGCTTCTTCTTTCTCTAAAAGCTTATTTAGGTCATCCTGAAGCACGAGAATACTGTCTTTGATTTGGTTTTCTCTTTCTGCCATGCAACGTGCCACGTTGACAAGTTCAGTATCGTGCTCAGAAAGATCTTTGCTCCTTTTGCTATGTGCTTTTTCCAGCTTCGTGAACTTTGCCGTAGCTTGCTGCAGCTCAGTTTTCAGGATGACACTGGTCGCATTTAGGTCGATCCTCTCTCTATCCAGTTTGAAGATCTGGCTGTGCAGGAACTGCTCCCGTTCCCTCAGCTTCACCATTTGCTGCTGCTGCTTTTGCTTGTAATGCTCAAAGTACTCAGATTGCTTCTTCATCTCATCCTCTTTCATCCTGAGCTGATTCTGCAAACGCCACAGTTTTCCCTTCAGCATCTCCTCGGACCTCTCCTTTTCAGCAAGCTTCAAAGGAAGAAGAGAATAGTGAGGAGACATGTTAGAGCTCGGCAATAACTTACCCTGAGTGTCACTGTCAGAGCAAGTGATATAAGGTGAGATTAGATCTCCACTAAAGATTATATACTGTATTTCAAATAGTCAGAATTACTCTGAAATCATTCACTGTACTAATCGGAACAGAGAACAGACAGAGCTCCTCAGCTTCTTGGGGAGGGATGGGATGGCCATGAGTTTACAGATTGAGTATTACAATTAAACTGATGGATTAGAATGCCTAGTAGTTTTGAACTGCTAAAACTGGTCTTAACCAATCCCTATTAGTACCACATGGCATGATGGAGCACAATCTTAGTGTGAAGATGGGACTTGACCTCCACAAGGACTGGGTGATAATAATACTTGCTTTGACAAGTGCAATTGGACAGTGATTCTCATGGCATCCCTGAGTCTTTTGATTACTCTTTCTTTACAGCAAAACATGCCGGGAGAAAACTTCCCAAAAGTACATTTTCTTTTTCCTAACCAGATCATTAATGTTTCAAAGAACAAACATTAAATACAGAATGGAAAATAAGAAGGACTAACCAATACCTGTGTAATTCTCTGCCTGTTTTATTTCACATGGAGTTAAAATACAATCACAATATAATAGAATAGAACTTTCCAGTGAGATGGTCATTGGCAACAGAAACAGGCATGTTGACATCACATTTATTTATTCACAACTGACCCAATTTAATGCTCCTTTCTCTCAGTGTCCTGTCTTGTTTTAGAGGGAAAAAAAACTCAAGGATGGCAAATAATAAGGCAATGCTAAAAAAGAATACCATAAAGTGTTGTAATTGCAATAAATATGTAGCACTGAAAGGATCAATTGTGAGCCCCAGTTAGTTCAATTGTTACAAGGAACATGTATACAAAGGCAGAAGTTAAACACAAACACTGATAAGAGAAGCTACATGAGTGTTGGTACCATGACCTTTTCTATTAGGCTATGACCTATTAGCTAACAGTGAATTAAGATGTACACGAAGTATTCCTGAGGGAGATCTTGTGGTGCAGTGTATCGTGTCGCTGTCTCCGAGTTTTGAAGCTCCAGGTTCCAGTCATATTTCAAGATTAATGTCACATGAGGACAAGGCCTTATTTGGGTGCTATTCCTATAGGAACTAATCTATCCACAGAGTCATCAACTACTGGTGCAAATTATTGGCTTATGTAACAAGAAACAAATTCCTGCTAAAGAGAGTTCAGTGAGTTCCTGAGTGTAACTAATATAACTATCTGTGGAAGCTTTTCATAGATGCACCATTGAAAGTATCCTATCTGGATGCATCAGAGCTTGATATGGCAACTGCTCTACCCAAGACCGCAAGGAATTACAAAGAGTCGTGAACGCAGCCCAATCTATCAAGCAAACCAGCCTCCCATCCATTGACTCCACCTACCCCCACTTCCACTACATTGGAAAAACAGCCAACATCATCAAAGACCCCTCCTACCCTGGTCACATTCTCTTCCACCCTTTTCCATTAAGCAGAAGACACAAACGTTTGAAAATATGTACCAACAGAATCAAGAGCAGCTTCTTCCCCACTGTTATCAGATTTATGAATGGACCTCTCATATATTAGCATTGATCTTTCTCTGCACCTTCACTTTAGCTGTAACACTATATTCTGCATTCTGTTCTACTACTCTGATGTACTTATGTAAGGTATGACTTGTCTGGTTACAACACTTTTCACTGTATCTCGGTACATGTGACAATAACAAATCAAATCAAATCTCCCAAGATACAGACAGATGTCTCCCTACCAGTCTGCTGGAACTTACTGGATCATCTTTGAGGGAGTTGGAGAGGAATGTTCTAAGAATGGATTTTTAATCTAAATTAGCCTAATGTTTTTAATGCCTCTCTTGGGAGTGCCCTTGTAGTTGTTCTTGCTGGTGTCTAGGAAACTGAAGGGGGAATCACATTGTCTAGAATTTGCACCATGATTGTTTGGGACTGGCTCAAAAGGTGATCTCCTCTCTATCCTATTCCATCCCACTTGTGAAATCCTCAAGCTCTACAGGCTGTTTTTCCTGGAGCATCAGAGGCTGAGGGGTGACCTTATAGAGTTTTAAAAAATTATGAGGGGCATGGATAAGATAAATAGGCAAAGTCCTTTCCTTGGGGTCGGGGAGTCCAGAACTAGAGGGCATAGGTTTAGGGTGAGAGGGGAAAGATATAAAAGAGACCTAAGGGGCAACTTTTTCTCTCAGAGGGTGGCATGGGTATGGAATGAGCTGCCAGAGGAAGTGGTGGAGGCTGGTACAATTACAACATTTAAGAGACATTTGGATGGGTATATGAATAGGAAGGGTTTAGAGGGATATGGGCCAGGTGCTGGCAGGTGGGACTAAATTGGGTTGAAATATCTGGTCGGCATTGACGGGTTGGACCGAAGGGTCTTTTTCTGTGCTGTACATCTCTATGACTCTATGACTGTATCCCAACACGACAGAAATATCACCTGGGTGAAGGTTAGGATAATGGATAATTGCTCCGTGTCAGTTTGTCTGGACGAGCAAGAAAAATGGATGGCGGGATTTAGAATGAGCCTTACCGAAAATTTAAGACTCTTCTCTGAAATTTGCAGACTCCGAAGCTTTCCTGCAAGTAGTGGGTCACTGGTCATTGATTGCTGTGATTTGGAAGTTAACTCGTTGATTTTATTCAGGAGCCTTTGCTCTGACAGTTCCAACTCTTGAATTCTAAATAAAAGTAACCAATAGCACAGAGTCAAAAAAATACAAGAACTTTTTACATGGCATATACATGACTTGTATCATAGGATGTCATTGCTGGCACCTGCTTCTCCATTCCTATGTCAAACACAATGCAAACCGCTTCAGGGTAAAGCTCATATAATTTCTAGCTTCATTCCCCTGTAGAGAAACCTTCAATGCTCCTCAGATATGTGCTTGTCACTTTAAGAGGAATGAAGAATTCAATGTTGTTTTTAAAAATAAACAGTCAGTGACCCATTGACCATTTGTGCTTCAAAGATACAGACCCCAGAAATCTCTTTGATGTGTCCAAATCAAGTCTGTACATTAAATACATCAAATGCAGAGAAATTCTACCAGAGACCAATAGATGTAAACTCTGCAATGGCACAGCTAATTTTTTTTTTACAAATGACAACATTCAAATGAAAATAAAATGCTTTTAGTTGTAAACTACTTGTTACGAATATTTGTGTTGTATAATTAGGCTACCCAAAAACTCAATAAAATTAGAACCTTTCCCATAGTTTTTTCCATCAACAGTTCCAATATTTGAGATGGAGGAAGCAACAGCTATCGTCACTGCATTCAGGGACCCAGGTAATTTCTGGGGACTCGGGCAGTTCATGGTAAGATCCTGGGAAGTGTTGTTGAACAGTGAGACTTTGGGGTGTAGGTTCACAGTTCATTGAAAGTGGAGTCACAGGTAGACAGGGTAGTGAAGAAGGTGTTTCGTATGCTTGCCTTTATTGGTCAGAGTATTGAGTACAGAGGAACTTTGATTATCTGAATGAGATGGGCGGACACTATTTCATTCGGATAATTGATTACAGAGGAAACTCAATTAGCCAAATACCAATTATCCAAAAATCGGATTATCCAAAGGAGATCTCCCAGTCCCGATGGAAACATTACATCAAAGACACGCTTCCAGCAGAAATCGAATCTTTTGTTTACAGTGATTAAACAGGCACCATCTCCAAATGACAGACAGCCCACCCTCCCTCTCTCCCGACATTTTCCCTGAAGTTCTACAGAGAGGTGTACCCTAAACCCCCCCTTCCCCACATAATCTCTCCAACATTGTCCTGAACAGGGCAAAGGTGGAACCTGTCAAAATGTTGCAGTAAAAGGTTGTGTGGCTGGCTCTGGCTGCGCACATTTGTGTGTGTGTGTGTGTGTGCGTTTGTGTGTACGTGTTTGTGTGTGTGTTTGTTTGTGTGTACGTGTTTGTGTGTGTGTTTGTGTGTGTGTTTGTGTTTGCGTATGTGTGTGTGTTTGTGTGTACGGGTTTGTGTGTGTTTTTGTGCGTGTGTTTGTGCGTGTGCGTTTGTGTTTGTGCGTACTTGCATGTGTGTTTGTGTGTACTTGTGTGTGTGTGTTTGTGTCCATGTGTTTGTTTGTGTGTGTGTTTGTGTGTGTTTGTGCTTGTGTGCGTGTTTGTGTTTGTGTGTGCTGGTGTGTGTGTTTTGTGCGTGTGTGTGTTTGTGTGAGTGTGTGTGTGTTTGTATGTGTGTTTGTTTGTGTTTGTATGTGTGTTTGTATGTGTTTGTGTTTGTGTGTACTTGTGTGTGTGTTTGTGTTTGTGTGTTTGTGTACGTGTGTGTGTTTGTGCATACTTGCATGTGTTTGTGTGTGTCTGTGTGTGTTTGTGTGCTTGTGTTTGTGCATACTTGCATGTGTTTGTGTGTTTCTGTTTGTGTGTACTTGTGTGTGTGTGTTTGCGTGTTTTTGTGTGTTTGTGTTTGTGTGTGTGTTTGCGTATGTGTGTGTGTGTATGTGTGTGTGTTTGTGTTTGTGTGTGTGTTTGTGTTTGTGCGTACTTGCATGTGTGTTTGTGTGTGTGTTTGTGTCCATGTGTTTGTTTGTGTGTGTGTGTGTGTGTGTGTGTGTGTGTGTGTGTGTTTGTGTGTTTGTGTATGTGTGTTTGTGTTTGTGTGTGCTGGTGTGTGTGTTTTGTGCGTGTGTGTGTGTGTTTGTATGTGTGTTTGTGTGTGTTTGTGTTTGTATCCGTGTGTGTTTGTGTGCGTTTTTGTGTGTACTTGTGTGTGCGTTTGTGTGGGTGTGTTTGTGTGGGTGTGTTTGTGTTTGTGTACGTGTGTTTGTGTACGTGTGTGTGTCTGTGTTTGTGCGTGTGTTTGTGTCTGTGTGTTTGTGTGCGTTTCTGTGTGTTTGTGTTTGTGCATACTTGCATGTGTGTTTGTATGTTTCGGTTTGTGTGTACTTGTGTGTGCGTGTTTGTGTGTGTGTGTGTTTGTGTGTGTGTTTGTTTGTGTTTGTGTGTGCTGGTGTGTGTTTGTGTGTGCTGGTGTGTGTTTGTGTGAGTGTTTGTGTGAGTGTTTGTGTGTGTGTTTGTATGTGTGTGTTTGTGTGTGTGTGTTTGTGTTTGTATCCGTGTGTGTTTGTGTGCGTTTGTGTGTACTTGCGCGTGTGTTTGTGTTTGTGTGTACTTGTGTGTGTGTTTGCGTGTGTGTGTTTGTGTTTGTGTGGGTGTGCTGGTGAGTATGCGTTTGTGTACGTGTGTTTGTGTGTGTGTGTTTGTATGTGTGTTTGTGTGTGTGTTTGTGCGTGTGTTTGTGTGTGTTTGTGCGTGTGTGTTTGTGTTTGTATCCGTGTGTGTTTGTGTGCGTTTGTGTGTGTTTGTGTTTGTATCCGTGTGTGTTTGTGTGCGTTTGTGTTTGTGTGCACTTGCGTGTGTGTTTGTGTTTGTGTGTACTTGTGTGTGTGTTTGTGTGTGTGTTTGTGTTTGTGTGGGTGTGTTTGAGAGTATGTGTTTGTGTACGTGTGTATGTGTGTGCGTGTTTGTGTGTGTATTTGTGTTTGTGTGTGTGTGTTTGTGTGTGTGTGTGTGCGCACGCATACTATTTGGAGACTTACCCCATAAAGGCAGCAGGAGCAGTCTTGATGCTGATGTCCAGTCCGTCTGCCCCGGAGAATGGGCGGCTGTGTACGGGGTCAGGGGTGGGGCTGGGTGGGGGGGTGGGGGGATGGTGGTCTTGCATGTGGTCAGGGGCGGTGTTGGGGCAGGGGAGCAGTGTTGTATGGGGCCGGGGGGGGGGGGGTTGGGTGGTGCTGTGGCAGGTGGGTGGTATTGCACGGGGTCGGGGGGCAATGTTGGGGCAGGGGATCGGTGTTGGGGCAGAGGGGTGATGTTGGGGCAAGAGGACGGGGTTGGGGCAGGAGGGCAGTGTTGCATGGGATTGGGGCGGTGTTGGGGCAGGGGGGCGGTGTTGCATGGGATTAGAAGTGGTGTTAGGGCAGGGAATCAGCGTTGGAACAGGGGGACAGTGTTGGGGTGGGGGGGGCAGTGTTGCACGAGGTCAGGGGCAGTGTTGGGGGCGGGCAGGGTGGTGTTGCACGAGGTCAGGGGCAGTGTTGGGGGCAGGGGGGTGGTGTTGGGGTTGGGGGGGCGGCATATGAATCATGAAGAGTTAATATACAAATGGAGTCAGTCAGCTTTGTTGGCTTGTGACACAGTGATGTTAATAGAATGGGTTCATTTCCTGTACCATCTGAGATTACCATAAAGGGCTCCTCTTCACAACCTTATCCCTCACTCCAGGCATAGTGATCTCTCTCCAATAAGAGAGCAGCATGTGGTCTGGTAAGACTATGGCATCTTTACCTTTAATATACAGGTGCAACAAATGATTGGGAAGGCCTACAGAATGCTATCATTTATTGCAAGGGAAATTTATATACAGTGAACTTTATATTACAGTTGTACAAGGTACTAGTGAGATTACACCTGGAGTCCTGTACTCTGCCTTGGTCTCCTTATTTAAGAAAGATATAACTGCATTAGAAGCAGTTCAGAGAAGATGTACTGAACTGATCCCTGAGAGAAAACGGTTATGTTTTGAGGAATGTTTGGACAGGTTGAGTTGGTATCCATTAAAGTTGAGAAAAATGAGATGTATTTTTAATTGGAACATAAACTCCTGAGGGAACGTGACAGGGTGGACATGGTGAGAGTATTTTCCATTGTGGGAGAGACAAGAATTAGGCACCACAATTTAAAAATAAGAAATCTCCAATTTAAGACAGTGTTCTCTCTCTTAGTGGGATCTGCGGAGTTCCTAGCCCCACAGAGCAGTGACTATTTTTCAGGCTGAGTCAGAGCTTCTTAATTGAGAAAGAAATCAATGGTTATAGGATTAGACAGCAGAGTGGAGGCCACAGCCAAATGTTAATGCTCTGAATTTGTAGGTTCCTCTGTATATACATGGAAAGATTTCCTGGAATGGTGCCACAAATGCAGGAACTGCAATAAGACAAGACAAACTGTGCTTTGTGCCTATAAGAAAGACATTTAAGAGGAGATTTGATCATAATGTTCAAAACCAAGAACAGTTTTATTACATTACGTAATAAAACAACTGATTCCATGAGCAAAAGGGTCAGTAACCAAAAGATACAGATATAAATTGATCAGCAAAAAAACTAGAGAGGACATAAGGACTATTTTTTATACAAAGTGTGTTCTAGTGATCTGGAACACACTCTTGAGGGGTCAAATAGCCTTCGGCTGTGTTGTATCATTCCGTGATGACAAGATGTCTGTTCCCATTATCCAACATAAACCAAGACCTGCATGTCCTCGGCAGAGTGGGAGGAGGAGTTGAAATGTTGGGCCATAGGGCGGTGGGGTTGATTGGTGCGGGTGTCCCAGAGATGTTCCCTAAAGCGCTCTGCTAGAAGGAGACTGCATCGGGAGCAACAGATACAATAAGTGATATTGGTGGACGTGCAGGTAAAACTTTGATGGATGTGGAAAGCTTCTTTGGGGCCTTGGATGGAGGTGAGGGAGGAGGTGTGGCGCAGGTTTTGCAATTCCTGCGGTGGCAAGGGAGGGTGCCAGGATGGGAGGGTGGGTTGTTTGTGGGCATGGACCTGACCAGGTAGTCATGGAGGGAACAGTCTTTGCGGAAAGCGGAAATGGCTGGGGAGGGAAATATATCCCTGGTGGTAGGGTCCGTTTGGAGGTGACAGAAATGTCTTTGGATGATGTGGTTTATGTGAAGGTTAAAAATCACACAACACCAGGTTATAGTCCAACAGGTTTAATTGGAGCGCCGTTCCTTCATCAGGTGGTAGTGGAGGACACAATTGTAAGGCACAGAAGTTATAGCAAAAGTTTACAGTGTGACGTAACTGAAATTATACATTGAAAAATACCTTGGTTGTCTGTTGAGTCTTTCATCTGTTAGAATACCATGATAGTTTCACTTCTTTCATGTGGAAATCACAAAACCTTTTTTTAAAAGTTGCATTCTCAGGTTAGCTGTAACAATTGATATTAGCTAGACAATATGTTGAAGGTGTTAGCCCCCTGTGTTCTCTGCTATAAATTCTGCGCCTTACTATTGTGTCCTCCAGTATCACCTGAAGAAGGAACGACGCTCCGAAAGCTAATGCGTTTCCAATTAAATCTGTTGGACTATAATCTGGTGTTATGTGATTTTTAACTTTGTACACCCCAGTCCAACACCGGCATCTCCAAATTATGCAACGGTTGGGAGGGTGGAAGGTGAGCACCGGGGGATTCTGTCCTTGTTACGGTTGGAGGGGTGGGGTTTGAGGGCGGAGGGGCAGGATGTGGATGAGATGCATTGGAGGGCATCTTTAGCCATGTGGGAAGGGAAATTGCGGTCTCTAAACAAGGTGGCCATCTGGTGTGTTCTGTGGTGGAACTGGTCCTCCTGGGAGCAAATATGGTGGAGGCGGAGGAATTGGGAATATGGGATGGCATTTTTGCAGGAGGTAGGGTGGGAAGAGGTGTAATCCAGGTAGCTGTGGGAGTCGGTGGATTTGTAAAATATGTCAGTGTTAAGTCGGTCGTCATTAATGGAGATGGAGAGGTCCAAGAAGGGGAGGGAGGCGTCAGAGATGGTCCAGGTGAATTTAAGGTGGGGGTGGAATTTGTTGGTGAAGTTGATGAATTGCTCAACCTCCTCGTGGAAGCACGAGGTGGTGTCAATACAATCATCAATGTAGCGGAGGAAGAGGTGGGGAGTGGTGCCAGTGTAACTATGGAAGGTGGACTGTTCTACACAGCCGACAAAGAGACAGGCATAGCTGGGGCCCATATGGGTTCCCGTGGCTACCCCTTTGGTCTGGAGGAAGTGGGAGGATTCGAAGGAGAAATTGTTAAGGGTGAGGACCAGTTCAGCCCAACGAATGAGAGTGTGGGTGGAAGGGTACTGTTGGGGACGAAAGGAGAGGAAGAAACGGAGGGCTTGGAGGCCCTGGTCATGGCGGATGGAGGTGTAGAGGGATTGGATATCCATTGTGAAGATGAGGCGTTGGGGGCCAGGGAAACGGAATTCTTGGATGAAGTGGAGGGCATGGGTGGTGTCTCGAACGTATGTGGGGAGTTCCTGGACTAGGGGGGAATAGGACAGTGTCAAGGTAGGTAGAGATGAGTTCAGTGGGGCAGGAACATGCTGAGACAATGGGTCAGCTGGGGTGATCAGGCTTGTGGATCTTGGGAAGGAGGTAGAACCGGGCAGTGCGGGGTTTCTGGACAAAAGGTTGGAAGCTGTGGGTGGGAGATCTCCTGAGGTGATGAGGTTCTGTATGGCCTGGGAGATGATGGTTTGGTGATGGGGGGTGAGGTCATGGTCAAGGGGGCAGTAGGACAAGGTGTCTTTGAGTTGGCATCTGGCTTCAGCGGTGTAGAGGTCAGTGCACCAAACTACCACTGCACCCCCTTTATCTGCTGGTTTGATGGTGCGGTTGGGATTGGAGCAGAGGGAGTGGAGGGCTGTGCGTTGTGAGGGTGAGAGGTTGGAGTGAGGGAGGGGGGTAGACAGGTTGAGGCGGTTAATGTCTCAGCAGCAGTTGGAAATGAAGAGATTGAGGGCAGGTACCAGGCCAGCAGGGGGTGTCCAGGTGGATGGGATGTGTTGGAGGCAGGCGAAGGAGTCGGAGGCGGCGGAAGAAGTGTTCAACGTCACGACGTGTATTAAATTCATTGATGCGTGGGCGGAGGGGAATAAAGGTGAGGCCTTTGCTGAGGACTGATCATTCGTCCTCAGTGAGTGGGGGGTCAGGGAGAATGGTGAAAACTCGGCAGCGCTGGGAGCTGGGAGGCTGGTGTAGGTGTGGAGCTGGGAGTGGGGGCGGAGCCTGTGACTGGAGTGGGCGTCGTTTTAGGGGGAATGGGGGTGGAGTCATGAGCAGGGGTAGCATTCCTCTCAGGGTTCTGGGGGCAGGGCTGGTGACAGTGGGATCTGTGGGTGGGGGGGCATGTCAGCAGAATGCAGGTGAGTGGCGTTGGTGTGGGCGGAAGTGGTAGCAAACACGGCAGTGGGGGGGGGAGGGGGGCAGACGGAAGAGCTTTTCCTACAGAGACTAACTGAAATATTGTGGCTGTGATGGAAGGCAGCATGGTGGCCCAGTGGTTAGCACTGTTGCCTTACAGCACCAGGAATCCAGGTTTGATCCCACCCGGACTATGAGGTTGGAAGCTGTGGATGGGAGATCTCCTGAGGTGATGAGGTTCTGTATGGCCTGGGAGATGATGGTTTGGTGACTGTCTGTGTGGAGTTTGTACATTCTCTCAGTGTCAGTGTGGGTTTCCTCTGGGTACTCAGGCTTTGTCCAAAGATGTGCAGGTAGATTGGCCATGGGAATTACAGGGATGGAGTGAGTTTTGGTGGGATGTTACGGACTCAATGGGCTGAATGCTCTGCTTCCACTCTGTAAGGATTCTATGAGAAATTTGATTGCACAATATCCATTGTTCAGGCACTAGACATCCACATAAGTCTCCACAAGCAAAAACCCACCCTTTACTTCAAGTTAGAAGTACATCACACAGCCTGTTGACTTGTGCTCCTCAGGAGGCATCAAAAAGCATGCAAATAATATTTAAAGCAATTAATAATATTTGTAATTAAGTGTTTTGATCTTGTTTGTTGTGCCAAAGCTGAGCATGCTACATGGTAAACCTGCTCAGTGACTCCAATAGGGTAGAAGGCCATTTTCACCAGCAGCCATGCAGCAGTTAAAGCTTGGGCTGCTGATGAACTTCTGGTGTTGTGGTCCTGCCTCCCATCCATAAACAGACAGCATTTTTTTCCTTCCTCTATATCGCCACCAAGGTAGCAACTGAGGAATGGGGCACCTTGTCTCAGATCTTGCTGTAATTGGTCTCGTACCATCTTTCCTTGTTGTCAGGAACCATAGGACACCTGGGGGTGCCAGTTACCTTTAAATGGTCTCAGAGACACCCAATGTCCATAACAAAGGTAGCATTGGCCGCAAGCCTAAGGATAATGGCCAGATTCACTGAGACAATCCTAACAGGTTGTTTGCTCAACTCGCAAACAAAATCCCCAAATTTCTCTATTTACAATGTATGTTAATGATTTAGATGAAGGATTTAAATGTAATATCTCAGCTTGCAGATGACATAAAGCTGGGTGAAAGAGTGAGCAGTGAGGAGGATGCAGAGATGTTGCAATGTGATTTGGACACACTGAGTGAGTGGGCAAATGCTATAGATAAATGTGAGGCTATCCACACTGGTACCAAAAACTGGATGGCAAGATTATTAGTTGAAAGGCTGTAAATTGTGAGAGGAGAATGTTCAAGGAGATCTGGGTGTCCTAGTCGCAGGTGCAGCAGATAGTAAAGAAGGCAAACTCTGTGTTGGTCTTCATAGCGAAAGGATTCAACTACAGGAGCGGTGATGTTTTGCCGCAATTATATAGACACTGATGAAGTCACAACTGGAATATAGTGTGCAGTTTTGGTTACCTTACCTGAGAAAGAATGTTCAGAGGGCTGCAGTGAAGGCTTACCAAATTGATTCCTGTGTTGGCAGGACTGATGTACAAGGAGAGATTGAGTCAGTTCAGATTGCATACATTAGAGGTTAGAAGAATGAGAGGGAATCTCATAGAAACATAAAAAATTCTAACAGGACTAGACAGGTTAGAAGGATGTTCCTCATGGTGTGGGAGTCCTGAACCACAGGTCATAATTTAGGGATAAGAGGTAAACCTTTTAGGACTGAGGTGAGAAGAGATTTCTTCATCCAGAGAATGGTGAGCCTGTAGAATTCACTACCACAGGAAGTGGTTGAGGCCAAGACATCTTGCGTTTTCAAGAAGGAGGTAGATCTAGCTCTTTTGGTTAAAGGGATTCAGGAGTATTGGGGGAGGGTGGGACCAGGTCATTGAGCTTGACGATCAGCCATGATCATACTGCAGCAGGCTCAATGGATCAAAGGCCTATTATGCATGAGACCCCCATGCCTTGTATGTGTACCTTTTAGATCTTGTGTTTTAGCCAAATTTTCTTTCTCATTTTTATCCTGCCATTTAGTTTTCCTGTACTGTTATTCATGTGTATCTTTTTGTTTACATTCTATCCTCTTATTTCTCTCTATACATTAGGAACAACTTTTTCACGCAGAGGGTGGTGCATGTATGGAATGAACTGCCAGAGGATGGTACAATTACAACATTTAAAAGGCATCTGGATGGGTATATGAATAGGAAGGGCTTAGATGGATATGGGACAAATACTAGCAAATGGGATCGGATTTATTTAGGATATCTGGTCGGCATGGACGAGTTGGACTGAAAGGTCTGTTTCTGTGTTATACATCTCTATGACTAGGACTACAAGAAATAGCTCCAGTGATATTTTATTGCTCTTAATTTATACCTATTCATTTCAAAACCCCTCGAAATATGTTACATATGTTTTTAAATAGCATCTAATGCTAGGTTAGATCAGGAAATCTTACAGGCTGTGTATGATTCACAGTGGTTTGATCAATAGTTCTTTAATTTGCATAATCAAAAAAAATTATAGGATGACATACAAGGAAGTAAATCAGCTCTTTATATCTATACAGGTTCATTGAAATAGATAGTGAGTCTTCTTTACTAACCCTTATCTCTACAATTCAGTAATTGTGAGTCACGTTAAATTCAAACTCTTGATGGTACAACTCATTTGGTTGTGAACATAGAACAACATTTATGGCAGTGGTTTGTGCAATGTATCATATTCTAGGTAAATTCCTTTGTTCAGTGCCATTGGTCAGTGTAAACACACTTTAGGAAATTAGTTATTCCAATCCCACTGCTACCCTATTACATAAAGATGGGCAGAAATGTGGAAAATGGAACCATTATTCAATTACTTGATACCAACAGCCCTAATTAACATTACTCTTGCTTGTTCAGGTAAACCATAGTAGCGAAGCTTGAGAGATTTCCCCGATGGTACAGCATTGCTTTCCTTTCCCTTTCTACAGTTCTTTTCTCTGAACCAGTTTGAAGGTACCAGATGTGTAAGAGAAACAGAATTAGTGCCACTGCCTGTTGCATTTCCCTACCTTCCTTGTAAAGCAGCTTCTGTCTTTCTGAAGTTGTCAATGGTTTGTTTGAGTATCTGCTCAGACTGCGTGAGCTCTTCCAACCTCCGGTCGAGGACATCCATGTCACGCTTATTATTCTCCCACTCAGTGAGTTTTGTCCCATCATCCTTCACCTCCTCCAGATCCTGCAATTGCCAGGAGGTATCAATAGTGACATTAACATTCAGTACATCTGTTCCCTCTTTCCTGGGTGAGATAATATAATGAATCTCTTTCACCTTATCATCCATTTATAGGGAAAAAAAACAATGCTGCCTTTGGGACCAATTGAACCCTCACGTTAATGAGGGTGCTGCTGAAAAAATTTCCATCTCTAAACTGCTCAGATATTTTCACATTGAAACAGCCTCTGTTGGTTAGACGACAGTAACCTGCTGCTCAAATGGCATTGCAACAGTTTGCTGAAGAGGTATTTACTTATTCATGATGAAAGGCACGTTCTAGTCACTCTATTGGACAAGTTGGCATGTAATATTCATGATATATTCTGATATTACAGCTACAGAGAACTTCAAACAATGGCATCATACAGGAGGTCTTTGCATTGCATTTTCACAAATGTTTTCAAATGTCTCAACAAAGAAATATCTAGTGGATAACCTGTAAAACCAAATCTTACAAGAATAGCTTATTGTAAATATCTCACTGATCCATGATTTAGGTGCAGCTCATGTCAATGACTTTAAAATTCACTTGAGCCTTTTTCAACCTTTTCTGTAATTTTTTTGTGCACTAAGCATTCAAGTACTAGAGTGAAGACAAAAAATATTGGCATAAGAATGGAATATTAGAGGTAATCTGTTCTCACTGTATATACGAACACAGCATGGATCCTCATTCACAGTTTACAAGATGTTGCCCTCCATCCTGCTTTTCAGACAGGCTGCCACACTGCTGACTAAAGCTTTGCTAGAAAACAAAACTGAATGTTGAAATGGAAATCCAATCAGGTCAATGCTTGACTGAAATTATGAGTCCCTACTGAAACTATTCCATATCACTGACTTCTCAAAGCCACAAAGTTTTGCACCCACCTGTTCTAAACCTTGAATTCTCGCCAGCAGCACTAAGTGCTCCTCCTGCAGCATTTTTAAAGTTGCTTCTTTAGTGTGCAGCTCTCCCTTTAAGTTCAGTGAGATTTGGCATTCCTCTTTGATCATAGCCTCCAATGAAATCACTGACTGAGACTGTTTAGCAAGCTCAGCTTCCAGTGCCGCCTTCTCTTGCCGCATGGTAGTTTCAACTTTTCGTATTTCACTTTGCTTCTCATGCAATGCCTCCTCAAGTTTGCTCCGAAGGCTCTTAACATGTGCCTCAGAAATTTCAAACTCTTTCATCTTTTTCTTCAACTGCGTTTCAATGTTTTGCTTGGCTGCTTGACAGACAGACTCTTTGAACTCAAGCTCTTCAATCTTTTTGTTCAGCTCTGCTGTAACACTTGCTTGTTCTTTCTTCTTCAAAAGGTCAAGCTCTTCAAACTCGCTGATTTTCTTTTGAAGTTGCACCTCCAAATTGGTTTTGGTAACTTCCAAGTCTTTTATCCTATCTCTCTGGCATTTTGACTCAAGTTTCACTTCCCTTTCAAATTTTTCAAGGTTGGAGCACTTGGTTTTCCAACGATGTAGTTCTTCACTCATCCCACGTTGTTTGATCCCCAGTTCTTCATTCCGTTGTGCTAGCCTTCTTTCGGTCTCTTCCATTTCTTTTAATAAAGTCTCCTGTTTCCCAATCCTTGCCTGTAATGTCTCCTCAGTGTCTTCCTTCATATTGAGCAGCTTTTCCATGCGAGCTATCTTCTCCTGTAGGACCTTGGTCTCCCCTTCCTTCAGATCTTCCACCAGCTCTTCCAGCATCTTGCTCCTCTCTTGCAGCTTCCTTTCGGCTTCTTGGTGCCGCCACTGTTGCTCCCGCAGCTGTCCGATTTCTTCATTCAAGCGTTCAATTTCATCCTTGCAGTCTTCCAGCTCTTGGTTTTTCTCATTCACCTCCATTTCAAACCTGCTTCTCATCTTCACAATGAACTCTGCCTTATCGATTTCAGCTTCAGCCTTTCTGCTCAGCTCTGCTTCGAGTTGCTTCTTCTCCTTAAGAATCTCTGGAGAGACGTGCTGCCTCTCATGAAGTTGACTCTCTGCATCCTTGATGCTTTTCTTGAGTTCTTCCACCATTTGCATGGTATTTTTTAATGTTTCATCTTTCTCTTCAAGCTGCTTTCTAAGATTCTTTATTTTGCTATTTTGCTTACTTTCGACCCGCTTAAACTGCTCGTTCAGCTGTTGCTCAAAATTTTCCCAATCTCGGATAGTTTTTTCCAGATCTGAGCACTGCTTTTCCAATTGTAATTCACTACTCATCCTTTCTTCCAGGTCCATCTTGAATTTGGCAACCTTTGACTCAAGACAAGTTTTGGACTCTTCTAGTTCCCTGATTTTCAGAAGCAAATCTTTGTTAATCACCTCAAGCTGGGAATGGGCTTCATCCCGTTCCTTGATTTCATCAATTAACATTTTCATTTGCTCTTGGCAATCTTCCTCCAACTTCTCCTTTTCTTTCTGTAGCTGCTCGACTTGACTGTACCTCTCTTCTAACTTGCTTTCCACATCTTCTTTCTCCTTTGTCAACTGGTCCAATTTGGCACAGCGTAAGCCAAGCACTCTCTGAATCTCCTGGCTACGCAAAAGTTCCCCTTGAAGATCTCTGACTGTTTGTGTTAACTCCTTCTCACTCATTTCCTGAATCTTCAAAAGTCCTTCTAAACCTCTGACTCTTTGGAGTAGCTCCGCTTTGGCACTATGTTTCCCTTCTGTTTCCTCATCACTGCTGAGAGAATCTAGTGATTCCAGTTCCCTCACGGAAGCCAGCTTGCCTTTGAGGGCATCACATTCAAATTGAAGTTGATGATACGAAAGCTCCACCTCATTGAGCTTCTTCTTCAAGATCTCCGACTCGTCTGTCCTATCCTCCAACATAACTTCATACTCTTTTAATTTCTCTTCTAAAATCTGCTGATTGTCAACAGCCTTATTTCCTCTGAATTCTGGCTCTGCTAAGCTTTGGGAACTCTGTAGTTTTAAAATATAAGCTTCCAGTTCTGCTATTTTGTCACCGCGATGTTTATTTTCTTTGTCTAATTTTCTCAGTTGCTCTGGTAATGTTTCATTGTCTGCACCTGTTGACAACTCCCCTGGAAAAGACACAAAATGTTCTGTTTTCTTCGGTTCTGTGGGAGTCATCAGTTTGCTGTGTTGCTCCTCTGAAATATGTGGCATCCCTAATTGCACCCAGGTGTTTTCCTCAGCGCCTTGCCCTTTATCTGCATCACTCTGCACTTTTATGTGTTTGCTCCCCATCATTTCTGAAACATTCAGGGGTTTCAATTTTCCTCTAATTCTAGATGAATTAAAAACAATTTGATGTTGGAATGATCTTTCTCCTCAGTAAATAGATATATCTTGGAAAATTTTGAATGGCATCTTCCAATGAAGACGTAGCATATGCACGTAGGTCTGCTTGTGTTCTAGTTTGTCTTTAGTTGAAGCTCGGAATTTAGTCAATGCCTCCACATCAATGTATTCTGTTTGCTTTGTACACTTTGAAATTTTCTCTGTCGGCTTATTTTTATCTTCTGTGAGTTCTCTTGAAGTCTAAGGACAAATGGAAAAGTGCAGATCAAAGGAAAATTAAATCAAGGTCAATCATTAAGAAATTCTATTTTCTTACAAAGCTAAATGGGTGGTTTTATTTCTCTTTAGGATTAAGTCTGTGGCCCACTGCCATTAATTTTTCTTTTCTATACCTATGAATGCCATTAACCCACACCAAGTATCCTCCATATGTGGGGCAGGCATAATGGATGAAATGGCCTTGGGCTGCATCATAATCATTCTGTGATATGTTCACTTATTTTTTAGATGTGGACATGGAGCATTAGTAAGCGATCTGACCATAGGATTTCTCCCTGATTAATCTGTCCCTGTCTTGCCCTCAAATGGGTATAATTTATTGGGAGTCTGTTGAGATGGGAAAAGGTGGAGGCCAGGCCTGAACAACCATGAGGCAGACTACGTGTAAGGCCCCAGTTGGCAGGAGATCTGTCTCTATTTAGTGCAGTGCAGTAAAAGGCAACTAGCATCAGGAAGATAACTGCCTTGTTCAAAAATCGTTTAATTCAAATTATTTTGAAGCTCATTGGGAGTTAATGATGCTTCAGGAATTAAATTCAAATTGCATAGTTCTCCCATGTTTCCAGAAAGCTGCCCAGGGAAAATCTGTCAGGGTTGGCAGTGGCATACTGGGAGGGGGAAAATATCTCACTGAAAGCAAGGTGCTGCGCAAAGTTCTGACTTCGCTCTCTGCCTTATCGGCAAGAGCTTCCCTCCAACATCAACCTTCCCACTTTCCTATCTACGAATTCACTGATGAATCCAAGTGAAGGCCCCAATGCATTACCAGCTATGGCCTGGTGGCACTGAAGGGCTGACAGCCTCTGATTCACCAGTAGGTTTTGGGGTTTGGGAGGGATTGCGGATTTATGAATGGCCAGACACTTAATCTGACTGGAGGCTGCGCACTGTCCAGGTAAGTGTCAGCTTACCTAATAATTGAGTCTGGTCTCTCAATGGTAAGCAAGACATGGTTCCCAGCACATCTCCAATTACTGGATGGGACCTCTATTGCCAAAACTGGATTCCACCCATTGTGTGTACTACTGGGCATCACATTTTATAATGGATGTCAACACTGGAGATTTACTGACGTGATACAAAAGATGAGAGGTCCAATTAGGTGGTGATAAACCCTGTTCTAAGAACAGAAATCCAAATTTAAGCTGAAATTTAATGTGAACCTTCATAATTATGAAGAGATCTGATAAATTAGAAAAAAAACTACTGGCTGTGGATTTGGATACAAATTGGGCACATATTTAAGGTACTGGGAGAAAACAACCAGAAAGATGATGATGAAGGGCGACCTTTAAAACAGCAAGTTGTTATAATCTAGAATGCAATTACTCAAGGGTGCTTGAAGTAGCTGCAGTATTGGGTTCAAAGGATTGTGGGAAAAGCAGAAGGGAACTAACTAGACAACCCAATTCAAAATTACACAGGGCTCTATAAATCTACTTCCCATCATATAAGTGGCATTAAAATGTGGCCTGTCACCTCTTTTATATGAAGGATTATAGTACTCTCCATTTGTCATTACAGCTGGACAGTCGTCATTTCATAACATACAAATTTGCCCCCGAACCAGGAAGATGACTTGTATTCCTTCTTCCACAGTACAGTAAGGAATATTAATATAAAGTGAGAAATTCCTCCTCTCATACAACAGAATTAAAAGTACATTGAAATGAAGTGTCACACATTTAGCTATAACTTAATGATGTTGAATATGCCCGTAATAAATGCCATTGGAGGTGATTGATTGATAAATAATAAAGATCTTCATTTACTAAGCCTGAAAGTAGCTGTAGCTTACCAAAAAAAAAGCCTTAAAACACATCTGCCCACAACATGTCAAGGGGAGCCAGGAGGGGATGCAGACGTCAAAGAAACTTATAGGGTCAGGGAATGGGAGGGCCAGTGAACATAAAGAAAAGGACATCAAACATTTTGTGGTTTGATTAATGGCAGGCAGCTGGCCAAAGCACTTGTTGACAGGGTCCAACAACAGGGAGGTGAATAACTAATGGTGCACAGTGTAAGACAGGGAATACCATTAGGGAGTAAGAGGCCAAAGGTTTTCTTAAAAAACTGATGGGAGCAGTCCTGTCCCTCTTGGTTCACTAGGAATGCTGGAAAAGGTTTGTCATTCATATAGTCACCAGGTCCCACCTTCATTTCATTGCTGAATTATTCAGCCACTTGGAAACCTAAGCAGCAGGAACAAATTTTAAACTGTTCCACTCCCCCAAAATGGGGCACTTGAATGTAAAAACATTGATCCATGTATCCAGCATTTAAATTTGTAATTCCCCTGCTCAAACCCCTGATGCTGGATTTAATATTAAGACAGGATCTCTATTTTGGAAGATTCCTTAATATAGATCAGCATTGCAATTTAATTAATCTTTCACAGATACTTCATGCAATAAAATAATGTTTGTGCATTGCTCAAAAAGATTTATTTTAATTCAAACAAAACTGAGTCAGATATTTTAGAATCACTATTTTACTAATCAGACAAGTTGAAACTAGGCAAAACTAGTTTATCCTGGAACTGATCAATGTCAATGATCCTTTCTAATGTTCAGCAAGGTAGTTAATCTGCTTTTACATGGTTTATTTGATATTCTGTTGAATATCTTATTATCTATAAAGTAGTTCAAATTAAATTCACAGTTGATTCAGGACATCAGCCGAATAAGGGGTCAATGATATAGTTCAGACTGACCAGATACGTTGCAGCAACTCTCCCTAGGTATCAGGTATGATCAAACAATAAGGTTCGCTCACTAACCTGTGTTCCAGGAAGCCGGCCTCAGGGCCAGAGGATAAAAGCTAAAGAGAAAAACAGAAACAAAAACAAAAACTGAAAACATAAAAATCAAACCGAAAGTAAAGGAGACAAGGTAACAAGTGGGAGAAGGAGAAAAAGAAAAGAGAGGTTTAAAGAAGAGAAACATATTAGCACAAGGTGACAGTTTGCTGATGCGTGTACATAAATGTGCTTGTCATCTGCAAATTTATAACTCGACAATACTTTCACATGTTCGTTGATGCATCTACTCAATTAAATGACAAAAAAATTAATCTTAAAACTTGCAATTACTTTTTTTCAGATTTGTTTATGACACCAGATCTCACCTTCTCTTCTATTTCTTTGATTTGTCTTTTCTGAATCTCTATCTTGTCTTCCAATTCTTTAATTCTCTGCAGAGAAAAGATCACAGAGTGTTAGAGACCAAACAAAAACACATGTGCAAATACAATTATAGTGGGCTGTACTGATTTCAGGAACTGTTTCCAGTATTTTGTGGGCAGAAATATGCTGTATGTTTATTAGTATTTAAACAGAATTACATTTCAGTTTTTTTTTATTTTGAAATAAATTGTTAAGCAATTGGTAAATATCTTGCTGATAAAATATAAATCAATTTAAATAGGTTCTTTTACTCTGGATGCTAAGGGGTGCAGGACTATTTTCAAAGCATACAGTCATTCTCCAGTAAGCATTCAGAAACACTACAGGGGTCAATCACTTTGCTAAGTGTTCCATAACTCTTGAACAATTTACTTTGTCAATTAAGAACTGGGATACTGACCATTTAGTTATTATTAACTAGCCACAGCCACCCTGTGAATCAGGCCTGAAAAGACAACAATACCAGGTTGCCAGGATCATTGCACAATGTTACAACAAACGGAGATTAAAAGCTCAGTTGCTAATCTTTGTGAGGACAAAGGCCACCAGTCTCACCAGCCGCTTAGCTACTGCCTACTCAAGTGTTACAACAACTGCAAATGGAGATCTAAGTGTAAGCGTCATTATCCTGGACAAATTCACAAAGCAATGAAATAAATGTAATATTTTACAAAGATGCAAGCCATTTTTTCCTTTGAAAAAGTCTCATTATTATACAAGTGTAAAGCTCATTGCTCTCTGTCAAAGCTGTTAAACCAACCAACCTTTCTTAAATGGTATATTTCCCCGTCAGTTCAGTGTCTCCTTGAATGGTCATTTTGTTTGAACAGGCACAAGCACAAACTCCCAGTGTGCCTCCAGACCAGGAAGCTCATGTGCACACAGTTACCATAGGAACACAAGCTTACAGGAATAGTAAACCAATGATTCTCTCAATCGCTGTACGTTAGAGAGTTCATTTTCATTATTACTTCAAGTAGATCAGAGAAAAGGAATTGTCCAACTAGTCTCCAGAGGAAAGGTGTCGTATAGCCTGAGACACTCAGCAAGTAAAATTAAAAAATCAAAACCAATGAGAATCAAAACCAAATCCAAAGTTTAAATGTATTGTGTTTATACATGACTGTAATATTATAGGTGCATAATGTACCAGTCCCTGTCAAGTTTTGCGTTAAGGTGAAATGTTATTTATCTACTGTTTTTCAATAAAGATTTGCTTTCTCCCATGTTCACATGTTTTGGATCAGGAATATAATGAATTGCTGTGTGTAAACAGTTGAGCCATTAATTTTCAAATGTTCTCCTTAACCTGATGTGTCTCTTTGCCTATCTGAAGATTATTGTGTGTTTTTCTCATCTTTCTTTCACTGCTTTATTTCCACAAGTGAAAGATGGCATTTTAGTGTTTTTTAAGTGATCACTAAATCAGACTGACTGGTTGCTGACAGCAAAATGTGTCCCTGTAGACTTGAAATATCCACAGGCAAACGAAAGCCCATTGATCTCGTGTAACTCAACTTATCATGTCTTTGGCAGCTATGGGAAAGTCATACTTTAAAGTAAGTATCACCCCATTACTGCACAGTGGTCCATGAACTCTGGATTTATATACCTCATTTAAACTTGCTTTAGTTTTTTTTGAGTGTGCCAATTTAAAAAAAAGCAATATCAAAGCTTTAGCTTTTAACAAGATCCAAGTTTAGCTTATTACTGAAAATGACTCTGTGCTAAAAATGATGTATCACAATGTTCAGCACCGTTTACAACTCCTCAATTAATGAAGTAGATTATGTCCAAATGCAGCAGGTATGGGCTGACACATGGAAAGTAACAGGGTCAGGCAATGACCATTCCAAGAAGAAAGAAACTAACTACCTAACCTTGACATTCACTGGCATTTCCATCACTGAATACCCCACAAACAACATTCTGGATGTTACCATTGACTAGAAATTGAACTGGACTAGCCATATAAATACTGTGGCCGCAAAAACAGGTCCAAAGCTAGGAATCCTGCAGCAAGTAACTCACCTCCTGACTCTATAACACCTGTCTACCATCTACAAGGCACAAGACATGAGTATGATGGAATACTCCCCACTTGTCAACAACGCTCAAGAAACTTGGCACCAACCAGGACAAAGCAGCCGACTTGATAGGCAACTTATTTACCAACATTCATTGTCTCCACCAGCAATGCTGAACAGCAGCAGTCTGTACCATGAACGGGATGCAGAAATTCAGCAAGGCTCCTTAGACAGCACTTTTCAAACCCACAAGCACTACCAGCTGGGTGGGAAAAGCAGCCATCTATAAGTTCCCTCCAAGCCACTGACATGCATATATATTGTCATTCCTTCACTGCTGCTGGGTTAAAAATCTGGAACTCCCTCCTCAACAGCAGAGTGGGTCTTCCAATATCGAACAGACTTCAGCAGTTCAAGAGGGCAGCTCACCACCACCTTCTCAAGGACAACTAGACAACAAGGACAACTAAATACTGGCCCAGTCCACAAAGTCCACATCCCATAGGACATTGTTACCTGGAATGGAGCACTTTAGCTATGAAGAGAAGCTAGACAAGCTAGCTTGTTTTCTTTACAACAGAGAAGGCTGGGAGGGGAACTGTCTGAGGTGTGTAAGACTATGAAGTGAATGGACAGGTTGGACAGAAAGATATGCCCCTTAGGTGAAGGGATGAAGACTTTTGTTTTTGTAAATATTTTTATTGAGAAAAACATTTGAAATTTTTTACAAAATTACAAAATCACTACAAAACAGTATAACAATCTTATAATATCACAACAATAACAGTAAACAAACCATTACTCTACTCCACAAACCACTGAGTACAGAGAAAAAAAACCTATGAAAACTACAATTCAAGAAATAACTAAAAAAATCTAAATGAAACCAAGTTGAACCAAGGTGAACCAAGGTAAAATAAATTATATTCAGTTAAGTTACCGCACTCAGCATAATCCTACCAAGCTCCCCACCAGCGAGAGCATCAATAGACAAACCCGTGTTTGTTCGGAATACTTCCTCCCCGTATTTGTTCAGAATTCTTCCCCCCACGTCCCCGGAACATCAGACATAGCCCTGATAACTACACAAAGGCCCTGACCAGTATAGCCGACAAGTCTGCGTCTACATAATTCAGAAAGGGCTGCCACGTTCTATAAAACAGTTCCATTTTCTGGTGCACCATACTCTTGAGGAAGTCCATGGGGATGTGCTCTATAACTAATCTACACCAGCCCGAGAGTCCTGGGGGATTCTCTGACACTCAGCTCATTAGAATGTTCTTCCTCGCACAGAATGAAAGAATATTAAACAGCTTCTTCTCATGCACGTCCAAAGAAGGGAGGTTTGGCAAACCAACAGGAGAGACACTGGATCTACCATGACCTCCGTTCCCAAGGCCCCTTCCTACACACTTGCTATGGCATTCCAATATCTATGAAGTTTGTGGCATGACCACAAGCAATGAGTAAGAGTACCAACATCTGTTTTACATTTGGGGCACACTGGGGACACTCCTGCCTTAAATTTCACAAGCCGCTCCGATGCCAAATGAGGCCTGTGGAGTACCTTCAATTGCATTGCCTGTATCCTGTTGCAAATCAAAATCTTCCTAACATTCTCCCAAACATCCTCCCACGCCTCTGACGAGATCTCCACCCCTAATTCTTGAGTCCAGATTCCGCAAAACTGCTCAACGTCCTTCTAAACATTACCTCCTAATAAATGATAGAGGGTGCTGACCGAGAGAGCACTCATGGAACGAAGCACTCTCCTCTCCATATCAGACTTTTAGGGACTAACCATTAATGTAGCCTTTTTCTGTATAATCTGAAAGTAACACAAGTGGTCCATCCTAGATAGCTTATATTTCTGGCTTAGCTGCTTGAAAGACATCATGAGATCCCCAGCAAATAAATCTCCCAAACAGGAGACTCCTCTGGGCTTCCAGAGCCTGAAGCCAGAGTCCATTGACCCTGGGTGGAATCCTAATATTCCTACCATGGGAGTGAAGGGGGAAGGTTTTTGTAAATTGCCCTCACTTTAGCGCATCATTCTCCATTTTTTAACCATGTTCAGGACAATCGGATTTCTGCAATGATTCATAACAGTCCTCATCTTGTCCATAAACAACAGATTGATGAGGGGGCATTTTACCTGGCAGGCCTCAATGTCCAGCCAGATTGACCGCGGGTCCTCGCAAGCCCAGTCAGCCACATAGGAGAGTGGGGAACTCAATTGATATTTCTTAAAATCTGGGAAATCCACACCTCCCATCCCCTGCGGAAGCTGCAATTTGGCAAGCTTAATAATGATACCAGATCAAAGATCCAAGCCAGCTGTAAAGCCTCCATGGTGCTTGCCTTGGCAGCATTAAAGGGAGCATTTGCATGGGATATGATATACAAGGAAGAACTATCATTGTAACCAGTGCTATTCTACCCAGCCAGGATATCGGAAGATCCTCTCAGCGCTGAAGGTCCAGTGTTATCTTCTCTAGCAATTGTATAAAGTTAGCTTTATATAATTGATCAAAGGCCAGTGTGATAAAAATGCCTAAATACAAGTACCCTCCTGTGACCATCTGAAAGGGAAACGGGTTTCATCCCCAAGATCGGGTATTCTAATAAGGCCCCTCAGAGGCTAGGCCTCCGACTTCATGAAATTGATTTTATACTCCAAGAACAAACCAAACAGATGTATCACTTGTATTAAATGGGGCACAGATATCATCAGATCAGCTAAAAAGAGAAGAACGTCATCTGCGTAAAGCAGTTACATCGATATCCCTCCGGATGGCCTCTATCAATGGCTCAATCACAATGTAAATAATAGCAGTGAGAGAGGACACCTTTGTCAGCAGCCTCTATCAGTAGTGAGAACTGCTGCTTTTGGATCACTATATAACACTGCCACCCACCTGACAAAAACCCCTCCAAGACCAAACCGCTCCAGGACATAAAAGAGGTACGGCCACTCCACCCGGTCAAATGCTTTCTCTGCATCCAGGGAGACTATTAAGCCCATAATTGACCCTTGCTGGCACACCTAAACCATATTTAATACAATTCTAATATTATTAGTAGATCTACGATCCTTAATAAAACCTGTCTGGTCCTCCTTTACGATAAAGGGCATAATCCTCTCCAATCTCAACGCCAGCATTTTTGACAGAAGTTTAAAGTCCACATTCAATAACAATATGGGCCTGTACGAAGTGGAATCCTCTGGGGCTTTCCCTTTCTTGCGAAGAAGAGAAATATTTGCTTCTCTCAGAGAGGGTGGAAGGCAGTCCTGACGATAAATAATTGTACATAGTCCAACAGTGGCTTGGAAAGCGTGTCTATAAACTCCTTGTAAAACTCACTTTGAAGTCCATCTGGGCCAGCCGTGTTATCACTCTGGAGCTGCCTCACTGCCTCCTGTATCTCTTGGATTGTCAGAGGGGCATTCAAAAAAAAAATCCCCTGCTCTGAAGTTACACCTGGAAGGTCCAGGATCCTAAAAAAGGACTCCATCTTCGCCAATCTGTCCTCACAGCCCTCAGATCAGTACAACTCAAAGTAGAACTACCTAAATGCTATGTTACTCTTTTTGGCATAACAAATAAGAGTACCAGCACTGTCTCTAATGGATGTGATAGATTGGGGGACATTCTTCTTTCTGGGCAGGTACGCTACGTATCTATCCAGTTTATTACCACACTTGAATAACCTCTGTTTCTCAAAGAAGATTTCCTTCTGTTGTCTGGGAGAGCGCAGCATTCAAAGCAGCCCTGAGGGTTGTAATCCACTGCAACTTGGTTACAGACGGTCTGTCAAAGTGCGCTGTCTCGGCTGCCTTCAGCTGGGGCTCTAGCAAACGCTGCTGCTCTCCTTTCTGCCGCTTCCGGGTCACCGAGTAAGAAATCATTAAACCCCTTGCATAGGCCTTGGCGGTCTCCCAGAGCACCGACGAATTACTGGCCGTACCTGAACTAACGTCCCAAAAAATTTTTAATTCCTGTTAAAAATACTCAATAAACTTGCTATCCTTCAGGAGGAAAGGATCCATGCACCAATGCCGCAAGCCTGTCCCGTTACCACCGGCCTTGACCTCCATACAGAATACCGCATGATCAGAAATGTCTATGTTCCCAATTCTGCAGGATAGCACCAAATTCAAAACAGCATATGGGGCAAAAAAACACGTCAATCCAAGTATAACACTTCTGTGGGTTAGAAAAAAAAGGTGAAATCCCTACCCTCAGATTGAAGACATCTCCACACATCCACCAATCACAGTTCCCTGTTCAGGTCCGCTTGCTGCCTTGATTGCGGGGATATATCTGCGAGACCCCTAGGAATCCTGTCCACTTGGGGTTCAATAAGTCAGTTAAAGTCTCCCCCTAATATTGTATAATGTGGCCCAAGGGCCATTAACCTGGAGAGCGCATCCATTAAAAACTTGAGGGTGTGTGCTGGGGGGCAATATGCATTCAAAATCCCATACTCCTCTCCATGTATTAAAGCTTTAAGATTCTTAAACCACCCATATTCATTCTTAGTTTGATCTAATAGTTGAAATGGAAGATTCTTCTGGAGGAGTATAGTAACTCCTCTACTTTTCGAATTAAAGGATGTGAAAAACACCCGTCCGAACCCTCCCTGCTGGAACTTCAAGTGCTGCTTATCGGTTAGATGTGTTTCTTGCAGCAAGGCTACATCGACGTTTTCTTTTCTAAGATTTGAAAGTATCTTTTTTCTCTTAATCGGTGAATGACTGCCCTTAATGTTCCAGGTGCACCATTTAAATGAACGGTTAGCCATAGGCTTCCGAAACAGTCCGTGACCTGCACGGGAAGAAGAACCCCACTCATTGCGTGCCAAGTGAAAACAACAAACAATCCGTATAAATTTTAAAACAGCACTGCCAAAACTACCAAATCAAAACTTCTAAACAACTAATTCTACAACAAATGAAAGGAGACTTTCCCCCTTTCCCACAGGGGGCGCTCATGCTACCCACTAACCCTTCTATGGCTCCATCTAGCTGACGCTGCGCCCCAGCCCCAGACAACTCAAAGGAAAAGTTACACGAGTCTTATAACAAGAAAATTAAAAGTGGGCACTCAACCAATCCTATCCATACGTTAACCTGAGGCACTCGAGGTAGAAAAAAAATATAAACCCCCTACCACCTCGCCTAATCGCCCTCCCATCCCATACCGAGAGAGAAACTAAAAGGAGATTATGAGAAAAAAAAGATAACGGGAGGGGAGAGAGAAGAGAGAGAAAAAGAAAAAACAATTAGGAGCCCCACATATTTAAAAAAAACAACAACCAGGTAAACCAGACAAGCTACAGAGAAAAACAAAATAAACATTACTGTCCATATTATTTGAGCCAGCCAGTCCAGGAAGTCCTTGCCATTTTCCAGTAAGTCAAAATTAAACACTCACCCTCTGTAGCTGAAATGTAATATTGCCAGATATCTTGTGGAATACTGAATATTCAAGTCCCTCAGCCGCCTTTTTACCTCATCGAAGGCCTTCCTCTTGCAGATTACGACAGCAGAAAAGTTTTGGAAAAGCATAATTAGTGATCCTTTGAATACCATAGCCTGTGGATCATTCCACAATGCTCTAGAAGCTTCCAGCACAGTTTGTTTATCTCTATAGTGCTGGAGTCACACTAGGACTGGGCGGGGGCACTGGTCCGAGCCAGGTCTGTGCACTGCAATCCGATGGGCCTACTCAACCTGCACCTGGCCCGCCCCAACTTTCAGCTTCAAAATAAAAGCTGACAAGCTGACCTTCTTCCTCCCGTTCCAGATGCCCCACCTGATGGATGTTCTTCCAATGCTCTTGAGGTCGTTGACCTGCTCTTCCAGGGCCTGGACCCGGCCCTCTGAGGATTCCACTGCAGTTTCAGAAGCCGCAGTCCACTGCTCCACCTCCATGACACAGTGCCCGAGACACTGGAGCTCCTATTCATGCTTCTGCAGCATGACCAAGATCGGTTCCAGCCTGGTCTGAGTCTCCTCCATTGCTGAGTCAATCTTCTCGGAGTTTCACAAACTTCGAGACCAGGCTCTGTTGCGCACATAAGTCCCCTGGAGCGCTCGCAGAGGCCGATGCTGCTGCCACGGATGTGTCCATTGCTGGAGGGGAGTGCCCCGCTTGTTGCAATCCTCACGGTCCTTTCGTTTAGTAATTTTTCTAACAATTTCTATCACAATGGGTAATAAAGGGAGATTGACTGCACCACTGGTTCTGGTGCAGAGCACAGTAGGGCAGACTTACTGGATCGCCACCATCTTGACTTCCCCGGGTAGAACACTTGAAATGCCATAACATTAAAGGCTATGGGCCAAGTGCTGGAAAGTGGGATGAGTGTACAATTTTATGCCAAAAGGAAATCAGACACAACATAGATACATAGATCAAATTTACAATGGATAATGGATATTTTATAAAGACGAGAATAAGTTGTGTGTTTTATCATTGCAGGCCTTTGTTAGTTTGAAGATTCTCTTTCCAAAGTAAAAGGGTTTGAAAACACAAAGTCTGAATTCAGCATAGCTGAATAGTTGAATAGTTCAAGATATCTCCCCAAGGGTGGACTGAAAGAAAAACAAGTTCTGAGAAGGAATGAAGGCTCTTTTACCTTGCTTTTATAGTGCAACTGGTTGTACCTTTGGTAGCTTGGTTTAATATAACAGCCCTTAGCTGGCTTTTCCCAGTGCTGTCTCTCAGAGTTCTCTGTGGTTTTACAGTGTAGTCAGGAAACATCTGGTGAAATTTTGTATTTATGGACTGATGCAAAGTTTCAAACTCAAGTTGCTGCCAGTGGTGATCTGGAGGAGCAAATGGTTGAATGAATCAGTGGGTAGGGTAAAAAGTTGAAGAGCATTAAGGGTTTGAGCATCAAATGTGGAGGGCTAGGGGTGAGCAGGTAGAAACAAATATACTTTGGGGAGGTATAATTAGGTAAAAGGCAGTGACTATGGCTTTTCTAATGGAACCAGCATTTCTTTGCAGGGAGCTTTTCACCCTGAGGATGAGTCTTGGCATCATTCTAAACTTCATGTATTGGTTTCATTTCAAACATTGTACTTACCAGCCCAATGTTAGCTTTCAGACATTTCAGATTTGTTCAGCTTCTCATGCAGGAAGGTGACCAAGTAACAGTGTTTGACAGCAAATCCACTCCCCCCTTTAGTGCTATGCTGATTGACTCTGTCACAGTCCTGACCTCTTCAATTATCTCAATGTCATCATGAGGATTTCATTTGAGAGTCGCATTGTATTATTAACCCAAAGTGTTCTTTGTGTGTTGCAAAAATACATTGCTTCTTTAACCAAGGTCATTTGGAATCTGATTCTCATCACACCATCAATCTATGCATTGATCACTTTAACAGAATTTTCACTCATCTTAATAAAGTGCTCACAACCTTTACCAAGGATTTATGTCAGGAGTTTAGAATCGAAATGTATCCTTAAAATTATTTCTAACTAATATGACTGACGCAATCTGAAATGCAGATGTTCATGTGATCGCAACAGCATTCTACGTAGATGCATGAAATGCATGTGTCCGTTTCTACAAAATGACCTACATGTAAGTTGTAGATATCTCTTGAGTTTCAAAACACAGTGTTAAAGGACTGAAGGGGATGTGTGAGTTGACCACTATGATGACATAGTGAGACTGGTGGTTAGTCGGTGCCTGCTTGTGGGCTGCCAAAACACCAGCCAACTCATCTCCATCCAGGGCCCCAAACAGTCCTTCCAGGTGAGACAGAGGTTCACCTGCCTCTCTTCCAGAGATTACTGCATCAGGTGCTCCCAATGTGGTCTTCTTTACATTGGGGAGAGCGAATATAAACTTAGGGAATGGTTCACTGAGCATCTCAGGTGGGCCCGCATGGGCCAACTGGGCCTCCCACTCCTTTTCCGACATGACCAAGGTCCTCCATTGTCACAACAAACCACACCGCAAATTGGAGGAACAACACCTCATCTTCTGCCTAGGCAGCCTACAACCCGGAGGACTCAACAATAAGTTCTCCAATTTCAAATAACTTCCCTTCCCTCCGACTGCCTTCCCAATTCCTCCCCCTCCCTTTTACTCCACTCAGCCACCTATCAGATTCAATCCTTTCACTGACCGACTAGTCGTACCCTCTGCCTTTCTGCACCCATCCCCACTTCACCACGCTGCCCCCACCACCCCATTTACCCACCCCCAGTCCTGGAAAAGGGTTACACCCAAAACGTCAACTTCTCCACCTCCTGATGCTGCCAGGCTTGCTGTGTTCTTCCAGCCTCCTGCTTGTCTATCTGGGGTTCCAGCATCTGCAGTTTTTTTGTCTCTAACCTCGCTTGCATGGGCAACAAGTCAAGGAGGATGGCGGCCTCAGAGCAACTAGGCACGCTGTTGGGAAAAAGCAGTTGCCGAGACAACCATTCAGTGAGCTGAAGTCACTAGACAGCCAATCGAATTTCAGGAATTTGCTAGCATGATGAAAACCTTACTAAATGGAAATAGTGCTGGATTCTTCCCTCCCTGATATGGCAAGGATAGGCAAGAAAGGAAGGGAATTAGGGTGCAAATGATTATAAAAACAGATTCTTGACATCCAGATAAATTGTCCCCATTTTCTCCTCAAGCCTTAAAGGACAACTTCTGGATCTCATCTTTGACATGGCTACCCTATTCAGACCATAAGACATGGAAGCATTGTGTAGCATTCATCGCGTATATATCTGACTGAAGCCCCAACTCACCTTATTATACACGATTACAGAGGAAGGGGGAAGCCTATTGTGACAATGGGCAGCAAGGAACAGTCAGATAGGAAATGCTCATGTGTCTGTGTGGCATTGTGCTGTGCCAAAGTCAAACCTGCAGCCGTGTCAACAGTTTTCACAACAAACATATGAAGTGTTCTTCAAGAAAATGGCCATGTGTGAAAGCCAAAGGCATTCAGTCCTGAGTGGGGAGAAAGGGGATTACAGTCAGCTAGGGGAATCATCATCGCCAGTCATGGAGCTTGTCCTATTCCAGTCTAGTGGGTTGACCACATCACTCAGACACGTGATCCTACCAAAGTATCCAGGGATCCATGTCTTAGCCATCTGGGATTGCATCACAGACAGGTAGATAGGATAATGCTATGTTTGGAGCTGGGCCAGTTTTTCCAGATAAAGGGAATGGCTGAGTATGAAGGAAGTGGGTCAAAGAGCAGTTCGTGCTAATGCATGTGCTGGAGAGGTGATTAATTATCCCCATTGTGTCACTAAGAAGCACAAAGACAATAGGGGTTAGTAGTTTAAGAGAATGAGATCTTCTGAGTGGACAAAATGAATGCAGTATTGAGAGTGGGAGAGCATGAGCCTTTGTGGGAGGTGTGTGCAGTGACAGAGTTAGAGTTGGTGATGGCTCTGTGAGTGTGAGGTAACAGAGATACGATGGTGGCACTATCCCTTGTCGAGTGCAACAGATTATTGGCCTTATTATTCCACAGCTGGACGACTCACTTCACTCAAGACACAGCATTGACCCAGGCTGCAAGTGGGGTCCAAGCTGACTGGGTTCAATGGCGTGACCTCCTTGACTGGTAAAAAAAAACACTGCCTTCCTCTCCACCAACTTGTCCACCAACACTTCCAGACTTCTGGCTGCAAAGCACAACACAAACATTCTTTCTCTCACATTGAACACTGAGGCTTGAGCACCACAGAGTCTGGGCCAGGTCATGCCTTTGCTGCATCTGAAG
The DNA here is from genome assembly GCF_020745735.1 of Hemiscyllium ocellatum. Lineage (NCBI taxonomy): Eukaryota > Metazoa > Chordata > Chondrichthyes > Orectolobiformes > Hemiscylliidae > Hemiscyllium > Hemiscyllium ocellatum. Next base: position 27,900,396 of record NC_083436.1, on the reverse strand, counting down.
TGGCTGGGCTTTAAATATGGCAGCAGTGGCATAATGATGGTAAGATACCAACAGCATCTGCGTCTTTCCCCAAGAAGAGCCCAGATGCATAGAACAAGGTAAAAAGAGAGATATTGTATGAACAGTGGTAGACTGGGTGCCATGAATCTCACTCAACAAAACACTAAATGAAAATGCGAACATTCAGACCCCCGTGTTTTTAGTAGCACCAGCTGTCTAACATTTTTGTGGAAGCAAACACATTTCATTAATGGCATTCTTATTATGTTTGGGTCTTGAATTCAAATTAAACACTCAAACAACCTTCATTTTTATTGAACAGATTTAAGAGACAGGCAGGTTTTGGCTTTCGGAAATGTTGCTCTTCTTTCCTAGAATTTTTCTTTTGGGCTAGATATTCCCCCACCTCATAGCGGGCAGGTGGCAGAGGGTAAATAATCAATCTATTGGCACTGCAGAGATACCTGTCCCACTTCCTGCCATCTGTACAATCAAATTCTGTGGTGGAATGTCCGTGGGTGAACTTCCCAACTTGTCATTAATTGAGGCCCTGAAAGGACCAATTAATGGCTGTTTACATCCTCAACCAGCCATTGAACTAGAAAACGGCTGCTTTCCTATTAGGACCACCAGGCTAGCCTTCCTGTCAATGTAGAGGCACAGATCTGGAGATGGGGGACACACACACTGACTGCTGAAAGTCACTGCTCTGCCCTTGTCTCTGACCCTCCTGACCCCTCTACTTGCAACCCTCATTCTGTGATAAGACCACATTTATCGCTGGTCTAGCTCTTCACGACGATGCAGCCTTGGCCTCCAACAATTCTCCTCAGCTCCCTGAGGATGCTAGTCTCTGAGTGACAAGCAGATTTTGATAGGGTGGGTCTTCAGCGTAGAGGTTCTTAATAGGCTTGGAGGTCCAATGGCAAGCTTTCAAGGCACTGAAGAGGAGGTTGATCTAGCTGGCTTTCGTTCTGGTCGGAATTGGGGTTATTCACCTTCCCTTATATTTAGTGTAGAGGGCACTAAATCCAGCCCCATATTTATAAAGAAATCATTTTGTCAGGTGTTCAAACACCTGATACCATCGACATCAGTGTGCCTCTTCATCTTTCTCCAGCTGTTTTTTATTGCAAAAGCTTCTGCCTATACCACCAGACACAACCGTGGTTGAAAACAACAGGAAGGAAGATTATGCAATGATACAATTAGGTTTCACTACTCTTCAGATTGTAGGACAAATTTTTAAAAATGAAGTAATTAAGGAATTCAAGAGCTTTGAGTTCATGACAAAGACTTTCTGGTGATGGGTCATAAACATTAATTGAAGCACATTGAGAAGGCAGGAGTGAAGTGATACCCAATGTATAATTGGAAAGCCCTTGAACACAATGTAGATAGACGCAAGAAAGTTTAGTAAAGGCCTCTACACAGGACTCATACAGAGGATATCCCAAACTAAATTAAAGCTGGATAGGAAACTGGTTAAGAAAGTAAAATATATTAACTAAGAAGGAAAGTGACTTGGGGTTGGGAAATGCATTGGAACTCTTTTTTTCTTACATATATAAACAATCTGGATTCAAAAATGGAATGCAAATTGGTCAGATTAGAATCATAGAATCCCTATAGTGTGGAAACAGGCCATTCGACCCGATAACTTCACACCGACCATCCGAAGAGAAACCCACCCAGAACAACCCCATTACTCTATATTTACCCTTGACCTACACATCCCTGAACACTTTGGGCAATTTAGTACAGCCAATTCACCTAATGTGTGCATCTTTCGATCGTGGGAAGAAACTGGAGCACCCAGAGGAAACCCACGCAGACACAGGGAGAATGTGCAAACTCCATACAGTTGCATGAGGCTAGAATCAAACCTGGGTCCCTGGTGCTGTGAGGCAGCAGTGCTAACCACTGAACCACCATGCTGCCATTAACAAATGTTATGGTCATAAACTATATCAGATCTTTCAGGCTGACGGGCATGCCAAGAGGGGAGAACTGTGGCAGTGGAGGGAAATCTGCTGCACACACAGAATATGCTGGAAGCACTCAGCAAGTCAGGCAGAGTACAGGAGCAGCAAAATACACATCAGTGACCTTTTACCAGTATTGACCAGAATTGAACCACACAGCCAGGTCTGCCATTCAAAACCACCATTTGTGAAGTTCTCTCTTCTTTCATGTGATGTGGGCATCACAGACAAGATTAGCATTTGTTGCCCATCAGGAATTGCCCTTGAACTGAGTGGTTTATAGGTAACTTCAGAGGACAGCCTATACATGCACTTAACCACATTGCTGTTGGTCTGGAATTACATGTAGACCAGACTGGGTAAGGATAGCAGATTTCCTTTCTTACAGCCATACAGCATTGGAGATGTACAGCATGGAAACAGACCCTTCGGTCCAACCTGTCCCTGCCGACCAGATATCCCAACCCAATCTAGTCCCACCTGCCAGGCCCATATCCCTCCAAACCCTTCCTATTCATATACCCATCCAAATGCCTCTTAAATGTTGCAATTGTACCAGCCTCCACCACTTCCTCTGGCAGCTCATTCCATACACATACCACCCTCTGCGTGAAAACATTGTCCCTTAGGTCTCTTTTACATCTTTCCCCTCTCACTCTAAACCTATGCCCTCTAGTTCTGGACTCCCTGACCCTAGGGAAAAGACTTTGCCTATTTACCCTATCCATGCCCCTCATAATTTTGTAAACCTCTATAAAGTCAGCCCTCAGCCTCCAACACTCCAGGGGAATCAGCCCAGCCTGTTCAGCCTCTCCCTGTAGCTCAGATCCTCCAACCCTGGCAACATCCTTGTAAGTCTTTTCTGAACCCTCTACAGTTTCACAACATCTTTCTGATAGAAAGGAGACCAGAACTGCACACAATATTCCAACAGTGGCCTAACCAATGTCCTGTACAGCCACAACATGACCTCCCAACTCTTGTACTCAATACTCTGACCAATAAAGGAAAGCATACCAAATGCCATCTTCACTATGGAGAAAGTGAGGACTGCAGATGCTGGAGATCTGAGCTGAAAAATGTGTTGCTGGAAAAGCGTAGCAGGTCAGGCAGCATCCAAGAAGCAGGAGAATCGACGTTTCGGGCATAAGCCCTTCTACTGAAGAAGGGCTTATGCCCGAAACGTTGATTCTCCTGCTCCTTGAATGCTGCCTGACCTGCTACGCTTTTCCAGCAACACATTTCTCAGACAGCTTCACTATCCTAACTACCTGTGACTCCACTTTCAAGGAGCTATGAACCTGCACTCCAAGGTCTCTTTGTTCAGCAACACTCCCTAGGACTTTACCATTAAGTGTGTAAGTCCTGCTAAGATTTGCTTTCCCAAAATGCAGCACCTCACAGTTATCGGAATTAAACTCCATCTGCTACTTCTCAGCCCATTGGCCCATCTGGTCCAGATCCTGTTGTAATCTGAGATAACCCTCTTCGCTGTCCACTACACTTCCAATTTTGGTGTCATCTGCAAACTTACTAACTGTACCTCTTATGCTCGCATCCAAATCATTTATGTAAATGACAAAAAGTGGCACTCTACTGGTCACAGGCCTCCAGTCTGAAAAACAACCCTCCACCACCACCCTCTCTCTTCTACCTTTGAGCCAGTTCTGTATCCAAATGGATAGTTCTCCCTGCATTCCATGAGATCTAACCTTGCTAATCAGTTTCCCATGGGGAACCTTGTCGAACACCTTACTGAAGTCCATATAGATCACATCTACTGCTCTGCCCTCATCAATCTTCTTTGTTACGTCTTCAAAAAACTCAATCAAGTTTGTGAGACATGATTTCCCACACACAAAGCCATGTTGACTATCCCGAATCAGTAATGAACCAAATGGGTTTTTAGAGCAACTGATGGTAGTTTCATAGTGAAGCTTTCAATTCCAGATTTTGTCCATTGAATTTAAATTCCACCAGCTGCCACAGAGGGATTTCAACCCTCATCCCCAGAATAATGACCCATATGTCTGGATTATGAATCCAGTGATATTACCACTATACCAACACATCAGTCAATGTGAGTCCAATGTTTACTTATCCAAATTTTCAGAAAAATAAGGAAGAAAGCTCGGATAAAATCTTCAAAAATGAAAGCATGCCTAAATTAACATTTTAAAAAATCAAGATACAGAAGGTGTATCTCCAAAGTAATATACGTTATCCGCCATGTTGCTTCCTGGTATATTTGCATATGGTTGCTCACTGTTGTTCCGAACATTGCATTCTGAACAGCCTTACAATAAGGGTAAGTGTAATCAATTTTATATATTTCTTAAACTATTAAACAACTTTTCAGTCGGGCATCTTTATATGTGTTTAAAAACAATGTCTTTATTTACTGTTATCTTTTTTCTGCATACCATGCATATCAAATTTTTAGCATTCGGAACCTATCCAAATTGACTCTCGTTATAAAATGTGTTTCGCATTCGTGAATTCACTATTTGTGAGGTTTTTAAAGAGCATAACCTTCCTGAACAGTGGGAACTTATTGTATAACTTTCAGCCTATACAAGGAAACATTGCAGATTGGAAGAAAACTGGGTAGACATACTTAATGGTGTCAGGTTTAGATTAGTTTAGATTCCCTACAATGTGGAAACAGGTCCTTCGGCCCAACAAGTCCACACCGACCCTCCTAAGAGTAACCCACCCAGATCCATTTCCCTCTGACTAATGCACCTAACGCTCTGGGCAATTTAGCATGGCCAATTCAGCTGTTAACTGAGGATGAATGAGAGCTCATCATTTACCACATCAGTTGCAGACCAACCTTTCACAAAGCAAACAGAATGAGCTTCATTGCGAAATGTTTTGAGTAAAGTTGAGACACAGCTCTCTGAGGCTCTGGTAAAATCACGGTTGGAGTATGGATTTTGGTTTTGTTCAATGAAGCAAAACTGAACCTTCGAAGCCCTGGAACTAATACTGAAAGGACTATCCACAAGGCTATCCGAGGATTTAATCATTAAGAAATGCAGTAGAATTAAAGAGGATTATGAAAGAAATAGAAGGAAACTCGTTGCATTTATGTGTCATTGTCTCAGGCTATTCCAAGGTACGCCATAACCAATGAATTTATTTTTGTAATTCCATCTCAGTTGTTTTGTAACAAAGTAAGGCAACAAGCTCCCCCAAAAGTGAGGAAATTCTGGAAGAGTTAAACGCAAATTAGCAGAATGTGACATTTGTGCAATTAATTTGTGCAATTGCCCATAGGGTTAGGTGCATTCATGCCAGCTCATTGTCAATTCGTGCTGACAAAGTTGTGAGCTGAATAAAGCAAGATTGTAACTCTCATGCAGACTAGAAACTGCTGTGTAAATAATCAGCTCCATGGGTTGCTATGCATTAATTAGTACGGAGAATAAGCTATATTGGTTATGGTGAACAGCACAATTGTTCACCTTTTGAGGTCAAAAGTAACATTTTAATTTGAACAATAACTTCAGACTTTACCTATATCCTTATGTTAAGCTTGACCCTAGGTTTCCAACCAACCTGTTTTGCGTACATCTACCAGTCTCTCCCTTAGCTATTTACACATTCCTTGTTTCTTACAGGTATTCATGTTTCTATAACTTGAAAGGAAAGAGATCAAAAGGATTGGTCTTTCCCAACCTCACGAGAATTTTTCCTGTTCGTTGGTTTCATTCAGATCTATCTCCGATCTATCCTTTCTTCAGGTTGTTATCCAAAGTTCACTACAATTCCCTATTGCCTGGCACAGCCTTCAATCTCTTTCATTCCTTCCAGGCATATTTCTGATTTTCTATTCTAATGTCAGCCTGTCTCTGATTTCCTCCCTGTACAAAATTATAGAAGCACCACATGCATATCTTTGCATAAATCTGTTAAGTTTCCACTCAGCTGATTCAATGTATCACATTGCTGAGGAAACCTTGCTCTGTGATTGGTGATACCACAAACTTTCAAGATGAAGCCTGCCCAGCTAGGCCCCATGAAAGTGGTGGCCTCAAAGATGAGTGCAAATTACTATTTAAAATTCATTCAAACTAAACAATGACTTGCATTTAAATAGCACATTTAGGATTGTGAAAACATCCCAGGTAACTTTTTAGGAGCATTGACAAAAAAAAAATTGAGACTGAGCCATATAAGGTAATATCAGGGCAGATGGATAAAATTTTGGCCAAAGAGGCAGGTTTCACACTGGGATCATTAGAAAATAAGGCAAAGAAACAGATCATTCAGTCAACCAGCCCATGCCTGCAGTTATGCTGTTTTTGAGCCTCCTCAAATCCTTCACATCGGACTCTATCAGCATAATCCTATCTTTCCATATCCCTTGTAGACTTAAATTCATCCATGCTACTGGCCTCAATTTTCTGGGTAAAGAAGTTTTTTTTTGAATTCTCTATTTGACTTCTTAGTGCTGTGGAGATTGGGCCTTAAAGGAATGAGAGATTATAGTGAGCCTCAAAGACAACAGTTTCACTCTGTTTAATTGGATTAAATTGCTTACTTCATATTAGCTGTATGATCTGTTCATTTAGAGACAGCAGAAAGGCCTAGAGGAATGATGAGCTCGAACTGATTAAACAAAACATAAATAAGCAGAAGAAAGGAGCTCTGTCATGTAGTAATACAGGTTAAGAAGGTATCTATGTTCTGCTCTATGATTCCTTTAACATGAGGTTCTACATTAGTCCTGAGCATGCAATGTTTGTGTCGGCATGGTGGCATTTATACACGAAGGGAGGAATAAACATCAATCTAGTATGTTTCATATAGCTTTAAACTGAACATCTATAGAGCCCAGAAGTTAATCAATTCTCAAAGGCAAATCTTTCAATATAAACTCCCCGAACATGCAACACCGACTACCCTACTACCTACGTAAGACAAGGGCAGAAGGTGCATGGGAATACCACTCTCTTCAAGATCTCCACTGTGTCAAACACCATGGAAATATATCGCCTTTATTGGTCCGGGTTAAATTCCTGGGACTTCCAGCTATGAAAGGAACTTCACAGCAATGGACTACAGTGTTTCATGTGGAGACTCACCACCATATTGTCATTGAGTCATACAGCACGGAAACAGACTCTTCACCCAACTCGTCCATGCCAACCAAGTTTCCCAAACTACACTAGCCCCACTTGCCAGCACTTGGCCACATCCCTCTAAACCTTTCCTATTCATGTACCAATCCAAATGTCATTTAAATATTGTAACTGTACCTGTGACTACCACTTCCTCTGGCAGATCATGCCACACACAAACTACCCTCGAGGTGAAAAGCTGCCCCTCATGTTCCTTTTTCCTCTCATCTTTATGTGTCCCCCTAGTTTTAAACTCCCCCAGCTTAGGGAAAAGACCGTTGTTATTCACCTTATTTATGCCCTCATGATTTTATAAACCTCTGAAGATTTTCTCTCAAACTCCTATGCTCCAGTCAAAAAGGTCCCAAACTATCCAGCCTCTTCTCATAACTGAAACCCTCCAGTCCAGGCAACATTCTGGTAAATATTTTCAGAACAGTCTTCCATTTAATAATCTCCATCCCATAGTGGGGAGACCAGAATGGTACACAGTACTCCAAATGTGGCCTCACCAATGTCCTGCACAACATTGACTTTGCGAGAATTGCTTACATCCCAAGAATAATTTCAATTTGGCACAAATGGAACATGTGAATGAGGAGAGTATATACAAATGAATTGATGAATTTGGATCAAGCGTCCCTTTCACCTATTTGAGGCTGCCCCACCATTTAATAGGATCATGGCTGATCTGACTTCCACTTCCTTCTCTACACACCTATCCCTTAAGTCCTTTATCCATCAAGAAGCTATCGATTAGATTAGATTTTTTTAGATTAGATTACTTACAGTGCGGAAACAGGCCCTTCGGTCCAACAAGTCCACACCGACCCACCGAAGCGCAACCCACCCATACCCCTACATATTACCCCTTACCTAACACTACGGGCAATTTAGCATAGCCAATTCACCTGACCCACACATCTTTGGACTGTGGGAGGAAACCGGAGCACCCGGAGAAAACCCACGCAGACATGGGGAGAACGTGCAAATTCCACACAGTCAGACGCCTGAGTCTGGAATTGAACCTGGGTCTCAGGCGCTGTGAGACAGCAGTGCTAACCACTGTGCCACCGTGCCTCAACATGGCACCTATTGTTAAAGTTCACTTGAGAATGTAACTTTAAGGAAGTTCTGGGATTTACATATGAAAAAACTGAAACCAACATGCCCATTCTAAAATATGAGAGACTTAACAAACAATCCAGGTTTTTTTCAATATATAATTTCAGTTACATCACACTGTAAACTTTTGCTATAATTTTACTCCATACCCACCTGATGAAGGAGCAGCACTCCAAAAGCTAGTGCTTCCAAGTAAACCTGTTGGACCATAATCTAATGTTTTGTGATTTTTAACTTTATACACCCCAGTCCAACACCAGCACCTCCAAATCTTAAAGATAATCTTCCCTCTACTGCTGTCTTGGGAAGAGAATGCCACAAATCAAAGACCCTCAGAGAAAAAAAAATTCTTCCGCATTGTTATTGTCATGACAACAGATCAGAGCCTCAAAGTACGATAGACTTTTTAACTTTTAATTCCAAAATGTGTTTTAAAAAAGACTGCAGATGTGAATTCTGTTTGGCAAAGTCCTGAGGGGGACCTTGTATAATCTCAGTGCAGTTTCGAACATAGAGAGAGAGAGAGAGAGAGAGAGAGAGAGATACAAACAGGGAGAGATAACAAGGGGCAGACTGTTTTTCCCCCTCAGTTGAAAATCACCTCTTTCAGGTATTTTTTATGTTTTATCCTTCGAGGACCATACAAAAAGGGAGCAAAAAAACCTAATGCAACATCACGCCTGGGAGAAAGTATGGTCGTGGAAGATGATGTGCTAGAGAACTGAGCTATTAGTCTGTGTTTGAATCCTAGGTCTGCTCTGAAGTTTATCATCCACTGGTCACCTCTGCATTGTAAATAAAAGGAATCTCTCACTCTGCATGCTAGGAGTCAATGAGCCAGCAAGCCAATTAAAAAGAATCGGAACAATAATGACTGTCTCGTTGTGAATGTTTCCAGCCAATCATTACCAAAAACAGCATATGACAAATGATATACTGGCCTTCATTACAAGAGATTTTGAGTTCAAACATGCCTTACTACAACTACACAGGGTATTGATGAGACCATACCTGGGTGCAGTTATGATTATCCTCCTGAAGAAAGGATACATAGAGAGAGTGCAGTGGATGTTCACAAGGCTGGTAGGACTGTCCTTTGAGGAGACAATGATTTGACTGGACCTATACTAGAGTTTTAATTGATGAGAAGTGATCAAACTAAAATGATTAAAATCTAACAGGGCAGATGCAGAGAGGATGCTTTCCCTGGTTGGGGAGTCTAGAATAAGGGATTGCATTTTCAGCATATGGTGCAAACCACTTTGGACTGAGAATAGGAAATATTTCTTCCCTGAAAGGGTAGTGAACCTATAGAATTTTCTATCACAGATGGCTGTGGAGGTTAGGTCACTGAAACAAAAACAGAAATTGCTGGAAAAACTCAGCAAAACTCTGGTCTGGCAGCACCTGTGGAGACAAAGCAGAGATAACTTTTCAGGTCCAGTGACTCTTCTTCAGAACCGAACAGTTCTGCTTGCTACCTGGAAACGTTAGCAACAGGGGGCTAACTTCCTGCTATTTTACCAGCCACCCTTCCTTCCATCCCACCATCTGAGGGTCTGTAAAATTCAGCCAGTGGTTCAGGTCTGTGCCCTTTCCTGATATTTCTAAAAGGAACATTCATGACATTCCTATAAGGAACTCAGTTTTCATGAACGATCTGAGATGTTATCTCTCGCTTCATTTTTCACAGACTTCCCAGAGAATGAGCATTCCAAACATTTTCTGTTTTTAAACCATTTACATTGGTTTGCAAATCATAATTCACATTCAAAGTCAGCTTGACCTCAGGAAACGGTGTCTGGTGTCTACTAAGAGAAATCCGAACGAAGACCCTGTGCAAAACAGTACATCACTTACTGGTGCAAGTGATACCTGTGATAGGGTGCAGGGACAGGCAATGTTGAGGAAGTGGAGAGGCTGCAGAAGGACTTGGTCAAGCTGGGGCAGTGGGCAAAGAAATGGCAGATGGAATACAATGGGAAAGTGTGAGATAAGCACTTTGGTAGGAAAAATAGAGACTTTAAACTATTTTCTAAATGGGGAAAGAATTTGACAATCTGAAGCACACAAGGACTAGTTCAAGAGTCTCTTGTAATTAACATGCAGATTCAGTTGGCAATGGAAGTCAAGCATTCATTTCAAGAGAGCTAGAATAAAAGAACAGAAGTGTCCTGCTGACGCTGTGTAAGGCTATGGTCAGATAGCATTTGGAGTATTGTGAGCAGGTTTTGGGCCCTACATATAAGGAAGGATGTGCTGGCATTAAAAGGACTCCAGAGGATGTTTACAAGAATGATCCTGAGGATAAAGGGCTTGTCATATGAGGAATGGTTGAGGACTCTTGGTCTGTACTCAATGGAGTTGGAAAGGATGAGATGGGACCTCATTGAAACTTACAGAATACTGAGAGGCCTGAATAGAGTGGAAATGGAGAAAACATTTCCATGAGTAGGAGAAACTAGGACCTGAGGGCATAGCCTCAGAGAGAACGGACAACCCTTTACAACTGAGAAAAGGAGGAATTTCTTCAGCCAGGGTGGTGAATCTGTGCAACTCATTGCCGCCGAGGGCTGTGCAGGCCAGGTCATTGTCTTTAAGACAGATCAATAAGTTCTTGATTAGTAATTGGATCAAAGATTATGGGAAGAAGGCCAAGAGAATGAGGTTCAGAAACATATCAGCCATGATCAAATAGTGAAACAAACACAATGAGCCAAATGGCTTAATTCTGTTCCTATACCTTATGGGCTTATTATAGGTTATTAGTAGATAAGTAGCTGAGCAATACATCCAAGTGCATTGATTTCTTGTTTTCAGTTGTGCATGAAATAAAACCGCTTAAGCAGGGTTTTGGAAAGATTTAACTTCCATTGTCAAAAGTCTGAATCTCTCCAATGCACGAGACCGTCCCTGACAGGAGGAATAACAGATAATCTTGAGCTGTTTGCATGCAAAAAGCAATCTTTCACCAATCTGACAAAAGACAAATTGGCTAAGTAACGGGATGACTCTTTTTCAAACCAATCGTCATTTGGAGAGAAAAAGACATGAAAGCAAAGCAGTGAGAAAGCCCTAACAGGCTCAATCCTGATAAACTCTTTCAGATTGTGTTATCACCATTGTTAAAAAAAAAGTAGGAACAGGAGGCTTCTTTGTATTAAATATGAGGCAATAGACTCATAATAAGACTCACCAGCCAGTGGTAATATCAGCACTTTTTCAAAGCTGGCAGTCGCTAGACATGTTAACAGTGGGTGGCACGGTGGCACAGTGGTTAGCACTGCTGCCTCACAGCGCCAGAGACTGGCTTCAATTACCACCTCAGGCAACTGTCTGTGTGGAGTTTGCACATTCTCCCCGTGTTTGCATGGGTTTATTTCGATTTCCTCCCATAATCCAAACATGTGCAAGTTAGGTGAATTGGCCGTGCTAAATTGCCTGTAGTGTTAGGGGAATGGGTCTGGGTGGGTTGCTCTTCGGAGGGTTGGTGTGCACTTGTTGGGCCAAAGGGCCTGTTTCCACACTATAAGTAATTCAAATTAATCTTAAATGATGGAACCATTTTACCAGGCCAGGTAGATGTTAATGATGAACAGCTTTGAAGACAATAAAAGCCAGAGAATAAAATAAAATGGAGAAGCTTTTGATTTTGCAGCATCTTTGATTTTCTCTGCCAATCCCGCTGTCTCCAACTCATCATTGGCTTTTCCCTTTTCTGTTGTGTTGATTCCCTCCCCTTCCCCTGGTACTTGTAAATCAGGTTCATTTCCAACACTGTCCTGGTCAAATTAAAGGCCACAGCCCACAACGTGAGCCCTGAGCAGAATTTGGAGGCTGTTTCTCTCAGAAAGTAAAATCGCAGAATCTCTCACACTCAAAAGATGTGGTGCTGGAAAAGCACAGCAGGTCAGGCAGTAGGAGGAGCTACGTTTTGCGCTTAAGTCCTTCATTAGGAATGGGGTAGGGGGGAAAGTGGGCTGACAGATAAATAGGAGAGTGTGGGTGGGGGCTGGAGGGGAAGGTAGCTGGGAAGTCGATCGGTAGATATCGCTGGGGGTGATAGTGATAGGTCGGAGTGGAGGGCTTCATACACAATCAGGCATAATCTCGGTTTTGTATCTCATCTGAAAAAAAGTCAGCTCCATCAGTGGTGACACTCCTTTAGAACTGCACTAGTGCCAGTCTTGAGTTGTAGGACTTGAATCTGGAATCTATTGACTGAGGAAATGAGATTGCCAGCAACTCACCCACAGTTGACATGCACCCACTGAGTTAGACAGTTCTGCAATGAATGAAAAATCTCCATGTTAACGGTATACATGTTGTTCCCTTTCAGTCACTGCGCTCAAGCTTAAATGGCCTGCACTCTTAAACAATATAAGCTGAGCAATACAAAATAAAATTATGATGAGGTATGTTGCTATTGATGCAACTGGTGGGAGAGAGCATTAGCTCAAATAAATTGTGGAGAGTGTTGGCAAAGTAAGATTCAGCCCGTTGTGGAGGTACATCCACCCATGGGGGCAAATAGAGGAAAGTTACCTCAATGAACAGAATGGAAGGAAATGGTGAGGGTCTGCTGTTCCAGCCTAGGGCCTGTTCTTTCCCATGCTTGCTGCTGACAGACTGAGCATGCACGCCAGGAAATCTGTGGGTGAAGCAGTAACAGGCAGTTTGGAAAGTAAATGATAGCAGGGAGGGAGTCGCAAGCTGTCGTCAAGACTGGGATTGGAGGTCAGCAATTTGGGAGCCAACTTTGGCTAAGGACAGGTTTAGAGCCTTTTGGTAGATCAGGGAGATCCCATTGGCTAGACCTAGGGTGTGAGCATCTGTCAAGCGTGAAGTGGTTGTGGCAGAATGGAAGGAGTTAGCTGAAAAGCAGGGTGAAGGAGGAGTGTGCAAGATGACTGAATGTGGAGGAAGAGGCTGCAAGAGGGTTGTTAGGGAGATTAGATTGCAATGAAAAAAAGCAGGAAGCTGCAATGGAGTTACGACACAGTGATAAAGTTGTTAGCGAAGGTATACTCAGCTAAGTGGAATCCAAGAAAACTTTAAATAACTGACATAATAAATTCCTTGCAAATGAATGTGGAATCCCTAGTTTAGGGCTGCATGAGTTCAGAGGTTACTAAACATGGAAGGCAAGTGGTGGATCCTACTGTAATGAAAATTATGTTAATTGTAAAATTGAGATCTGAGATGGCATAATAAAGTGTAGTAATTACCAAGAAAAATTGTTTGAGCTTCGTGCATACAGGATTGAAAAACATTAACTGTAATCTCACCAGTCTGCTGAAAGTATGTTTAGTGTGATTGCTTTTTGTAGAACTATGTGTCAGTTGTTTTCAATAAAACCTTTGTTGATCACTTATGCCTGTTGTCTTGTACCAATTTAAATACTATTTCATCTCGGAGATTATCGTGTGTGTGTGTTTTTAGCTTTGATGGAAAATTAATTATTCTGTTTCCGTGAGAGTCCAAATAACCCATCCGTCGCCACAAATACAGAAGGTATTGAGACTACAGCATCATCTAATAAAAGTGTTAGTGAGAATGAAAAGTAGCCCACAAAAAAACCATCAATTCAAGAATCCAGGACAACATTATTTCAATTACATTGCATAGCTAAGAATCTTAAAATCAACTTGTTATAATTAGCCCCCAGGAAAATTTCCCAAATTTATGATGTTTCCAGATACAATACCCAAATGGTTAGGCTCAGGGTGAGGAGGGAAGAACAGCTCCCCTGCGTATTCACCTGCCACTTTGGATGGCAATAACAGGGTTAATTTGTTGATCACTTTCTCCCAGACAAAATGAAATTATGCTTTAAATGGAGTCAATTTAGGCATGCTTTCACAAGATAACAAAAGAGTGAGTTATTAGTTACTAATCGATAAAAGAAATAACAACATAACACGCAGATTAGGAACATGACGTGAGCAGAATTAAAGATAAAAGTGAGAGAAAAGATTCATGACTCAGTTTCTAAGCTGTTTATGAAGAATAGAGGTAGAATGTTGTAGTCTTTACAACAGATGCGACCATTAGTGTTGCTGTTGGCAGTTGAACAGTTGATTTTAAGATTCTTGGGCTTTGTAATTTAATTAAAATAATGTTGTCCTGGGTGCTTTTGACACGATGTAGAGATTGTCTTTTCTCCCTTTATTTACCTATAATGGAGAGGTGTTTAGTGGCCTTTCTCAAAACTATGACCTTTACAGTATACTAGCCCATACACAGATATCAGGTCATTAACACATGCAGAGTAGGGTTGAAGCCTCCATCTTTTGTACAGAGGAGCCTCGTTTGTCCGAATATCAATTATCTGAATTTCGGATTATCTGAAGAAGATCTCAAAGTCCCGATAGAAACATTACATCAAATAGGTCTTTCAACACTGATTGCGACTTTTGTTTACAATGATTACAAATGAACTCGGCTTACTGAAATGCTACTGAAAACAGAGTTAACATCGATAGGAGCCCACACACCGACTCCAAATGAGTGACCACCCGCTCTCTCTCTCTCTCCCCCCCCCACACTCTCCCTGGTGTTCTACAGAGTGGCGTATTGTAAACCTCTCTTCCCCAGATAATCTCTCCATCATTGTCCTACAGGGCAAAGGTGGAACCTGTCAAAAAGTTTCAGTAAAAGGCTTGTGTGTGGCTGTATGTGCATGTGCTATTTTGAGACTCACCCCACAAAGGCAGCAACAGTCTTGCTGTTGGTGTCCAGTCCGACAGCCCCAAAGTGGGGGTGAGGCGTGAATGGAGGTAGATGGGGGCAGACAGGGAGCTGTGTTGGATGGGGTTGGGGGGTACGGGTGCGACAATGGGGTAAATGTCGGGCAGGGTTGGGGGAGGTGGATCCAGATGGGAGTTCGCGTGCGGTGTGCTGCTACCTAGTCTCCTAAATGGGCAGCGGACTTAGCAAGTGCTCACTGCGTCAATTCCATTGAAATGATGGGTTGGGAGAGGGTGAGAGGCTTCAGCATCACTGTAGGGCCCTTACACACAAGCATGTGTCTGCTCAGAAACAAAGCCTGTGACAGAGAGAGGGAGAAAGGCAGGCAGAGCAAGGAAAAAGGAAACTTCACAAAACTCGGAGCCCCAGAGGAGAGGCATTGAATCAATTAACTGAATAACCAATTATCGAACGAATTAGTGTCTGCCCATCTCGTTCGGATAATCAAAGTTCCTTTGTACATCCTGGAAGTGTAAAACACAAGCTTATACACAACAGATGGCTCTCTGCTTGACAGCGTGTTGGATCGTCAGCGTCTCATTATCTCTTCCACCTTAGTCTTTCCACTTGAAGTTTCTGAAACTCTATACAGGTATGAGATGCTAGAATTTCCCCGCTGACAGCCATAGAATTCACATCCACGGGGATCTTTTGGCTGTATGTCTGTGCTTTTCTAAAACAAAACACATTGCAATGAAATGTTCATCATATCTATAGGAGATCTGGGACTATGACCTGTGCTCATGACCCTGCCAAGAGTCAAAAAGTAGCCCTTGAGAAATTTCAAGAGGCATGATTTGGAAATAAAGATATATTTTGACCTTGGGCAGTGAGGATCCATACATTTGACCATTTATATGGGGACATGGAAATGATTTGTGACACCGCATTCCCGTCATTTTGGCATGATTTTAGATATTGACCACAACAATCAGCTTTCACAACCTATGTAAAGTTTGTCTGGGGTGGGGCTGAGGAGGGTAGGTGTTTAACAGCTCAGCATGAATTGAGTTCCCTTGTTTCACAAATGCCTCCATGCAATGCACAGTCAGAACACCTGCGGGCCCACTGCCTCCCATGCTGTGCTATTTGTCCAGTATCTCCATATCAAAATTACTTGGAGAAGACTTTCACATTACTGTAAATTAATGTAACTCCCCTGTAAAAGTTGGAGTGTGGCTTTACTAAGTGTGGGTTTGCGACAATTCATTTGAATCTTTCTCTGCTCAGCCATGTAGTTACTCAATGTGAATTCTGAATTGTTTTTGTCTCTCCCATAAGGCGAAATATAGTATTGAACCAATCAAGTCCCCTGTGGATCTTATATGTTTCAATTAGATCACCTCTCATTCTTCTAAATTTAATCGATACAGGCCGAAATTGTCCAACATTTCCTCATAAGATAGGACTCCTCATCCCAGGTGTCAGTTGATTGAACCTTCTTTGAACTTCTTCTAATGTATTTTCAGAAGTAAGGAGACCAATGCAAGTCTGGATTAAACCGCATTGCAGCCCCTCTGCCTATGTTTGGGCCTTGTCCAGTTTCATGGCCATTGTCTCTGACACACGTGCCCAACCATACTCTAGATGGGTCTCACCAACTCTCTATACAACTGTAGCAAAACAGTCCTACCTTTATATCTTATCCACCTTCAGTAAATGACCACATTATGTTTATATTACTGTTCATTTGTTGTACCTTTTCAGTTCCATGTACCAAACTACCCAGATCCCTCTGTAGCTCAGAGTCCTTGCAATCTCTCTCCATGTAAACAATATGTTGCTTTTCTATTTTACCTGCCAAAATGGATAAGTACGTATTTTCCTGCATTATGCTCAAATTGTTTTACCCATTCACCTAACCGCACTATATTTCTTTTCAGAATTCTTATCTTTCCTACCTATCCTTGTTTACTCAGCAAATTTACCAATTGTACATTCAATCCCATCATCCAAGTAATCGATTCAATTGGAAATAGTTGAGGTCCGAACAACCAATTCCTGTGGCACTCCTCTCATCATATCTTGCTAAACTATTTATGTGCCTGAAATAACTGCACATCTTGTCACCAAGTCACCCTTTATTTAAATGTGCACAGTTCATGGACTCTGACCAGCCAGTTCAGAGCCAGTCCCTATACTGAGGAGACCTTCTGCATCTCCTGTTTGTATCTGTCAGCGAGGGCTCCCTGTATGGCCCAGGTTAACAAGACCAATCAAGGATCTCACCATCAATGAGATTGACCTGGCCATGGTTCCAATCACTACATTGCCACTTTTACCATGAGTTAGTAGCCCCTGTGGCACTTTCTGTTTTCTGGAAATCTAACTATATTACATTCACAAATGTCCCTTTGTTCATGCTGTTCATTACTTAATAAAATAGAATCACTACAATGTGGAAACAGGTCCTTCAGCCCAACAAGTCCATACAAACCCTCCAAAGAGTAATCCACCCAGACCTATTCCCCTACCTTATGTTTACCCCTGACTATTGCACTTAACCGACATATCCCTGAACACTACAGGCAATTTAGCATGGCCAACTCACTTAACCTGCACATCTTTAGATTGTGGGAGGAAACTGGAGCTCCCAGAGGAAACCCACACAGACACAGAGAGAATGTGAAAACTCCACACCGACAGTCACCCGATGCTGGAATTGAACCCAGATCCCTGGCAGTGTGAGGGAGCAGTGTTAACCACTGAGCCATCATACTGCCCTAAGTGGAAGCATAGAACAGAGCATCATTTCAAACATAATTTCTCCTTTATAAAATCATGTTGGCACTGCCTGATTATTTGAGATTTTCTAAGTGATTGAATCTTTAACCTCTTCTTTAACAGTTTCCAGCATTTTGCCTGTGGCAGTTGTTAAACTACCTGCTCGGTAATTTTCTGCTTTCTATCTCTTTCATTTCTTGAATAGAGGAGTCACATTTACAATTTTCCAGTCTGAATGGACTTGTCCAGAATTTGGAGAATGTTGGAAAATTCAAACCATTGCACCTTGCACCTCAGCAGCCACTTCTTTTTAAACTGCAGGTGGTTATCCATGAAGACCTGAGGTCTTCTCAACTCCAAGGGTCTGGGTTAAACCACACTGGGGTCCCTCTGGCTATGTTTAGGTCCTATCTAATTGCTTGGCCATTATCTCTGACAAACATGCCCAACCAGTCAGCCTCTGGCCATCACAAGCATGCTGACTTATCAATCAGTATTAGATTAGATTACATACAGTGTGGAAACAGGCCCTTAGTCCCAACAAGTCCCACCGACCCGCCGAAGCGTATACCACCCAGACCCATACATTTACCCCTACACCTAACACTACGGGCAATTTAACATGGCCAATTCACCTAACCTACACATTTTTGGATTGTGGGAGGAAACCGGAGCACCCGGAGGAAACCCACGCAGACATGGGGAGATTGTGCAAACTCCATACAGAGAGTCGCCTGAGGCTGGAATTGAACCCAGGTCTCTGGTGCTGTGAGGCAGCAGTGCTAACCACTGTGCCATCGTGCCGCCCATATTAGTAGCCTGGATACTTCATAAAACCTTGTAGAATACACTAAATCAATTCTCACCAATACAACATGAACAATGCTCGAGGTTTAATCGACAATGAAAAAGGATTAACCCCCTAGTTTCTCAACTTCTCATGAATCAAACTCCACCCTGATTAGCGCAGGGATAATAACAGATTCCAGTCTGTTGTGGAAACCTGTCCAGGGTTCAGTTAGATTAGCCACTCCTGAAACCGATCAGAATGTTTTAGCTTTAAGTTGACTCTTAGTACACTCAGTTGACTTTTAACATAGAACAATGTGTGATTGTACATTCTGTACAACTAAACAGATACTCATCTCCGTCGCTTGTGCTACAATTTCTCCAACCTTGACATAAGTTATGGGTGAGGTGAAATTCGGTTTAAAGATAAAGTGACCTTCTTTCAACATAAAGAACAATGCACGTAGCAACAGATGTGATCAAAATCACTTTGCTCAATTAATACAATTTATGTTCACCCACTGATAACAAAGAACAAACAATAATAAGCTCCATGTAAATGGGTTATTCTATTTAACTTACTTACACTGTGTACCCTACCCAATGGCAAAAGTGGGGACTGCAAATGCTGGAGAGAAAGTCTACATTAAAGTGGTGCTGGAAAGGCACAGCAAGTCAGGCAGCATCCGAGGAGCAGGAAAATCAAGGCTTTTGCCAGAAATGTAGATTTTCAAGGCTTTTGCCAGAAATGTTGATTTTCCTGCTCCTCGGATGCTGCCTGACTTGCTGGGCTTTTCTAGCACCACTCTAATCTTGACCCTACCCAA
Source organism: Hemiscyllium ocellatum (assembly GCF_020745735.1). Taxonomy (NCBI): domain Eukaryota; kingdom Metazoa; phylum Chordata; class Chondrichthyes; order Orectolobiformes; family Hemiscylliidae; genus Hemiscyllium; species Hemiscyllium ocellatum. The sequence continues at coordinate 27,881,067 of NC_083436.1, read as the reverse complement.
TGGTGCAGGTTATAACTCCCTATCCACTTGCCATGCATAGCCTTTTGCTGTTTGTAAGTTTCCCATTTCCAAAGATCCTGCAAACCTTACTTGATGCTCGTGCTCTGCTCATAAATTCCTGACCACAGTACCAACTGTTCCTTTAGCACATTTGAAACATTACTCAAAGTCTTCCCATAGAGGGTTACAGAATAAGTTAGTTCTGGTAAAAAAAGAAACGTAAGAGTTTCCTAGGCTCTATAAACAGAGGGAGCTCTAATAGGCTTCTAAAACAACATCAATTTGCATTTATACAGAACTTTTAAAGCCATAAATGATTCCAAGAACTTTACAGGAGCATGAAGGAACAATTCACATTGAAGTCACAGGGTCAAAGAGGGAAGTCTTAAGGAGCATCTCAAAGGAGGAAAGAAACGTAGATTAACAGAGGTTTAAGGCAGGAAACTGAGAGCTGAGGGATAGACAGCTGAGTGGAAAGCAAGCAGGCTTCAATCTGAAACTCCCGTTCAGTGGGAAAATTGAACCTTTTGTTCTGCTCTACAGAGACTCATGGATTTGGAGATCTACTGGGTCAGGTTTCTGGAGAAGTCCTGTTTGTTATAGGTATATGATTGAAAGGTTCACTCTGTCACCTGTTCTTCTCCCCACCCCCATTCCAAAGTATTACTCCCTTTTAAAAGCAGACAGCCTTCTCAAGGCTCTTTAAAACAGATGAAGTACTGAAATAACCACGACTCATCAAGTGTTTTGCTCAGACTTTCACAAAACAATAAAGTTAATTATTGCTTTGTCCCTTTAAAGGGCAAAGTCTAGTACTTAATTCTGTCAGGAAATGTTTTTTCCTCAAGGGGGACCTTAATCAGATGGGCCGATGGGCCAAGGAGTGGCAGATGGAGGTTAGATAAATGTGAGGTGCTGCATTTTGGAAAGGCAAATCACAGCTGGACTTATACACTGAATGGTAAGATCCTCAGGAGTGTTGTTGAACAAAGAGACCTTGGAGTGCAGGTTCATTGTTCTTTGAAAGTGGAGTCTCAGGTAGATAGGATAGTGAAGAAGGTGTTGGTATGCTGTCCTTTATTGGTCAGACCATTCAGTAGAGTTGGGAGGTCATGTTGCAGCTGCACAGGACATTGGTTAGGCCACTTGTATTGTGTGCAATTCTGGTCTCCTTCCTATCAGAATGATGTTGTGAATCTTGAAAGGGATCAGAAAGGATTACATGGATATTGCCGGGGTTGGAGGATCTGAACTATAGGGAGAGGCGGAATAGGTTGTGGCTGCTTTCCCTGTAAAATCAGAGGCTGCAGGGTGACTATATAGAGGGTTATAAAATCATGAGGGGCACAGATTGGATAAATAAACAAGGTATTTTCCTCAGGATGGGAGAGTCCAGAACTAGACAGCTTAGGTTTATGGTGATAAGGATAAGATATAAAAGAGACCTTAGGGGCAACCTTTTCACACAGAGGGTGGTATGTGTATGGAATGAGCTGCCGGAAGAAGTGGTGAAGGCTGGTACAATTACATCATTTAAAAGGCATCTGGATGGGTATATGAATTGAAAGGGTTTAGAGGGGTATGGGTCAAGTGCTGGCAAATGGGGCTAGATTAGGTTAGGATATCTGGTCAGCATGGATGATTTTGACCAAAGGGTCTATTTCCATGCTGTGTATTTCTATGTCCCTATGACTGCAAGTAGCACGTTTGCAATAATAAGGCCCTAGAATGAGAAGATATGTACACTTGATAGAAAATGATTTAACTGCCCTTATTTGCTCTGAAAAACACATCAGAACAAGTGAGGACTGCAGCTGCTGGAGATCTGAATTTGAAAGTGTGGTGCTGTAAAAGCACAGCAGGTCAGGCAGAATCCGAGGAGCAGGAGAATCGATGTTTCAGGCATAAGCCCTTCATCAGGAATCTGAATTCTCCTGCTCCTTGGACACTGCCTGACCATCAAAATAACTTGATTGTTAAAGCAGGCAATCATTCCAATTTTATCTTATTGCTCGCAAAATACTCAACTCAAAGAGATAATGTGTCATTTTGAGTGGAATTGGAGACAACTCATGCCCAATGGCTGCAATTGGTACCTGATGAGCATGTTGCAATAGTTCCAAGCGTTCCTGTAAGATCTGACCATCATACTCCCGGCTCTGCCTCAGGACCTGGCGTCGCCACTTCTCCACCGCCAACTTCAACTCTTCCTTTTGTACTTCAGTCAGAGATTCACTCACTCTGTTTCCAGGGCACTGCTGCAGAGTGTTGTATAGGGTGGCTTCCAGCTCCTGGATTTGCTGCAAGGGAGAATAGACAGGTTACACAAAAGCTGCAAACTCAGTGAAACCAAACACCATCCACAGGATGGAAAGCTGTTTGATGTGATCGCACAGAACTATTAACTGGCGTAATGACTGGAGTTCACCCAACATTCCAGCAGGTGCTGAGGTGGCAATTGACACAATGTTCTCTCTCACCACTGCTCTGAACAATGAGGTTTACTTTCAGAAGGGTCATTATACACAAATGCTCCCTGCACCGCCACCCCATTGTTTGAAAGTTTACTGTGCACTTTTGTTGCCATTAGCAACTGGTGAACATATCAAACAATGGTTCAGACTTCACTTTGTGGACAACATATCCAGTTTCATTAGGAGAGGGCAGAGCCAAAAAGGCAACATTCCACTGAGCATGAGCACCACATTTGATCTGATCAACACACTCATTTGGAATTACTGTCGATTGAGATCTACAGCCTTGATAGTTCTAAATGGTCACTGTGTTTCCACCTGCATTGCTGTAGTAACTCAAAGAGAGTGACTGCAAAAATGGTTTCACAGCTTTAACCATCCCAAGTGTCTGACAATCAATAATAGTCCCATAAACAATACACTACCTGCACTATCATGGAATCATATAGCAGAAGCTCTTCAGCCCATTATGTCTCTACCACATAATATACAATTACCTACACTAGAGTCATAGATAGAATCATTTAGCATGGAAACAGACCCTTCAGTGCAAACAGTCCATGTTCCCAAATTAAACCTGTCCCACTTGCTTGCATTTGGCCAACATCCCTTCAAACCTTTCCTATTCATGTACTCATCCAAATGCTGTTTAAATACTGTGACGGTATCTGCATCCACCACTTCCTTGGGCAGTTCATTTCATTCCACACACAAACCACTTTCTGAGTAAAAGCATTGTCCTATGTGTCTTTAAACTTTTGCCTCTCACCTTAAAAATAAATCCCTTAGATTTGAACTTGCCCCACCCTCGAGAAAAGACACTGGCTATTCACCTTACCCATGCTCCTCACCATTTTGTTAACTTGTAGAAGGTCACCCCTCAACCTCCTACGCTCCAGGGAGAAAGATTAGATTAGATTCCCTACAGCGCAGAAACAGACCCTTCGACTCAAAAGTCTACACCGACCCTCCGAAGAGCAACCTACCCAGACCCATTCCCCTACATTTACTCCTGACTAATGCACCTAACCCTACAGGCAATTTAGCATGGCCAATTCACCCAGCAAGCACATCTTTGGACTGGGGGAGGAAACCGGAGCACCCAGAGGGGACCCACACAGACACGGGGAGAATGTGCAAACTCCACACAGACAGTTGCCCGAGGTAGGAATTGAACCTGTGTCCCTGGCACTGTGAGGCAGCAGGGCTAACCACTGAGCGACCATGCTGCCCCAATGAATGCTCATGAGCGTCCCTGGGGGAGCTCAAACCACCATCCTTTCGGTTAACAACCAACCGCGCTAACCAATTGCACCACTGAGACTCCCATGCTACCTAGCCTCTCCTTTTACTCACACTCTTCATTCCTGGCAACACCTTGGTGGATCTTTTGTAAACCCTCTCCAATTTAATAATATCCTTCCGATAGCTGGATTCCCAGAACTGTACACAGTACTCCAGGAGAGGCCTCACTAATGTCCTATACAATATGATGCCCCAACTCCTATACTCAAAGGTCTCAGCATGGAAGATAAGTGTGCTAAAAGCCTTCTTAACCAACCTGCCTACCTGTGTATTTCAAAGAATTATGTACTTGAATCCGTAGGTCTCTGTTCTACAACACGACCCAGGGCCTCACCATTATTGCACTAGTCCTGCCATTTTCTGTTCTACCAAAATGCAATAACTCGTATTTATCCAAACTAAACTCCATCTGCCACTCCTCAGTCCATTGATTCAATTGATCAAGGTCTCTTTATAATCTTAGAAAACCTTCTTCCCTGTCCATAATATGGTGTCATCCATAAATTTACTAACTGTGCCTTACATTCACATCCAAATCGTTTATATAAACGACAAACAAAAGTGGACCCAGCACTGATCTCTGAGGAATACCACTGGTCACAGGCCTCCAGTCGAAAAAAAACAACACTCCACATCACCCTGTCTCCTACTGTCAAGTCAATTTTGTATACAATTGGCAAACGCACCCTGAATCCCATGTGAACTAACTTTACTAATTAGTCTACCATGCGGAACCTTGTCAAAAGCTTTATTGAAGTCCAAGTAAACAATGTTTACCACTCTACCCTCATCGATCTTTTTAGTTACTTCCTCAAAAAAACTCAATCAAGTTAGTGAGACACAATTTCCCTCACACAAAACCATGCTGACTATCCCTAATCAGTCCTTCCCGCTCCAAATGCATACAAATCCTACCTTTCAGAATCACTTCCAACATGTATTGAGTCACACACTCGAGGGTCACCTAACTATTTAGCGTGAGTGAGTCTCATTCATTATCAGAACTATGCTACACATGACTGGACAGAACAGGTGCCAGGCCACCGATGCTTTTTTCCCTCTGTTTTCTTAATTAAGGTTTCATCCTAGAACACCTTTGGATACAATCCTCCACACAGTGTGTATGTGTGTGAGTGAGAGAGAGAGAGAGAGAGACTGCTGGGGGCAAAGTAAATCTAAGAGAAAGTAGAATTGCTTATAACAAAAGGTATATGTCAGATATATGTGAGACAATCAGGCTAATGGGGGAGTCTTGAAATGTCGACACACCGGCTCCTTGGATGCTGCCTGACCGGCTGTACTTTTCCAGCACCACACATTTGGACTCTAATGTGGGAGTGGGCAGTGCAATTAAGTGATAATGCAATGGGATAATTATAAGGGTGGTGAGGAAGACAGTGCTAAACGCAAAAGATAGGAGTAGAGCACAGCACTGGGGGAAGAGTAAGTGGAAAAGGCTGTCTCCGATTCCCCATTCAACCCCTCAACCCCTCTGACCTTGTGCCCTCCATATGCCACTCTTTTTCATCCATTATTTCTATGATTTGCTTTCTGTTTCTTTACATTAATTTTTCCTTAACTTGTGATATCTTTTGGGTTTTGTTTTTATTTATATATCAGGTTTAACCTGATTGCTATATCATATATCTCTCTTTACAAGCAAGTCTATTTCCCCTTGGATTTATTTCTGCCTCAGCAGTCAGTATTTCTCTCCCTCTCACACGTACATTTTTTGCATTCTTTCTTGCTTCCTGTCACTCCTCCATTCACATATTCTTCCACTTATTTATTGATGGTAAAGGTTAGCTTTTTGCATCCTTTCAAGCAGCCACCTTCATCGCCTTCGCCACAAAGGAATTGTAACCTTTTAGATTAGATTGGATTACTTACATTGTGGAAACAGGCCCTTTCGGCCCAACAAGTTCACACCGACCCGCCGAAGCGCTACCCACCCATTCCCCTACATTTACCCTTTTACCTAACACTACGGGCAATTTAGCATGGCCAATTCCCCTGACCTGCACATCTTTGGACTGTGAGAGGAAACCGGAGCACCCGGAGGAAACCCACGCAGACACGGGGAGAATGTGCAAACTCCACACAGTCAGTCGCCTGAGTCGGGAATTAAACCCGGGTCCCTGGCGCTGTGAGGCAGCAGTGCTAACCACTGTGCCACCGTGCCGCCCTTCTTGTTCATTGTACAAGATCTTCAGGGTTGTGTTGCCAACACTGACTGGATGCATTCCTTGAGATTTTCATCAGAAGCCTAATCAAGAATGCCAATAGAATGCTGGCCTTTATGTGTGGAGGAATAAAGTATAATGACATTGTGCCACAGCTGTACAAAACTCCAGTTAGATCCCACTTGGAGTACTGTGAGCAGACCTAAGGGTGGATATATTGACCATGGGGGAGTACAACATAGGTTGTCAAGAATGATACTGAACATCAGGGGTTAAGTTATGAGGAGAGATTACACAAATTGTGCTTGTTTTCTCAAAAATTTAGAAGGTTAAGGGTTAAGTCTTCAAGATATTAATGAGAAAAGACAAGGTAGACAAAGATGAACTATTTCCGCTGGTTGGAGATTCAAGAGTTAGGGGTGTAAGTTTAAAAATTAGGGCCACACTGATCAGGAGAGATGTTAGGAAGCACTTCTCCACATGAAGGATGGTACATGTTTGGAATTTCTTCCACAAATGGCAATGGATCAATTGGTAATTTAAATCTGAAACAAATATTTTTTTCTTAAGCGAAGATATTAAGGAATCTGGGCCAAAGGCAGGTATACGGGGTTAGGCTACAGGTCAACTGTGATTGCATTGAATGGTGGAACAATTTGAGGAGCTGAATGACCTACTCCTGTTCCTCTGACATGTCCTCTTGCCTCTCAATTTCTCTTCATGACTAATTCCTGTGATTGGCCATCCAAGACATGCAGTGTCATAGCACCCTGCCTTCCCACTTTAACTGGGAACTGATGTTTGTGTAATTCAGGACTCTTCCATTTATGATAGAGATAAGGATGATTTTTCTTCTTCCTCAGAGACTTGAGTGCGTTGGAAACTCTTTACCCCAGAAAATGGCTGAAGCAAGATCATTAGATATTTTTGAGGCAGAGGTCGATTTCTGGCAACCCCAGGTCCATTTCTGAGGATTGCTGACCTTATTTCAGGGAGACATTAGTAGGTGCAAGATCAGCCTTCCAAAATTAACCTCTCCTCTTGGCTTCCAAACAAAGTTTAGGATTAAATTGAATTGAATTGACTTTATTGTCGTGTATACTCACAGTGAAAACTTTGTAAGTCACCACTTACAGCACCATCTGAGGTACAAAGGTACCTAAATACAGATTCTTGAATATAAATTCTTAGAGAAAAATCAATCAGTCTACAAGCAGACATGGGAGCAATGGTGGCTCAGTGGTTAGCACTGCAGCCTCACAGTGCCAGGGACCCAGTTTGATTCCAGCCCCGGGTGACCATGTGGAATTTGCACATTCTCCCCATGTCTGCGTGGGTTTACTCTGGGCGATCCAGTTTCCTCCCACAATCCAAAGATGCGCAGGTCAGGTAAATTGGCCATGCTAAATTGCCCCACAGTGTTAAGTGCATTAGTCAGAGGGAAATGGGTCTGGTTGGGTTACTCTTCGGAGGTTCAGCGTGGACTTGTTGGGCCAAATGGCCTGTTTCCACACTGTAGGGAATCTAATGATCCTGGGATAGGCTTGTGTGGCTAATCATACTTTTTTTTTAAAATCAGGTGCAATATTGCTTAGGGAATTGGGTTGTGGAACCCATCCAGTAGTGACTCAGGTTTCCATATCCTCCCTACGCCTCTTCACCTTACTTCCCTTCTGTGACCAAGGTTTTGATAGTCTGACCTAATTTCCGTACATGCCTTAACTTGGTGCCACATTTTGTTTTATAATAATCCTGTGAACAGTTTTAGAACATTTCATGAATTTAAAAGTGCTATATAAATACAATCGAAAATGTTCTGCAGTTGATTGTTAGAAGTTGTTTTATAAATCACAAAGTAAATCATAAATTTGAAATGAAACACCTAATGTAAAACAGCGTGAGCACTACAGAGATAGGAACAGGAGTAGATGTTACGGCTCCTCAAGCAACCACCATTCAATAAGATTGTGGTTGATCTTCTAAATCCACTCCACCTTCCTCTTTCTCACACCACATATCGCTCCAACCCCTCAAAGTGCAGAAATCAAGTCTTAGCCTTAAATGGACTCAAAGACTAGGCATCCATAGATCCCAAAGGAAAAGAATTCCAAAGGTATCTAAGTAAATAGATCTCTCCTCATCTCAGCTGAAAATAGCCACGCCATATTCTGCATGCTCCCACAGTTGACAGTCTCCTACCAGGAAACAACCTCTCAACATTTATGACACCAAGTTTTCTCAGAATGTTAGATCTTTGAATGATATTCTTACTTATTCTTTCAAAGGTCAGAGAGAATAGGAGAATTCCATTCAGTGTCTCATTGTAGGACGACTCTCTCATCATTGGAAATAACCAAATGGCCCTTTGTTACACATGCACTAAGGCAGTAAAGAGAAAGATACTTTTGCTGATACCAAGGACCATACACTTTAGCAGTGAAATTCAAATTGACAAATACCAATTGATTATACAATTCAAATGATGGAGTAAATGTCTTAAGGAAATAAAATACTAAACAATATTGAACATTTCTTTCAATTTTAATAATTGGTTTAATATTGTGCACATGTATAAAGAGTAATTATTATTAGTGATGTGATGCGCTCAAATGTAGGGTAAGAATAAACACCTTAATTAGTAGCAACAAATAATTGATTTAAAAATCCTCCAGAATCTGTTCAACAAAGAATATTCAAATGTAATGCTATCAACACGTTTAATCCCATCATCAACTGTGCAGTCAGCAACATGCTGGTACTGTACATATCACTGAGAAAAGAACTGAAATTTTTAAAATGAAGGCAAAATGAACAGAGACTGTTCAAGCCACAGCATCTCCAGTGGTGGGAGTCCTGCACTGCATGTTGAAGATTCAAATTATTTCAATATGAGTACCCAGTAGGGCAGTTCCTGAAAAGGGAAGATGTTACAGTTTGGCTGATAACACTCTACTCTTAGAAATCCAATAGGTCAATCCTTATCAAGCAGGATGCCTTATTTTACTCTATAATCCAAATTGAAAAAAACAGGTCAGAGCAGTACATGCCTCAGCGCAAGTGTTGCGAGGTCTGCAACTTTAGTTTCACTATATTTCAATACGAGTATGCCAAATAACACATGAAACAAATGGGTTGTGTCAAGAAGAGAAGTTGTGACAACACAGCACAGCAACAGGCATTACAGGTTCAGTACTGAGAGAGCGCTATATTGTTCTCCAGATCATTCCTGATGAAGGGCTTTTGCCCAGAATGTCGATTCTCCTGCTCCTCGGACGCTGCCTGACCTGCTGTGCTTTTCCAGTACCACACCCTTGACTCTAATCTCCAGCATCTGCAGTCCTCACTTTCACCTGTCCTCCAGATAACCCATTACATTGAGACTCATCCTGTTAGTTCAGTTAGGCTGGACAATCTTAATAATTTTACATGTCCTGCAAAGACTTCTTTCAGCATCCCGGCCAATATTTCTGTTTTATTAAGCACCCTCTATAAAGAAATAAATGCTTGCATTTTCCTCATGGCGGCTGGTGTCCAGAAATATGACTGCAAGGATTTTTGAGATAATAGTCACTGCACTTCTAAGCAATACATCAAACAAAGTTAGAACTGACACGAATATATGAACATATGTTTTAGGATCAGGTAGCTCACTCAGCCCCCTAAGCCTGCTCTGTCTTCAACAAGGTGATGATTGGGCTGATTACTCCACATTTCTGCCTATGGTCAGTAACTTATTGTCCGCATGCTGATCAAGCATTTATCTACCTCTATATCTTTATAACTTTCTTTATTTTTCCCATTGTGGACAAAGATGAGAAAAGAATGCTTTAAAAGCCAGGACTACGGAAGGAGGGGCTGGATGTTTAAAAACTGGTTACTGGAACTCAATGTGAGTCATGTTAACCCCATTGTTTCGCAAGGGCCGGGGTGGAGACAGAACACAACACAGCACTGGGGTCTGTGTGCAGACTGAGATTTGTCCAGCAACAGTTAGCTGATCAGTTTATGCAAATGTGACCAGTTGCACATGCCAAATGTTATCAGTTTGGTGATAGCTCTGGTTGGCTCCTGGGCAGGTGAAAAATCTGAGTGTTTAGGAAAGAGGGAGAGAAGCTTCTGGACTGGGAAGTAGGTTTTGTTTCTCTACTTCTTTGTACCAAAAGTAAATGCAGCCCAACGAAAGAGAGGTTTCTCCTCCCATCAGTTGCTTAGAGCTGTTACCTTTAAATAGTAACTCAATATTTTACAGCTTGTGTAATCATCACCATTTGACTCCTGTGAACAAGTGAAGGAATCTAGAAAGAAAATTGGAGAACAGAGATCTTGGGAAGCAAAAGGCAATCTCATTAAATCATGTGGACTGCTACTATTGCATTTATCAATATTTTCCCTTCCATACATCCCCTCCGTGTGTGTGTGTGTGTGTGTGTGTGTGTGTGTGTCCGTCCGCGTGTGTGTGTGAGTATGATGTTTTCAAAACAGAGTGAAGTTTAAACTAGTACAGTTATAAGTTAATAATTTGTAGTTTTTTTCTTGTTGCGGTTAGTATTTATATAACTGCAAAAAAGCAGTAGTTTTGTTAAGTATAGTGTTTTCTGTTAACCTAAACGTTGGAAACTGTGAAGTTGTTCTTTTTGGAAGGGAGAAAAGGTATTATTTAAATGGAGATAAAATGCTGGAATCAACTGCATCAATTAGATTAGATTACTCTTCACCTAACACTAGGGGCAATTTAGCCTGGCCAATTCACCTAACCTGCACATTTTTGGACTGTGGGAGGAAACCGGAGCACCCGGAGGAAACCCACGCAGACACAGGGAGAATGTGCAAACTCCACACAATCAGTCGCCTGAGGCGGGAATTGAACCCGGGTCTCTGGCGCCGTGAGGCAGCAGTGCTAAACACTGTGCCACCCACATGATTAGCTTCACATGATCAGGAAGGAGAGATCCCATCCAGCATGAGGCACAGCCCGAGTGAGTACATAACTTAGGAATCTGGTATCAACTTGAGAATTCGGTCCAGAGGGGATGAGGTGCCTTTTGCTTGCTTTTTCCGGCTATAGTCTGTCAGTTTTTTTCAAATTGAAGCCCAGGTTCAGGGACTCAGCACAAGAGTGACATCACAGGTAACCCCTAAGTTCATTGGTTGGTGATAGCTACAATTTGAACATTTATTACAGGTCACTTTCAGATTGAAGGTAAGTGTTGTAAATATTTATAAACCAGGACAAAATTTGTACAAAAAAAAAATCCAAATTGGGAATTAAATCATTAAAAGAGAAATGCCAAGCCAGCCAATGTGTTGTTCCTACATGATAGAGGAGCTGGTGAACCTCATTGTGGTTCATAGTGACCACATCTGTAGCAAGTATTAGTTCCTTGAGGAACTCCGGCTCAGAGCTGGTGAGCTGGAGTCCGACCTTCAAATTCTGTGCCAACTCAGGAGGGGCAGTTACCTAGGCGGTGTGTTTCAGGAGGCAGTCACACCCCTTAGAGTAACAACCTCAAATTTAGTCAGTGGTCAGGGGCAGGAGGGTGTGACTATGAGCGAGACAGGTAGAGGGTCCTGGAGGGAGTGTTGAAAGAGCCTCAGCCCTTCAGCTTGTCTAACAGGTTTGAGATTCTTGCTCCCTGTGGATGAGAGTGGGGGCTGTAGGGAGGATGAGCAAACTGACCACAGCACGATGTGCAAGGAGGCATGCACAGGTGGGAAAAAAGAGAAATGTTGCTGTAATCACGGATAGTATAGTCAGGGGGATAGACATTGCACTCTGTAACCAAGATCCCGACTTTTAGATGACATGTCAACCTAGAGCCCGCCTGTTGATCCATATAATCCAGGGCATTAGTTTGAAAAAGAACAAGGAATTAATCCCACTATTTCTTTTTATCCCTGAATCAACACCACGAAAGAAAACAGATCATCTGATTATTATCATTTTGTTGCCAATTTGCTATTGTGTTTCCTACTTTTCAACAGTGTTTGCATTTCAAATGGACTTCATTGGCTGCAAAACACTTTGGAGTGTTCTGTAATTGCAAAAGATGCTATATAAATGCAAGTCTTTCTTTTTATTGTGCAGTGAGACAACACTTCCACATTATCAATTATTTTTTAATTTTAGAAATGAGTCCTTTTTTTGACAAAAGGAGCCCAGTATTCAAATCTATAAATGCCTTGCAAGATCTCAAGATGTCCCAAGTCTTCTACAATCAATGAAGTTCTCTTGAATAAAGAATATTGTATTGAAAGAAATACGGTAACCAAATTGCATACAACAGAGTCCCAGAAACAGCAATGAAATAATGGCCAGACCATCTACTCTTCAGTGTTGTAAATGTGTATTGGTTAGAACCCTGAACAAGTAATGGACCCTAACTTTCTTTAAGTAGTGTCATGGAATCCATTGTATCCACCTGAGACAGATAAGGCATCAGTATAAAACAAAGCCTGAATTAATATCACTTGTGAGTAAAATCATATTTCAGTGTCATCGAAAAGACTGTACCTACATTGATGTGATAACCTGGATTAAATTCCAAAAGTGGAACCTACATCGGCAGCTTACCACCTGAGATACCACTACACCAACATTGATCACATCTTACCACAAAAAGAATGATTTACGAGTAGTCTCACTTCTTTAGTAAACAGATGACTTTCTGAAGTAGAGGCAAAACACTAATCTGTACTTTTAAAAATTCACTCGTGGGATGTGTGCGTCGCTAGCTGGCTAAAGTAAAAAAAACTGCAGATGCTGGAATCCAAAATAGACAGGCAGGAGGCTGGAAGAACACAGCAAGCCAGGCATCATCAGGAGATGGAGAAGTCGAAGTTTTGGGTGTACCCTTCTTGTCCATCTGTAGCTACCCCTTGTGAAGGTGATGGTGAGCTGCCTTCTTGAACACCTGCATGTTGACCCAAAATGCCCTTAGGGAGAGAATTCCAGGATTCTGACCCAGCGACAGTGAAGGAACCAAGTCAGGATGGTGAGTGGCTTGGAGGGGAATTTGCAGATGGTGGTGTTCCCATGTAACTGCTGCTCTTGTTCTTCTGGATAGAAATTGTGATGGGTTTGGAAGATGCAGTCCAAGGAGTTTTGGTGAAATCTTGTAGATAGTGCACTCTGCTGCTCCTGAGCGTTGCTGGTGAAAGGTGTGAATGTTTGTGGATGTGGTGCCAATCGAGTGGGTGGCTTTGCCCTGCATTGTATCAAGGTTCTTGAGTTTGTTGGAGCTGTTCTCCTCCAGGCAAGTGGAGAGTTTTCCATCCCACTTCTGACCTGTGCCTTGTGGATGGTGGATAGGTTTTGGGCAATCAGAAAGTGAGTTACTTGCTGCAGTATTCCTAGCCTCTGACTCGCTCCTATAAATGGTATTTATAAACTTTATTTACATGGCAAGTGCAGTTGAGTTTTTGGTCAATGGTAATCCCCAGGATGTTGATACTGGGGGATTCAGAGAGTAAACTTTGAGAATAAAGATGTAGATGCCAGTTTATACATGTCGCATTTCATATTATTTGTTCATTATTCATTAAGGGGAAGGTGAAGAGTGAGGCAAAATTTCTATTTGTCTTATGAGCACCATCACAGGAAATCAGTTAGCATAAGTTAATATTTTAAATCGAGGTGATGCCATCATATTCTCAAAGTAAAACAATTCAAAAATGTCTGACATTAATAAGTTCTACATTTATTGCGGCCTATTCTTGGGGACTTAACAAACAGTGAGCTCCAGGCCCAACGATCATTCTGATGCCTGCTCTTAAGTTTTATTGCCTCTGTGACTCAATCCAACTTGAGCCATTTGTCTCAAAGCAGTTCCTTCTTTGGTAAATACTGGGAAGAAGGAAAGCAGGGAAAAGAGGAACAGGGCCTAGTGTGAGCCAACAGAGGAGCGCTCCTCTTAGCACAACATCAAGTCTGACACCGCGGTTAGCACTACTGCCTCACAATGCCAGGGATTTTGGTTTGATTCCAAACACAGGTAACAATCTGTGTGGAGTTTGCACATTCTCTCAATGTCTACGTGGGTTTCCTCTGGGAGCACTGTTTTCCTACCATAGTCCAAAGATGTGCAGGTTAGGTGGATCAGGCACAGGAAATGTCGAGGGATATGCAGGCTAGATGGGTTAGCCATGGCAAATGTGGGGCTCCAAAAATAGGATGGGGGTTTGGGTGGGATGCTCTTTGAGAGATCAGTGTAGACTTGATTGGCAAAGTAGCCTCTATCCACACTGTAGGGTTTCTATGATTCTAAAAATATTTCCATCTTAATAGTGATCCCAAGCAGCCCTAGTTGGGCTGGTCACAGACTTGGCAATGCTGAGTGCCTGTTTGATGTTGCTGCAGTCAGCTGGATTGTAAAAGTGGTTCAGGAAATGGGTGCATGATTTAGAAGAAGGACCCTGATGGATTTAGCAGTGATGCAGACAGACACACAGGTTAATAGAGGTCCTTCCCCTGCTCAAGGTGTCACCATACAATTTTACATCAATTAAATGTATACAACAATGTTGACTTCCTCTCCCCAATGTTTCTCGTAACTGTTTGACAGCCTGGTGTACTCTTCATGTGGATCTAGGAAAATGTCTACACTGAAGGACTAAAAATGGTGATATAATTGGCATACATTTTACTCATTAGTGATAATAATGCAGTCTTAATAAGTTATGTTTGGAACTGTTTCAACAAGGAACCTCTGTCCCTCTCACTCCATCATCTTTACAGCTAGTACCACCTGCCCATTGCTGATATGCCCATATTTCAAACTTTATTTCATCCTGACTGACAAATACACTAAGGAATACTGATCCTACCATATAAGCATGGTCCAGAGATTGCTTCCTGTAATCCAGTTCCTCCTCTAGGTAGCCCTTCTGCTTGCTAAACTGCTCCTGGTAAAAGAGAATTAAACATTCAGCTTTTAACGCACAGCCCGAATCTGCCAGCTTTCATTTCAACTTGCTGAAAATCTGTTGCGTTTCTTTAAATTGAACACATCTTAATGTTCTGCTAAAAGGTCAACAGCCTGAAAGAGTGGACCACAAATTTGTTTTAGGGTTAGGATTCTGACACTGGGATAAAATCCAGGTTCCGACCCTACCAGGTCTTTGAGAATCTTGTCAGTGACTTTTCCTAAGAGATGAGTGGGAAAGGATAAGTTCAACTCGTGGTCTGGACAATGAGTGGGCTCCCAGTACTGCAGAGCATCTGGAGGAGTAGCCTACCAAAGCAAGTAAGGGGGAGAGAGAGTGAGAGATAATGTCACGAGATGAAGGTGCCAAGAAGAGTTGAAAATAAAAATGGCCACAGCTGCCACTTCACCAGTGTGGACAGAGCACAGGGCAGTCTGTGATCACAGCTTTGGCCATCTTTCTGTCTCAGCTTCTAAGAGAGGCGGGAGGGCAGCTTCCAATTATTCCGAAGCTGCCAAAAGGACACATCTTATCGCTGGTTGTGAAATCATGGGAGAGGAACCTAATGACTACAGTCGGCTACCTGTCACTTGAGGACGGGTTCCTGACCTAGAGTGTTCCGGAGGTGGGACAATGCCATGTGGCTGAACTTCGGTCTCACTTCTTGAAAATCCTACTCCGTTAACGCCCTGTTCCCTCACCTCAGTGTCCACTTTAACAGATTTCTGTCACCCCAAACATGATGCCACCACCAAACATAATCTCTTATTCTGAATGCAGAGAATACTGGAGAAACTCAGTGAGTCTGGTAGCATTGGTGGAGAGAAAGAGAAAGAGAATACATTTCCAGTCTGTTGCAATCTTCTTCAGAATCAAAGATGAGTCACCTTGGACTCGAAATATTGACTTGGTTTCTCTCTCTTCACAGATGTTGCCAGACTTGCTGAATTTCTCATAGAAATGTACAAACTAGGAGCTACAGGAGGCCATTTGGCCCTATAGGCCTCCTCCACTATTCAATATTGTCATGGTTGATCTTCTATCTCATTCCTCTTTTTCCACTTTCTCTCCATACCCCTGAAGCCTCTAATATCTAAGAATTTATCAATCACTTCCTTGAACATACTTAGTGGTCTGGCCTCCACTGCCTCCTGTAGTACAGAATTCCACAGGTTCATCACCCTTTGAGTGAAAAGCTTGTTCCTTATCTCTAAATGGCCTACCCTGCATTCCTGAGGCTCCTCAATCAGGGAAAACATCCTCCCTGTGTCTCATCTGTCCAGTGCTGTTGGAATTTTGTGTGTCAATCAGATCCCCTCTCATTCTTCCAACTTGTAGGGACTACATGTCTAATTGAACCGATCTCTCCTCACAGGTCAGTCCTGCCATCCCTGGTATCAACGTAGTGAATCTCTGCTGTACTCCCTCTATGGCAAGTTACTCTTTATAAATGAACACAAATCCTCTTGCAGTGATGGCCAAAATGTCATGTCTAGCATTTTTTGTTTTTATTTCATATCCCCAGCAACTGCAGCACTTTACTTTTATTCCAATCTTCCGTTTGCCTTGTAGCATTCTGAAGGCACCACTCACTCTATAACACCCTGGTCCATATCTTCCATCTCCCTGATCAACTGCTCCCCTTCCCACAGCATCTTCCCAAGCAGCAGATGCAGCACTTGCCCTTTTGCCTTTTCTATTCCCAGCATCCAGTGCCCAATACTATATATTAAATTGATAAAGATACAAATTAAAATCTATTGTATGTGGGGAATTCCACATACAACAGATTTTCATTTGTATCGAGATCTATTCGCTGCTCCTGATATGGGAGACCAAAGACAGAGTGGATGATCACTTTGCGGAAACCTCTATCCAATCTGGAAGCATGATTGGAATCTTCCACTCACCCCTCATAAATTCACCGCCCCACTCCTACTCCGCCCTCAGCCTGCGATACAGTTTCAACAAAGTTCAACCAAAACTCCAGGAGCAACAGCTCACTACACATTTAGGCTTCTCTGTTCCTTTCCCTGCCTCCGTACTTGCTTTGAACCTGTTCCACCTCTGCCATTTGATGAGACGTCAATGAGATGAGATCTGATGGTTTTGATGAAACGTCAATGATCTGTAATGTTAACTCTAGTTTCCCTTCATGCATGCTGTTCAGGACTCCTGAGCTTCCCCAGCATTGCCCGGTTATGCTCTTGTTCTCTTTACTTGCTTGATAGCGCTTATTTCTTAAACTCAGGTTGCATTTTGTCTCGCTAGGGATCTATTTGCCCTTAAAAATGTTGCAGTGGTACTTCTTTCTGTTCACTGTACTAAAGCACACCTCTCCCTTGTAAACCTTGCTCAACACTGATAAATGGTTAAGCCACTTCCAAATCGATAAGCATGCTTCGAATGGAAACTTGCTGCACGTATTCTGAGGCCCTCCAAAGAAATCAATCTGATCCCATGCTGATGCCCTTGGGACAGCACAATGTAATATGCCACAATCTGTCTGGGGCACTCTCAGATTTTCATCCGGTCTTGGAAGAAATGCAGCATCATTCTTAGACATTGTCATTTTTGTTGCTATTCCATGTGAGATGGTAGAACATGGAGACTACCTCTTTGATCCCTCAGCTTTAAGTGTCTGAGATGCCTGAGAATGGATGGAACCAGTAGGCCAAATAGCCTTTATCTGCACTGTAATAACACTATCCACTTCCTTCTTTACAAATTTTGAGCATAGCAAAAGGTGTTGGCCCCACATTTGCTGCACACTTTGGCCTCTTTCAGAGAATGCCATTCACTGTGTGACTCATTGGCAATGTTGGCAATAAATGTAGCCTTAGGTCTTCCTCTCAATTGCCCATGTATTTGCTTCTAGATTCACAATCCCTCCACTTGCATCTTCGATCAACACATATTTTGAATCTTTACTTGTCGCATTACCAATTCCATGGGCCCAAATATTTCAATCTCTCATGTCTCTGCCCATCCAGGCAAACACCTTCCCTGTAGTTCTTTTTCCATCCCCCTCTATCTCACTTGCTCAAAATTTCTCACCTTTCTAATTTATCCCAAAGCTGATGAAAAGTCATGGACCTGAAACATTCTCCTTCTCTCCCAATAAACATGTTATCTGCTAAGAATTCCCATTATTTACCGTCTTCCCTTGCTGTGATATCAGTCACATCAAAAATATATACGAATATTACAGTTCACTGAATGAGCATTACCGCAGTTTTAAAATTCTTAGGCTGGCTTTATCCCTCCATGGCCTCCCTATCCCAGTGATTTCCTCCAGCCCTACAATCCTGAGGTTGTAAAATTTTAGCCTTTTACACATCCCCAGTGCTCATCATTCCACAGTTTGTGGCCCTGCTTCCAATCTAAAGCTTATAATTCCCTTACAAAAACCATTCCATTTCCCTACTTTCTCATTTTTCTTTTGAAAACAACTTCTTAGCAACTTCACAGATGTCTAGATCACAGAAAAAGGCCCTTCGGTCCATCAAGTCTATGCTGGTCAGAAACAACAACCTAACTATCCTAACTCCATCGTCCAGCATTTGGCCCATAGCCTTGGCATCACAAGTGCCCATCGAAATACTTTTTCAATAAAATGGGGTTTCTAACCTTACTGACAGTGAATTCCAGAATCCTACCATCCCCCAGTAAAAAAAGTATCTCCTCATGTCCTCTCTTAACCCCTTACTTTAAATCGATGACCTTTGGTGCAGTTACCAGCGGTGGTCCGCAAGGATCTGTTTTGGGACCATTGCTGTTTGTCATTTTTATAAATGACCTGGAGGAGGGGCTAGAAGGTTGGGTGAGCAAGTTTGCGGATGATACGAAAGTCGGTGGAGTTGATGACAGTGAGGAAGGATGTGGCAGGTTACAGCGGTATATAGATAAGCTGCAGAGCTGGGCAGAAAGGTGGCAAATGGAGTTCAATATAGCTAAGTGTGAAGTGATTCACTTTGGTAAGAGTAACAAGAAGATGGAGTACTAGGCTAGTGGTCAGATACTTGGTAGTGTGGATGAGCAGAGGGATCTTGGTGTCCATGTACACAGATCTCTGAAAGTTGCCACCCAGGTAAATAGTGCTGTGAAGAAGGCATATGGCGTACTAGCTTTTATTGGTAGAGGAATTGAGTTCCGGAGTCCTGAGGTCATGTTGCAGTTGTATAAGACTCTGGTGTGGCCGCATCTGGAGTATTGTGTGCAGTTTTGGTCGCCATCCTATAGGAAGGATGTGGAGGCACTGGAACGGGTGCAGAGGAGGTTTACCAGGATGTTGCCTGGTATGGTAGGAAGATCTATGAGGAAAGGCTGAGGCACTTGGGGCTGTTTTCATTGGAGAAAAGAAGGTTTAGGGGTGACTTGATAGAGGTGTACAAGATGATTAGGGGTTTAGATAGGGTTGACCATGAGAACCTTTTTCCACATATGGAGTCAGCTATTACGAGGGGGCATAGCTTTAAATTAAGGGGTGGTAGGTATAGGACTGATGTTAGGGGTAGATTCTTTACTCAGCGAGTCGTGAGTTCATGGAATGCCCTGCCAGTAGCAGTGGTGGACTCTCCCTCTTTATGGGCATTTTAACGGGCATTTGATAGGCATATGGAGGAAAGTGGGCTAGTGTAGGTTAAGTGGGCTTGGATCAGCACAACATCGAGGGCCGAAGGGCCTGTACTGCGCTGTATTTTTCTATGTTCTATGTTCTATTTCTCCACAATTGAGAAAAGTCTCTTCCTGTTTGCCCCATCTACCCTCACCATTTTACACATCTCAATTATATCTCCGTCAGCCTCTTCTGCTCCAAGGAAAACAATTCCAGTCTATTCAATCTCTCTTCATAACTACAACCCTCCAGCCCAGACAACATCCTGGTAATTATATTCACCAACGCAATCACATCCCTACAATAATGTGGGATTCCAGAACCGTACCTAATACCTTGGCTGAGATCCAACTAGTTTATTTAGTTAGTCAAGTTTCAATCAAGCTTTTCCTCACCTTTCCTAATATCGCCTTCAGTGCCAAACTTTGTTTAATGACCTTCCTGTGAAGCACCAAAGGATTTTTTGAACTGTGTTAAAGGCACTATATAAATGTAAGTTGTCACAGCAAGAATTCCTCGTGGCTGCCTGAAATGTGCATGGGCATAAAAATGGAGAACAACTCATGTTCCTCTGTTCAAGAAAAGGAATAGGGAAATCCCTGGGAATTACAGGCCAGTCAGTCTTACGTCTGTGGTAAGCAAGGTGCTGGAAAGCATTCTGAGAGATAGGATTTATGACTATTTGGAAAAACATAGATTGATTAAAGATACTCAGCATGGATTTGTGAGGGGCAGGTCATGCCTCACAAGCCTTAATGAGTTCTTCGAGGACATGACAAGTCGACAAAGGTCGATAACTGGATGTGGTGTATTTTTGTAAGTAATCTAAAACAAAATATCGATTTCAGTATGGCATTTGGTAAGGTTCCCCACAGTAGGCTCATTCAGAAAGTTAGGAGGTATGGGATACAGGGACATTTGGCTGTCTGGATATGAAATTGGCTGGCCAAAAGAAGACAGCGGGTAGCAGTGGATGGAAAGTATTCCACCTGGAGGCCAGTGACCAGTGGTGTCTCACCGGGTTCTGTTCTTGGGCCTCTGCTCTTTGTAGTTTTTATAAATAACTTGGACGAAGAAGTGGAAGGGTGGGTTAGTAAGGTTGCCGATGGACACAAAGGTTGGTGGTGTTGTAGATGGTGTCGAGAGCGATTGCAGGCTACAACAAGACATTGACAGGATGCAGAGCTGGGTGAGAAGTGGCAGACGGAGTTCAACCTGGATAAATGCGAAGTGATTCATTTTGGAAGGTTGAATTTAAATGCTGAATACAGGGTTAAAGACAGGTTTATTGGCAATGTGGAAGAACAGAGGGATCTTGGAGTCCACATACATAGATCCCTCAAAGATGGCACCCAAGTTGATAGGGTTGTTAAGAAGGTGTATAGTGTTTTGGCTTTCATTAGCAGAGGGATTGAGTTTAAGAGCCACGAGGTTTTGCAGCAGCTATATAAAACTGTGGTTAGACCTCACTTGGAACATTGTGTCCAGTTCTGGTCGCTTCATTATAGGATGGATATAGATGCTTTAGAGAGGGTGCAGAGGAGATTTATCAGGATGCTGCCTGGATTGGATGGCTTGACTTATGAAGAGAGGTTGAGTGAGCTCGGGCTTTTCACATTGGAGAGAAGAAGGAAGAGAGATGACTTGACATAAGTGTACAAGGTAATGACAGGCGTAGATAGAGTAGGTAGCCAGAGACATTTCTCCAGGGTAGAAATGGCTGTCACAAAGGATCATAATTTTATGGTCATTAGAGGAAGGTTTAGGGGAGATGTCAGAGGTAGATTCTTTACGCAGAGAGTGGTGGGTGCGTGGAATGCACTGCCAACGGTGGTAGTAGAGTCAAAGCCATTACGGATATTTAAGCAACTGCTGGACAAGCACGTGGAAGGCAGTAAATTGATGGGTGCGCATGTTAGGTTGTTCTTAGATGAAGATAAATGCTTCGTGGGCCAAAGGGTCTGTACTGTTCTATGTTGTGTGTTCTAATTAACCCTCATAAGCCACAAAGAAAACAGCTTGGACAAGCCAGGGCTTTTATTTTACTCTTGCATTGAATTTGCTGGCCATCCCCCATTGGCATTGACGTGAGTGGTTTGCTCGACCATTTCAGAGGGTAGTTAACGTCAACAAGATTGCACTGTCTGGAATCAAATGTAGGCCAGACCAGAAAAGGATAGCAGAATTTCCTTCTCGAAAGGACTTCACTGAGATTAGCTTTCGACTTATATCCCTGATTTAGTGATTGAATTTAAATTCTGACAGCAGCCAGGGTAGGATTTGAAACACTGCCCACTGACCACCAGCAACCCAAGTCCAATGGCATTACCACTACATCATAATCTCTTTTAACATACTACCAACATAATGCTTTGGTGAAGTTCCCTGCTTTATATGCATCTCTTAATAAAGGCCTTCACATAAGGAGGGGGAATGAAGCAAGAGTTAATCTCCATGGTTATTAAATGTCATTAAATTCTCATTTTGCCCCATCCCATGCTGTCCACTCAACTTATACAGGGACAACGCTGAAAACAAACAACTCATTTTGACCTGCAGCAGCAGCTGGATGTCCTCCAGCTCAGGAAGCCGTCACCTTTGACTAGCCCAATGATTGCAGCTTCCCACCTCTCACTCTAACTTGCTCTTCCTGCAGTGTGACTGAAAACCAAGAAATTCGAGTCTGCTGGGCCAAGGAACTCATTATCCTATATTCTAATGATGTGACTGTGCACCCGTCAGAAAGGGTCAAACTCTGATTGGTAATGAGAGATGAGAGTGACTTCACATTAGGGAAAAGAAATCAGAAGAAAAGGTTTCTCATGGAAACATTCCCCAATTTTACTACCAGAAACAGCATGGAAAGGCACAGTATAAAAAATAGTAATTATTACAGTGATACTTTAGAAATCCCTTTGTTTACTTATCCTTCACGAACACTGATTCACTAATCAGCACAGACTGCGCATTGAGATCATTTAGTTCAGCATGACAATATGTGGCGCTATTTCTCCCTGAATCCCTCATGGCATGCAACTGCACCTTTTTTTCAAAAATGCAAAAATGCTTTGTGAGCTTTGTAACTTCCATGTTTTCATTCACAGCAGAATACGCATTGCACATTTGAAGCACAATAATGCTGTGACAATCACAACAATGAAACAAATTGTGATCCAAAGAGCACACATGATCCACAGCATGTGTTTTCAATTCACACATTGCATATTAAACTCACTTGACAAGATTCACTTCTCTTGAATGCCCCACCCCGAATTTCCAATAGTTTCCTATCATCATCATATCCTTGATGTGTTAACATGCAGAAAGGTACCTTCTCAATCTCCAGGTCCAGCATCTTCTGATGCAGGGCAGCTTCTGTTCCTTCAATTTGTTTCAGCCACTGTATTTTTCAAGAAAGCATATCAAAGGGGATGAGTCAGTAAACAATCAATCTTTAGCATGACGCACACAATTAGCTAAAAAGGCCAAACAAATTTGAGCCATGGGCTGAAGATTAAAATTTGCATCTTCACAGAAAATTTATTCACACACACAAGATCTGTTCAAGGCACTGGCCTTTCTGTTTGTTCACAGCTTGAAATTGCCTCAGAGTAAAACACATGCTTTGCAGGAAACTGGTTTTCAAATGCATTCTCAAAAACACTTAACATTATATATTAAGAGCATACAAATAAATGGTTCTGAGCCCTTTAAAACAGCACAGTTTTAGTGAAAAAATGCTTCACAAAATTTGTATTCCGTTGCGAAATTTGCTCAGACATTTTCCCTGACACCACACCCGCCCCATTAGATACTTCATCTATAGCTTACACAATTTGTCACATGTATATGACACTGATGTACTAATGCACTTGTTTACAAATAGGTTTACAGTAAGAAAGTTTTTTCAAGAACTCTGTGTTCTTTAAACTGACCTTCAAAATGGAAACACTACGTCAATTTGATTGGAGATATTTTGACTCTGGAAAGCAGGCCAACAAGACATTTAAACGCCCCAGAGAATTGTATTTCTTTGGTTTACTCTATTTCTATTGTCTGTATTTTTAACTTGCTCTTCTGATCAAGAAATCAGGATGCCTGTTAAAAACTTTAAAGTGTCACATCAAAGGTTACTTCAGAAAGTGAAAATGTCATAGATAGCATACCGGCCTGGATAGAAGATTAGCTGGTTAGCAGGAAGCTAAGTATTAGCATAAATGGGCCTTTATCAGGTTGGCAAGATGTAACGAATGGTGTGCCACAAGGATTGGTATTTGCCCTCAACTGTTTATAATTTATAAAAGTAATTTAGATGATGCGACAGAAGTGTGGTTGCCAAATTTGCTGATGTCATGAGGATAGATAGGAAAGTAAGTTATGAAAAGGGCATAAGGATGCTCGAAGGATATAGACAAAGTGAGTGTACAAAAATCTGGCAAATAAAGTATACAATGGGAAAGTTGAAATTGTTCATATTACCAGGAGGAATAAAATTAAGCATGTTAGCTAAATGGTAAGAGATTACACAGCTCAGAATTGTACAGGGAATTGTACATGAATCACAGTAGTTAGTATGCAGATGCACAGAGTAATTAAGAAGGCTAACAGAATGTTATCATTTATCATGAGGCAAATTGAATTCAAAAATATGCTTCAGTTATACAGGGTTCTGGTAAGACTGCATTTGGAGTACAGTTTTGGTCACTTCTTTTAAGGAAGGATGTAAAAGTATTGGATGCAGTTCAGAGAAGATTTCATAGAATAATACCTAAAATGTGTGGGTAGCCTTATGAGGAATAGTTGGACAGGCTAGGCTTGTATCTACTGGAGTTTAGAAGCGTAAGAGGCAACTTGATTGAAACATATAAAATCATGAGGGGTTTTGACAGGTAGACATGAAGAGGGTGCTGCCTCTTCTGGGATTATTTGAAACTAGGCTTCAATATTTAAAAATTAGTGATTGCTAGCTTACAAGCAGAGATTAGGCAAATGTTTTCTCTCAGACAAATCTTAGATTAGATTACCTACGGTCTGGAAACATGCCCTTCAGCCCAACAAGTCCACACCGACCCTCCGAAGAGCAACCCACCCAGACTAATTCCCCTACATTTACCCCTGACTAATGCGCCTAACACTATGGGCAATTTAGCATGGCTAATTCACCTGACCTGCACATCTTTGGACTGTGGGAGGAAACCAGAGTACTGGAGGAAACCCATGCAGACACGGGGAGAATGTGCAAACTCCACACGGATAGTTGGCCGAGGCGGGAATTGAACCCGGGTCCCTGGCATTGTGAGGCAGCAGTGCTAACCAATGAGCCACCGTGCCACTCTTTTTCCTTAAAAGATGGCAAAGTCCTTGAATATTTTTCAGGCAGAGGGAAGTAGATTCTGGTAGTGCAAGATTTTCAGGGATAGGTAGGAAAGCAAAATTGAAGTTACAATCAGATCAGCCATGATCATATTGAAAAGCGTAGCACTCTCAAGAGGCTGAATGGCCTCCTTTGTTTTTGATTCAAATGCATGTTTGTAACCATGCAGTTCTGGCTGTGTTGGTACTCTTGAAGCCCCACTGCTGTTTTAACTCAGTGAAGGTCATTGTGATAAGTGTCCCACGTGATGGTGCCAAGAAGATGATTCAGAGCCACAACAGGTGAATGCAGGCATGTTTTGGAACTGGCTTCTGGCATTCTTGCTTGGGTCTGGGGCTAAAGCAGCTGAACTGGGAGCGCGAGGATACGTTTCTGTTTCAGGCTGTTCTGCTTCCTATTTGTTAATACACTCCCCCTTCATTTATCCAGCACTTGGGGGAGCACCACAAGTTCTCCTTTGACTGCTGCCCAATATTCTAGATCTGCTAGTCATCACTTGTCTGCTCACACTGGGTCTTGGGTGGGTAACTGACAGGAGGGGGTGGTGGTTTAAAGCCTGCCACATTCTACACTACTGAGATTAGTGTCTGCTTCAGTTCACCTGAGAAAATGAGGTTTATGTACTTTATGTCAACATGAGAAAACGGCTCAACACAGATGTGTACCATAAACGTAGGGAGGTTTTGCTAAAAAACCGCACAAGGTGCTAGTCAGACTTCAGCTGGAATACTGTGAATATTTTTGGTCCCCTTATATAAAGAAAGATACTGGAATTGGAGGCAGTCCAGAGAATGCTGATACCAGGTTATGTCTTATGAAGAGGGGTTGAGTAGATGGGGTTTGTACTCAGTAGACTATAGAAGAATGGGAAATGGCCTTATTAAAGCATTCAAAATTCTTAGAGGGCTTGACTGGGAAAATGTAGCAGGTTTTTTTTTCTTCTTTTGGGACGGTTGAGGATCAACGGGCATAATTTCAGAATAAGGGGTCACACATTTAAGATAGAGATAAGGAGGAATTTCTTCTAAGTTCTTTGCCACAGGGGGCTGAAGAGATTGGGTTATTAAATGTATTCAAGGTTGAGATAGACAGATTTTTAATCACTAAGGGATTCAGAGGTTATGGGTAACAGGCAGGAAAGTGGAGTTGAGGAATATACGATCAGCTATGATCTCACTGAATGATAGAGCAGACTCGATGGACTGAATGGCTTATATCTGTTCCTAGGTCTTATGGTCTTATACTTATCATCTTGGAGAAGAAAATAAATTAGCTCAATCTTAAAATTGCAGATTTGACAATTTCGAGTCAGCGTCCAGAGAATTGCAACATCAGTTACCCGTGACTTCTCAGATGACAATAAACACAGTTACACAATAACCTCTCTCAACCATCAGCATTTAAAATCTAAACCCATGTGAGGAAGATTCAGTTTTTGATTATTTATAAATGTAAGCCTTCCTCAATGTTTACACCTACAGCTAAGTAGCACAAAATCCACCACAAGTTGTTGTCCCATTATTTAAAAAAAGGGAGAAACAGATAGACTAGTAAATTATAGGTCAGTCAGTCAGTCTAACCTCAGTGGTGGGAAAGCAATTAGTAGAATTTAGAGGGACAGAATATATCTGCACTTGAGGAAATATTGATTAATCATGGATAGTCAGCATTTTGAGGGAAATGTTTGAAGAGGTAATGCATTAGATGTAGTTCATATGGACTTTAACATAGACTTTGATAAGGTACCTCATGGCAGACTGACCAAGAAAATAAAGGCCTATGGGATCCAAGGCAAAGTGGTAGTTTGGACCTAAAATTGAAATGAGGCAAGAAATAGAGAATGATGTGTGAGAATGTTTCTGTGACAGAAATCTATTTCCAGTGGAGTTCTTCAGGGCTTGCTGCTGGGGCTCGTGTTGTTTGGGGTGTACGTTAATGATTCAGAGTCAAATGTAGGATATGATCAAGAAGATTGTGGATGACACAACAATGGATTGCATGGTAAACAGTGAAGAGAGTAGTTTTAAACTGTCAGAGAACATCAAAGAACTGGTCAGGTGGGCAGAAGAATGGCAAAGGTAGCTCCACAGTAGATATGAATAGGACCAAGCTCCACAATGTCCATTAATGTTCATATTGTAAACGCATACATATCCAAATGACTTCTCTGATAAGGTACTAGATCTTCACTAACTCACCAAGCCAGTTCATGCAGCAAAGGCATCAGAGACTTTGACATAATGAAAATGAACCAGGGAGTTTAATGCAAGCCAAGTAAATCAGAGAGAGGTAGGCTCAGTCCCTGGTCTGTGATGAGTTAGGTGGTTTCCACCATGGTAGCAGTGGACAATTATCATCAGCTTCAGCGTCCAATAATATGGAGAGGGAAAAATAACATATTCTTAACCCCTTCTTCTTTTAGTAAGCTAGAAAGAAGGGTTTTCAATGAAACATTTTATTTTGCAGTTTAATCACTGACATAATCTAGGAAACACAGAATTTAATTTGTGCATAGTAAAGTTCCAAGAACATCACCATGACGATGATCAGGTGATCTGTTTAATTGATGTTTCATAAAAGAAAAATATTATTTAGAACAATGGTTAAAATTCCCCTCTTCACCTTCTGACAATGCCAGGGATCTTTTATATCCACTTGAGCACGCAGATTGGTCTCTATTAATGTCTTATCTGAATGAGGCCCCTCCAACAGTGCAGCACTCCCTTAGTAATACAGTAAGGTACCAGCCTGCATTAAGTACTCAGACTGCTGCAATGAGGCTAGAACACAAAGTTTCCATCTTGGAGGCAAAAGCACTAGTGCTGAACAATAGCTGTAGTATGTGAGTAAGATTTGGATGCACTGTGAAGATGCCAACTGTCCTAGGCACCCCCCATGACCAATAAGTTTTAAGTACACTAGCTTACATTAGTTTTGTAATTCATCCATATTGTGTTCCTTTTGGACAGTCAACTGGAAAATGCAAGTTGGACATGCTACATAGCTAAAGGTACCCTGGAGCATTTTGCAACTCTAAGATCAAGTAGGCTTATGTGAAATACACATTCGCTACAGGCTTACATTACAATTCAGAGAACAGAAGTGAAATTCTTTATGAGACAGAATGGCAACAGAAATCTTGGAATTAAGGGAAAACTAGAAGCAGCTTTTTTGGATTTGCTTTTCAAGTTGCATTTTCACAATCCTTTAAGCGCACTCGGAGATATCCAGAAGCCTGCAAACAAGAAATGACACTGTTTTTCTTTACATGAGTAAGGCAACACAAACCTGGAAACTCTAGATAAAGAGCTCCAAAGACAAGAGAAGACCCAGGTCGACCCGATCAGCTGCTGGATCAAAGACTGGCCATTGTTCTGTCCACAACATCATGTCATCATTGATAACAATCAGAAGAACTGTTCAAAACAACTCATCCCAACCATGTGGCCTGGACTTTGACATTCAGAGTTTGTTTCTTTGCCTGTCTGTATTTTCGACGCTAAAATTGATGCCAAATTGTCTGTTTCTGTCAGTCTTATTCATGGATGAATATGTGTGTTTGGGGTTTGAAGGGGGTCTGGCTTAAATCACAAGGTATTAAATTAGTAATCTACGTTTTGCCATCTGTTAAATAATAAGTCTGTTCACATTAAGTAGTTACTTTCCAGTTGACGGTGTGTGTGACCTTCGCGCTGAATAGCAATCCATCAGGCAAGGTGATCGTCTTGTTGGTTCAATTGGATATTTACTCATTTCTGACGACTTGTGGAATAGTGAGATTGATTATGGGAGCATTCTTCTCATTTGAATTGTGACAATATTAAATAAAAATGACCAGAATTATTTGATGCTGACAATTCCTCTACAGCAGTTATTAGATTCGAGTCTTACGATGAACCTATTCTTACAGATTTGGGCTGACAATTTTCCATAATTTCCCTCCTGCCCTTTGGAGCATTGCTGGGATTTTCAGTGTGAAATGGAAAACATTGCATTCCCATCAGATTGTGTATAATAACCAAAGCTCCTGGCATTTCAACATCCTGGGTAACTTTGAAGTGACTCTATTTTACGGCTTCTTCTCAATAATGGCAAATGACACGTCTAGGTTAGCAACCTGCAGCCAAAGGTCATAACAGGAGGATCAAGGATGTAGCCTGTTGCAGCCAAACATAAATTATTGGCTAGCCTTGCAATACAATTCCATTACTGCTGCAGCATTAATTTCACAGAGCGCACGGACAAGAACCATCGACACTTCCAGGCTCTCCATGATATCCGCATTTATCTTACTGTCCTATGAGGCATATGAAAGCATGCGACTTGTTAGCAATTTTGTTGTGCAGATGAGGCTGTATTTTTTGTGTGGGTCGGTGAATACAGCTGCATTGTCCATTCTCACTTCTGTGGAGATAGTATTATGGGTTGCTACACACAATCGAGATGCATAGCACTGATGTACTGGCCTCCTGCAAAAGCCTAACAACAGAGATCAACAGCGTTCAGATGCATTTTAACGTCATTAGCCCAACAGCCCTTGGCTGATTAATACTCCTTGTACTTTGCTTCATTTGACCCCTGACCTGTATTCATTTAACAATTCAAAATATCCTCCTGTCCCTTTAGTCCTCAAATATTTATCAAACTTCTTCTTAACTCATTTATGATATTTGTCTGAACTACACTTTGTCTAGGTAGCTTCACATTCCACTATTCACTGGGATAAAGAATTTCCTTTGAATTACCTTGAAAAAGCAACACATTGTTAAAAATTATCCATTCTTCAGGATGCACTCAAATCCTGTTCACTGACATCAGTTTTTGACTATTTAGTGCATAACCTCCATAAGTATTGTATCATACGAAGTGTTAGCTACATAAAGATTAATGTAGAATAAAGGGCAGCATGGTGGCTCAGTGGTAAGCACTGCTGCCTCACAGTGCCAGAGACCTGGATTCGATTCCGGCCTCAGGCAACTATCTGTGTGGAATTTGCACGTTCTCCCCGTGTCTGCATGGTTTTCCCTGGGTGCTCCAGTTTCCTCCTATAGTCCGAAGTTGTGCAGTTTGGATGGATTGGCTGTGCTAAATTGCCCATTGTGTCAAAGAATGTGTAGTCTAGGTGCATTAGTCAGGGGAAATGTAGAGTACAGTAATAGGTGTGGGGGAATGGGTCTGAGTGGGATACTTTTCGGAGAGTCAGTGTGGACTGGTTGGGCCAAATGGCCTGTTTCCACACAGTAGGAATACTATGATGGGTGGATTTTAATACCCTCCACAATGGAGAGTTTGGTGCTGATGGTTGGGGGATTGGGGGCGGGGGGTCACTTAACCAGGTGTCAAGTTTGCCTCGATTTAGTCCAGGCTTGAAAGCCTCATGGGTGCAACTAATACCCTTTTGTAGAGCCTGGAGCTCCTCTGCTGTGGGACAGTCACCAGGTGGGGAATCCGGAAAGCAAATCTTAATGATTGTGATCACAGATTCCAGGAGGAGGGGTTGAAGGGGTCAGGGATCCCTCTTTATCAGGCACCCAACACAGCACAGCACTAACTGCTAAACTCCGGTCCATCTACCATTACATTCCTGTCTACCACCCTCATCCCACCTCCAATGACCTGTGGTATGGTTCCCCTCACTGATCCTGACCCTCTGACGGGGGCACTGCCAACAGCTACCCCATGCTCCTTGCCTGGCACTCACAACAATGAAGAGCTGCCAACTTTTGATGTGCAGCGCTTTGGAGGGGGTGTTGGGATGCCCAGGATTTTCACCCCAGGGTGATCCAGGGCAAGGCTCTCTGCTGGTCACAAACTGGTACTTAATATGACATGGGCTTCCCCAAGGGAGGAGACACAAATCTCTCACCAGGTCTGCCCTCTCACCAGGGCAAGCCCTCACCACCTGGATTAAATGACACCCAGCAGTACACGTTTAGGGGAGGCGGTAGGGATTAAGGAAATCAATCATCAATTCCTTAGCTTCAGACAGCAAAATTGAGATGCTATAATGGATGGAACTTAAAAAACAAATTTCGTATAAATACCAATGAACGCACCGAGCTCATGAAATGCCATTACAGCATTCTCGAAAATTAAAGCAAACATGCATGATGAAAATTAATTTGGAATCTCGTTGGCCAATGGCACCTAAATAATAACAGAAAATGCTTGTGTGGTCAGACACCATCTGCGGAAAGAGAAACAAAGCTAATATTTCAGGTCAAGAACCCCTCAACAAAACTAGAAGGTGATTGACCTGCATTTTTAATTCTGTTTCTCTCTCCATAGATACTGCCGGAGTTGCTGAGTGCATCTAGCATTTTCTATTATTGCTTGTATTTGAGCAGGTGATTAATGCACCTTCCTGAGTTTGACTAACACTTGCATAAAGCAGCTCAGCCAGAATTCACTGTGGTCTAAGTGGGCTGGAAGGGTGGATGGCAGTGCGGGGAGCTGTTACGACAGTACTGTTAAGTTCTTAATGACTAGAAATTCTGGGGGTGGGTGCATGCCATTTTGCAAATTCTACTGAATATCAGATGTATATCCCAGTTAATTTCTGTCACAATTCCTGGAATTCATTTCCACAACAAGTGCTCTGCGGGTCATACAATTGCACCTTAATAAGAAAAAAATCCCATGAGAATGAATGCAGATAGTAACATCTATTACTAGCCACAATGTTTACCAGACAACAGCATCCTAATCAGATTACTTGCCTGTGACTGAAGCAAAATCTGTCTCTAATGTGTTCCTGACACCCATGACTGCATCTTATTATAAAAGCTTCAGTCAGTGGGCTGTATTAATGTAACCAATCTGGGGACACTTGAAAGGTGTCCCTTTCTGCAGTGTCCCATCATCAGATGGCAGAGGTTAGCCTCAAGACGGTTAGGTTTTCTAATTTCTGGATAAAATCAGAGAGTCCTAAGTGGAGAAACAACTCGGGATGTTTTACTGTGAGACATGTTGTTATTACTGTCCAAACAGTAAAGATAACAGCAATCAGGAAGCGAGGTGCTGCTGCAGTAGTGAAGGAGTCAAGGGATTTAAAAATGATCAGATCGACATCATGTGAAGTTACAGATGGATTGCTAATGGAAGCCTTTCGTAATAATACATTCCCCTACAGTTGAGGGGCTGGCCAGCCAGCAGCTTGTTTTCTCAACTGCACAAGGACCCACATAGAGTGTTTGAGCCAACATATAATGGTGATGAAGACTACAAAGCAAACTCACTCAGTGAAAGTGCAGCTTGTATGAACCGCACAAAGTATTGATCACACATGTTTATTACAACCTTCTCGAGTGAACCCATAATTTTATCCTTAGCTGATCCATGCCATTATGTTTCTTTTTGATAGAGTAATGACAAGAACAATTATTGGATCCTTGGTAAGTAATGCATTTAACCAAACCTCTTGGCATCTATCATTCATTCAGAACCTCACAGCAACTCGAAGCTACCAAAACCCATACAGCACATAAATCTGTAAGTTTAAACACAGAAAGAGCTGCTAGAATAATAAATCGAAACACAAATTCAGGCACAGGTTGAAATGGTCACACATCTCCAGCAAGGGGTGAGGTTGAGAAGGTGGGACCTTCACAGTAACCTTAGCCAATGCAAGGATTCAACCAAAAACCAGCTGTCCAGCCAACTGAGCTAACCAAACCCTCATCTCTATGCACGCATACAATGGACAAGTGAAACAGCACGGGACCTCAACAGTGTCATTCTGATAAGATAATTGGAAAGAAAAATAGTCATGCTAAATGTATTATTCACTCTTAGGGGTACATTTTACAAGAACAACTCCCACCAAAATGGTTCTGTCGTGGCACTGGCGAAGAGTACAAAGTACGAGCAATCTATTTTGTGTATGCTTTATTCCAGTAAGCAAATTAACAGAAGTGGTAGACATTCAGGTGTATGAATGCACTTCCTGCTTCATAGAATGATCATGATTTCGAAGTGTACCTTCTCACATAGCGACAGCACAGTACGAGCTTGAATTACTGCAACCTGCTCTTCATTTCTTAGGTTCTGTAATACAAAGATGCACAAAGTATTGAAACTGAGCTTAATGGTACAGCACAGTTATTTATGCTGTGTTGGGAGGTATAAGTGAGATGATCAAATTAGTCAGATGCTTTAGACAGTTTTACCCCGGTATAAAATGAGTTATTCATGCACTGAGTTAATATATTACACATGCACACATCTTAAATTGTGAGTTTTTAAGTCCACTTCAGAGGAAAGGAAGGCTTGAATTTATGTAGCACCTTTCACACTCTCAGGTCTTCTCAAAAGTAATTTTATTTGAAGCTTAGTCACTGTTGCTATGCAAGAAACATTTCCACACAGCAAGGTCCCAGAAGTAGCACTGAGATAATGGCTAATTTTTAGTGATGTTAGTCGAGGGATATCTGTGGGCTAGGATGCAAAGGAGAACTGCACTACTCATTCCAATAGTGCTGGGATTCTTTACATCCACCTGAAAAAAATGGTGTTTAGCGTCCCATCCAAATAAAAAAATCAAGGCGATCTGGCGGTCATTCACTGGGGTATAAATAATGCTAAGTGTTCTGGGTAAAACTGCAATTTCACGTCAATGCATTTTGCCAAATTTAACCAGTCACAGGTTAGGTATTTATTATGCTGAAAAGAAACCAAATGTATTCGTTTATTCAAATTAAAATTTGTATTATTAATAAAAAAGGTACAGTCTGCTACCAACTGCATCTTGACACTGTCAGGAATTAAGTGTAAAAAGTGAGGTCTGCAGATGCTGGAGATCAGAGCTGAAAATGTGTTGCTGGTTAAAGCACAGCAGGTTAGGCAGCATCCAAGGAACAGGAAATTCGACATTTCGGGCCAGGGCCCTGATTCCTGATGAAGGGCTCTGGCCCGAAACGTCGAATTTCCTGTTCCTTGGATGCTGCCTAACCTGCTGTGCTTTAACCAGCAACACATTTTCAGCACTGTCAGTAATTAAGTCTTAGCTGCAAATTCCATTTATTTCACAGTGTCTCTGAGGCAGAAAATGATAGCAGTGATAGGGAGAGAAAAAGATTGCTGCATTTCGACATACTTTCAAACATTTCACAAACACAATACCCTTAAATAAAACAACCTATGTGGAGTGTGTAGTTGACAGCATCAGAGAAAAAAAAATTGCTGAAATATTTGTTTCTCTTACAAATATGTAAGATCTGTCACACAGCAAAAGAAACAATCAAATATCCACAATGCAATCACTTGAAAGTTTAGCTCGCACCATTAATACTGGTTATACCACAGCGAATTATACAAGAATGCAATAGATTTCAATTCAATTGCTCCAATTCCCTCCTTTCATTAATCGTCTTAATGGCATTTCTCTTCCCTGAGATACAAAAATAAATCTGGGTGTAAACTAAATATTTTTGTTTCTCATTCCAATTAATTTATCATTTTACTTGCTCAAAGCAGTTGATTCAGCTACTACAAAAACAGACCCTTAAATATTGTCATGCATGCCACTGAGCAAGATGGCATCCAAAACAGTTGTGCACACATACTCAGCCAACACTGTAGCGCCACCACACGGACAACTGCTCTTGACATCTTTTTGGCTAGTTTTAGGGGTTTAGATTGATCAAAGGCTGTATAATTCAATTCACCTCATCAATGATTATTCATTCTGGGTCCCAATGAGATTTCATTTGAACTTTGCCTCCTTAGGCAAGGTGTGGTATGTTAAATGTCGTTGTAAGGAGCTTTGACACAACTAGGCAGCTCAATTGGTAAATAATGGGATGCCTAATCCCAGGGTTGCCATTCGAAGTCCCACCTTGAGTATATTATTTATTAAATATTTTAGTCAACATAACTTGGTGGCTCAGTTGCTAGCACTGCTGCCTCACAACGGCAGAAGCCTGGGTTCAATTCCCGCCTCGGGTGACTGTGTGGAGTTTGTACATTCTCTCCTATTTTCGGCGTGGGGTTCCTCCGGATGCTCTGGTTTCCTCCCACAATCCAAAGTGTGCAAGTCAGGTGAATTGGCCAAGGTAAATTGCCCATAGTGTTCAGTGCATTAGTCAGAGGCGGGGAATGAGTCTGGGTGGATTGCTCTTCGGAGGGTCAGAGTGGACCTATTGGGCCAGATGGCCTGTTTGTATCCTGTAGGGAAGCTAATCTAAAAAATGTTATTATTGCAAAAAATGGTGCCCTTAAACATTTGAATCAATTTCACACATCGAAAGTTAAGAAACTTGCACACTCCATATTGGTTGTTTTACTAACATTTCCTAATTATATATCATCCTAATTTATTGCCTGCTGAGGGAATTTTTGCGAGATGACTGGTGACATAAATACAAGACTTGCAAAGAGTTTAGAACTCCAAAAATCTAAAAATGGGTAACTTGAGCTTTCTTGTTAGTCTCTGTCAACTTTTTTTAGTTTTAATGCAAGCAGCTGACACTCTGACATGGAGCATGTCCAGAAAGTGCTCCCCCTAGTGTTGTGACATGCAAACACAGCCTTACTGAAAGCATACATACAATGGCTATTTTAAATCAAATTGTTATGAAGTTGAAGGTGTGTACTGCACCTTTAAGAGAGAATGAATGCAGGCACCTATCAAGCGACTGATGAGCAGTCTCAGACTGTACTGGAAAATTGAAAATATGCAACATTTGGTTGTGAAACAAATACCTGACTTTTGGTTGCTATGTTTTCACAACAGTTCAAATTTAACCAATCAGTTTAAACTATGCCACAGGGTACGAAAACCCAATCGAATTTGAATTTTACTGTTTTGACAACATCGAACCAATGAAACGATACGATGTTTAGGACATAAAAGAAGCAGACATTTTGATAACCAGAGACTGCCATCTAGAGAGAGAGACTGCTACTCAAAACACTCTCTATAAAATCTTTGCAGCAAAAGGCCCAAGACATCCCAGGGAGATCTATAACCAGAGGAAGATAGACACCGGAGACAACAGCCGCTGCTGGGTTTTGAAAATTAAGTTGATATAATTTTAAAAGGGGCATTTACTGGAACAGTATATTGTTTAGAGTTGGTAGTAGATAACAAAACTTTAAGAGAAAGCAGGCTTAGAGTTGTAAATAGTTGTTGTTTAATGCTCACTTTTAGAGTTTAAGAATAAATTGATATTCTTCCTTTAAATAGTGGAAGTTGGGAATTCTCTGTCACTCGTACTTTAACAGATTACGAGGTGAGGTAAGCTTCTCGAGTTGTTTGGTTTAATCAGCAGAGGGGTTTGCCGCTGTGTCATCAGAGTTTGGGGGCTCGGGTACGAAATACAAATACTTGCGCTTTGATAACTCTTGTCCAGCCAAAAAGGCTTTAATTTTGATGGTGGTCTGTGAAATGCAAAGGCTGCCTCAAACTGGCTCCCAGTCAGTGGTGATTTATCACTCAAAACTGCCCAGAAGTGAGGTAATGCTTCTTACAGAGACTTTGAGAGTAACTGGTGTGAAATACAGGTTGAGATGGAACAGGAAATGAAAGTTCAATGTTGGGATGAGATAGAGGGAGTTTTGTTCAGAACCCGCTGCGTGAGACATCATCTGTGAATACATGATACTGACACAGGATGTCACTAAGATTAGAACATTTTATTTTCCAATTGGCAGCATCGCCCACACTTAATGATGACCGAATAACAATTGGATGTTATCACAATGAGAAGTCATTATAGAATGGGATGAAAGGTGCCCGCAACATGAATCTGCTGAACTTAGATTACATCGATGAGCCATGCTGACCTGACGTAACCTTACCCCATTATCTCCCAGGATATCAAGTTTCTTCATTAGGTCAGGAATAACCACATCCTGAAAGAAAGGGTTAATGTCATTCATAAAGAATTAAATCAATCTAACAGTCAAATGAAACAATTACTGAAATGAAAAACAAATAAAAGTAATTAACCATTGATTGGTAATGCTAAGTTTTCTTCATTATGCTTCTTGAAGATATACTTTATTCCAAAAGTTTTATAGCTGCAGGTTTTACTGAAAACTTTTAATGGAAGGGCTATCAAACCATGGGTCATGACCCTCATTGGGGTCACAGCCTGATTATTTGGGGTCACAGGTTCCAACACAGCAATGTGACTGGTGCTGGGACATGAACTTTAACCTCTAAATGGATTATCAACTGGTCAGCATCTTGATTTGTCATTTTTTCAGTATGCTGATTAGCTGTTCAGCACGCTGATTTATCTAACTGGGATGTGCTTGTAACAAACTCAGAGATAGAAGCAAAGAATCACAGAATCCCTACAGTGTGGAAACAGGCCTTTTGGCCCAACAAGTCCACACCAACCCTCCGAACAGTATTCCATCCAAAACCATTCCCCATTATTCTTGCATTTATCCCTGACTGAAGCATGTAACATACACATCCCTGAACACCGTGGGCAATTTAGCATAGCCAATTCACCTAACCTGCACATTTTTCTATTGTGGGAGGAAACCGGAGCACCCGGAGGAAACCCGCTCAGACGCAGGGAGAATAAGCAAACTCCACACAGGTGCCTGAGATTGGAATAAACCCAAGTCCGTGCTGTGAGGCAGTAATGTTAACCACATAACCAACATGCTGCCACAATACATTGTGGTAAATGGAAGGACAATCCTGGAATGTTCCCTTACCTATTTGCTCATGCTTTCTAGCTCTAAGGCCCCAGTAGAATATCAGAACAATTGTGAGCAAAACCAAAGGCCCCACTCAACAACTCTTCCCACAATCACCCCCACTCCCATCTCTCCAATGTGCCCACTTGACAACTTTCCTCTCCTTCACTCAACAGCTCTCACCCTATTTCACTCACCCAACTTGCACACAGGGGTTGTCTCAACCCTCAAGCACTGAAATGAGGTTGCAGTGAGAAAACATTTGAAAATGATTGTATTACGCACTCGAAGAAACAATATTGGTCGTCAAATGTACAAGCAAAATATTACAGATGCTGGAGAACTGAAATGCAATCAGAAAATGCTGACTACACTTAGCAGGTTAGGCAGCAGTTATCAGCTCATGCCATTTCCAGCCGTGCATTAAGTTGGAATCCAGGGAGAACTCTGGTTGAAGTCATCCCAAATCTTCAAAAGTCTCAAGCCAGTTCTCAGCTACTGTAAAGTCTAAGGAGACATTTAGGAGACAAGAGCAGGCTTCCTAAGGTAGTCCAGAAACTTCTGGAACATGCTACAAGTCAATTTGGTCAAGATGATCTCTGCCAATGAGCCTCCTCTCCAGAACAACAAGGCATAATCATCAAGAAATTCCCACATTTATACAACACCTTTAGTACAACGAAACATCCCAACACCTTTCACAAGAGCAATGAACAAAGCCTAACGCTAACCCTAACCTTTCGCAAGAGCATCACTCAACCAAGTCTGACTCTGAATCATTCTTCAGTTGACAGGTTTTTAATTATCATGAGGTGAGACCTCAGTCTCATTCCTAGAGTACACTCAGCCCCATAAAGGGGCTGGCCGTTAGCAGGTTGCCAGCACCGCCAGGCGCCCATTGCCAGTACAGCAGGATGCCCAGGAGTAAATGTGAATGTGGATGGCCTGGGACTCAGATAATTCTGGAAACTTACTGAAGCATGCAGACTGACAGGATCCAGGGAGAAAGGTGAAGGGCAGGATGGGGAAAGGGTAGTCAGGGAGAGAAGGGGGATGGAAAATCAAGGGCCAAATTTGTCGATCTGCAAGTTGGCACAGGGCACTCCCAATATCCAATAATGGATAAATAGAAAGAATGTGAACTTCTATAGCAATTTTCACAGTTTCATATCAACTAAAGTTCTGAGTAGCGATTGGACTACTATTCAGAATCACAGAATTGTTACATCAGAGAAAGAGGCTGGTCCTTGATAAGTATGTACCTGTCAGGCAGGGAGGAAAGGGTCGTGTGAGGGAGCCGTGGTTTAATAAGGAATTGGAATCCCTTGTTAAAGGGAAGAGGGCGGCCTATGTAAATATGAGGCATGAAGGTTCAATTGGGGCAATTCAGAGTTATAAGGTAGCCAGGAAGGATCTAAAGAGAGAGCTAAGAGCAGCAAGGAGGGGACATGAAAAGTCCTTGGTTGGTCGGATTAGGGAAAACCCAAAGGCTTTCTATAGGTATGTCAGGAATAAAAGAATGACTAGGGTAGGAATAGGTCCAGTCAAGGATAGTAGTGGGAAGTTGCGTGTGGAGGCTGAAGAGATTGTGGAGACACTGAATGAATACTTTTCGTCAGTATTCACTCAGGAACAGGACATTGTTGCCAATGAGAATATTGAGTCACAATTAATTAGAATGGATGGCTTTGAGGTATGTAGGGAAGAGGTGTTGGAAATTCTGGAAAGGATGAAAATAGATAAGTCCCCTGGGCCTGATGGCATTTATCCTAGGATTCTCTGGGAAGCAAGGGAGGAGATTGCAGAGCCATTGGCTTTGATTTTTATGTCCTCATTGTCTACAGGAATAGTGCCAGAAGACTGGAGGATAGCGAATGTGGTTCCCTTATTCAAGAAGGGGAGTAGGGATAACCCTAGTAACTATAGGCTGGTGAGTCTCACTTCTGTTGTGGGCAAAGTCTTAGAGAGAATTGTAAGGGATAGGATTTATGAACATCTGGATAGGAATAATGTGATCAAGGATAGTCAGCATGGTTTTGTGAAGGGCAGGTCGTGCCTCACAAACCTTATTGAATTATTTGAGAAGGTGACTAAGGAGGTGGACGAGGGTAAAGCAATAGATGTGGTGTATATGGATTTTAGTAAGGCATTTGATAAGGTTCCCCATGGTAGGCTACTGCAAAAAATACGGAGGTATGGCATTGAGGGTGAGTTGGAGGTTTGGATTAGGAATTGGCTGGCTGGAAGAAGACAGAGGGTAGTAGTTGATGGTAAAGGTTCATCTTGGAGTGCAGTTACTAGCGGTGTTCCGCAAGGATCTGTTTTGGGACTATTGCTGTTTGTCATTTTTATAAATGACCTGGAGGAGGAGCTAGAAGGTTGGGTGAGCAAGTTTGCGGATGATATGAAAGTCAGTGAAGTTGTTGACAGTGAGGAAGGATGTGGCAGGTTACAGCGGGATATAGATAAGCTGCAGAGCTGGGCAGAAAGGTGGCAAATGGAGTTCAATGTAGGGAAGTGTGAAGTGATTCACTTTGGTAAGAGTAACAAGAAGATGGGGTACTGGGCTAATGGTCGGATACTTGGTAGTGTGGATGAGCAGAGGGATCTTGGTGTCCATGTACACAGATCTCTGAAAGTTGCCACCCAGGTAAATAGTGCTGTGAAGAAGGCATATGGCGTACTGGCTTTTATTCGTAGAGGAATTGAGTTCTGGAGTCCTGAGGTCATGTTGCAGTTGTATAAGACTGGAATATTGTGTGCAGTTTTGGTCGCCATACTACAGGAAGGATGTGGAGGCACTGGAACGGGTGCAGAGGAGGTTTACCAGGATGTTGCCTCGTATGGTAGGAAGATCGTATGAGGAAAGGCTGAGGCACTTGGGGCTGTTTTCGTTGAAGAAAAGAAGGTTTAGGGGTGACTTGATAGAGGTGTACAAGATGATTAGGGGTTTAGATAGGGTTGACCATGAGAACCTTTTTCCACGTATGGAGTCAGCTATTACGAGGGGGCTTGGCTTTAAATTAAGGGGTGGTAGGTATAGGACAGATGTTAGGGGTAGATTCTTTACTCAGCGAGTCGTGAGTTCATGGAATGCCCTGCCAGTAGCAGTAGTGGACTCTCCCTCTTTATGGGCATTTAAACGGGCATTGGATAGACATATTGAGGATAGTGGGCTAGTGTAGTTTAGGTGGGCTTTGATCGGCGCAACATCAAGGGCCAAAGGGCCTGTACTGTGCTGTATTTTTCCATGTTCTATGTTCTAATACCAAATCTGCACCAGTAATTCAACAGAGCACCTGCCCTGTCACCCTGCACATGTTCCTTTTCAAATAAGCATCCAATTTCCCCTAGAATGTTTTGATTCTGCCATACCCTCGGGCCGTGCATTCCAGAACCTAACTATTCACTGCATAAAAATGATTTTCCTCATCTCACTTTTGCTTCTTCTATAAATTACTATAAAGTTGTGCACTCTTATTCTCTCCCGAGTGGGGACATTTTCACCCTATTCACTCCATCACATGTCATCTTTCTACAAGGTGAACAAACCTGACATCTCCAATTTATGTTCATGACTGAAAATCCTCATCCCTTGCAACATTCTCATAAATCTTTTCTGTTCTCTCTCTAATGCCTTCATACCCTTCCTATACCCAGCACCAAGAACTGGACATAATACTCCAACTGAGGCTGAACTAGTGTCTTATAAAAGTTCAGCATCATCTCCTTGTTCTTGTACCTCTGTTAACAGAACCGAGGACATGCTGAACTTGGTTGTTTGCTCTCTCAAACTATCAGGCTACCTTTAATGACTTGTCTATTCATCCAGGTCCCTCTGCTCCTGCACCCCCTTTACAATAATAGCCTTTATTTTGTGTTAACTCTCCACCATCTTTCTACCAGATGTATCACCTCACACAATTCTGCATTGACTTTCATCTACTGCCTATCAGGTCACTCCAATGTGTCTATGTTCTTTTGCAATTCTGCACCGTCATTTTTCACAGTTTAATGAACTTTGCAGTTTTGTATCATCCACAAACTTTATTACTGTGTACTCCAAGGTCCAGAATATCGATAGAGGAAAAACAAGGCCTGCAACAGTGAGCCATGAGGATTATCAATACAAGCCCTTCCTTTAGCTTGAGAAACATCCTGTAAACATTATTCGCCTATTTCCCAGCACTCAGCCAATTTTGTGTGTAGGGAAGTTATATCCACTGAAGTGTAATCATGGTTGTAAGCATTGAATCATTCAAACTGCTTCCTTGCTTATTTCTTTCATCCTGCAAGTCCCAAATTGAGGACCTGTCCAATTCTTTTTCAGAATTATTTATAGAATCAGCTTCCACCATTTTTTGACACAGAGAGTTCCAGATCCTAACAACCTTTTGAGTGAAAACATACTCTTCAACTTATCTTCATTTCTTGTGTGAAGGATTTTCCATCTATGGTCTCTGATAATTAACTACTTTCCAGTGGGAAAAGTTTTCTTTATTTACTCTTTCAAAACCTCTCATTATCTTTCAACAATCCTAACCTTTCCAACTTCTCTCCAAAACTAGAATCCCTCGTTGTTGATAACATGGTGGTAAATCGTCTCTGTACTCTCTCTGAGATAGTTTTATCCTTCCTGAAGTCTGGTGCAGAGAATTATCCACAATAGTCCAGTTGACTAGGTTAAGAAGTTCTAGCATAATGTTTGTGCTTTTATATTCTATAAATGCAAATAAACAAATGCTTTTTATTCACCTAACCAACTTGTTGTGACATGGTTAAAAATTTGTCTACATGAACACCAAGCTCCCGTTGCTCATCTACACTTTCAAAATCATGAATTTATAGTACACTGTCTTTCCACATTAGCCTTCTTAAAGTATATCGCTTCACACTTCTCATCACTGAACGCCTCTTGCTCAGTACATCATTCTGACTATGTCAGCCTGAAGTCTATGACTATCCTCACTGCCATGGATCATCTACAAACTTTACAAGGCTGCTCCCTACCCCAAGAGAGACGAGACAGTTTCTAAAGACTAAAAACAGCAATGGATCCAAAAGTGACAATCAGGAAGCACCAGTGCAAGCTAATCTATATATAAAAAAACAAATCCACCACCATCCTTTGTTTCTTGTGATGGAACCAATTTTGAATCCATAACACCACCTCCCTCTTAATTCCTTGATCTTTCATCTTCTTAATAAGTCTCCTTTGAGGAGGGTAAAGGGTTAACCAGTAGTTTGATTGTAAATCTTGAGCATGTACTTAAGGTACTCCACGATGGTATCAGGTTACATGACAGAAGTCACTAGCAATGCTCCATGTATATAGTTCTTCAGCAATAAATGCTGATGGGTCGCTCTTGCCTGTGTCCAGTCCTGATTTGTCTCAAGTTCCTGGAGCTTCTACCAATTCTCCTACACTGGCACTGTTGAATGTCTTTGAACGGTTTGCTCTGGACAATAACACTTGCACTTCCTTGATCAATCTTCTCTGTTACCTTATCAAAGAATTCAGCCAATTTAGGCATTCAGGATTTGCATTAAACAAATCTAGATTGGTTTTCCTTAATTAACCCATGCCTTTCAAAATGAAACATATTTTAGTCCTTGATAATTGTTTTCAATAACTGTCACCAATATATGTCGGGTTTGTAGCTTCCTGGTTTATTCATCTCCCCTTTCTTAAATAGTGGTATTATATTAACAGTTTCCTAGTTCTCCAATACTATTTCTTTATTCAATGAGAAAGTAAAAGATCGTGACCAATGCCTTGTCTATTTCTGCCCTGGCTTCTTTCAGTGATTTAGGATGTATTCCAAGTAGAACAGGTGACTTATCATCTTTCAACAATGCTTATCCTTTCAGTTCATAATAATTGCTATCTTATCCATAATTTGTTCTTCCCTTTTACTGCGATCTTCGTTATCATTGTTAATTTAATGAAGACTGACGTAAAGTAGTCCAGTAGTCATTTTGGGGTCGAAAAGTGTGGCACTGGAAAAGCACAGCAGGTCAGGTAGCATCCGAGGAGCAGGAGAGTTGACATTTTAGGTGTAAGCCCTTCATCAGGAATGACGATGAAAGTCCCTGGGTCTCTGGCACGTGACGCAGCAGTGCTAACCACAGAGTCACCCACGCTGCCCAAAGGTTTATTCACATTTGCCAGACACATCTCACAGCTTATTTGTATTCAATACAGTCTCCTCCACATCTTTGTACAGAATCACATCTTTCTGCATTTCTCCAGAAAACCTTAAAAGCTTGCGTAACCCAAGACTTAAGCTTGTCATGTTGCAACTGACACACGATTCAAATGTAGAACATATCCAAAAATGTGAGATACACTCTATAATGCTCTGGTGCCACAGACAAGACAAATTCTGATGAAGAAAAATCTTACCTTAATACCCTCTTGTTGACAATAGAGCTGAAGGGCACTTCCACTCTCAGAAAAGGCTGATATATGCAAGTTATAGGCTGGTGATCGTCGTTCCCGCTCCTGCAGGCAGGAAACAAGTCTCATCAGATCCAAGTCACAATTATGAAGAAAAAAAAATCCTCTATAAGATATTAAGATCATAGCATGACATTCAAGCTTTGAAATGTATTAACTGCTGTGAACTCAATTTCATATCAAACACTTCCCCAATTCACCTTTTGTTTTGGTACTCTCTGGTCTTAATATTTACAGTTTGAGGGTAAAATCT
The DNA here is from genome assembly GCF_020745735.1 of Hemiscyllium ocellatum. Lineage (NCBI taxonomy): Eukaryota > Metazoa > Chordata > Chondrichthyes > Orectolobiformes > Hemiscylliidae > Hemiscyllium > Hemiscyllium ocellatum. The sequence continues at coordinate 27,836,821 of NC_083436.1, read as the reverse complement.
GAATAAACTGCAAACAGCTTTCTTAATTTTCATTAAAGCACAATTAAGGTTACTTTAAGCAATGAAACATTTTAGAAGGAAAAGGATCTCACCATCAGTGTCAAAACTTAACTTGATTTTTGGTCATAGTTGATGATTTTATACAACATCACAGCAATTAACAATCTTCAGCTCAGGAGTATTCGGTGAAACCACTTTCGCAGACGTAACAACGACTGGAAAGTTTACAGTTTCGGTTGTCTACCAGAAAACCTAATGCTAGCTACTACTTGAACTATGTTTTCCATACTTACTTTACAACTTGCTTATGGAAGAATGCTGCTGCTGAAATGAACCAGATGGAAAAGCAGGGATATTGGAAATAAATGGATTTCAATGGAGTCATGCTCAAACGTGAGGAAGAGTCTCCCAAAAACGATAGGAAAATAATAGATCGTGTGAGCTTAATCAACAACTAAAAAAGAACAAAGCTTTTGGGTTAGTGCTCCTGCATAGTTTTGAAATACAAGGTTTGCACCACATTTACTTGCCAATGCAACAGTGTTAGGCCAAACTAAAGACAAGATGAATATTCTAAAAAAACATATATGGTATCACAGTGTGATGTACATGCCACAAAGCAACATTTAATGTAATCACTCCCTGAAAATCTAGCATAGTTCTAAAGAAATATACACTTCTGTGATAGAATTGAAGAAACGTTTGTTGCATTTTGGTGGATTAGCTGTATTCATGCCTACTGTCATATTTCTTTCTGCATGAAAGAAATGTGTTACATTTCTCAATTATGTTTTTTAGCTCCTCAGTATCTCCTGCACTGAATTGTGTGTGGAATGCAGTTCAATTACATGCAGAACACCATGGCTGTGATGTGAAGCTCCTGGCTTTCCACCAGATTATTCAAAGTAAAACAAAAGCAAATCATAATGGGAGTGTATTAAAAACCCTAATGCATATGAAGTACGGTAACAGAAGCAAACTTGGACTCACTGTGGTGATTGATGAACAATGCAGGATTATGAAACACAAATGATGAATGCAATTAGGAGCAAAAACAAAATCTTTTTATTATGTGCAAAAAAAATTTCACTATAAATATTTGTATAAATTATAATCTCTGTACATTTCAATCAATCTCTAACAATTCTTCGTAATATATTTCAAATATTTTTTGACATCAAAAATTCGGGCTGTGAGACATCTCACTTCTTCTGAAGTGAAATTGTAGCACATTAATAAAAGGCAGTTCTCGTGAGTACTGGAACACATGTAACTACATTCAATATTACTGCACACATGCTCTCCTTTTTGATTCATAAATGTCTGCTCCATTTGACACTTTACAAACACAATGTCTTACTTCGAGCTCTAAGATTCTGAACTCTAGCAGCTCATTCTGGTCCTTTGCATCTTGCATCTCATTCTGTAGTCTCAATTCTTCCTGTTCCAATTTATGAATCTGTAAAATAATTCAGAAGTGTATGTACAGATTTTGGAATTTATCAGATTTTTTTTAAACAGCCACGGCTTCAAAATGGCTTCATTTTAAAGCAACAAATAACCAAATTTCAGCAAACCCTTTGGGTGTCTGATGCAAAATTATACCAACAGTGACCAACGGAAGATTTTGAGGCCTGGATTTTCCAATCAGGTATGCCTTTTGTTTCAGACAATGTAATTTACCTGACTCAATGCAGAAGATTGCAGAATTCCAAACATAATTGCAAATGAAGTTTACCAGTGTACTAGTGGGAAAAACACTGCACTAGAATTTCGTACCTACCCAACCCACAAAACAGGCCATATCCCAAGTATGAATTAATCACGACTGGAAATTTCTGCTTATTGAATCCATTTGCAGTACAATAAAAATTCAGCATTTTTGAGCACATGGACACTAACTTACGAGCTATAAAAGCTTTTTGGATGTTATTTTCTTGAATGTACTAAGAGAAATGTGATTCATGTATACCAGAGGACAACATGATGGTTCAGTGCTGCAGTACTGCTGCACCAAGGACACTGTTTGATTCCACCTTCAGGTTGTGTGGTGATTGCACATTCTCTCCGCGTCTGTGTGGGTTTCCTCCCGCAGTTCAAAGATGTGCAGGTTAGGTGGATTGGCCATGGGAAATGCAGGATGATAGGCTGGGTCTGGATGGAATGCTCTTTGGAGCGTCAATATGGCCGGCTTCCACACTGTAGGGATTCATTGATTCAAAATAAGTAGCACTTGATTTTTCTCAACCATTTTTTGTTATTTAGAATTGGTTTACTCTCAGGTGATGGACACTAATTAAATGGTTACTTTAACGATAAACCCATTACAGCTATATTAATAAACTGCATGAAGTTACCACCCCTAAAATATCAAGGACATTACTTTAAATAAAACAAGTACATTCAAAAATATTGTTTAATTGTGCTTGTTTGTGCCAAATGTTTGTAATTTGCTTTTCTAACCTTTAGGGCTCTTACAGAAGTTGCTGGTAAACCACCGCAAAATAATTGTGTTCTATAACATCAAAATATATTTTTTATTTTAAACATAGCCTTTGATTCTCAGACGGTCGATTTCCAAGCCATTTGTTTTTCAGAATGTACATGTTTCAGCACAAGCAGATGACAGCCAATCTAAATGGATAAAGTTGACCTTTCTTTGAATTACTCATTGGGAACAGAATTTGAGTGAAAACTTGAAGAAGGAAACATTTCTCTCAAACTTTGGGGCATGTTCAAATGTTCAATTGCACCCATTGTCTACTGGTCAAGATTACAAAAGGATTCGATAGGGTCGATAGAAAGATACTATTTTCTCTGGTCAATTTGTTTAGAATAAGGAGTAGCAAATACACTCTTAGACTGATTAGGGTGGTGCCACGAGGAAGTCTGCAAACAATGTATAGCAGAATTCTGAAGCTTGTTCTGCCAAAAAGATACTGAATTTGATCAAATGAAAATTTATCTGAAAACAACTGAGACTGATATACCTTTGCTAAGTATGACCATCAATTAATAGCCAAGGTGGGTAAATGGCTTTAAGATTACCTCAGTTATAATCTAAGCAAATGAGAAATGAGGCTCAAAGAGCTGAATGGCCCACTCTTCATCCCATCTCTGAGAAGCCTTATTAATTAGCCCAGATTTTCAATGGGAGTTTTTCTAATCTTTTGGACTCTTGCTGAAGCTGCTGGTAAACCACTGCACAAATAATTGCATCCTGTAATATTGGAATATATTATTTTATTTTAAACATCGGCTTAGATTCTCAGATGGTCGATTTTCTTGCCATTTTGTTTCCAGAATATACAATCTCAGGACAAGCATATGACAGACTCTAAATGGATAAAGTGAATCTCCAAAGTTTGTGAGAAGATTTGTAGCTCGGGTGCTCGTTGTTGTGGTTCTGTTCGCCAAGCTGGAAGTTTTTGTTGCAAACGTTTCGTCCCCTTTCTAGGTGACATCTTCCGTGCTTGGGAACCTCCTGTGAAGCGCTTCACAGGAGGCTCCCAAGCACTGAAGATGTCACCTAGAAAGGGGACGAAATGTTTGCAACAAAAACTCCCAGCTCGGCAAACAGAACCACAACAAAGTGAATCTCCCTTTGAATTACTCATTAACAACAGAATGTAAACCAAGGACAGTAAAATAGCATTCTCGTCATCCAGCACATGAGCAGGAGTGAATGAACTGAGTATGTTGAAAGATTAGCTGTCATTAATACTGAAAGAGAAGGGCTTCTAGTCTTGGCTGTCAGAAGCTTAAAATGATTCTGTCAAAACAAGCCGAACACTACAAGGCAAGACAAACTGATCAAAACATTCAAATAACCAGAAAAAGCATCAGCTCAGCTCAATGCTTCTAAATACAGTTGTAATGGCAAAAGAGAACTGCCATATCTCTAGAAGAGGTTTTGGGGGGTGATCATCATTTGGGACAAAAAATATAGTCTTGTCACAATGTGCCTCCTGGTTTGTTGTAGCCATGTGACCTCTACTACAAGGTACTCCATGCAAGCCTCCATCTTACAGGGATTCAGAAGGATGTAAGCCTGTTGTTGCATGAGCTCATCACAATCTTCTTAGGAATCATGAATACGCAAAGCAAGGTAACTCCGAAATGACAGGATCGGTGTGACAAGAACAAGGATGCATTGTGATCGGTTCATTAAAAAGGTGGAGAGAGCATTGCACAGCCTAGAAGAGGATGTTAATTATAGCTCCAACCACACAGCTCCACTCCCAGTGCATGCATACATAATGGGCTATGCATTTTTTTTAATAGCTGGATCATATTGATGGAACAAAATTAAACTGACAGCACATGTTAAAGTGATAAGTGTGGTGGGATTTCAATCTGTCTTCACTTTCACAGAATAAAACTCTGACTGATGGTCCCTAGGCAAGTAAATAAATGTGTTTTAAAGTACAAGCTAATTAAAATCACAATCTCGTGTTGAAAATTGAGCTTACAAACTCTTGCAGCTCAAAGAAGCCATAGATCAAATGGGTTAATTTCCACACCATGAAAGTGTCCTAGCAAGCTTTCTCATCCTATCTTTCCAAACTCACCTCTTTACTGACTGACCACGCCCCTTTGGCATCTCTCATGTCTGATTTCAGCTCTATCTTACCACACGCAGTTCCCAGAACAACTCACCACTCAGCATACATCTGCCCAAAGACCAGTACCCCCTGCACGCCATGCTGCCTTTAAAGTGCCGTAGTGGATGAGCACTGGAATTACTGAAACGCTCTTGCTCACTCGGAGAAACATTTGCAGCATAGCACAAGATGGTGCCGTGCTTCTCTGATAGGGACTAGGGGGAGGTTTAGTGGATGGCATAGTGCAAAGAAGTGGTGTCTGCTTCTTGGAAAACTGACAGAGGAGGCTGTGCCACCAAACCCGGCCAGTCTAGTCTCAGATCATCACCTGTGTTAGTGCCACCTCCATCGGTGCAGAGGATCGGCCAGCAATGCAAAAGGAAAGGCAATCACAATCTCCGCTCTGCCAGGCTAATGCCATCTCTGCTACCTCACTAATCTCTGTTAGTGTACCGACCTCCTACCAAGGCTCATGCACCTCACTGTTGCCTGAAACTGCATTAGAGTCTCTGTGTGGGCTCTCAATGAATTGTACTCCAGCTGACAGCAGTTCATGGCCCTGCATAACCAGTAATGGACAGAGGTCTGCGCAGAAAGCCTAATGCACCATCTGCCAGCAGGATGAACAATGCGAGCACATGGAATCAGGTGCTTCTGACACATAAGGTCAATATCCCAAATGCTTGGCTCCCTCTATGCAAGGGTACAGTTGTGAGAGATGTATCCAGCAGTGGCTGTGCAGGGAGGTGCCATGTACAGATAGGGTCAATGCTGTAGGAAGGCCAGGGAGTAAACAGCACGAATGCCTGTGTCATAGACCTTCCATGGGCCTGTGGTCTACAGTGTTCCTCTTTCAAAGTCCAATGAGTGATCATTGATGCATTCTCTCTCTCCCCCCCCCTCCCCCCTCCCCCTTCCCGGTCGAATCACAACCAAGGCTATGGAGGAGAAGTGTGAGTATATGCATGGTGGCAAGAGACCCAAGAGTTGGCATGGAAGTGCGATGGTGGTCAATGGGTGGAGGTGGGGAAGGAGTAAAGCTGTGTGAGGGATCAGGGTGAGAGTACCTAATAGTTTTGTAAAGCAGAAGGGATGAAGTCCCAGAGAACTAAGGTGAGCATTCTCAGCAGTGCACCCTGGTATTCACTCACCTGCCCCCGCTCCTATTGATGCACCCAACTCTACAATGCCCCCGCCTTCCTGAAGTGAAAGTTGGGACTCACGGTGCTTAATAAATATGCCTTGGGAGCAAAAACCTGCCCCTCAGTTTTCAGGTGTCACAGTAAGATGTTAGGAAAATTAGTGTCCACAAATGACTGTACTTGATACTATTTGTTTACTTCCAGACTTGAGTGGAGTTGGGGATCTTGAAGATAGCTAACTGTCATTTCTATATCAATGTAACGCACATATGATACATGTTGCCATTTAGATGAAGGTTGGGAAAAAGTCCAAGTGCAAGAATCTGGAAGAAAATCGGTAGGAAGACAGAGGCAACCAATCCTGTGCTAAAGCAGAGAAACTATTTCCTCTGGCAGTGAGCATGCAAAATGTGGATAGGAGCTCATGCTCAGATTGAAAAAAGCCACATCTGTGAGGAGTTAATGAGGCTGGAAGATTCACCTAACTTGAGATTGAAGTAGGAATCCGTATTATAACCCTCAGACTGGAGGCAATTTCTTGGGATTAGAAGTTATGTGGCTGGAAATTGAATCAAAAGAAACAAACCATCTGGAGCTGAGCATAACTTTGTACTGGTTCCTGGAGAAATACGTATTGTCTCAGTATCTCACGAGAGGAAGACTTCTCGTCCTATTTAAGCAAAATGGGAAATTACTTATCTGTAGATTATTGATTAAGTTGCCTGCTGAGTAGTGCTCAGACAATGTTGCCTTTGATTTCTAGGTAAAGCTTGAAATCTTATGTAATCCTTTCAGTCAGTTACTGGGAATTCACATTTCTTCTTAAAAGTAATTTTTCTCTAAAAGGATTGTTACAATGTCCCATCAGTAGAAATATTTAGAAGGTGTAAAATTAAATATAAGAAAGTAGGAACGAGGAAGGTGCAAAGGGTGCGTGTGAGCCAGCTCTAGATGCTGTGCAGTTTTGTTGAAATATGCAGTTTCATCATCACTAGTTTGAGACCCACCATTTGTGACTCACAGTGGGGCAGTGACTTCCCTCAATTTTCTCCTGCAGTGTTACTGGAAAACACACGGAAATCTGAAAAAATGTTGCTATTACATGTTCTCAGGGCTTCTGCTGAAGTAACAGCGGACAGCCAGGTGACACTGAACCTGCTCACTTACCCATTGCACACCACCCCTGCCCCAATCCAGAAATTTAGGCATGTATTCAGCATTATGAGGAGAGTTGTGATGCCTTGCGACTCTTCATTCACCCACAGAAACAAATGAAATTGATGAGGGGCCATTCAGTTTTCATCTATTCTGGCACATTACAGACTCAACTGGGGACATCAAAAATGTTTCTTTTCAACAATCCATTCCTGCCTTTTCTCTCTCACCAAGAGCTTCCCAGTGCTTCTTAAACTTGTTACCAAGCATCTCTAAATATGGTTGTTGATAGTGTTCCGGTTGGAGTGCCATGCAAAAAGACAGTCTCCACTCTCACTACTATCTTTACATACAGTTGAGGAAGGACACCACTTCGACTAGGGCAATACATCCATCCTCGGTCAAGCCAATCAGAGACACGCATGAGAATTCCTAGACACATGGCACTCCAACTGGAACTCTATCAACAAAAACAATGATTTAGATCCCATTTGCCACCCCCTGAGTAAAAGAACAGGAAATGAAATACCATGTGAAAATGACATCATCACAGGAAATGACATCACCAACCCAAGGAACCCTTAACACATAAACAAAATGCCGGCCATATCACCAGTGCTTCACCTGAGGCTCACTGATGATATTACCTAGTACGGTGATGAAACGTCTGAAAACGAACTTTGCAGCTCAGCGAACACACTTACATCCATACAGGAAATGATAAATAGATGGTGAAAATAAATTAAACCAATATTAAAAATTACTGAAGGAAAGACATTTTGTTGAAGTATTTGATCTTGCACTCAGGACATTTGTAAGAATTACTAAAGTAAGAGGGAAACAACATTTATACTGTATGAGAGCAGAGTGCAAGTTGGTTGGCAAATGGACCTTGATTGGTAGAGGCATTGCCATGTATAATGCACCTGTTAATGATGATTGACAGTTAACTGACAAGTTTGTTTAATTTTGTGTCACATTTGTGTGCACTGGTGCTACATACATTGATACACAGAGCCCTATTCTTTGCACACAGAAAGAAAACATAGACACACTGCACCTATTTCAACTCAATAAAATCAGTGACAGCTACTCTCTCATTCATTTTTTGGGACAATGCTTTGATGGTTGAAATAAAAAACAACCTGGGTTTTCAGTTCTCAGAAGCGCCCAAATTCTGTACTACCAGATCACTATTTGCAAACTAACTGTTACTGATGTCTACTCCCAGGGCAGCATTAACAGTACCAACAGCTGAATTTCACTCTGAATTGTTGAGTACTATCAGGTCATGAGTTAATTTGCAATTATCAAGGGGGAAATATAAAATAAGCAAGAAGGTAACCTGATTTTCCTTTTTCATAATTAAGATTGATTGTAACAGTGTCCAAGAAAATACAGTTCACAAGCACAAAAAAAAATCAATGCAAGTACAATCACTAACAAAAAAGGGTAAATGAAAATCTGTGTATAGTACAAGGATCAAAAATGGCCCCAGTAAGAAACCTATTAACAGGTTAGATTAGTTCAGTTAAATGTGATACACTGCTGTCTCCCCATCCTCCATTAACCAAAGCAGTCAGACATGAACGTGCTAAACATCCTCACAAGACATTATTTGTGTGAGACAACAGAGACGTGATGAAATTTCATTTGGCACATCCAATGGATCATTTACCTTTTCTAAAAGTTCCTGGTTGTTTCTAAAGAGTAACTGCTTATCTTCCACCCATTTTGAATCCTAAAATACACAGGATAGCAAGAAAAGAAAGAAAATGCATTACAAAAACGCTATGCAACAAAACAAAATATTAAGCTATACCTCAACCTCTGTGGTTGCAGAGAGATTTGTTCCAACATTTTTTAAAATACAAATGGGCTAATACCTGACATTAATAAACACTTCAACATGATTGTCCATACCTCTGGACCAGAAGGCCCAGCTTCAATTCCCACCTGTTTCAGAGGTATACTCTACAACAGTTTGGGCCCTCTTGTGGTTTCGTTGTAGTGTCCCTACTCCTGGACCTGGAGGCCCTGGTTCAAATCCCACCTGTTCCAGAGGTATGTAATAACATCTATGAACAGGTCAATGTATTTGAATTTAGGCTATTTCAGCAGGCTTGATTAAATTGACATAGCAATAATGTGAAAAGACATTGATTCTGATATTGCACCCTAAACGTTTAATGAATGCCTTAATGAATTCATAGAAAAATGTTGTTGTAACATGAGGTGTTATTACACTTGCTGAGGTGTTGTTATAACATTCCACATTCACCTGACTAAATGGATCTTTTTTAACTTGAGACAGAAATATGGAGCAGTGCTTAATTAAGTGAAATTATTTTGTTTATGTGCAGAATACCAAAGATGCTTTAACAGAAACCTTGACTTAGAAACATAAATAATGGAGGGATATGAGTAGAAAATATATTTCACACAAGCTGAAAAAGTTTAATATTAATGCAAACTAAAATAAGACATCAAGTATTGGATGTTGAAGAAATAAAAGTATTACCAATTCAACAAATTATAAAATTGCAAATATGCTTTAAAGTATTCTCAATTAAGCTAAGTCTGATTTATTTGTGACTATCTTTTACAGCTTGAATTATTGAATGATATGACTGTTCAAAGATAGAGTAGAATTACTACTAGGGTCTCTTTGTATAATTGCAGTAGCTTAGAGTTCTGAAAGTGTACGGTTGGGTGCATGTAAAACATTTTCTCATTGCTTATATACATCCCTTCCACTAGGCGTCTGACTAGATATGGTGATGGCATCATGGTCCAACATGGGAAGAGTGAGCGGTGAGTGAAGTTCCCGGTATCTGCAGTGGTGGTGAGAACAGGCAGCTGAGGTTTCCCGGAGGGTAAGCTAAGTGGAGGAGATTGAGGCCTCAGGAAGCACTCATCAAAGACTGGTGAATTTTTAACTTTATTCCTTTATTTTTCTAGTTTACGTTAAGAAGGAGTTTAATGTTAACTATTACATTATTTGTTCATTTTTCTACTTATTGTATGAAGGTCTGTAATGCTCAACTTTTTAACTTGATTTCTCTTACTACTCTGTACCTGAGTATTTTGCATTGAGGTACATTTGTACCTAAAATGGCGTCGTGTCTGATGACATTGGACACCTTTCACTGTATCTCTGTCCTTGAGTACATGTGACAATAAAATTTAAATCTAAATCTAGAGATAACTGTACTGAAGGAAAGATTGTGACAGAACTGTCTCGACTGAGTTGTAAAGGCAATATGAACATAGGAAGGGTTAATGGGAGTTAATGTGCTTTCAGGTACAATGTTCGACATTAATGAGAGCTGCAACAAGAAAATATTCTGTTTAATTAAAATATTAAATGTTGAAATTCAGAGTATATAAATGCAATGTTCTTTTTCATATATTATAAGAAAATTTTCAGTAAATAATTCCCACAAAACATTCATGTCAACAATTCATTTTGGAAAGTATTTGCAGATGGTGAGCATTAAGATGTACTTTTACATCATTAAAAATGATTTTGTTTTCAGACTCTCGAAATTGACAGCTACAGAAACTTTGAATAATACAAACTCACAATTGCATAGATAATCCTAAATTGGTTTAGAGTCATGGCAAGTTTAAGTGTCTGAGTCACTCATTTAGCATAAGTTCCCAAATACCTATTTCTTTGGAAATGATGTACAAGCATTTGATCCCCTTACAGGGTTTAACATTCAAAATGGTATTCTAGATCATACATTGGTTAACAAGTTGTAACTCCAGCATCTTAGGCATAAAACAAAACAGCCAACAAAGTTCATTTCCATGGATTTTGCAGAATACAGAGTTAGAATTAGACCTCTCGCATCTCACAGAAAGAACACTCATTTCACTTTGAGAATTAGAATGATAAACCCGTGGCAACAAAAAAGGAATGTGCCATTTATAATCTGTGTAATGGAACCTCCAACAACAGGTGCCAATGGTAAGGAATGCACTGAGCAGGGCAGTCAAAGCAGTAAAAATGACTGAAGGAAACAGTCCCTCTGGAGGAATGAGGCCTAATGGGGAGATGGATTAGACAAAGGATTTCCTCAGCCAGATGTAAAGCTGAGGTTTAATTCCACGTAAACACAGTATTTAACCGTAACTTGTTCAACTTAATTTCCCTTTATGGTTGCAATGACCCAATGACAGTGGAGTAAAGAATCCCTGGTTTATGATCGTATTGCAATAGATAAATCTCATGTTAGATCTGGACAGGATAACTTATTCTGGCTGCTTTACTGGCATTGAAAAACAACGGTGGCAGGGCCCATCAGTAACTTGGGCTCATTGTCTACCAGAAAGTCATGAATAGTGCAAGTCTGATTTTGCAATAGAAGCCATTCATAAGCAGCCCTCATCAAACAGCAATCCACTCTATCAGTCTGACATGAACCTCAAACAAATGGTCAGTTATTAAGTTAATCTTTACAAGGCATTTCTCTTCCCCTTCTGTAATGTATGAATTGTTTGCCACATTTAAACATAGAGCAGTCAAATTACTGTTCCTTCCACAACACTCAACTCCTTTCAAAAACTCATTAACAGTTACCTCGTTGAAAATCTTTTTGTCACCTGCTCTAACAAATCTTTCTTGAGTGTCAAATTTTATCTAAATATATTCCCATTATCTGGCTTGTGATTTCTTATTGGATAAAAGGTGCTAGATAAAGGAATGTTGTTTTGCATTTTTAAAAGGTCATCCTGAAAATCAAATAAATCTGAGAGATCATTTGTGAAAATTTGTAAGCCTCTTATTTTGAAACTCAGAAAAATCCATTTTCTCTCTATGATAATCTGTAATCATTCATCTCCAAATTGATAACCTACACAATGGCCTGAATATTCTAACTGAGCACATCTCCATGGGAATTGAAGACCTCATTCACAGTTCCAGTAATTTGTGCAGGAAATGCAGGCTCTCTCCAACCAGGAGTCATGTCAGACAGCAAGGGTCAGCAACAGAATTGTTTACATAACATTTTGCCCTTCGATTTTAAATGTTCTTTCTGAATGTGGTTTATACATGGCTGTTTTCTGAAAGTACTGGGATGTACCCTTCCTCCAAATTTCATTCATATCCTCTACAACAACTGAACACCTTGGCCTAACAAGCAGTCCATTAAACCAAAATACAAACAGATTGATTGGCAGAATTGCAGCACATGCCAACCTATATATAGGTGCATGTGCCCACTCTGCATCTCTACTGGATATTGAGAAATGGGAGCAGGGAATAGGGAATGGAAAGGGAGAGAAGACAATTTCCACAGCATAATCTGAAGCAGGTTTGTGTCCATACGTCCCCTGACTCTGTCCTAAATAGAAAAAAATTATATGCGAGGGAAAATTATAAAATCAAGCTCATTGTTCCCTCTCTGTAATGCCCTTGAATTCAGGCATCATCCCACCATTTTATTCTTTCGCAGTGTCTCAAAATTGTGGAAATCCTTCTCTCTGTTACAGCTTCCTGCCTTGTACTGTTTGAATAGTACTTTTTAAAAAAAACCATGCTTGACTTCACCTTACGTAACTTCCTCTCCAACTCACTCAGACTCTCTTTAGTTTGACATTTGGGTAGGACATTATTTGGAAAAGCATATATAAATATTTCAGGTTTTGCTAATATATTTATATTTGCATACTTAGCCATATTTATAGATAGTATTTATTTATTTATAATATACACAAATATACATCTTGGCAACCCTTTCAAAAGTAGGAAAGTATTGCTACAACTGTACAAGGCATTAGTCAGACCGCACCTTGTGTATTATGTACAATTTTTGTCCCTTCATTTAAGGAGCAATGTGGTTGAACTGGAAGCAGATCAGAGTAGGTTCACTAAATTCATTCCAGAGATGAGAGGTTTGTTTGATGAAGACAGATTGAGCAGTTTAGGCCCATATTCTCTGGGGTTTAGAAGAAGAAGAGGTGATCTAATTGAGTTATATAAGGTGCTGAAGGGGATTGACAAAGTACACGTAGAGAGGATGACAGGCTAGCGTAAGGTCATAGTTTTAGGATGATTGGTCACAGATTTAAAACTGAGGTGAGGAGAAATTACTTCTCTCAAAGGGTTATGAATCTGTGGAATTCAGACTGAGTGCGTGCGAGGACATTGAGTAAATTTAAGGAGGAGATAGGCAGATTTTATATTGTATTTGGTTAAATAGTTACGGAGAGTGGGCAGGAAAGTGGAGCTGAGGCTGAGATGAGTCAGTCATGATCGTGTTAAACAGCAGAACAGGCTCAAGGGCTGAACTGCCTACTCCTGTTCCTAATTCTTATGACCAGAGTGTCTATGCTTAAGAAGGAATCTGCAGTATAACTAGACAACTATAAATAACTTCCTGGAAACAGAAAATGCAAAACAAATTTATCTAATTATGCAAATTAACTGTATTAAATATCATTTTTGTTCTGAATTACAACTGCAAGGAATGAAATTAGTAAAGCAAAAAAAACTGCTGAAAGCCAAATTCTGAGGCTTCCTGAGCGGAAAAGAATTGGAAATAATTTTCAGAATCAGCATTAAAAGGAAGAGCTGAAGGTACATTCTATTAACGGCCAAAAAAATGTAATTTTTCAATGTCATGTCATTTCATAAATGCCTTGATAACATTGAAACTACCAGAACAAACAGTATGGATGGCTGTGTTCCAATGTCAGCAGTGAGCATTAAAAATTATAATAACCAGTTAATACTTAGGAACAAGCAGCTTTGTTACACAGTATAGGCATGCAACCTGCCAGGATTTTTGAGAAGGTGGTCAGAGGTTTATTTTTCATAAATTGACAGATCAATTCAGTACCTGCTTCACATCCTGCTAGAACTAGGGCTCAGTGGTTAGCACTGCTACCTTACAGACCCAGGGACCTGGGTTTGATTGCACCCTTGGGTGACTACCTGTGTGGAGTTTGCACAGTCCCCCCATGTCTGCGTGGGGTTGCTCTGGTTTCCTCCCACAGTCCAAAGATGTGTGAGTCAGGAGGATTGGCCATGCTAAATTGCCCATAGTGTCTAGCGATATGCAGACTAGGTGGATTAGCCTGGGGTAATGCAACATTACAGGGAAAAGGTCTGGGTGGAGAGTTGGTGTTGCTTTGGTGGGCCTTTTAGCCTGCTTCTACACTGTAGAGATTCTATTCTGATATGTGCTTAATCCGGATGTACACATTGAACAGCACAGATGACCACTGATAATTCTTTGGGGAATTCAACACTGTATTCAGAAACTGGAAGATTGTGCAAACTAGATTTTACACGCTCACCAAAGAAGTTACTGATTACCATCGATCTTATTAAACCAGGGACAATGGCATAAATCAGGACTAGAACCAATTGAAAACAAAGATTCTCAGAAACCACTTTTACCTGCCCTTTCCCAGCAAGCGATTTTTCCAGGTCTTCAATTTTGGCTTGACATCGGAGGAGATCAGCTTGCAGCTGTTCACGAGTCTGTTCAGATAAATCATACATTACTACACAGAGAGAGGCCATTTAGGCCACTTTTATCTGAGCTGTTATTTACTGGAGCAGTCCAAAATGAATCCCACTGCTCTGCTCTCCTGCACTAAATATATCTTTTCCCTTAAATGGACTCTATTTCAATTATGCTTGTCAGAAGTATTGCATACTCCAAGAAATTTATGCATGCAAGTATTTCCAAATCTTTCGCACCACTCTCTTAGTAACATTTTAAACTTGTTAATCTCTTGTTGGTAACTACATAATCAGTGGAACTATATTTCCTACTAAGAGAAAATGAGGACTGCAGATGCTGGAGATCAGAGCTGAAAATGTGTTGCTGGAAAAGCGCAGCAGGTCAGGCAGCATCCAAGGAGCAGGAGAATCGATGTTTCGGGCATGAGCCCTTCTTCAGGAATCCTGAAGAAGGGCTCATGCCCGAAACATCGATTCTCCTGCTCCTTGGATGCTGCCTGACCTGCTGCGCTTTTCCAGCAACACATTTTCAGCTGTATTTCCTACTAACCCAATTAAGCTCTTCATAGTTTTTTTTTAACAAAATCACTCCCTACTTGTCAGCAACTTGTGTTCCATGATTAGACAAACACCCAGTCTTAATACATTGAACAAAGCACAGCATGAAGAAATAAAGGTCAGTTGCCATTGATTGTCATTATTACAAAAAAAAAGGCAGTGCCAAATGCATGGGTTTCAAAATGCCTCTTATTATGTGGGTAAACTGGCATAAAATGTGGTCCAGCTGCTTTCCTCAACCTTCTCACACCTCAAGCAGGCACCAGGACTGGTTCTGGTGCTCATCCAAAAATACTCACATTCTCCTCACCCCAGGATGCAGCTTGAGGGCAAGCAAGGGGAACTATGGAATTCCTGGCATCACGTGAATTTCTACATCCAGCTTTCTTAAATATTTCTAACAAATTAAATTTCTATTAATTCCACCCTCGGGCAACTGTCTGTGTGGAGTTTATATATTCTCTCAATGTCTGCAAGAGTTTCCACCAGGTGCTTCAGTTTCCTCCCACAATCCAAAAATGTGCAGGTTAGGTGAATTGGCCATGCTAAATTGTCCATACTGTCCAGGGATGTGCAGGCTAGGTGGATTAGCCAGAGGAAATGCAGGATTACGAGGATAGAGTGGGGTGGGTGGATGGGTAGTCTGGGTGGGATGCCCTTTAGACATCGATGTGATCTCGATGGGCTGAATGGTCTGCTTCCATACTGTAGGAATTCTATGATTCTTCCATGATGTGCAAACAATAGGTGTCAAAAGTCAACTCTTTTGCGGCCTTTAGTGATGCTGTGTAGCTCTTAATTTCCTAAAGGAGAGAAAGCTCACTGTATCATTGCACATCCAAAGGAAGAATTGATTTTGAAATCCATTTGATAGGCAATCAGGAAGGTTCAGTTTGAATCGGGTGAAAATGTTGAAAAATGTGTTCATTTTGAGTCTACATGCTGGATGTCATGAAAGATGCTGTACTAGTTCTAAATTCCCTAAAAATCCCAGCCATGATGTAGCCCTGGAAAGATTGGTGAATAAAAATTTATTGTGAAATGGAGAAATGTCAAAACAATGCCATTTCTGGATGAAGAGGATTGTGTCACATCCTTAACCTACCCTGGTTTCTCGCTCCACATCCAGAGTTCCACCGACTTGCTCCTGAAGCAACGCATAAGCTCTCTGCAGAGCCTGGTATTCTCTCGTAAGCTGACGGAATCTCAGTTCAGATTCTTCCCGGTTTATGACCTTATAAAATGGAGGAAATCTTTGGAATTAGTCATTAATGCACAAGGAAATCTTATAAAGGAAACAAAGGCAAGTAATTATTTTTTTTAAAAAGGTTTGAGTATGAAATCAAACAACGACTGCAGAATGTTGTCCAATTTTCATTCAGTGTTTTATTGAGTCAAATTCATGGTGACTAGTCCACAAGGGCTCAAAGTAACTTTACTCACACAATTTTTCACTCTTCACTTCGCTAATTATCTCAGGTACCTTTCTTGGGAAACATCTTGGCCAGAGAGGTGGAATAGCTGGTCACTGCCTGAACCTTCCACCATTCATGTCACTGGAGTTATATTTATAGCTCGGGTCCTCTAGGAGCTGTCTCTCAAACTATGATGCTCAACCGTTATCACTGAGAAAATGACAAAGCTCTGTCCCATTCACAGAAGCAAACCTGAAGGTGCTGCTGGGCAGAGCAATGGAGGAGGGCAGTTCTTTTTACCACTACAGAGGGCCACACCCCAAAACCAAGCCAGCCTGGACCCAACTGGTAGCCCAGGTCTGTGCTGTATACCAGGTAAAGTGGGCATTTACCAATGCAGGAAGGATACCAATGATCCCTCAGTGCTATGAAGGGTAAGTGGCTCCCTCATATTCACGGGGCCACCTTGCATACGCCTCTCCCCAAGGCTCATCAACTCCAACTCTCATCACTCAGGCCTCACAACCAACTCAGTTTCCAAACTGTTAACCTTACCGCCCTCAGCACTTCCTACTCACTCACTGGGCACATTTACTACCTTACCTGTCATATACCATCACCACTGCTCTTCCATCATATTCAATCCCTCCCTATATCTTATTGCAGAAAAATCTGACCCACTTGGACAGATGTTTCCATAGGACCCTGAGTGACCTACTCATGATCCCTGGACTGAGTGTGCTCCTGAAGGTCACACTGTGATCCAATTCCTGGACTGTAAGGATACGGATTCCTCTGATCTGGTAGAACCAAGTACCTGACTGACCATAACCAGTCCCCTGAACTGGAATGGGATTAGCCCCTTGACTGACTGTGGCAGTACCTCCTGACTAACCATAATCTCTTTCACCCTTAGACTTTCCTAAATGGTCATTTAAAGCACAAGCTGCTGACACGGGTTGCAAGCATTAACATGTAGCAACATGTCCATCACTTGGCTGTTTCGTGCCCGGATCATGACAAACTGCCTGCCTCTCCTTCCCTGTAGAAAAGCCACAGAGACTAAGAGCATATGAATGTGCAGCAAAGAGCTTACTTGCTAAAAAAGTACAATGCAAGCCATCAAGAATGAAAGCCTCCTAGTCAGCACAAAGTGTGTAAGCACGAAAAAAAGAAAGCCAAGAGTCACAAGGTATATAGATTGGTGAGTTGTCTACTGTATCTGTGAGCGCAAAGCGACCTGGCAGAAGCATAGGTGCCTCTCAGCTTTAAAGTAATGTGTTAAAAGGCTAATGCAATGTATGATTTTGAACGACAGCAGCTATGGTAATGTGGTGACTTGCCAATGGGTGAAGTATCAAGGAGGATGGTACACACGGTGCATGTAGAGAGGCTATATGAAGACTCAGTTGAATGATGGCCAGGACAGGCATTCAGTAAGCTGCAGCTCTTACCCCGATTTACGTCAAGAATTTTCCCAGCAATGAATTTCAGGAATGATGATACGGAAGTGGGTGAGACTGTAGTTGATCGCAATAGATTTCAAAGTCCATTCAGAGTTCCAGTACCAACTGTATGACAAACATGATAAAACTATTTACCTCATCTAGATCTTCTTCTGGAGTTGCTGGTGTCCTGTCAGTTGTATATGAGGCAACGGAAGAGGTTTCTGAATCTACCGATTCCTCATCAAATCCAAAAAATGTCTCTACAACATGCCTCTGAAAAAAAGTATGAATGAATGTTTATACATTACTGAGGTCCTCAAAAACATTGTTAATATCAAACAATTTTTCCTCGTAGTTTCTTTGTGGTACCTTATGCAGCTTTTCTACGTATTGGTGATGAAACTATTCTCAGCCTTTTGCTTCATGAATCTTAACGGTCAGCTAAGGAGCAGCATTTCTAAAGTGGCTACAATAAAATCCACAATATAAATGACCTGAACAACAAGTTCAGGCTGACGTTCCAAAGAAGTTTTGAGGCAGAGGTCACTCTCAGAGGTGCTACCAGAGGATGAGATTTTAATCTGAGGTTCTGTCAATCCAAAGAGGCAGATGTAAAAGATCCCAATAACCACCCTGAAGGAAAACAAAAAGGTAAGTCCTGATTTCTCCCTCACTCAATATCACAAACACAGGTTATCTGGTCATTATCGTGCTGCTGTTTCTGGGAACCTGCTGTATGGAAATTGGCTACTGTGTTTCTTACATTATAGCAGATTACATTTCAAACGTACTTTAGGGGTGGTGTTACTATATATCTGCTGCTCTTGTCCTTCTGGATGCACGTGTCATGGTTTTAACTATTTGGGCATTATGAAACCTGTAATTCTGGAGGGCAATATATAAATGCAAGTCTTTCTTTTTAATATTAGCAATATGGTTAGAAAAGATCACACTTCTCAATATAACATTCAGTCAAGCTACATCTTTGTCCAAGGGACATGGAGTGCCAGAAGTCATAACTCAAATAATAGTACCCCATTTGATAAATGTACATGTATTTATAACCATAACTGCCTATTAAAATTCTGGCTGGAATGTGATCTTCCACTGTTTAGGAATAGCATGCTAGATTCAGTTAACTTGCTGATACACACAGAAACTTCCTTTCCTACTGTAGAATCTTCAGTCATAGAGTCATATAGCACAGAAACAGACCCTTCTGTCCAACTAGTCCACGCTGACCATGTTCTCAAACTTAACTAATCTGACTTGCATGCACTTGACCCATATCCCTCCAAACCTTTCCTATTCATGTATCTGTCCAAATGTATTTTAAAAGTTGTAACTATACCTGCGCCCACCACTTCCTCTGGCAGTTCATTCCTATTCTCTGTGTAAAAACATTGCCCTTCATGTCCTTTTTAAAACTTTTTTCTCTCACCTTAAGCATACGTCCCCTAGTTTTGAACTCTCTCACCCGAGGAAAAGGACCCAGTCATTCAGCCTGGTCCTAATTACCTGCTTTGTCACAAATTCAATTCCAAAAGTTCATACTTCACTGAGAGATTGTAAATTTAAAGCTTTCATAAATACAGCACTTTAATCAATAACTGTCTCCTCTTAAAACTAATTCAAAATAGACAAACAAATATGAATTAATATAAAACCAAACACCGCAAATGCTGGAAATCTGCATCAAAAACAAAAGAAATTGCTGGAGAAACTCAGTAGGCCTGCAACATTTTATAGAATCTCTACAATACAGAAGCAGACCATTCGGCCCATTGATTCCTCACCAGTACTCCAAAGAACAGCTCACCTAGAACCACCCCCGACCCTATCCCCGTAACCTTGCATTTCCCATGACTAATCCATCAAGCCTGCACACCTGTGGACAATGTGGTCAATTTACCTTGGCCAATCCACCTAACCTGCACATCTTTGGATTGTGAGAGGAAACTGGAGCACCCAGAAGAAAATCAAACAGACATGAGGAAAATGTGCAAACTCCACACAGACAGTTACCCGAGGTTGGAATTGAACCCGGGTCTCTGGCGCTGTGAGGCAGCAAGCACTAACCAATGAGCCATCAGTTGTGAAGAGAAAGAAAGTCAATGTTTCAGTCCCAGAGCTCTGCTGAAGTGTCATTGGACCTGAAACATTGATTCTGCTCTCTCTTCATAGATACTGCCTGACCTGCTGAGTTTTTCCAACACTTCCTGTTTTTGTAACAAGTATGAATTTTTCACCACAGACAAATAGGAAGTCTTGTTGCTCAGGATGGAGATAGCCACCACAATCCAAAATTCATCTCAGCAAAGAAAAATCCATAGCACTAGTAATCAAATTTCAACTTATTCCAATTTTCAATAACCTGCGTGAAGTGTAAAACTTAGCAATAGATTGTGATGCAATTGCAATTAGCAAAGGGAGCTTTCATCTTTCAGGAACAGAATATTAGATTATAAAGTGACCTAGTTTAGAGGCGCTCATGAGCAGATTTCCAGTTTGGAGGGGTCCATAAAGTTGTCTGGTGGACTTGCCAACACCGACCCTGTCCACTCTAGTCCTCTCCATGATTTCAGAGGAAAGTCGGTGCCTTAACATCAATTATTGAGCATTAAAGGATCGTTTCCTAACCTTCCCTCAATTTAGAGACCAAAGGGAAGTGTTCAATCATGGGAGTGGAAGCCCATTGCTCAGGGTGGTTTGGGGGAACTGGGGGGAGCTTCAATTAGTGGCCTCCTTTAGAAATTTGACGCCCCCTTTAAGTACCTTTGATTTGATTTATTGTTGTCACATGTAGCAAAGTACAGTGAAAAGTTCTGTTTTGCGAGCAGTGCAAGCAGATCATGACCAACAAGGACACACAGATCATAGTGTGTTTAGACAGAGCAAGGCATACAAGGGTGCAGCTGCACATCAAGTGCACAAAGCAAGATCAAGATTTAGATTTGCATGTTTTAGGCCATCCAGAGGTTCAGTCCTCATCTGAGCTTCGAAGTACAAGCTCTGTTGCCCCCGTTTCCCCTCTCCACTGCGAGACTCACAATTACTTCTGACCTGACACTTCGACAGTTTGACTGCTGCGACATCTTGTAGCCCCAAGCGATGCCACTATTCCTGATGCCAATGCTGAAACCCTAGAGCTGTTGACTATTCAGCTTGACCGACAGCCTCGCTGAGGCAGGACATTCTCCCGAGGTAGGAGAAATCTCATGACTAGCCATCGCATAGCTACAGAGCACCTCTGGACAGTGGTCTGGACAGTGGAAATGTTCTCAGTCACCTCTCTAATGGCTGAGAGGAAATCTGCAGCATCAGACAGGTTCAGCCCTGACATAAAGTGTGTGACTGATCACTAGAGCCAGAACTGAAAAGTATATCCCCACCACCGACCATGACCTTACAGAAACAGCTATGTATACTGAGCAAACTTAACACAACTGGACATACGTTTGCAGAGTGCACTGTTCTTTTATATTCACTTTATACTGTGGCACTGGACAGCAGATGTATTATCTGAAGTTTCATTTTTTTTACTGACAGGTTCAAAAATATTATGTAGCTTGAAGCAAAAGAGTAAAACAATGTTTATGGGGTGATGTTTGTGACATGATGCATCGTTCTCATCTCACTCCAATTTCTCTTTGAAATGAAGGCCTACCAAAACTATTTACTTTATGAAGCCTTTCGGGTCAAACATACGTTCAAGGCCATTGTAAAAAAAAACATAGTCACCAGAGAGTATTTGTCAAAATTGAAATCTAATTCCCGTTCTGTATCGAAGCCAGGCCTTCACCCTCATTGTAAGATTGAAAATCCCAAAGACAACCAATCAAAATAAAACAAACTCTTTTGCATCATTTAACAGAACAATGTATATTGTTGAATGTATCACTCTCGGGATTTAGATTTAGATTTTGCTGTCACATGTACTCAAGGACAGAAGTACAGGAGTACAGTGAAAAGCATACAATGTCGCCACACATGGCACCATCTTAGGTACAAGGGCACCCAGTTTCAAAATTTAGGTATAAAGTAGTAAGAGAAACAGAGTTAAAAAGCTAAGCATTACCTTTTGCCATGCCTGTCTGATCCCTCAAATTATTTTGAAGACACGCTAGGAAACATCATCAGCAGCATCATACAGACTAAGCAGTTTTTACATTAATCTCCTGAAGCTAATTATTTACATGGCAAGTGGTACCAAAAGAAGTTAATATAGTTCAGAAATCCGAAATCCATTGCAGAGCCTTTCCATCTCCCTCAAATGCATTCCTTTAAAAATAATGAACAGGGCCACATTAAATATAAACAACCTCCATCAATATTGCAAAACTATTAACAAATAGAGTGAGTAAGGTTGGTTTCAATACCAAGATTAACATTGCACTGTTTGCAACTCTGCAGAAATAATTCAAAGCTGCTTCTATGATTAGTCTACACCTATGATTTAGATTGAATTGGCAGAATCTTCCCTTCAATTGAACTAAACATTAGGAGAGTGATATAGGAGTAGTCAATTCACTACCACACAAGTTATACAAAGCCACAAAATCAGAAGTGAACACACCAGTCCAAAATGCAACCTTGTCATGATCCACTGACCAAAAGGATATAGTGTTGGAAAGTTTCCTATAACTATGGGATCAGTTTCAATTATCTATTTTTAATTAGTATAAGTATTAGGAAATATATAATGAGTCAATAGGCAGGAGCACAAAGATTGCACTCAATGGAAAATAAGCATTTATAATAGCTGAGGAAAAGCTTCAGTCATTCATGGGAAAATTCTCAATACATTTTAGCATACTATATTTTCTTTCCTCCAAAGTACAATGGACACATTTTTAATAATCATTATTGTGGAGACAAAGGTTCTTTTTTCTGTGGGATCCACAGTAGTGAGTATTGGCGTGGGAATGGCCATCTGGACCCAGTAAAGAGACAAAATGTTACCAGGGGAAGGGTGAGAAGAGCCGCATGGAAAAATTGGTGAAGAACAAAAAGCAAACAAGCATCATGTTGTCAGGTAGCTAGGATTTAGCCTTGTGATGAGCTTAGGGAATTAAATTGAAGCTCACAATTAAGAACATACAGCTAAAACCTCAGGCCAGTTTTCCACACTTCATCGATGCCATAAGATTTTGTACTGTTCAAATCTTTTTCTTTCACAACCTGAATTTTCAAAATGGCAAGAATGAAAGACTAGCTGAAGGGAAAGAATGTTCTATTAACATATGAAGCGTTAATTAATGTTATTTGCATTTAATATAGCAGATCATAAAAAACTGATCCCCTTTCTTTCTACATATGACAACCTGACCTAAAAAATTCTTTATCTAAGACTTAATTTATAAATTACCAGCCGGATGACTGCTGGTGATATTAACAGATGAATTTTTAACACGTTCCCTCAGCATTTCCATTTTAACACAAAATGTTAGCCCACTTATTTTCAAGAAGTTAACATCTCCAGTAAAATTACTGACAGATGGGTGTCATACAGACACATCAAAACGTGTCTGTGATTGTTGTCAGTGAACCTCATCAAATTTAAGCATTTTTGTAACTTAGCTAAAAATGCTGCACATCATAGAATTAGCATAGCCTTCCTCCTGACAAGCTTATATACAGGTGAAAGGATGCAAGCTGCTTTTGTTTGATCCAACATTACTTGTTCTGAAAGCAATAACTGATTTTTTTTCTCCCCATGAGGGAAACTGTGTGTTGTAGCTGACATGCAGCACCATCCTGCACCAGACCATTTTTCTAGAGGCTGGTTGCAGATCAGAAGTGTAATGGCGCAGAGCTGACTGATTAGAGTTGCGGGCCTGCTAAGGCATTCTTTTCAAAGGCCTGCAGACCTTCAGAAGTATCGAAGCCTAAAAATGAGAGCTGCCTGGAGGCTGCCTCCAGTCAAAAGACCAGGCAGTCCATCCTCTGGGAAGGCTTTGAGGCCCTGTCCACTGCCTGGTCAGAGTTGTAGTCAGACACTTCCTTTCTACATGGTTCCCTGAACACTAGGGGATTTGTCAAATGTAAGTTTTGAAACTGGGTGAGAGGATGCTTCAAGATGGAGGTGCCTTCTCCCTCTCTCTTAACTGCATGTTGCTGCTCCTTCCAAGCCTCCTTTCAATTTTCCCCAAATTTGCCAATTACTGATCAGATCAGTAATTGGCAAATTTGGGGAAAATCAGTGTTAGATAATTGTTACTCACAGTTTAGAGTCATTTAGACAACATATTAGAAACATCATCTATATGATAACTTTAAAAACTCTGAGCTCAGCTCACTCAGACCCCCATTTCGACACAAAGCTACTGATGCAGGGAATCCTTGTTATTTATTTTCCCCCTGACACACAGGTTCAGTTTTAATGATCAGACACAATTTGTCTTTTCAGTGAATGCTTTAGTGATTGAAGGCAGTGTGCCACAATGGTGTAAACAGATTGGTTCAGAGTCACACTTCACAGGGCAGGGGTTGCCTGCCGACTGTGTTGTCAGGGGATGGCTTTTCCCCCCGCACAGAGAAAAGGTGAAACATATCAGGTCAGTTCAAGAGGAGTAATAATGAATAATACTGTGCAGCAGCTGTTTTAATGGAGATCGGCACTGACCAGTCCCCTGAGGTTTACGTTAACTTGAGTATTACTTGAAAGCTGAGGTGACCTCAAATGTCAGGTCTCTACAAGGGCACAACCATCAACTAATATAACCCTCCAGCATAAATTTAAATACTTGTCCCTAAAAAGACCCAGAGGGGGACGGGTAAGTAATAGACTGAAAGTCCTCTCTCCTCTAACAATACGATCCTTTGAAAGGTGCTACTGAACAAGTTGGCTCACCAGTTCCTTATATTCCTCTCACTCATGCATCAATCAGTCCATGTTAGTATTTTATTAGAAATACTAATCTTGTCTGAACAAGGTCAAGCACACAGGCACATCAGCAAAGCTCAATGAGATTCATCTGTTCGTCAGAAAATCCATCCATTTCAAAAACCTGTTTTAAAATTCAAATACAATAGATATCTTTTTTAGCTATAGTGACTTTCAAACAAAATGAGAAAGCTCATTCTTACTATATTATTGTTAAATTGTCCTTGAGGCCTTTATTCATTTTTACATAATACATTTAGGCAAGACAAACTCAATCTGAGCTGCTAGTATAGTACTGGACCCCAGAGATCAAGAACGTATTTATGGAAAACACAACAATTCAGAACCATATTTTACAATTAAAACGTTTTTACTATCCTCTGACAGAAATATATTTACATTTAAAGAAGTACATTGCTGTCACATATTCTATCATATGTAAACTCTGTGGATTTTGTAATATTGGTTCCCTAATTAGAAAAAAATCATTAATTGCTCTGAGGGCTTTCTTACCTTCATGCTTATAAGTCATTTCTTGGCAGCCAGAGAAATATAGACAGACCAAAACACATAAGCAGATGAAGCAGGAAAAATATAGCACAAGCAGTAAATATTCCATTTTAATACCTGAGCTACTTCACAATGTTATTGAAGAATTTGTTCCCCTGCATTAATATTTGGAAGATGGAAACACAATTTCTAAATTTTCAATGAAGAGCAAATAGCTGCTTGCTAACGCCAGGACAAAAAAATCTTCAGGTCTGTCTTTTCACAGTTTCGTTGATGCTGCTTGCTTCAGGTGAAACCCAAGGAAATATGCAATGCCAATATGTCTCAGCGTTCTGAGGGAACACCCCACTGGTCTTCTGGTCCCTCCCATTGTGGCCATTGCTTGTTGGATACAGCTGCACTTTCATCACAAATCAGAAGCTCCTAGGCATCATGTCAGTCAATCTGACCAGCAAATTCTATGACGTCTGTGGCAATTTGAAAAGCACATTCATCTCTCCTTCAGAATACAAAGGAGGCTGCTGTTTTAACAATGTAACAAGCAAGAATATTCAAAACAGTGAAGATCTACAGAATGTTGAGTCGTAATATAGCCCTTGCACTCTTTTTTTTCTAACTGCCTCATTGCTACTGTTGCTGTGTACTTGTCCAGTTGGCTCAGAATATGCCGTGAAAATAGAAGCAGGCCATTCGGTCCATCAGTAACCCTCCAAAGACCATTCCACTCACTCCCACCTGCATACTATGGGGCAATATAGCACGGCGAATCTACCTAACCTGCATATCTTTGGACTGTGGGACAAAACCAGAGCACCCGGAGGAAACGTATCAAGACCCATGGAGAACGCACAATCTCCACACAGACAGTCGTCCGAGGGTGGAATTTGTTAGAAATTTAATTTGTTAGAAATATATAAGAAAGCTGGATCGAGAGGCTAGAACTGAACCTGGGTCTCAGGCACTCTGTGGCAGTACTGCTAACCAATGAGCCACGGTGCTGCCCCTCTATTACAATAATGTTGAGGCTAACAGTAGCTACCTTAGAAAAGCAAACCTGGCAGCCATTTCCATCATAATACTAAAATAAAACAAAGAACTGTGGATGTTGGACTTCTGAAACAAAAACTGAAATTGCTGGACCCTTCAAGTCACTGGAATTGAAATGTTAACTCTATTTTCTCTACATAGATGATGCCAGATCTCCTGAGTTTCTCCAGCTTTTTCTGTTTCTGTTTCAATAATATTTCATGCACAAACATGAAAATGAAGAAGTTGGTACTTCTGTGACCTTGATTAGATTCCGTACAGTGTGGAAACAGGCCCTTCGGCCCAACAAGTCCACACTGACCCTCCGAAGAGTAACCCACCCAGACCCTCTGACTAATGCACCTAACATTATGGGCAATGTAGCATGGCCAATTCACCTAACCTGCACATCTTTGGGCTGTGGGAAGAAACCGGATCACCCAGAGGGAACCCACGCAGACATGGGGAGAATATGCAAACTCCACACAGGCAGTCACCCAAGGCCAGAATTGAATCTGGGACCCTGGTGTTGTAAGGCAGCAGTGCTAACCACTGAGCCACCGTGCTGCCCTTCCATGAGCATCACTCGAACAGTGCATTGTCAGAGACTCACCGTTCATGTTTATGGCAGGACATGAATAGAATCATAGAATCCATACAGTGTGGAGGCAGGCCATTTGGTCCACAGACTCTGAAATGAGTTGCTAGAGGAAGTGGTGGAGGCTGGTACAATTGCAACATTTAAAAGACATCCAGATGGGTAAATGAATTGGAAAGGTTTGGAGGGATATGGGTCGGGTGCTGGCAAGTGGGACTAGATTAGGTTGGGATAGCTAGTCTGCATAGATGGGTTGGACTGAAGGGTTTGTTTCCATGCTGTACATCTCTATGACTCTCTGACTCCACAGTGACCCTCCAAACAGCAATCTACCCAGACCCACCTGCATACTACGGGGCAATATAGCACTTAACCTGCACATCTTTAGACTGGTCAGAATAGGTTAGATACCCACTAAATGCAATGGAAACAGCTCTACAGTTTTAACAATTAAACAGTTCTGATGAATGGCCACCAATCTGAAAGGTTAGATCTGCTTCTTCACAGAGATGCTATCTGAGTTGTGGAGTTTTGGTTCTTATTTTCTGTCATAACATAGATTTAAACAGAATTTGTTTCAGGACACTTACTTTACAATCTCAAAGGGATGAAGGACATTAGAATAACATTGCTATGTTTAAATTACAATAGCTTCTTGTAGCAACATCACACTATACAGTAAAACAAGGAAACAACACATAGGGGAACAGGGGAATTGGTAGGTAAAATAATGAGTCAAGATTGTCCACATACCATCCCAGCAATCAGACAAAATCATGATAATTGAGTTGTCAACTTGAACTGATTGGGGAAACAATTAACTAGAGTACCATTACCAATGGAACAACAAACTACTATTGATCAGAAATCTAAAGTATTGCTGGACAGAGCACAGAAGTAGATAAAAAGAACGGGTAGTGAATTTAAGCTGATTCATTCTATTCACGTGCCCTACCTGCCAATCAGAAACCACTTTAAATTTTTGTTTCATTGACAACAATTCATCAACTTTGTATTAAACCAATAACAAAAAGTCAGCTTTCCACAACACAACGTTAGAATACAATTTCAATACAAATACAATTTCAGATGTGCTGCTTGGTTTTACAAAACTCACCACTGGATCCCAGAAGCTGCCTTCTGTTAATAGGGTCACAATGTTGAAGCATTACTGCTAAGACTGGCTTCCACAGTGCATCAAAGGTGGAACACAAAAGATTTTTAATAACTTTCCCCGACAGAAACAGAGAGACATGCACCCAAAACAATCCCAAATCATAACCATTCTACAAACTTCATATCTGTCATAAATGACATATTTCTAAAAGGCTATTGAGGAATAAAGTCTCTTGAGGTGCAGGTATACCTATCTGTGAAGGTAAAAGGAAGGAAGAGTGGTTGGCCTCTGGGTCCTTATACTTACCATGTCAAGGCACAGAGTTCAAAGGCAGGAAAGCTACTGTGACTCTTGATGAGTATCTGCTTAGCACCAACCAAGAGTATTACATCCAGTTCTGGTCACCACACTTCATGCATTTGTGAAACCCCCTGACAGAGTGTTGAGTAGATTTGTCAGAATGGTTTCGGAGGTGGGATTTCAGTTAAGAGGTCAGGTTGGAAAGGCTGATGTTTTTCACCAGAGGAGATTCAAAAGGAACATAACAGTGGTGCACACGAGAATGACAGGCTTAAATAAGATAACAAGAGAAAAACTTTTTTTCTATTCGCCCAAGTGTAGAAGCAGGCCATTCAATGCCCCAGCAGGAGAAATGGGACAAGTTACTCAGGAAACCAAGTCAGTTACAAACAAATATGCACCTGGTTTCCAGGCAATGACTTTTGGAAGAAGCTCAAGTACGACTGAAAATTCAATATTGAACTGCTCTTAAGACAAAGTCCAGGAGTTAGCTTTAATTTGATTTGATTTATTATTGTCACATGTACCAAGGTACAGTGAAAAGTATTGTTTTGCTTGCTATAGAGGCAGATCAAAATACATCACGGTAACAGAACAGAGGGAGGAATAAAGTGTTACAAATGCAGAGAAGTTGCAGATAGAAATCAACATTAGAATTTGAAAGGCCCGTTCAGAAGTCTGATAACACTGGGAAAAGTGCTGGTTAGTAACACTTAAATAACAAACACAAATCCCACAACCATTCATACTTCCGCCCACCAGATTCTTAATCAGTACTAAACATCCTTGGTCACGTTCTTAAATTTATATCAGTCTACCTTCAGGATAGGGCATCAGCAACCGCAGTGTCCTGGAAAT
This sequence comes from Hemiscyllium ocellatum, assembly GCF_020745735.1. Lineage (NCBI taxonomy): Eukaryota > Metazoa > Chordata > Chondrichthyes > Orectolobiformes > Hemiscylliidae > Hemiscyllium > Hemiscyllium ocellatum. Next base: position 27,807,721 of record NC_083436.1, on the reverse strand, counting down.
ACATACAATTTTTGCATTGAATGGCTGCAGATCCAAGCTCCATCTGTGAGTCTTAATTTTAAAACAAGCTACATATGTTAACAGATTATGAACCATGAATTTTGATTTGATTTGTTATTGTCACATGCACGTCGGTACAGTGAAAGGTTTTATTTTGCGGGCAGTACAGGGCAGATCATCCCACTATCATTGCACAGGGATAGGTTCTAATGTTAAACTCTTGAAAGTCATGGTAGTATCTTTGTCATTTGGACAGGCTAGCTAGATGTAAACTGCTGGTACAAGCTTCATTGGATGCATTAACAATATTACTTTAAGCCTGGAGCTTCTTACTTATCTTTCTTCACAGCATATTGTTGGTTTGTGTCTATTGAGGATCTGCATACTCTAAAATAAAAGGGTGATTGTCGCCAACTGCTTGAAAAAATCAATTTGAAGCTTAGCAACGAAAATACAACTATGGCTTTTCCTGAAAATAGGTAAAGGCTGTAAGGACCCTTATCACACAATCATAATGGATCAAAATTATTTGATGTTCAGTCTTAATTATACCCCTTTACACATACTTCCAATTTCTCGCTACTCTATGCAAAATTAGCTGGTCCCACTTGTACACTGGACAATTACTTGCAGATTGAGTCAGTTCGACATTCAATCAGAATTTCCACCCTTTAGCTATGGAAAACTGTGTGTGTTCCAGAAACTCTGAGCATCACTTCGATCATCCAGGTAGCACAGGCAGCAGACTCGCAGTCCCTAACAAAATGGCACTGGACCCCTGTCAAGACATGGCAATCAACGGCAGACAAATTATTTAAAAATAAATTACAGAGTGCTCCTTCCTGTAAACAGCTTCAATTCATGTCTGCAAAAGGAGCCTAATCAGTTTCTATCAACTACGTACAGAATGTAAGTGGCTGTCCAAATTATGCGCAATTCACAAGCAAGGGCAGGGGTTGTGTGAAGTAGAGTGGAAAGGTCCATGACACAGGTTTGCTCATCGTAATATTAATGGTAACTCACTCATTTTATGGAGATGACGATTGGATAAACCAGGACTACATGCTGAGATAAAAGCTGTTATTTTAATTATTCATAAGGGAAGCTAGTTTAAAAAAAAAGCTTGGATTTATAAAATGTCTTACTATATCTCTTTAATATCTCCAGCTGCTTCACACACAAGCTATTACTCTGACCCGCAGTGACTGTTGTCTGATGGTGAACAGAAGACATATGCACAGGTTATGAAGCAGCACCTCCTGACTTTATAGTGAACATTGCTTCAGGTTAAATAGTCACAGGTTACAGAACAACATAACGTTTTGTCCATCTATTGACAGTACCAGAACAAAGAAACTGGCCGCTTAGTTTTCTTCCCACTGTAACAGCAAGTCATGCACACTTTTAGGACAACAATGCTTGGAGCTATCAAATTAAAAATACGACTACAAAGAAAAATTACCTAAAGCATATTAAAATGGCACTCCAATTAAACTTAAGAAATTTCTGTTTTCAGACAAACTGAATGAAGTTCAACATGAACATCAGAACATAAAGGGACATCATGTTGTAACTGTATAGAATATTGGTGAGGCCACCTTTAGAATACTGCATTCAACTCCGGTCTCCCTCCAAAGGAAGGATGTTATTAAACTTATAGTCATAGAGTCATAGAAATGTACAGCATGGAAACAGACCCTTCGGTCCAACCCGTCCATGCCAACCCGGTATCCCAGCCCAATCTAATCCCACCTACCAGCACCCGGCCCATATCCCTCCAAACCCTTTCTATTCGTATACCCATCCAAATGCCTCTTAAATGTTGTAATTGTACCAGCCTCCACCACATTCTCTGACAGCTCATTCCATATACGTACCATCCTCTGCTTGAAAAAGTTGCCTCTTAGGTCTCTTTAATATCTTTCCCTTTTCGCCCTAAACCTGTGCCCTCTAGTTCTGGACTCCCCGACCCCAGGGAAAAGACTTTGTCTATTTATCCTATCCATGCCCCTTATAATTTTGTAAACCTCTATAAGGTCACCTCTCAGCCTCCGACGCTCCAGGGAAAACAGCCCCAGCCTGTTCAGCCTCTTCCTGTAGCTCAGATCCTCCAACCCTGGTAACATCTTTGTAAATCTTTTCTGAACCCTTTCAAGTTTCACAACATCTTTCCAATAGGAAGGAGACCAGAAGTGCACGCAATATTCCTCCAGTGGCCTAACCAACGTCCTATACAGCCGCAACATGACCTCCCAACTCCTGTACTCAATACTCTGACCAATAAAGGAAAGCATACCAAATACCTTCTTCTCAATCCTATCTACCTGCAACTCCACTTTCAAGGAGCTATGAATCTGCACTCCAAGGTCTCAGTGTTCAGCAACACTCCCTAGGACCTTACCATTAAGTGTATAAGTCCTACTAAGATTTGCTTTCCCAAAAAATTTGAAAGGGTTCGAAAAAATTTACAAGGGTGTTGCTGGGACTGGAAGGTTTGAGCTACAGGGATAGGCTGAAAAGGCTGAATCCATTTTCACTTGAGTGTTGGAGGCTGAGGGGTGGCATTATACAACTTTATAAAATCATGAGGGGTATAAATAGGGTGAAAAGCTGAGTAATGTTTCTCAGGGTAGGGGATTCCAAAACTAAAGGGCAAAGGGTTAAGGTGAGAGTGGCAAGATTTAAGATTTTTCACACAGAGGGTGTTGCCTATATAGAATGAGCTGCCAGAGGATGTGGTGGCTACAAATACGACATTTGAAGAACATCTGGATGGGTATATGAATAGGAAGGGTTTAGAAGGATATGGGCCAAATGCTAGCAAATAGGACTAGATCAGGTTAGGATATCTGATTGACACGGGTGAGTTGGACTGCACGGTCTGTTTCCATGCTGTATGACTCCATGACTGTTTGAATCATAGCAATATTCAGAACAGAATGAGGCTATTCAGCCTGCCATGATCTGCTGGGCAAAAAACAGCTTTCCAATTCCATCATCCAGCCTTGTAGGTTATGTCATTCAAAGTGCATATGCAACTTTAGTTTAAATCTCTTGAAGGTTTCCACAACTATTACCCTTTCAGGTATACCCCAACAGACTCTGGGTGAAAATATTTTCCTCAAATGTATTTTCAAGCCTTCTTCCAATCACTTCAGGTCTATGGTCTTTCACTCTGGAACTAATGGAAATAGGTCCTCCCTATCCACTTGATCTATGTTCCTCAATTTTATGCATCTTAATTGAATCTGCGGTCCTGTAATGCACAGGGTAGCATTCCTGCATCTGAGATGGAAGCTCCAGGTTTGAGTCCCACCAGCGCTTGATGACCAAGGAAAGTTCATTGATGACACAACCAATCATGCTGTGTGGATCACCCTGAAATTCATTCCAACACTCTTCAATGACAGATCCAAGGAGTGGATGAGCTTTCTGGCCAGCTATATACTTGAAAGAATATTGAAGCCTCTTCCATCACTAACCATAGCTCCAGAATACAACATGTATCTTAAAGTGCATATTGTCGTAGCAAAGTTGGACTCTAAGTGAACTGCAACACAGCATCAATTAAATTTCTTTTTTTCTTTATTCATTTGTAGGAAGTACGCATCACTGGCTCCCAGCATTTATTGCCCATCCCTAGTTGCCTCTTAAGAAGGTAGAGGTGAGCTGCCTTATTGAATCACTGCAGTCCACCTGCTGTGGGTTGACCCACAAAACCATTAGGAAAGGAATTCCAGGATTTGGATCCAGCAACAATGGAAGCAGTTGTGGGTTTTGGAAGGTGCTGTCTGAGGATCTTTGGTGAATTTCTGCATTACATCATTTAGACAGTACACACTGCTACTAATGAACATTGGTGGTGGAGGGAGTGGATGCTTGTAGATGTTGTGCCAATCAAGTGCTTTGTCCTGGATGGTAGCAAGCCTCTTGAGTGTTGTTGGGGCTGCACTCATCCAGGCAAGTGGGGAGTATTCCATCACACTCCTAACCTGTGTCTTGTAAATGATGAGTCAGGATTGCTCCTCAGTTTATTCTATTTCAAAGTAATTATTGCCAGCCCAACCAATCTTTCTTCATCGTTGAAATTCTTGACAACATCCTCGTTAATCTCTTCTGTTCCATCTCTAATGTAATCACATCCTTGTCACATGGCAAGCAGAATCATACACAATGTTGTAGCTCTGGCTTAAATACAGAGTGACCAGATTTTCAAAAGGAAAAGCCAGAATACTTTGAATTGCCTTGGGGAGATTAGGAGCCAAGATGACTGACATATTCGGTGACCAATAGCATAAGTTGGGGGAGGCCTAATTGATGACAGGTGGTCACATGATGACAGCTCTCATAATATGCTCAGAGTTGACCAATTATTGAGAGTACGAATCACAGTCTTTGTAGTTTTGTTGCTATTAACTGAGACTACATGGATGACTGGAGTTAGGGCAAACCAATTGCTGCGAAACATTTGAATCACTGCGCTGTGAGGGAAACAGTATTCGAGCAGATAGTTACAAGATATCTCCAGATGAAGATTTTCACACTGCCAATTGTAATGGGAGTGAGTGAAGGCCGAAGTCATGAATGGCCGAAAAACAAAAAATAGAGATCTGTGACCACAAGTGCAGCTTCTGATTAGCATATACTACTGAACCTCTTCTGATTCCCCAGAATGAATGTGAGAGATGAGTCAGAGGGGTGAGACCACAACTTAAAGGGGCTCAGCCTCAGAGTCGAGGGGTGGAGCTACCAAAGAATTGGAAACTGAGGCATCTGGAGAAAACAATCAAGACATTGCAATGGTTACAAAAAAACCTGGATAGTTCTGCTCAACCTAGGATACCTGAACACATTCCATAATTAATATTTTATACACAACTGCCCTATTCATTTTTTATTGTCTTAGCTACAAAAGGCAACGTTCCATGTGCCTTATTAAACATCATTTCTGACACCATCTCCTGCTACAATCAGACACCTTTGATTGACCATTCCAAGTTGTCCTTGAGGGGTTGCTTTATATTTCTCAGTATCGTACTGTTTATTGCATAGTCTCTGACCTTGTTTGCCCTCCCTAGCTGCATTACCTCTCATTTCTCCAGAATGAACTCCATTTGCCATGTTTTCAGTTACTACTGATCTCAGGCTAAACAGTTTTTCTTTCCTCGCCCCTTGAAAACCACCAGCATCCTGGCATCAGGAAAAAACTATTTCTCAGCTTCTCTGACTTGAGGAACAAATCTTCTCAAAACTCGCTATGAGGAAGTGTGTGCTCCTGCCACATCTAGAATTGTAGTACTTATCTTCAAACTTTTAAGAACAAGAGAGCCTTTCTGCTCTTCTCAATGCAATGATGAATCATAGTGACAATTAACTATTGACATTTCTAAACAAATCGCAAAGTTGGGTTTCTCTTTATGGAAAAGAAAACTACAAAATAATTGCTCTCTGAGACTTGTCCAACTGTGTCAGTCATTGTTGTATAAAATCCTGTGACCAAACTTGACAGACAGAAGGCCAAAGGCAGAAATAAGAGCCTGTACAACAATGCAAAACTGCCCATGCACAAATACTATGGCATATTAACTCAACATCCTCAGTTATAATCCCTCCTCAGCAGGAATGGTGAAGTGTTTAAGTAGACCATCCTCTCACCCGCCTTGGGAACTCAGTTATTTCTACTCACAAAGTAAATGCAAGGTAGTCAAGCTGCATAACTGTTTTTCAAAGGCTCATGAACAAATGTAAATGATAGACAGAGACCCTGCTTAACAAATCCTTAAAATCTCCGATTCTTCCTCCTGAGGAGTCCAATGATTTCCAATGTATCCTGCTTCAGTTTGAGAACTTAAGTGATGTTGGTCTCGCTCCTCTCCCTTGTGTTGAGGGTTATCTTGTATCAAAGAGTGGGAGAATATGTAAAAGCTGTCTCCTACAAAGATGTGCACTGATTTCTGTCTGTTCCGACGATGAGAGGGAGGTGAAGCAGGAAAGAATCAAGACAGCAGATGGTGAACGGAAAACAAGTATATTGAAAGTGGAAAAGTGGACGGTATAGATTTCCTGGTGATCACGAGGATATGCATCATTGTGTAATCTTTTGATTGGAATTTACAACCTGCAGACAAAGCGAGAAAGGTACTCAACATTTTGATATGTCCACCTCCCAGGCATGAATAAAAGTTTAAATGAAGGAACCCGAGTTTCATCTCGTCTAAGGAGGGAATAAAGGGTTAAAATCACCCTTTCAGTATGCAATGTGAACTGAGGAAGCAGCCATGAGGGAGGCTGGGCATTGAGCAAAAGTCCAGAAAGTGAGGGTGCTGGTTGTTATGAATGGAACAAGGAAGTGATAAGTGTGTTTGTAATGAAGGCAAGAAGTAGTTTACTTGTTCTGGGTGTGAAGAAGAGGACAGTGAGGGTAGATTTGTTGAGAATGCTGGGAGAATGGGTTAGGAAGAGAAACTGGTACAATTTGTTACAGAGATGGAGAAATTAAATGACATTTGCTGCCCGCATGCTCAATCAAGTGGTTCCTGCATTAAATTCAGGTCCTGGCATGATTATCTAACTCCAGACCTGGGCAGCATTAATCTCAGGGCAATTTCTTTTACTCTACAGAACTTTCCTTTATTTGAGGACTTTTTAAAATAGCTGTATGTAGACAGAAATGTTTGATGGTAACTGAATTACTAAAGCATATTAGCCAGTCCTAATTCAATCCAAAAATAAAATCTTGTCCATAATTCCTTACCATACTGGGAGCATTTCCATCTAACAGTCAGGAGGTTTAAATTAGATTCCCTACAGAATGGAAACAGGCTATTTGGTCAACACGTCCACACCCACCCTCTGAACAGTAACCCACCCAGACCTATTCCTCTGCCTTATAATTACTCCTGACTAATGCACCTAACACTATGGACAATTTAGCATGGCCAATTCACCTGACTTGCACATCTTTGGACTGTGGGAGAAAACTGGAGGAAATCCACACAGACACGGGGAGAATGTGCAAACTCCACACAAACAGTTACCCAAGTCAGGAACCGAACCTGAGTCCCTGGCACTGTGAGGCAGTGGTGCTAAACACTGAGCCACTGTGCTGCCCAAGGTGGGAGCGTTGAATCCGCTGTAGACAAGTTGGAGATCGCAGCTCCAATGATCAATTCTGAGTGGACATCCAGTGTATGTACTCACTTCTAGAGGATGAAGGTAGTCCTAACTCATCATGCAAACTGTGGGAGTCCATTCAACATCCCCAAGCATGTAGCACTATTCACCTCACTATCTTGAAAGAACAATCATCTGACAGCCCTAAGACCGTGCACATGAAGAGTGTGAAAATAAAAGAAATAAAGTTTCTTTTAATAGACACTCACAAGGGCATCTTTACTGCAAACATTGCATTTCCTTCCAAGTTAATGTGAGGGCTAACACTCCTTTCTAATATAAGACTCCATTCACATTAACCTTAAATATTTACTCATGCCCTAATGAACAGTCACTGCAAGGAAATTCATAATACAAATGGAGCCTGATACAGTATGTCTGCAAATATCCATTTTTTATCATCAACATATCAAACTTTCAATCCTTAAAACAATGTGAATCTTGCAGCTGAATGCAGAGTGAGGGAGATGGATCTTAAAGCCCAGCCCAGGAGTGGAATTCAAGTGCATTGAGGTGAAATGAGTTTCTACGGTTAATAACACTGAAGACATTCTAGTGCAGTTTATAATGCCTGCAAACTCATCAGTAGTTGTAGCAACAGCAAGAACAATCAGCCTATTCCTGACAGGTTTCATTATATTCAAAGCTGACAGATGGCTCTGTAATTTATCATTGATCAAGCAAGCTTTAAGAGAAAGTAACACAACCACAGATTTAATACCATTTTCAATATTTTATGGCCCAAATTTCTCAATGACAAACTATATGAAATGGGCAACACTGTACTATAGTGGTTAGCACTGCCCAGGGACCCAGGTTCGATTCCACTTTTGGGTGGTCATTTGTGTGGAGTTTGCACAGTCTCCTTGTGTCTGTGTGGGTTTCCTCCGGGTGCTCTGGTTTCCTCCCACAGTGCACAGGTTAGGTGGATTAGCCATGCTGAATTGACCCGTAGTGTCCAGGGATGTGCAGGTTAGGTGGATTAGTCATGATTAATGCAAAGTTACAGGATAGGGTTGAATGCTCATTGAAGCATTGACGCAGACTGAAAGAATAATTAACAATACAGCACAGGAACAGGCCTTTCAGCTCTCTAAGCCTGCGCTGACACATGTTGCCCTTCCATACTAAAACTGTCTTCTATTACAGGATCCATATCCCTCTATTCCCTCCCTATTCATGTATTTCTCCAGGCTGAATGGCCTCTTCTGCACTGTAGGAATTCTATGTTGAAAAGTGTGGCACTGGAAAAGCACAGCAGGCCAGGGAGCATCCGAGAAGCAGGAGAGTTCATGTTTCAGGCATAAGCCCTTCATCAGTCTTAGTCCCTGTAGGAATTCGATATCAAGTCTGGAAAGGTGTCTTAAGCAGTTGGACAAAACAGATGAGAGTGGATCGGTTCCCTGTTAAATGCAACATCTATTATAGTTACTTTCATTGTCTATAATATTTTAAATGTTGTTTATGTGTGTAATAAATTAGTATGTATTGTGTCATTTTGCTTCAAAAGAAAAGAAACCTGTTAAAGCCAACATGAAACAGAATAACAAATAAATCTAATTGAAACAGAAGACCCTCAGAACACCAACTGTTGTGTTTGATGAAGAGCAACTCAGGAATTGAAGAATGGACTCACTGATCTTTATGGTTCAGTGATACTTCAGGATAGGATTCACAGAATCACAGAATTGCTATGGAGCAGAGGCCATTCAGCGAAACCATGCCAACCCAATAGTACCAAGCTCCTGCCTTTTCCCTAATCCCTACACACTATTTCTATTGAAATGATCATCCAATGCTCTCTCGAATGTCTCAACTGAACCTGCCTCCACCAGATTTCCAGGCAGTGCATTCTATGCTCCAAATACTTGCTGTGCGAGAAAATCTTTACTCGCATCACCTTTACTACATTTACACAATACTTTAAATCAATACCTTCTTTTTATATATTTTATTATTGGAATGGCAACAGGTTCTCCCTATCTACTCTGTCCATGGAGAAGTGTGGAAAAAGAAAGAAAATCAGGGAAACACAGTTCAATAGCACGATTTGAAACATTATTTTCTTTCACTTCCTTTTGATTCTTTGATGTAGACACAAGGTTGTTCACACACTGACATTCAGTCTTTCATTGACTGGTTTTCATTCATTGTCAAAGTCTTATTCATTCTCCAACAGGAAATTTGAAGAAAAGGGTGAGAGAAACCCAACTGGCTGTGAATGGAGACCTACTGGTATATTCACACAAGAGAGACAAGAAGAGAGTTTTAATGCTTCTCCTAACAGGTTATTATATATTTAATATGTTAGTCCATAGTCCAAAAACAAACATAATAAAATATTTGTTTTTTACACATCTCCACCCTTAAAAGAGATGAATTCCAATTCAATAATGCATTTCGTTACAAGATAGGTGACACACAGGCAACAAAATGTAAAACACACATCCATTTCCCTTCACTCACTCCTTATACAAGTTTCATAGAAAGCCTCTGCCATTGTTTAAATTCTTAATTTGTGTTTTTTATATATATATATATATATATATATATATAAAATATATAAAAATAAAATAATTCAAAGTCTATAACTATGATTATTTGGAAATCTTAACTAAAGTCTTTGTAATGAATCCCAAACTCCAAATTAATGAAAGTATGAAATTCTTCAATCAGCATACAGGGTGCTCTTGACTAGTTACTCCTGTATAAACAACTGCAACTATGTGTTTGTGATCGAACGCTGTGCATATTATCTTAATCCGTTATCTTGGATATATAATGTCTAGAAAGTTATTATTACGCTATCTTACAGTTTACTTCAAAATGAACTACACAAAACAGGCTAGTCTGGTTAACTGAAAATTACTTTCAGCCATTTTGTGCAGCTTGCAGCTATGAGCAGCTGCAACAATTTGTTTCACCATTTTAAATTGGTGACAAGGAAACTTCAAACATATTATCTTTTCTAGCAATATAAACAAGCTTCACATTGAATGGTGGCATCAATAGACCCCCATCTGAACAGCCTCATATTTTGAGTTTTAATCTTTTCAATGAACACAAGCATCAGTATAGATTATACTTTTCCCTGCTAATATGTCAGATATAGATTTGAAAGTTCTGAAGACCTTGTAATACTCCCAAAGTTTTCTTTTCCGTGGCACAGTACCTCCTCTGATATTGGCTTAATTCTTTGGAAAAGTTTTCCACTGACTTTTCTATTCTCATTTAATCATCTCACTATAAAACTGCACCAGACACCAAGTTGCTAGCATCAAGGGCCATTGTAAAAGGTTTGGTAAACTCAGGCAAAAGTTTTCTCACTTCTGCCACAAAGTGGAAAAAACATCAGTTCAGTTATTAGGTCTGTCTTTAGCTGCTCAAAGGTGACTTGCAATCACGCTGGCCATGTGTCTGTTGCTTTAATAAATTTATCAAAGAAACAACTATCATGCTGCAGTTAGACACAAATTTCCTGTAAAATTCAAAGATGCCTAAAAATCTCATGATTTGTTATTCAGTGTCAGGAACAGGGACTTTTATTAGAGCCTTCAGTTTCAGTGTTCTTAGCCACACTTGCCCTTGTCCTATGATATGCCCTAGGTAGGTTAACCTTGCTTTTCTGAATTCACTAAATTAGCTAAATGAAATTAAACAAGTCCTCAAATTGCTTTACATATTCTTCCCACTGTCCGCACTCTAAATTCCGAACCATAGCTTGTAACTGTCCTAGTATTCCCACCTTGTCTAGACAAATTGTAGGACGTTTACTTTACGAACTGTCTACCTCTCCTACCTCACTCTTACTGTCTCTGTCATCCTCCACTACTCTTGCCATCTGACATACTTGCTCTTTCTTATCCTCCTCCCTATGATGATTTTGCTTCAACAAGTTAGAATTATAGAATCCCTACAGTGTGGAAGCAGGCTGTTCAGCACATCAAGTCCCAACTGACCCTCCAAAGAACATCCCACCCAGACGCACCCCATCCCTGTGTTTTTGCATTTTCTAAGGCCAATCCACTAAGCCTACACATCTTTTGACTGTGGGAGGAAACAGGAGCACCTGAAGGAAACCCATGCAGACACAAGAAGAAGGTACAGACTGCAAATAGTCATCTGAGAGTGGAATCAAACCTTGGGTCCCTGACATTGTGAGCCACCTGCCATCCCTGTTGAAACTGAAGTGACATAACTTATTCTGGTACCATAATCAGGAGTCTCTGTCAGAGAAGTCATTTTACTAATCCTCCTAACTACCTTTATATGGACAACTGAATTTTACTTTGAGATTCACCTACAAAGGCAATAATATCAAGACTTTCTGTCTTGTGTGAAATACTATAGACATAGCATGTTCCTTTGCCCATTCTGTCATAGTGAAATTTTAAAATTATCTTGTGCTACTTTACATACTCCTGTGAGTCTTTCTCGAAAACATGGTCATGTAATCCTCCGTTGAGGATTCTTTGCTTTCTCGCTGCAGTACTTGCCTCAAAGTAAGCAAAATAAAAGCATCCATTTTTTTCTTGCCCAGTCACACCAATTACCCATGAATCCCAGAGCATTCAACTGTCTTGGGCGGCACGGTGGCACAGTGGTTAGCACTGCTGCCTCATAGCTCAGGAGACCTGGGTTCAATGTCCCCCTCAGGTGACTCTCTGTGTGGAGTTTGCATTTTCGTCCTGTGTCTGCGTGGGCTTGCTCCGGTTTCCTCTCACAATCCAAAAATGGCCATGCTAAACTGCCCGAAGTGTTAGGTGAAGGGGTAAATCTAGGGGAATGGATCTGGGTGGGTTGCGTATCGGTGTGGATTTGTTGGGCCGAAGGGCCTGTTTCCACACTGTAAGTAATCTAAAAATACAGCTTTTAAAATATAAAACCCCTTAACTTCTTTAGAAAGTAACCAACTATTCCTTAATGGTAAATTGGTATGCAATATATTTAGCACATCCATCACTCCCAGCAGAAAGTTGCAGACATGGAGATCTGAGAATTTGTGAATGCCCCCATGATATGTTTTCTGTTTCAGCACTCACCAGCTTGGAGATATATGACACTGCAGAGGAAACGCCGTGTATCCCATATAGGCCCACTGCAAAACAGAAGGCGAAGGGAAAACCATTCCCCAAAACACTACTCCGGAAAGCTGTATAACTAAAAGAGAACTTGTCTTGTTCAGTCTCAGCAAGTTTTTCAAAGACAAACTCGAGTTTTCTTGAAAGCTCAGTGGAGATTAAGAACTTCCTGCTGTAACACAGAACCCTGACGCAAGGAATAGAGGCTATTCTGATACCAAACTGCAGCCTGATTGTGCCTAACCATTACTCTTATCCCCACCCATTAGATTTGTTCTAAATTATGATGAGGTTACAGGAATCTATACAGAAACACTGCACATCAAATACAACTGAGACGCATTTGAACCATTCCAGTATGCATTCCACTTATTCCAACAGGATTGAACTAAAAATGTAATTATATTCAATGCAAAGGTAGAGTCTTATTTACAGTAATACAAATCATCTGGTTAGGAGCAGTTAGTTCCGACAATTCAAACTGAACAGATTAATGCTCTCATCACAGGAATCCCCTACCTAATCCCTTCCATATTAAAAAGCTATGGTATTTTATCTCGGTTTGGTGAATAATCACAAATAATCACCAAATGCCTGCTTTTGGGAAGTCAAAAAAATGACAGATCAGGTCCTGAGAAGTGTTGCTGAATGAAGAGACTTTGGGAGTGCAGGTTCATAGTTCCTTGGAAGTGGAGCCCCAGGATGATAGGATAGTGAAGAAGGCGTTTGGTATCTTTATTGATCAGTGCATTGAGTATACGGGTTAGAGGGTCATGTTGTGGCTATACAGGAAATTGGTTAGGCCACTTTTGGAATACTGCATTCACTTCTGGTCTCCCTGCTGTAGGAAGGATATTGTGAAAAGATTTACAAGGATGTTGCCAGGGTTGGAGGGCTTGAGCTGTAGGGAGAGGCTGAATAGGCTGGGGCTGTTTTCCTTGGAACACGAGGCTGAGGGCTGACATTATAGAAGTTTATAAAATCATGAGGGGCATGGATTGGGTGAATACCCAAGGTCCTTTCCCCAGGGTAGTGGAATCAAAATCTAGAAGGCATAGGTTTAAGGTGAGAAATTTACAAAGGACCTAAGGGGCAATGTTTTCATGGAGAGAGCTGTGCGTGTATGAAATGAGCTGCCAGAGGAAGTGGTGGAGGCGGTTCAATTACAACATCTAAAAGGCATCTGGATGGGTATATGAAGAGAAAGGGTTTAGAAGCATATGGGCTAAAGCCTGGCAAATGGGACTAGATTAATTTAAGATATCTGGTCGGCATAGACGAGTTGGACCGAAGGGTTTGTTTTCATCCTGTATATCTCTATGAGTCTATGGATCATTTCTTCATCTCCAAATACAATTTTCATTTGGTTACAATACATTAAGTATTCCAGCATTCTTTTAAACCAAACTCTATTAAGTTATTGACCGAAAAGTCTTCTCTCTAAATAATGCGTAGTAATACAGACAGAAATTTTGAAACAATTTTAAACCTAAGCAAATATCTTAAATCAATCAGCAATTGCACTCACTCGTCACTTTAGATTAGATTAGATTAGATTAGACTTACAGTGTGGAAACAGGCCCTTCGGCCCAACAAGTCCACACCGACCCGCCGAAGCGAAACCCACCCATACCCCTACATTACCCCTTACCTAACACTACGGGCAATTTAGCATGGCCAATTCACCTGACCCGCACATCTTTGGACTGTGGGAGGAAACCGGAGCACCCGGAGGAAACCCACGCAGACACGGGGAGAACGTGCAAACTCCACACAGTCAGTCGCCTGAGTCGGGAATTGAACCCGGGTCTTCAGGCGCTGTGAGGCAGCAGTGCTAACCACTGTGCCACCGTGCCGCCTTGAGGAATAATTAGCAAGCACTTCAATTTCCCACAAATTGTAACTCCATGAATGCTGTATACTTGTCACTTTACCTTGTGAGGTTTTGTGCTTCTTCTTTTCTGTTTCTTAGAACGTAATAATCTCTCCCTCTCCTGCAGCGAGCAAGAAACAGTGAGTTACAAAATCCAACTTTTACATGACTGACTCAATCAATCAAAAATACAGCAATAAATATCAGTAGTAATCTATCAGGATAAGTCAATCTCATCATATTTCAAGCATGAGACATTAATAAAATAAATATTGGTTTGTAGTTCACATTTTTCATTCTATAACATCTATGATGTCTTAGGAAAATTATACTCTTGAGTACACACTTATCTTTTAGTGCTGATGTTTTACTGTACTCTGAACTTAAGTTCAATCTACACTCGGAATAGAAATATCTAACTTTATGTTTTACATTAAAGATTATCGACCAGTTTCACTCTCCCCACATATATTTCCTGACCTGCTGAATATTTTCAGCGTTTTCTGATTTTATTTCATTTGCTATCATGCTTAGACTTGTTGAGTTATCCTATCATTAGTCATACGCTTCCTCCAGAAAACTTCAAAATATGTGTTTTTCAAATGAAAATACCAAAATGCCCCAAGTGAACAATAGCAGTAGTGTGACGATGCTGTAACTTTAAGAGGTTGTTTTGACCTGGTTTATTTTATGAGAGACACTGAACGAGAGGTGCTGAGCTGGCTGGGTAAGACCAGTTGAGTAAAGGCTCCTGAGAGGTCTTGGGTTTTCGTTTAACAGCCTGAGTGGGTGTGGCCAGCTCTGACAGATCAGGATTTCTGGGTTTCGGTTTTTCACTGGTATCTGAAGCTATTGATGTTTCAACAGAGTTGGAAGCTTCAGTAAATGTCGCCTGGCTGCTACTCTCTCTGAATTTTCTCTTGATGTTGTTTTCTCCAGGACTGGAGAACTGCATGTGAGAATCTGTGTCTGAATCTTCCTTTTTGTCGCCAAGGGGTGTGTTTATGGGAGGTTCCTATATTGGAACAGTTAATTAGTAATAGTTTCCGTATCTATTATTCTGTTAAGTTTCCAACAGAGTTAAGTTATTCTAAACT
The DNA here is from genome assembly GCF_020745735.1 of Hemiscyllium ocellatum. NCBI lineage: Eukaryota > Metazoa > Chordata > Chondrichthyes > Orectolobiformes > Hemiscylliidae > Hemiscyllium > Hemiscyllium ocellatum. Next base: position 27,792,497 of record NC_083436.1, on the reverse strand, counting down.
CCTTTTTCTTTTGTTGCATTTTAACTATAGCAATTAAGTAAATTGTGTTTTGCTTAACATGGTGTAGTTTGATAAGTCACATTGCATCTGAAACAGACACTTCAGATTTGCTTTAAAAGTATGGAAAAAGTTAGGGTCTAGGCTACCTTTTTAAAATATTTTCAGGGGATCTGATCTAGACCAAGTTTTTGACAGAACTTAAACACATTACTAATAAGCACACTAAAGATTGAACATAATATTTCCTGCAAAACATGGAAACGTTTTAATTTTATGTTTTTGAATTTGTATAAGCCTGACTAAAGTTATGGAACCTGTTTTGTGGTGAAACAAACATCGAGACTTTGCTTCATTTGAATTTGCCTTTCAGACTGAATTTACATCGCAGAAACTCAGCTGAATGGTACAGCTTTTTGGTAAGTGCCACTTTCAATGAGTTTTTTTAAAAGGCCTGGTGAAATTTCTCACCATGTCTTACCAAATGTGCCTCATTGACCACCTACAGTACCGCTATGATGTACTTTTCGTTCAATCTCAGCCCCTTCATGCTTTTCCTAGAACAACCTGCCACTACTGTGATATTCTTGAATGGACCAGCAAGCCTAACATGGCCTTGCCTTTAAAAGACAGCTCTGCACCCACACAAGCACTATCAGTCTGGTTCCTCATATTTGCCCAGGACATGGTAGACAAGGGAAATTAAATGCCTGCTTTGTGGGCAGGCACCCGGAGGTCCTGTTGAGGTGCTCCATAGGCGGAACTTCCTCTTTCCCCAGGACCAGCAGAAGAGCTAACGACCCCATATCATGTCAGCCTGGTCCAAGCTTGCTATCCGGGGCAGGGCAGGAGAGATAAACAGCACGGGAAGAAGAAAGCCAATGTCTTCTCTGCTCCATGAGCATAGGCAGGACCGTTTTCTCTCTTATACCTCACACTCACTCCAGCTCCCCTACTGCACCCCAGTTCCCTGCAAGGTTCAAGCTCTACCACGATTGCTTGCAATATCTTCCTCACACACTCTCACCCAACCACTACCAGCACCACAACTTCCACCCCCTCCCCACCCCCAACCCCCTGCACTACTAAGCTCTGCATGCCTCCCATGCTGTCTATTCACTCACTTGGGACACCTCCCCACACCTCACACGCACAAATTGTAACAGCTGTTAACTTTCAGCTCCCTTAATCACTGCCTTTCTCTCCCTCATGCCTGGAGGAAAAGAGCCCATAATAGGGCAGGAAAAGGCAGGGCAGATAGTGACATTTGGTTCCTCACCACTGATGTGAAAAACATCCTGACTCTGGCCACTCCCAGCTGCTGACTCACAATATACCTGGACAGGTATACAGACTTACTGTGCTGGAACCCTCTGAGGCAAAGCTATCTTTCTTGAATTGGTTGAGAAATGCCACCAACAATGAAAATTTTCTGTCTCTGTGGCTGTGTTAAATGGCAAGGCAACACAACAGCACTGTCAGCCTGGCATCACGGGCTGAGGGGATAAAGTGCAAAAAGGGAAGGCAATGGAAGGCAGGGATGTTGGGAGCACCTCACAGTCAGACAGCACGATGATCACAAACAAAGAGCCTGGGGTTGCAGTCTGGTCTTGTTTGTGAGCTGGATGCATGTCCCTGAGCACACAGTATGCTTGCAATAGCCTTCCAGTAAGAGATGTTGGTGCAGCCAAGGTGAAGCATTGAAGTGGAGAAGTGAAATGTAAGTGGATCAGAGATGTGTCATGATCATCCTTAAAAGGCTGGCGCATGTTGGATGCCAATGCCTATGGATATCGCCATAGCCCACATCGCTCAGGCCCCTGGAAGATCCCAGCCTACGCAAACATCTAAGGTGGCTCCTAGAACTGGGTACATACCTCACAACGTTAGTGCATTTGATAGTCTCTTAACCTACCCTAGTGCCTTTGAAATAATGCCTTGTGAAAACCACTTTACGTTGTCATATATTGCACTCTTCAGTGAAGAAATCACACTCATAGCTTTAGTAGGCACCAATGTTTGCCAACAATCTTTTTAATGGAGGGAGAATTTTGATTGAGAAATTGAATGATCTTTGATTACAATACTAATACAGCTAGTAAATGTTCCATTCATGGTAACCAACAACAACTGAAATTTATATATGTGTAAGGACAATAGCAATATTAAAATGACTCACCATTGTTAAATCATCAATAATGTGTTGTTGCTCAACAACTTGGAGTCGCAAGAACTCTATTTCTTGCTCGTCTTGTGTTTGGTTCAGATCATTCAGTGAAGTATGACGCCTCAGCTGTCCTTGTGAAGCTAACTTCTCTTTCTGACAAACAAACCATGTATTTAGTGCTTGACAGCAACAGTTAGATGATTCACCTCTAACAACCACAACTCCCTTATTTTGCGCAAGGTATGATTTCAACCACAGAGAGTATTTCCCCTGAATCCCAATGACTCAAGTTTTGCTAGGACTCCTTGATAGTTAACAGGACTCCTTTGAGGTTAACAGGAGTATATTAAACTATCCAGATAACAAAACTGTCTGTATCCTCCCTATGCTTAAAAGTAGGCAAACATTAATGCTAACATAAAGTACACTCTTGTAGTACTGAAACAAGACACAGTATGACGAACTTTGCATCTTCCACTCATCAGGACATTTGCAAGAATAACAAAGTAAAAGGAAGCATTTATAATGTATGACAAGAGAGTGCTCATTGTTGGCAATTGAGCTTTGATTGGTAGATGTGTTGCCACGGAGAATTCATGGCAACTAACAGAATTATACTAATTTAAGGTGGTCAGTCAGGCTTGCAAAGTGGTCCAACTGTGCCTACTGTGAGCTACATATATTAGTACAATCCACAGTGCTAAGTCATCCTATAACCAATCAAACCTAAGCTCTGCAGACCTGCCACATCAAGTTGTGAAAGTTGGTGGACAGCTAAACAACTAATTGGCGGCTCCACAAATATCAACAATTTAATACTAGGTCCAGCACACCAGTGCAAAAGACAAGGCTGAAGAATTTACATCCATCTTCAGTCAGAAGGGCCATGTCGATGATCCACCTCAGCCTCCTCTTGAAGTCCCCAGCTTCAACCAGATGCCAGTCTTCAACCACTTTAATTCTCTCTACATGATATCAAAAAACTGCTGAAGCCTGTCAATACCACAAAAGCTATGAGCCCTGACAACATTCTGACAGGTCACTGAAGACTTGTGCCTACAGCCAAAGTAACACTACAGTTACAACACTGGCATCTATCCGACATTGTGGAAAATTACCCGGATAGGTTTTATGCTCAAAAACCAGGACAATTGCACCGTGGTCAATTATTGTCCAAGTAGTCTACACGCCATCATCAGCAAAGTGATGGAATAGATGATCTACAGTGAAGTCAAATAGAATTTGCAAATGGCATAACTGATGATCAGCTTGTGTGGCAGGAGGATTACTTGCTCCTGAATTAATTACAGCCTTAGTCCAAACATGGACAAAACAGCTCAAATCCAGTCGTGAAACTAGAATGACTACCATTGGTATTAAAGTAATATTCAACTTTGCATGGCCTCAAGGTGTTCCAATCTAACCGGGAGTCAATTGGAATCGGGGAAAACTATTTGCTAGTTGGAGCCAGACCTGACACAAAGAAAGATTGCTGTGGTAGTTGGAGATGAATCACCTGAGCTCCAGGACATCTCTGTAGGGGTTCCTCAGGATACTGTCATTGACCCAGACAACTTCAGCTGCTTCTCAATGACGCTCCCTCTATCATAAGGCTGGAAGTAAGGATATTTGATAATGACTGCACAATGTTCAACACTATTCATGACACCTCAGATACTGAAGCAATCCATGTTCAAATGTAGGAAGACTTAGGCATCATCCAGGTTTGAGATGATGAGTCACAAGAAACATTTATGGAGGCAGTAACCATCTCCAACACGAGACTGTCTGATCATTGTCCTCTGACATTCAGTGGAATTAATATTGTTGTATAATCCATCATTTATATTCGGGTGGTTACCACTGACCAAACATTTAACTGGACTAGCCATATAAACACTGTGGCTATGAGAGCTAGGAATTCTTCAGCAATTAACTCATTTCCTGACTCCCCAAAGCCTGTTCACCATTCAAAACGGACAAGTAAGGAGTATGATGGAATACTTCCCAATTTGCCTGGATGAATGCAGCCCCAACAACACTCAAGAAGCTTGATACCATTCAGGACAAAGCAGCCCACTTGATTGACATCCTATCTACAGCCTTCAGCACTGAAACATGGCAGTAGGGTGTACCATCTGCAAAATTCATTACTGTGACTTACCAAGACTACTCTGCAAGCACCTGCCAAACCCGCAATCTCTATTGCATAGAAGGACAAGGTCAACAGTGGGATGGAAAAACCATTACATGCAAGTTTTCCTTCAAACCACACATCATCACAACTTAAAGTTACGTCACTGCTCTTTCACTGTCACTGAATCAAAATCCTGTTGATTCCCTTCCTAACAGCATTGTGACTGTCCCTTTACCCCGAGGTCTGCTGTGGTTCAAGAAAACAATTCATCATAACCTTTTCCAGGACAGTTAGGGATACACAATAAATGCTTACTTCGCCAGTGACATTCACATCTCACGAAAGCTTGAAAAAATACAGGGCCCTGAACCTTGCAGAACATGTACAGATTTTGTGCCTGCTTCAAATTAACAACACAGGTGATGACAGCCATTCTCTGGTTCATTCCTCAGGGCAATCCCTTGACCAACTTGCTTCACTGAACATTAAATAAGTTTTAGCAGTTATCCATCAGTCATCATCTAACTAGTGCATTCTCAATGGCAACATGTTTACTAATCTGAGTCCATTTGCCAATGAAGCAGTGCTCTCCTCTCATACAGTATAAAACATTGTCTCCATTAACATTGCTAATATTCTGAATGACCTGATGAATGCAAAACAATAAGCTTCACCAAATTGTGTCTCCTGTTAACAATATGCTATCAGAGTTAGAAATGCAAATAGCTTTAAGGCTCAAACAGACCACACCCTAGAATTGATGGAGAGCAAAATGTTGATCATTGGGCATTTCATTTAAGGGCTAAGTTCTGAGGGTTCTAGTGGCTCAGTAGCAGTGTCCATATCTCTAGGCTAGGATCTGGGTTCAAATCCTACCTGCTCCAGAGGTGTATAATAATATCACTGAATTAATTAGAATAGATTAATTAGAAAATATGTCTTTTAAAAAAGTTAACCATTCTTTCAGTTGTGAGCAATAGCATTTATGGATTAAAACAGTCAAGAGATTTTAAAAAACCCTAAATTCTCTACAAAAACTAAAGGGCTATGTTGACTTGGATTTGATGGTGGGAGTAAAAACTGTTCTGTTGTGTGCGACAGCATTTCTGAATATAAAAAAACAAAAAAAAGAGCTAAGTTATCATTGTCCTGTTGAGCACTGTATATAGTTTGATTAAATGGAAAGAAATGCGGTTAAGTGGTGATGGTGGTTAATGGGTGAAAATTGCCATGGGTGTTTTACTAGTGGGAAAAGCCATTCAGCTGTGCATGATAGCATTTCTGGATATAAAACAAAACAAACAAAAAGTGCTAAGTTCTTCCCCAGTGGGGTGTTAGCTTCTGGAGAAAAGATCCAGCAGGAAAAGGTGGAGATTGATGTTTGACAATATAATCTTCATGAATCACTGAAACTTTTTTGCTGCCTAACACAACATGTAAATCTCAATGCATGATACATACTCAAATTCTGCAATAGCAAATGACTAAAAGTACCCTGTATGAAAATCCCTACAATGTTAACATATATAAGAGGAGAGACCAGCACTTACAGTCATAGAATCATAAAGCATGGAAACAAACCCTTTGGTCCAACTCATCCATGCCTTCTGTTAGCACATTATACTTTTTCCCAGTTACATCATGTAGACTTTGGAATTAAGTAAGCAAGACATTTGACAATAAAACAATTTTGATAGAATGTACTTCCTAAATGAAGTTACACTTTATTTTCAAATGCAGAATGCTCAAAATGATGAGCCACCGGATTCTATGTGTGTTTTGTTTTGCTTGTCACAGTCTTAATAAGGTAAAGATTGTTTTTTAACTACAAATGAGACGCATCATTCCATTTCTCCTGCATTCACTTGATAAAGGACCAGATGCTCTGACTCAGGACTCACACCTTGTCGTCCACTATTTCAGAGGCCTTGAACAAAGTGCTCCCTACAAAACCCGTTAATACATTTGTGGAATTAACAGTGCAAAGACTGAGATGGAAGTCAAGTTAGAATAGAGGAATTCAACTTCACATTAGGAATGTAAAGAGCAGTAAAGAGGGGAAAGATTGATTGAATTGAGAGATTTCTTCTCAGTCCTACATTTTACATTTTTAAAATCTATAACAATTCAAACCTAATGGAATGGGACTCCACATTCAATGGGTAATTTCCAACTGGAAAGGTTGGCCGGCAGTAATTAACTTCTAAAATATCATTAAAAGGATACGTACATAGAAGTGGACAAGACAATTTTATGTGGTGAGCTTAATACGTATCTAACATGCAAAATACTGCTATCTCACAATGTTTGTGTAGTTTAATATGTTGTCGACAGCAAGATGCCATTTTTGTAAAATTGGCAGTGGATCACCTTGGACAGAAACCTTTGGGTTTCAACATTTAATTGCACGTCTACCCCTTGCCTATTATTGCTGTAAGACTTAGGTGTAAATAACAGCAAGTGCCAATCATCTCACTGTTACCCTGTCAGAAACTTATGTGTTAATTCCAAGTCTACTTGCTGTGCTGTAAGTTATGCCTTGAATTCTAATTTACATAACATTTCAACTGTATCTTGTACCATTTCTGCATTTTCTCTGGTCAGCTTTTTTAACTTATCTTCCATCCTCTGTACAGACTGCATGATGTCCTCATTCTTCTTAGTCAAGCGCTTGTTCTTCTCTACGAGTGGCTTTAACTGGCTCTCTGTCTCACGGACACGTTTCAACTGCAAAAATAATTCATAGTGACCTGTGATAAGTTTCAGCAAAATGTTGTCAACAGCACAATAAGTTCATTAGCATTAACACAGCCCGTTTTAACAGGCAATCATTCATTTCGCTAAAGGCAGCAGACAAATTCTTCAGGGTATTTCTTTCAAATATTTCACATTCTGCCTGGAAGTGGACAATTTTATATTTGTCTTTTCCTAGTCAAAGACAAACTAGTTTGGTACAGCATTAATTACTCGCGTGGCTTACTCATTCACTAAAGAGGGGCACAAGTTATTGCATTTACCAGTTCGTTCCTCTCATCTGCTAACAGCGTGTTTCGGTCCTCTAGCTTTCGAATCACAGCATTTAGTTCAGCAATCTTCAACTGGAACCGCCTTACATCCCTTTCATCCAGTTGTGGTTCCTTTTGGAGAATTCAGAGCAAGAAATTAAATGATGATTTTGATAGTAATAAAACAACATTAACATTAGTTGTATGTAAATGTCAAAGAAGACACACAAATATTTTGTACATCGGAGATGAAATGTCCTCCTTGTCAAGTTCCACTGACGTACAGAACCCAAACAGTCATTCTAATTTTACACAGAGTAAGTCTGAAGGGAGTTTGTCACACCCAAATACAACCTCTATTCTCAGTAAGGTTAATTATACCTCATGTAAAGTTACCTTGTTGTTCTTAGTTATGACCATTCAGCTGAAATGGTACTCTCTCTCCATGATTTTATTTTAGTCTAAACATGTTGTGTCGCCACAGTCTTACCATAGGGGCTGCTCTCTCATTAGAGAGAGAAGCAACTGGTGGTGACTCAATCTGAGGGCCACCAAGCCTCAGGTGAAGGAAGTGGTTGAGAAGGAGAGTCCTTCATGATAATCTAACTGGTAATGGGATTTGAACCCAAGCAGTTGGCATTACACCACTCTGTAAACCAACAATCTAGTCAACTGAGCTAAACTGATTCCCAATCTAAACATATAATCATAGTTACAGCAAAATGGTTGCAGTTTAATTTTTCCAAAAGGTCAGGAGGGTGTACAGTGGTTTAGACAGCAAGTGGTCTTTAGGTACCAGTATAAAAGTGATGAGATGAATGCTTCCTCAACAGCAGGGCCTGAGGTAGATGAGGGTAAAATATCGGTCCCTGTTACACCAATTTTCCATGTAAACTATGGGAAAAAAATGGAGTAATTTTGTGGTTCAGTATCCTCATCTCAAGGGCATTTAAATGATAGCTATCCCCTACTCTCCTGTATAATGTTCACACACATCTGACAGGCGCCTTAAATAGGCAATAGGTGCAAATGCTGTGCAATGAGATTGAGATGATATATGCCTGTTTAAGAACCCTTTCCTGAAATTCATTGATAGATTTCTTGTTGTCACATGTACTGAATTACAGTGAAAAGTGTTTTTTTTGTATTGTACTGGCAGATCGTACCATACAAAGTGCATCAGGGTAGCAGAACAGAGTGCAGAATGCAATGTTACAGACACTGAGAAGGTGCAGAGAGCGAGATCAGAATTAACATTTGAAAAGTCTAATAATAGCAGGGGAGAAGCTGCTCTTGAATCTTGAAATTGGGCTTAACTGTGTAAATCACGCACTGTGCAACTTCTCCAAGAGCAAATGTGCCAAAAACAATACAATATTTTATAAAATTCTGTCATGGGGTACTAGGAAGAAAGGCCAGTGCTCCTTCTGACCTCATTAATCCTGAGAATTGTTATCAGTTCTCATTGATTCACCCCTTCCCTTCTCTCCTCTTTTCTGGACTGACCAGTTGGGCAATGTCAACATCTGGGAATCATTAGTGGAAGGCAGAAAGATGTCTCTGTTCACACCAATTGTTTAGAGGAAGCTTAGAGTCTGTTTCAAATACACTTTTGAGCCATGCCTTTCAGGCAAAGTGATCCTATCCTGCATCAATTTAACAATGGAAACAAGCCAAAAATGAATGTGTTCTTATTGTCAGGGACCTGGCATATGGGGGCTCACTAACTGGATGTCAGTTTATCTTTTAGAACCATGCTCATGATATCATCACTGCACATGACTAGCATGTGACCTGACGCTAAAAAGAAATCTCATACTCCAGTTTACACCAAGCATCACACTATACTGGATGCATCCTCCTCTGTTATAAACAAATAGTTTAATATTAGACCAGACACTTACTTGCCTGAAGAATGTACATTATAGATAGTAATCTTCAAAGCAATAATACCCACGTCCAGTTTCTTGGACAATCATACAATCCTTACATGTGGATGCCATTTGACCCATCGAGACCACAGCAGGCCCCTTCAAAGGGTACTCCACCCAGATCCACCCCATCCCTGCATTTCCCTTGGCTAATCTACCGAGCCTACAACTCCTGGACACTATGGGCAATTTAGCATGGCCAATACATCTAACCTGTGCATCTTTGGACAATGGGAGGAAATCAGAGCACTGGAAGGAGAGAAAGTGCAAACTCCACACATACAGTCATCCGAGGGTGGAATTAAATCCGGTCCCTGGTACTGAGCGGCAGCAGTGTGAACCACTGTGCCACCCTAATGTTACAGGAGATAAGATAAGCATTGCCTCATCAGGTAAAATTGCCCTGCTGGAGGCTGACTCAGACTAAGACCTATAGCATACAGCTTCATCTAATAGATGATCTTACACAGACAACCTAATACAATGGTTAGCAGGAACAATTAAACACATTGGAAGTGTGTAATCATGTGTTTCTATATACCACAAATTCATTTACTGTACAGGGGTCTAATAGCTCCCCAAAGAAGTAAATCTGTATTTAAATCTTCAGTTTTCAAGGTGCTAATATGAGAAATTAGAATTAATGCAGTCCAGCTATTGTGGTTTCACAATTTGCATCCCATTATGCCCTATAACATACTTCGACCGCATATTCACACTTGAATAAAAAGTGTCTTTCTGAGACTAAGTTACAGAAATCTGTCAAGACTTATTGAATCTCGTTATAATTTAACTTACTTAGAAATCCTCAATGCCAACACAGTGTCTTTATTGAAAATGTTTAAATCCCACTTAACTCAGAATAGATTGGAACTCAAACCTGGAATATCCTGCTCCAAATAACTCAATGTTGCACTGGGTAATCTATGCTCACTCAACCATTAGTGCAACTGACATTGTAAAATTTTAAAAAAGTAACTGAGACAAGTCAAAACACTGGAAATGTACCATAACAGCAGAAGACAATGTTGCACCTTGCAACTAGATCTAACAGAAATCCCAAACGCTCTCCCTTGAAAGGGAACTTGATCAATTGAGATTTCAAAGCAAAAACTGAAGGATTTTTATTTGCTAATAGCAAAGTTATGTGGAATCATAGCTGGTTAGGTCAGAATCCATTGTGGTTGTTAAATGACAGAATAGACCCAAGTACTGAACAAGCCACTCCTGTTCCTATATTCCAGCAATACCTGGAATAGAACATTTAACTTTTGAGGAAACCAAATGTTTTGAACCTAAGCAAGAAGTAGCTTATGCAGTCTGATGTGTACTGTCCACCTTGATTTTGAAATGAAAATGTTTTAGACAAATGTATTGTTTTAAAATATCTAAGGTCTGACATAAACAGCATCGGTTAAATCAGTATCAGCAAGACGTGATCAATATTTCTCCTCATGAGGAAGTGTTATACCCTAGAGAGCTATACACAGTGTCATACACTGCTACTTGTGAACTAACCTATCACATCTGTGAAGAACACATTGCCAAGGGTGATGCAATATATATTTTAGATTATAAATTGGCTTTCTAATAAAGCAATAAAAAGCTCATGATAATTGTGTTTAATCATTCCATTGCTTTGCAAAAGGCTTGGAGGGAACTGGCAGGAGAAGGGAGAACTTAGATAAACTGAAAGAGAATAGAGATGAGAAGGTAGGGGTCCAGAAGGCTGCTGAAGGTGAGGAAAGTAGCATGGCAGAGAAATTGAGAGGGTTAATTCTAAAAAGGAGGGCTTCACCAGGGGTGCTGTGGTGTTCCTCTCAGTCTCTGGATGGAGAGTTATAGAATCATAGAGATGTACAGCATGGAAATAGACCCTTCAGTCCAACCTGTTCATGCCGACCAGATATCCCAACCCAATCTAGTCCCACCTCCAGCACCTGGCCCATTTCCCTCCAAACCCTTCCTATTCATATACCCATCCAAATGCCTCTTAAACGCTGCAATTGTACCAGCCTCCACCACTTCCTCTGGCAGCTCAGTCCATACACATACCACCCTCTGTGTGAAAAAGTTGCGCCTTAGGTCTCTTTTATGTCTTTCCCCTCTCACCCTAAACTTATGCCCTCTAGTTCTGGACTCCTCGACCGCAGAGAAAAGACTTTGTCTATTTATCCTATCCATGCCCCTCATAACTTTGTAAACCTCGATAAGGTCACCCCTTAGCCTCCGACACTCCAGGGAAAGCAGCCCCAGCCTGTTCATCCGTTCCCTATAGCTCAAATCCTCCAACCCCGGCAACATCCTTTTCTGAGCCCTTTCAAGTTTCACAACATCTTTCTGATTGGAAGGAGACCAGAATGGCACACAGTATTCCAACAGTGGCCTAACCAATATCCTGTACAGCCACAACATGAGAACTGAAATAGCAGCAATTCAGACAACGGAGAGATTTCAATACAGTGTTTAGAATCGACAAATGATGAGCAAATGGAAGTTAAGGGTGGTTTTCCACATCAAACAACCTTCTAAACCTGAATTATTTTATCTCATAGTAGTCAAATAAAGATATTACACCTCCTTTTGATTTTCATTAAAAAAAACATGTTATTTCTTCATTTTTATTTATCTTCAGATTACCTGCACACTTAATATTTTATTTTTTAAAATTCATTTTTATACATGTAGGTAAGCTCTAATTTAAAATCTACCATGCCAAACATCTTCAAATGACAAATGCATAGCAACTTTATCACACTGATTATAGCAGGGAAGGTCATAACTGAGTAAGGGGACTGCAACAATGTTTTTTGAAATGATGTGCATAATTTCTTCAATGGTTCTTGTATTTCTCTGCCTTTCTGAGCTCCCACTGGAAGGATGGTAGACAACCTTCATTCTGTATCTCGCACCATTTATATCTGTGACTGAGAATCTACTGAAAACCTGAGGGAACTCTCTGTGGACAGACTTGGTTGACAACCTCACAATGAGACAACTTGTGGGGAACCTGTGAGCATAATATTTAATGATATGTCACAGCGTATCCATTCTAAGACAAGAGTTATACACAGTGCTTCTAAGAACAACTCAGCAGTTGCAAATATACTGCAAAACAAAATGCATTGGTGTACATGTTTTTGGTATAAATGCAGAGCATTGCACTTATCCCAATGGAAGATAATCCATGTTAAGGTAAGTCTGCATCCTGTCCTTAATCCTACATTAAATAATCATTGTAGGAATAAGTACATGTAATTCTGGCACTTAGTCCAGTTACCAAAGGAATAATGTAAAGGTAAGTACACATCATTCTTTGTACTTACCCTGACACTAAAGTTCCCCTTTAAGGAATACTGCTCCTTTAATGGTTTAATCTGTAAATAATACAACAAATTGAAAATATTGCAAATTTCGTGTTATTTTTAAAACAAAAAGAAACACCTACAAATACATTGTCTGTTTGTGAATCATATTAGTACAATATGTGATACTTTCAGTAATTGTATATAACGCGTAAAGAAATAATTAAGAGCTAATATTCATCACTGGATATTACTACTATAATCACTACATATAACGTAAAACAAAAACCTGGAGCCAAATAATCTCAATATTTCCCCTCAGTTTTAACTCCTCAAAACGTAAATGCAAGAGCCTGAATAGACAGTGGGCTATTTGGGATGCTGTATAGTCCATTACAATATTGGTTTTGAATAGCTAAGATGGCTTGACTTGATCATCATCTCATACTTAGCTGTCTTGACTTCTCAATCACTGGTGAATGTTCGCCAACAAGATCTATTAATAGAATCGCAGTATAGAAACACAGAATGGCTACTCCACAGAAAAAGACCGTTCATGTGACAAAGCCGCTCAGCTGGTTCCACTGGCTCACTTTCTCTCTGTACACGTGCAAATTTTCTCTCTTCAGGTAATTATCGAATATTCATTTGAAAGCTACACTTATATCTAACTCTACTGCAACATTCAGTGATGCATTCTGGATTGTAACATCTTAATTATGTAAAAAATAATGTCCTTCATGTTGCCGTTTGCTATCATCATTAAAGCGACTCTACATTTCCACCAATATGGAGAAAGTGTTCCTGTCGATTCTGCCCAGATCTAACTTGATTTTCAACACTGTTATCAAATTTCCTCTCGACATCCTCTCCTCTAAGAAGAAATGCCCCAACTTCTCCAACATATTCACATGAATGAATTCCTTTACCCAAGGGACAAATCTCACAAATGTTTTCTTCATTCTTTCCAATGCAGTTACATCCTTGCTAAATTGGAGTCTCACAATTTGGCACAATTTCCCAATACTCTTGTTGAAGATGAGCCAGTGTGTAATCAAGATCAAGTGAAATTCCTTGATTTGTATTTCATGCCTCTTCTTATAAAGTTTAGAATCCTGTATTCTTTAAAAAAATGCATTCTCAAACTGCGCTGCCAGCTTTAATGATTTGTACGCATATGCCCTCAGTTATCTCTCTTCTTGGATTTTTAGAACTGTGCCCTTTATACTGTCTCTCCTTGTGCATCCTATCAAAATGTTTCACTGCACCAAATACCATCTGCTATGTGTCTTACATCCCACAAGCCAGTCTACATTTTCTTGATGTCTATCACTATCCTTCTTACAGTTCAAATTCCTCGAAGTTCTATGCCATCCACAAATTTTAAAATTATGCCTTGTATATCCAAACTTAGGTATTTAGCATGGGTCAAGAAAAGCAATGATCCCAATACTAACCTCACTGTATACCTTACTCCAGGTGGGAAACAATTGTTCACCATTACTTTCAGTCAAGGCCGATTTCATACTCTTGGTACTACGGCCTTTTACATTCCGTGGGTCTTTGATGAGAAGCCTAATATATGGCACTTTTTCAAAGAGGTAATGGCGGTGTAGTAGCAAGGCCCAGGTAATGCTCTGGCAACAGTATTTCCAATCCCATCAAAACATGGTGGCTGCATAGCTAGCACTGGTGCCTCACAAGGCCAGGGACCCAGGTTTGATCCCAGCCTGGGGTACCTGTTTGTGTGGAGTTTTGCACATTCTCCCAGTGTCTGCAGGGGTTAACTCCAGGTGCTCCGGTTTCCTCCCACAATCTAAGATGTGCAGGTTAGGAGAACTGGCCATCCTAAATTGAGGTGGCACGGTGGCTCAGTGGTTAGCACTTCTGCCTCACAGTACCAGGGACCCGGGTTCGATTCCACCCTCGGGCAACTGTCTGTGTGGAGTTGGAACATTCTCCCCGTGTCTGTGTGGGTTTCCTCCAGGTGCTCCAGTTTCCTCCCACAGTCCAAAGATGTGCAGGTGAATTGGCCATGCTAAATTGCCATTAGTCAGAGGGAAATGGGTCTGGGTGGGTTACTCTTTGGAGGGTTGGTGTGGACTTGTGGGGCCGAAGGGCCTGTTTCCACACTGTAGAGAATCTAAATTGCCCATAGTGTTTAGGGATGTATAGATTTGGTGCATTACTCAGGGGTATATGTAGAGGAATGGGTTTGGGTGGAATACTCTTCGGAGGGTCAGAGTGGACTTGTTGGGCTGAAGGGCCTGTTTCTACGCTGTAGGGATTCCAAGAAAGCAGTGGGTGGAATTTGTGGCACAGTAGTACAATTTGTGGCTCTACCTCTGTGCCAGGACACCTGGGTTCAACTCCAGTAGAGTTGGCATTGCATGGTTTCCAGAGGTGTGCAATAACATCTCTGAATGGGTTGATTCGAAAACTTTTTAAAAAATTCAATGAACAAACATAAAGCTAATTTCATGCTCATCACTACTGACACTGTCACTGACTGTTGTGAAAGGTTATCCTGTTAATTGTGAATAGGAAATCTACCGCCTTTATCAGATTTCGTGTACATGTGAATTTAGCTTCAAAGTGCCTCCTGACAGAAAAGCAAAAGCAAACCACTCCTGGCCTTGGCAGTGTACCCAAAACCCCATTAAAGAATAATATTCAAATAATCTTTCTGGAAGCCATGGTTACAAGGTTGTTGGAAGGTTGAATGGATAGGGGAGGGGGGGAAAGAACAAATACTTTCGAAAGAGGGATGCTGAAGACAAGGTTAATTAGGTTGTGAAACTAAACAACATTTGGAGATGAGCTCCATAAAATTCACTTCCTCTATTCCTCTTCACCCAGCACATCAGGATTGGGAAAAATCAAGAAAAGCTTCAAGATCACAGTCAGGAGATGAACCACAATACTGATCGCGCACAGCCATTAAATGGCAAAGGAGATTTGGAAATCATTCTATTCTCCCATTCTGTGAAAGGAACACTGCAATGAGTGTCATTACACAGTGTTATTAATGAGAGGAAAGTTATTTAGTCAATTAGCAGCTAAAAGGCTGTATTATAATGAAATACGATGAGCTTCTTACATGGTTCCCTATCAGGTCGGAGGTGTCCCCTGCAGCACTCGGAAATTCGCGCTTGGGGCTGCTGTAGTAGCGTTCAGCTTCTTTCACCTGTACCAGCTGCTCATCGAGGGCTTCTTTCTGAAGGATGAGCTTCTGAGTGTGGCCTGTTTGAACGCCAAGGTCCTTCTCCAAGGCAAGAATGACCCTGTCTTTGCTCTTTATCTCATCCATCTATAAAAGAAAGGGCCACGTAAGTCACTGTCAAAATTTCAAACCCCCATTGCTGACATTATAAAGACAAACAAAAACAAAGGAATCTCATCTTACAATGCAATTTCGAAAACTTAAACAGTGATGCTTTTTGGGTTTTCCCATTGATTTTCCACAGGAATGTTTTGAAAAACATTGGCAATTTATTCTTAAGCATGCATCTCTCACCAAGGTATCAAAATGAATCCTGATCATAATGGCTAGTTATAGTAATGTGCCCAACCTCCACCATCTACATTCTCCCTTCCACCCTGGGAAGAGATATCAGGCTCCTGTTTAACATCTATCCATAGTGACAAAGTTAAGACATGGAAGCCCTCCATTCCATGACATAACCAAATAAGGTGGATTTTTCAATTCGCTACATCAAGGAGACTGGAGAAAATGGTGGCCTAGAAATTCCATGACATCATGCCCACTGTTCAGGCACTCAATCGATATTTCATCCTCCAACATGTTGGGCTGAAAGTGGGCAACCATTGCAAGTTGCCCACTGTATTAATTTTAGACCAAAAGATTGATTCCAGGGTCTACAACTGGAATAATCTCCAAGCTTTATGTTTATGCCAATATGGGGTAAAATTAAATTAATGCCCTATTCACCTATTTTTCCACCATGTTTTGTGATAAATGTTGTTTTCTATTTACTTACAGGCACTATGAAAGTACTTAGGGAGGCAGACTACCTCAACTTAACACAGCATCCAAGAAACAAGGCCTCCAGCAATGTAGAAATGCATAAAAAATGACAACATAAATTGTGAGCTCAATGGTTATATGATTCAGTAAAATGGTGGATAGTGGGAACTGGATGGTTGATTGGGGGGGGGGGGAGCTGGTAAAAAGTTTGGGGAACTGCATCAGATGACTCCTTATCCCATTGCCATGGAGACTTCCCAGTGCTGGGGGGAGGAGGAGGAGGAGGCAACCCATGTGTTGTGATTCTGCCCATCACTCCGTGAGGCCAGGGAATGGCTTCAGGACATGCCTTTTTAACCAAGGCAGCACTTCTATGACAGGCCTGGAGGAAGAATGGAGGCCGTAAATAAGTTGGGGGAGCTGGGGGAGACATGGCGGCCACAAGAATGATGGGGAGAGATAAGGGAGCCAAAGATGAGCTGGGGAATATGGGGCGTTGTAACGGGGATGGGGGGGTGGGAAGACCGGAAACAACTGCTGGTTATTTAACTAGAAGGAGGGGAGTGAGACTGCAAGGAAAGTGGAAGTTAGAGGAAGGCTCCAAGAGAGAATTAGAATCCATACAGTGTGGAAACAGGCCCTTTGGCCCAACAAGTCCACACCAACCCCACGAAGAGTAACCCATCCACATCCATTCTTGTACCATTATCCTATATTTACCCCTGACTAATGCACCTATCCTAGGCGAAAGTGAGGACTGCAGATACTGGAGATTAGAGTCGAGATTGTGGTGCTGGAAAAGCACAGCTGGTCTGGCAGCATCCAAGGAGCAGGAGAGTTGACGTTTCGGGCAAATGCCTGATTCCTGATGTTAAGTGACAGAGGGATACTACAAAGAAGGAAAAGAGAGGGAGGCTACATGAGAGTAGGGGAACAGTACGGCTGTAAAGAAGAGAAAAGAACTTCAAATATGTCAACAAAGAAACACCTCAGCTAACTATGAACTGGAGAAAACTTGAAATCACAGCGGTAATGGATTACCTGCAAATGGATGTGGAACCTCTAGTTTAAGGCTTATGTTCAGGAGATTCTATGTCAGAAGTTAAATTAAAATGTGAGCTTGAGATTGAAGATGCAGCAAAGAGGATAGTAACTTCCTGGTTAAAATCTTCCAACATTTTACATTTGTGAAAGAAACAAATAGGTTTGGACTGCATCTATCTGGAAGGTGTGCTTAAGGGGATGGCACCTTGTGTGTGGAGATGTATCAGTTATTCAGGGAAAAAAAACTTTTTTGTTAACTTCTTCCCATTGTCTTAAGACACTTGAAACACTGTGCTGTCCACAGAAACCATGTTTACCAAGGACACTGAGGCTTTAAATTGAACCAACTGATCACAATTATTGAAAGTATTGATGAATCCTCCTAATGCTGCTTCTCTAGGTGTACAATTACTTGTTACAAATACAGGAGGTAATGCGATTGTGTTGCCAAATAAAGGATTTTATTTCTGTAAAAAGGATCCCTGAAGATCAAAATATAACCCTCAACAGGAGCCACCAGACAAAAAAAGTAACAAATTATTTTGTGCCCCAGGAACCTGCCAATCATCTGTAATTGTGCAGGGTTTGGAAGCAGCTAATAAGGAGTCTGCCTCCAGTAACATTACTAGTCTATCCCTGCCACCAGCCATGATAGATGCTGGATCCCACTTTTGTCCCAACATTAACGATCTAAATCCTGCAGTAAACCCCTGGTCCAAGTGTTTGTTTTGGGTTTAAATCAATGTTCTTCCGACTTTGAAATAAAGGCAGGGCTGACACTCCAATTCTGTCACTGGGAGGTGATGGCAAAGTGGTATTGGCAATACACATAGTGCACAGATTAATACTCTGGGATATGGATTCAACTGCCAGCATAGCAAGTGATGAAATGTAATTAAGGAAAATCTGGGAATCAGATCTAGCCTCAGTCACAGTGACTATGAAATTATCACTGAATTTCCTTAGAACCGATCTGATTCGTTATTACCATTTAGGGAAGGAAATCCTTCATCTTTACCTGGTCTGGCCTACATGTGACTCCAGATCCACAACAATGAGGTTGACTTCTACCTGCCCTTTGAAGTGGCTTAGCAAGCAACTCAAACCAAGGGCAATTAAGGATGGGCAACAAATGTGGACCCACACCCCGTGAAATATATATTTTTAAATTGGCAAGAGAAACTGACCATTCAAACTTAAATTGATGTGCTGAGATCATTCTTATCCTTTGAATAAGTTCCTTTTTCACACCAACAAGTGTTTCACCTTTGGTGCAATTACTGTACTTTATTCATTTATCTCATTTTCTAACCGCGTTCAATAAGGTTAGGAGACCTTCTTCAGAGTTGGGACCTGCCCAGCGAACACATCCAAAGTGTTGTGTAAAAGACAGTTCAAAATTTTAGTCAGATTCACAGTGGCCTGTAGCACAGTCTCTATCTAGGATTACAATCTGCCCAAGACGACTGACCCTGTGCAAGTTGCTAGGAGACCTGGTTCACTCAACCTTTGTCCAGTTCCCATCCAAAGGAATTTGAAAAGCCCACAGGGGAGTTGTTTGTCCAAAGATTATGGTGTTTCTTGAATTTCTGAATTGCACATTGGAAAATCGGACCTGATCATTCACTACATCCATCATCAATGAGAGAAGGAGATTTCCTGATAACTGAAGAGACAACTTACTTTAATGAAGACTGTGTGTGAAGAATGGAAAGTTTAAAAGATCAGGGGGTTAAAGGTTATTAGTGAAGTGATTGCAGTTAGTGAAGTGATTTTGGTTTCTGGAACTACAAGGTGCTAATTAAATTGTGGTATTATTTCTTCAGTGTATCTTCTATCTATATCCAATAGTTGCTCATAGCTCTGTATTTTAAATTCATAAATTTGACAAATTGTCTTCAAAAACAGAGAGCCAGTATTGAGCTCGAAGAACGAGAGAGAGAGAAATAGGGAACAACTTGGAGAAAAACTGGAAATGAAATTCCTGATTGCAGCAACTAACATTATAAGTGCAATCACATATTTAGAGTCTTCTGAGCAGGGAAAATGCAGGATGCACTTTGTCAGGGAGCTTGCTGGGAACTAACTTGCTGCTGCACATTCTACATTAGGAAATGACTAAATTTAAACATGTGACTTCATTGGGTGTAAATTGGGTTGAAACATCTGTTTTGTTTTAAACGATTACAACTACATTACAACAAAGGCACAAGGAGCTTGTTAGAGTTCGGTATCCCTGATTTGTTCATTAACTATTAAATGCAATACCAGACATGTGGGCATTCATTCCTGAAGTATTTCTGTCTCAGGACACAGGTGGCTGGATCTTTTCCTCAAACTGCCCAAGTAATTTCCATTTATAAATTGGCAGGGTTAACACAAGCAACCAATAGAAGCTGCCCACAGGAGTTTGAAACCCTGGCATTTTACCACCAGTCAGTGTGCACCATTTGCTCAGAGCTGTGGTGCCAATGCTCTCTGTTATTACTTATCCCTTGTTCTGGCCTGTCAGCTTGAAATGGGCCCGTGGCACAAATCCTAGTTTGCTGCAGTCATGCGATAAAAGGGCAAGTTTCAAGGGAAATTACTTCACACAATATGCCATCAGGAATCTCCTTTTCTTGTGTGTATTTGAAAAAAAGCTATAACTGCATAACAAAAATCAGGTTTCTATGGTTACCACGAGGAAATCAATTTATACTGATATTCTCTTCAGGCATCACAAGAATAAAAAGACGCGACCATGTGTTCCAAACAAAGACAGATTTGAAAGGAATCTGAAATAGCTACATTGCAAAGCGCTGTTGTGTAAATGACGCAGCAGTATCGTTCTACCGCATGGTGGTGCGAAGCTCCTTTCGTGTGTGGGTACACTTGTCACATCTTGTGTTGGCAAACTGTTACTGCGGAGGCTTGAAGCAGTTGTACAAAAGGCCAACATGACTGTCTCCCATTTTACATGCACTTCAATGATTGGAGCTACCAGCTTTCCAGTTGGGTGAGTTGCCATTTACGCCAGTTTTGGGTAATCACTGGTCATGAAGAGAAAGCTACAGCATTTTGGAACACGAATGTTTCTGATTTTCTTTTTTCACATTGGGATTATGATTCATTGTAAATTGCGAATGGGCAGTTGGACAGTTGCAAAGAGGTCTGGGCTTTAGAATCCCATTGCCAACTTCAGCCAAGGCTTTCCAACCTTGTGCTGTTGACACTGAACAACATGTGACCAGTCTGCTATGGAATCAATATTTACTGTGGAAAAGGACATGGAAGATATAGAATGTAGAGAAACAGATGGTGACATCTTGAAAAATATCCATATTATAGAGGAGGATGAGATGGATGTCTTGAAACACATGAAAGTGAATAAATGCAGATGACACCAAATTTGAGGTGTAGTGGACAGCAAAGAGGGTTACCTCGGATTACAATGGGATCTTGATCAGATGGGCCAATAGGCTGAGAAGTGGCAGGTGGAGTTTAATTTAGATAAATGTGAGATGTTGCATTTTGGGAAAGCAAATCTTAGCAGGACTTATACGCTTAATGGTAAGGTCCTAGGGAGTGTTGCTGAACAAAGAGACCTTGGAGTGCAGGTTCATAGCTCCTTGAAAGTGGAGTCACAGGTAGACAGGATAGTGAAGAAGGTGTTTGGTATGCTTTCCTTTATTGGTCAGAGTATTGAGTACAGGAGTTGGGAGGTCATGTTGCGGCTATACAGGACATTGGTTAGGCCACTGTTGGAATATTGCGTGCAATTCTGGTCTCCTTCCTATCAGAAAGATGTTGTGAAACTTGAAAGGGTTCAGAAAAGATTTACAAGGATGTTGCCAGGGTTGGAGGATTTGAGCTGTAGGGACAGGTTGAATAGGCTAATGCTGTTTTCCGTGGAGTGACAGAGGGTGAGGGGTGACCTTATAGAGGTTCATAAAATCATGAGGGGCATGGATAGGAAAAATAGACAAAGTATTTTCCTTGGGATGGGAGAGTCCGGAACTAGAGGGCATAGGTTTAGGGTGAGAAGGGAAAGATATAGAAGAGACCTAAGGGGCAACCTTTGCACGCAGAGGGTGGTACGTGTATGGAATGAGCTGCCAGAGGAAGTGGTGGAGGCTGGTACAATTACAGCATTTAAAAGGCATCTGAATGGGTATATGAAGAGGAAGTGTTTGGAGGGATCTGGGCTGGGTGCTGGCAGGTGGAATTAGATTGGGTTGGGATATCTGGTCGGCATGGACAAGTTGGACCAAAGGGTCTGTTTCCGTGCTGGACATCTCTATGACCTCAATCTTAATTCTCTTTTCTGCAGAATGCAGGCCCTTGCTGAGTCTGGCAAAAGCACTCCCAATCAGTACAGTATAACAGAGTGAGGTTTCTATTATTGTGTTGCTTGTTGTATGCTGCTATTCATGAAGAGCTAATGACTAATGGAGGAAGGGAAAGGAGACCAATGGCAATCAGGCCAAATTCCTGATTAAAGGAGGTGACACAGACAAATTCCCAAACATTTGTCAGGGAAGGGCTCATGGACAGTGCTATGTAACTGCTGTGTGGCCCTGTAAGACTTTGCTTTGATAATTTTGCTGCTAGTGTTTCACAACAGAATAATATATTAATAATATTAATATTATAAGAAAAATATATTCAGCTAATTCTCCATTGAGAATCCTGGAGAAACTCAGCAGGTCTGGCAGCTTCTGTAGAGAGAGGAAAACAGAGTTAGTATTTCTGGCCAGATATGGTTCTTCTTCAGAACGGATTCCGAAGAACAGTCTAAGGAAATTCTGAAGAAGTCACACTGGACTTGAACTATGAAAGGTGATCTCATTGCACCATATAAGATACTGAGAGAGCTTGACAGGCTAGACGCTGACAAATGCTTCCTGTTGTGGGAGAGTTGAAAATTAGGGGCCCAGTTTCAAAATAAATGGTCTCCCATTTAAGGTAGAGAGGAGAAGGAATTTCTTCACTCAGAAAGTCATTAGTCTTTGGAATTATCTTCCCACAGAGAGTAATAGGGTCTGGAATGTTGAATACATTGAAGAATAAATAAGCAGATTTCTAATCAACAATGCTTGTACCCTTGACACTGAACAACACATAACCAGTCGTGAGTAGACCTCAATCTTAATTCTCTTGGTTAAGATTTACAGAAAAGAGGCAAGTGTGCAAGTCGCAGTCAGAGCAGTTGTGATCATATTGAATGGCAAAGCAGGTCGATGGACTGAATGGTTTACTGCTGGCCTTAATCCTGATGATCACACATGGCAGGAGAGAGAATCA
The DNA here is from genome assembly GCF_020745735.1 of Hemiscyllium ocellatum. Taxonomy (NCBI): domain Eukaryota; kingdom Metazoa; phylum Chordata; class Chondrichthyes; order Orectolobiformes; family Hemiscylliidae; genus Hemiscyllium; species Hemiscyllium ocellatum. The sequence continues at coordinate 27,769,637 of NC_083436.1, read as the reverse complement.
TTATGCTTGTTCATACCTTCTCTGCCTCATGCTATTCTTGAGCAATGAACAGCAGGAAAGCAAATCAAATTGAACACTTTGTGAAAAACGTAGCTCTCAGAGCTAACCTGACACACGTCCAGTCTCTGATGCACAACAGAGACTAATCCAGCATTCACTCAGTGAAAATGTAAAGGATTGAATTTACGCTCTCATTTGTACACTTGTATTTGTCATTTTAGAGAAATGATTGTTACAACACCTGCTTTGTTGTTTAATTTTCAGTAGTTAGTTAATTCTGAATCTTCCACCACCTCAAAAACTAAGGTTTTACAACATAAATGCACTTGTATTCTACTTTAATAATCTTTGGAATCACATTCCCTTTTCTTAAAAATTAGTTTCATTGTGCAGAGATTTGTGCATGTCTAGATTTAAGGGCAAACTATCCAAATTATCTTTCTTGGCACCGATGTTCCCTCGACTACAGAGAGATCAGACAGTAGCGCTTGTAGCCTTTCTGAATTTTAAAGCTGCCAAACTTTTCAACTGGGAAGTTTAAAGGAGTTGTGAATCAGACACACTGATTACATTAGCTCTATTCCCATCAAGTAAAATTCAGCATTAGGACTGCCAGCTTGTAAAATTTATCCTGAAAATCTATGATAAACCCATCCACTTAAAGAAATTAATTATGCTTTTATTATTATCTTTTCATTATTTTGATGGGTAGAAATATAGCTGAACTTTGACAGCTACCAACGTGGGGCTGAGTTTCTATGCCAACTGCTGCACATATTGTCAGGTCTTTGTTTAATTCAGAAAATCATCAGCATGTAAGGAAGAAAGCTTGGGAGATGACATGAGATTATCTTCAGTTAAAATGCCCCCTGTATCATGTTTCTCAGGACAGTTTCTTGCTTCTTAAGTGGAGCTGGAGTGATAAATTGCTTCTAGAATCAATGGCAATCTAAAGTTAGTGTTTATAAACCAGTGGACTCCCTCTTTTGTCACAAAGCTGGTCCTTTCTCTAAAAGCTCTTCCTTTTCTCAACGATACTGCATCATTGCAATTTTTAAGAGGGGTCGTAAAACAGTCTGGGCTCCCAATTCGCTGGGTTGGTACAGAGATGAAAAGGGTATTGGGAGGCCAATTTGTTTATACATAAACAGATGAGACTAGGCTACAGCTTTCATGTTTTAGAAGTAACCTGTATAATGAAAGGGGAATGGTCAGTACTGAAACCTACAACTGTACAAAACTGGTGCGGTCGCACCTGGAGTATTATGTACAGTTCTGGTCACCACATTATAGGGAGGATGTGGAAAGGGTGCAGAGGAGACTTACTAAGGTGTTGCCTGGTATGGAGAGAAAATCTTATGAGGAAAGGCTGAGGGACTTGAAGCTGTTTTTGTGAGACAGAAGAAGGTTGAGTTGTGACTTAATTGAGACATATAAGATAATGAGAGGGTTAGATAGGGTGGATAGTGAGAGCGTTTTTCCTCAGGTGGTGATGGCTAGCACGAGGGGGCATAGCTTTAAACTGAGGGGTGATAGATATAGGACAGATGTCAGAGGTAATTTCTTTACTCAAAGTAGTAGGGGTGTGGAACACAACGTCTGCAACAGTAGTAGACTCACCAACTTTAAGGGCATTTCAGTGGTCATTGGATAAACATATGGATGAAAATGGAATGGTGTAGGATAGATAGGTTTCAGATCGGTTCCACAGGTCAGCGCAACATCGAGGCCCAAAGGCCCTGCGCTGCGCTGTAATGTTCTAAATGCGAAGGGTGATAATAACACACATGCGAATTAATTACTGAGCATTGATAGTGGAGGGAATGATTGTTGAAGTTGATAGATAACAGGAGCAAGGCTTTGTCTTGGATGGTGCTGAGCTTCTTGTATGTTTTTGGAATAGCACTCATCCGGGCAACTGTAGTTTAGGCCATCACATTCCCAACTTATGGACAGGCTCTTGTGAAGTCAAAAGGTGAGTGAGTCATTCCCATCAGGATTCTTGATCTCTGACATGTTGTAGCCACTGTCTTTATATTGTTATTATCCCATCAATTTAATGCTGGATAAGTCAAACCTCACATTGAAATCTGGCTTGATAGACCATGTTTTGCTATAGCTTCAATGAGTTGGTCTCTCATTGACCTATAAACACACAGCGTTGCAAAATTTGTGTTAACAATAGAACAGAAGTGTTTTAACAAACAAAAGGAATAAACTAAACTATTTATTTATAGCAGCAATACAAAGATATTTTAAACACAGGGTAGAAGTATAGTCCCATTAATTCCAAACAGTCCTTTATAAATTCCAAACAAAACATCCCTTATACAATACCCAAAAGTAACTCTTTTTCAGTGCCCCCACAAGGGATATTTTTTTCATTCAGTCTCAATAACACTAAGATAATTGTGACTCTAACTTCTAAGTTGAAAACATTGATAGCTTCTGCCTGGAACTATCATGTCAGTACACCTGAGTTTAAATGTGCTCAGCCTCAAGTAACACTTTTAGGGCTTTATTCCAACACTTCTGGTTTTAGTGTCTCATTAATTCCTTACTGTCAGGTAACATTTGAAGGATACTGCAGAATTGGATAAAAAAAATAATAAACCTCAGATTTTTGCGACAGAGAATGCTTTCGTCCATGTGCAGTGAGTAGATGAAAGGATTGAAAACGTTAATATTGTGTTCATGTGAACCATTAAAGAAAATTTGGATGAATAATTGGAAGAGAACTCATTAAAAAGATTTACGAGGGGTATCTATGGTTTAATGCTACCCTGGATTATACACATGCCTGAGTAAGGATGTGTAACGTGTCAGATGGGATCAGATAAATGCTCTGGTATTGCTATCATTTACCTTAAGATTAGTGATTATTGGACATTTCTGAAGAAACTATTCTTTTTTTCCTAGTGTTCTATGCTAGAAGGGTTTACCTGAAATAAGTGTCATGAAAGGATCTGATGAATTAGATGATGTTTCTCAATCACATTTTCCATGTACTGCCCTGTCCTTTTACTGTATGTACTTTATTCCATTTTTATCCAACACTCATTTATTGTTGATTACAACAAGAAATTGTATTTACATAGCACCATTACAGAATATAAATACGGATGGCAAATGGATTGCTGGCTTTTATTTCAAAGGGAATGGAGTCTAAGAATAGGGAAATCTTGATAAAACCATACAAGGCACTAGTCAGACCACTGACTAGTGAGAACACTGTGAACAGTTTAGGTCCCCTAAGGATAGATACACTGGCATTGGAGGCAGTCCAGAGAAGGTTCACAAGGTATGGAGGGATTTTTTTTTAATGAAGCGAGGCTGAAACATATAATATCCTTAAGGGACTTCACAGAGTAGATGTAGAAAGGTTGTTTCCTTTTGAAGGAGAGTCTAGGGGCAAAGAAAATAATTTCAAAGAGCTACCTAGTTACGATAGAGATGAGGAGGATTTTTTTCTTCCATAAGCTAGTGAATCTGTAGAATCCCTTACAGCAGAGGGCTGCGGATACAGGGCCATTAAGTATATTCAAGGCTGAAAGAGATTGATTTTCGATCAGGTAAGAAGAACAAGTGGTCTGGGGAAAGAGCAGAAAAATGGAGTTGTGGATTATCAGATTAGCCATGATCTCACTGAATGGCTGAACAGACTCGATAGCTGAACAGCCTACTTCTGCTCCTCTGTCAAATGGTCTTACATCACCTACACCCCAACCCCAACCCCCCCCCCCCCAACTAAGAAATAAGAAATAGAAGTGAATTCCGATTTAAAGGAAGAGATATTAACGAGGAACCAAAAACCAGATTCAATAATACATTTAAAGAGCATTTTATGATCCATAAAATGAATCATGGAATAGTTACAACACAGAAGGAGGCCATTTAGCCCATCGAGTACGTGCTGTTTCTGTGCCAGCGTAATTAAGTCTAATTTCCCTTCCCTTTCCCTGAATCATCAGTATACATTTATTGTCTATTTGTAAAGAAAGCTAATCTGTCTTTAAAATGGATACATTCAATCACAAGGGAATTTTTGAAACTCAATGAAGATTTCTGAGAGTAAACAGAAATCCAATGACATTGGCTTCTCAGGGGTCAGGTGGGTTTAATAACTCCTCCTACCTCACCAAAAATTTGTTAGAATGACTGCCATCCACGTTAATGACTGAGAAAGTTAATAAGGTAATTAACTCAATGAAAAGATAATGGTGAGTTTATGACCCAGACTGAAGCTAACCCAATACCTAATGTAGGATCAAGGTTCAACAATCTGGGATAGCAGCTCGTTTCAATTTTCAAACTGTTCAGCTTTCTGGCTATCAGTATGCATTGGGAGCAGAGATTTCAGAAGCATCACTGATCATCAACAGGGAGGCAGAGAGAGTTAGCCAGAAATACTGTATTGAACGAGGCTACCAAAAGACAACACTTGCAGTGCTGTGAAAGTGAAACAAAGGACCACCTCTATCATGTTGATCATTTTCTTCTCTACAAGAACATGTGAGCTTCTGCAATTCAAGAGAAGAGGTGGAAGGACTTCGGGAGGAAATTCTAGAGCATGAGGGTGTGGTAGTTGGAGGTACAGCCTCAAATTAAGGGGCAAAGATTAAGGGATGCACATATGGATCAGAAACAGAAAATTCTGGGGTGGGTGCAGAGATTATATGCATAGAAATGGTTAAAAGGATACAGAATGGGCAATAATAACAGGATTTAAGGAGGATGGGAACTTTAGGTTGGAGGTATTACTGGTCTGGCAATCCAAACAAGTGAATGGAAATAGGATTCTTTGGAGATTGGGATGTGATGCAGCATAAGATTAAGGTCGTAGAGTGTTGGATGAACTGAAGTTTACTGGAATGTGGGAGCCCAACCAGAAAAGCTGGTTGGAAAACCACTGTGATAGATGTTCTGCAGGTGACAAAGACATGAATGAGGGTTTCAGCAGAAGATAACTGAGGCAAAAACATCTCAAGTCACAGAGAAAACCATCATCTATGATACAAATTGTAATCATAAGGTCTAGATTTAATGGCCAATCATCACAGTTATAGCACAAAGAAAGAAAAGATAAAATGGTGTTCACTCTTGAGTAAGAGTTGGTAACATATAATTCCTATCAACTAGAGATGGGAGAGATGTTTCAAATGGAAAGTTTTCTCCTCAGCTTTCCCTTGAAGAGCAAAGTCACAAAAGGATTGGGAGTGAGAGGGATAGAGGCAACACAAAACCAGTGACATGTACGGCAACTAATCTACCAGGAAACTAAGCATTTCAAACCATAGTGTAGATAACGGTGGCAATATGGGAGCATAACAAGATTGTATATGTTTTTATTAGAAGTGCATCAATTGAACCACCACTGAAATTAGATAAATTAAACTCTCATTGTGAAAATATTAATACTATTAAAATTGTCCATAAAAAAATCTATTTACTATTTATTTCATTTCATTGTCAACACCAAAGCTCCGACCTAGAGGTGTAAAATCAACTTTGTGTCATAAGCAAAAGTCAAAGTGGTGTTTCTCAGTACTCCACTGCACAAGTTCCATATTCTTAAAATATGCTTATCTAAATTGAAATAAAGTTGTTATTGTTCCCTGCATTCACCCAAATGTAACTTTCCTGTTCCTTGGGGCGTATAATTTCTGCAAAAGTGGAGAAAATTGCAGATTTTCATCAATGAACAATAAACCATTTCCTGTCACAGCTGGGCTAACTAAATAGTTTTACCTATGTAAACCATCAGACCCTGACCTAGATCCTCTGGACAATTCCCTTTGGCTTAAATCTTGAATGAGCTTGACTGAATACTTTTCACTGCTGTATACTAATCTCATTCGATAAACCTCAATCTTCTATTAATGAAGTCAGTGAGTTAGAGAACAAGGATTACTGATGTTACAAAATAAAAATCATTACAAGCTTGTCCTCTCGGCAAAGTGGATTAAACCTTTGATTCTTTACTATTGAACTTATCCCCTTGGGTACCATGAAATAAGTATTAAGTGTGATGTTTAGGCTATAAACAGTAAAATATTTCACCTTCTGGCTGAAGAAGCATCCTCCAGTGTACAAATATTATTTTGGGTTCGAAGACAACATGTGATTTGCAGAGTTAGAATTATTTCTCCTTATTTACCTTTTCTATTATGCAGCCTTGGCACAAATGCAAGCTTTTTTTACAATTTATAATATGTCTCAGACCCTAACAAGTCTATAACAAGTCCACCTTGATGACTCACTCTCCTGGCCCCTGATACATTGGGAAGAGCAATTCACTGGTTTTCTTGTGCCTACAAGACACAGAAAGGCAATACTAAGGTGAATTCAAATTGTACCTCATCAAAACTGCTGGGAAATCAACAATAACAGCCTAGAATTACATGACACCTTTAACATAATGAAACATCCCTAAATGCATTATGAAACAAAATTGAACACCGAGTCACATAAGAAGATGTTAAGTCAGGTGATCAATCCCTGACCAGGTGACCAGGTGATCAGGCCCTTCAGCCCATCAAGACCGTGCTGACACATAATGCCTTTCTCAACTAAACACCTTTCACCTCTGTGTAGTCTGCATCTCTCTATTCCCTTTCTATTCATATATCTGTCAAGATGCCTAACATTGCTGTTGTTTCTACCTACATCACTTCCTCTGGCAGCACATTCCTGGCACTTACCATCTTCTGTGTAAAAAAAAAGTGCTTCTTACATTTCCTTTAAACTTACCCATTTTGCCTTAAATCTATGTCTTCAAGTAATTGACATTTCTACCCTGGGAAAAAGACTCTGACTATTTATTCTATCCTTGCCTCTCATAATTTTGTAAATCTCTATCAGGTTACCCTCATTCTTCAATGTTTAAGTGAAAACAAACAAAGTTTGTTCAATCTCTCCTCATATCTAACACCTTCCAAACTAGACAACATCCTGGTAAACCATTTCAGTACCCTCTGCAAACCTTCCACATCATTCTGGCAGTGTGGTGACCAGAACCATATACAATATTCCAAATGTGGCCTCGCTAAAATTCTATACAGCTGCAACATGACTTGTTAATTTTTAATCTTTATGCCCCAAACAATGAAGGCAAGCAACCATTTGCCCTCTTGACCACTTACTCACTTGTTTTACCACAGGCTTGAGGCCTAGATCCCTCAGTATGTGATGCTCGGAAGGGTTCTGCCATTTACTGTATACTTCCCTCCTGCATTAGATTTCCAAAATGCATCACTTTGCATTTGTCCCAATTAAACTCCATCTTAAAGCAGAAATTGAGACAGAAAGGATTCTAGGGCTCTGGACCCAGGCAACTGAATGTACAACCACCAACAGTGGGACCATTAGGATTGGGAATATGCAAGAGGACAGAATTAGAAAAAACATTGATGTCTTGGAAGGTTGTGGGATAGAGGAAATTGTAGATGTCAGAAGAGGCAAACCTACAGGAAAACTAGAAAACGAGGAGTACAGTTATGAAATGAAGGCATTGCTTGGCGAGGAGCCAAGGTAGTTTGTGAGCACACAGGTCTTAGCAGAATTACGACATGTGCAGCAAAGTGTTGGATGACATCAAGCTTACAGAGACTAGACAATGGGAAATCAAAGAAGAATTCTTTTGGTGTAGTCAAATCTAGAGGTAACAAAGGTAGGGGAGAGGGTTTCAACAACAGATGAATTGATACAGGGGCCAATGTTATCGTGGAAGGAATCAAGGGACTTCAAGGTGGCATGAGCATTAGGTCAGAAGCTTGTTCCAGAATCCCTAGATAAAGACCCACTTTGTACGAACATCAAAGAAAATGCCTTTCAAAAATGCTGGGGATGCTTGCTTAGGATGTCAGCAGGAAACAAAAGTCTGAAACAAAATGTTGGGGGAAGCAAATCTGGTAGCAGCTGTGAAGAGAAAAACTAAGTTAACATGTGGAGTTTGATATAATGCTTCTTCGGCACTGATTCTGAAGAATAAGAACCAGTTTTGAAAAGAAGAATCAAATTAGACTCAAAACATTAACCCCCATTCCTCTCTCCATAGATGCTGCTAGATATGCTAAATATCATCAGAGTTTTCTGTGTTTGCTTCGGATTTCCTGCATCCGCAGTATTTTGCTTTTATTTTAATAAAACTAATGTTCATTCCACATTATTTCTTTCTATCTGATGGCTTGTTTGTTTTCTTTCTCCTCTGGTTCTTTTCATTTGTGCTTTATTGATTCTGGAGTTATGGACATCACTGGCAAGGCCAGCCCACCTCCAGGTGGCCTTGAGAGATTGGTGGTGGGTCTTGATGAACCATTGCAGTCCATGTGGTGAATGTACTAATTAAGCAGGTTGATCTGCCTTGGAACAATCCTGAGTGTTATTGGAACAGGTCCCAATCAAGCAACTGGACAGAATTCCAACACACTCCTGACTTATATCTTGTAGATGGCCAACAGGTTTTGGGGAATCAGCAGATGAGGCACTTGCTGCAGAATTCCCAGCCTCTGGCCTGCTTTAGTAGCTGCAATATTTATATACTTCCTAGTCGAGGCTGACCCCCAGGACATTGATGCTACTGGATTCAGCAATGGTTATTTGAGTGAATGTCACTGGAGGTATTACATTCTCACTCAGCGGAGATAGTTATTACCTACCTTCCTATATTGCACTTATTTCTCACTAGTTTCCTTTCTAGATATTTCTAATCAGCCCTAATTACACAACTCTGGAGCAGATGGGACTTGAATCCAGTCCTCCAGCTCAGATGTAAGAACATTACTACCGATTAGTGGGCGGCACGGTGGCTCAGTGGTTAGCACTGCTGCCTCGCAGCGCCAGAGACCCGGGTTCAATTCCTGCCTCAGGTGACTGTCTGTGTGGAGTTTGCATGTTCTCCCTGTGTCTGCGTGGGTTTCCTCTGGGTGCTCCGGTTTCCTCCCACAATCCAAAAATGTGCAGGTTAGGTGAATTGGCCATGCTAAATTGCCCGTAGTGTTAGGTGTAGGGGAATGGGTCTGGGTGGGTTGCGCTTCAGCGGGTCGGTGTGGACTTGTTGGGCTGAAGGGCTTGTTTCCACACTGCAAATAATCTAATCTAAAAAGTTATAGGTGCATGTTTTAAAAATAAAAGCCCTATAGTGCGGGTGCAGGCCATTCGAGTCCACACCAATCCTCCAAAGAGCAGCCCACCTAGACCCATCCCCTATCTTACCCCGCGTTTCCCATGGTTAACCCATCTATTCTGCACATTATGGGCAATTTTCCATATCCAATTCTCCTAACCTGTATATCATTGGACTGTGGGAGGAAACTGGTGCAGCCGGAGGAAGTCCATGAAAACATGGGGAGAACATGCAAACTCCACACAGGCAGTTACCCTAGGGTGGAATCAAACCTGGATCCCTAGCACTGTCAGGCAGCAGTGCTAACCACTGAGCCACCGTGCTGCCCCATTGTTTTGGTGAAACTGGCTGGTTACTGATGAAAAAATAGCACTGATGCCATTACCTTTGTTTGTTCTTTTGATAAATCATGAGAATAGTACAATGTCTTTGAATGTAAATGTATAATTGTTTAAGCAAGGATTATGGATTAAAAAGGAGCAGATTGCACCAGTATTTCTAATATTTATTATGTTAATACTCAGAAAACAATGACATTGCAAAAGAAAATTACTCACAATATTAAAAGGTGATGATTTGGAGATGTCGGTGTTGGACTGCGGTATACAAAGTTAAAAGTCACATAACATCAGGTTGTAGCACTAGCTTCCAATTAAACCTGTTGGACTATAACGCTTGGTGTTGTGTGATCTTTAACTATTAAAAAGTGCGACCTTTTCATTAACAATCCTTCATAACAGTCTGTAGGTAATAAGTAATTACGTGTTTAATGACAAGATTGGATTCTAATGATTTGCAGGCCCTCTAAACCCTGGCTGTTGAAAACATAACTCAAAGACTGTGGCGCTGCTGCTCAATCAATATCCTTAATTATTTTGCTGTTGATTCAGCTAGGTTATCTATCATAGAAGTTAAAGCACAAACATTTCATGAAACATGTGGTAAGCAATTAAACTAAAATATTCTGGTCAAATTTGACCCTTCCTATATGTCTGTAAACTTTTCCAGCAGGAAAACATCTCACATAGAAGCAAAATACTGCAGATACTGAAAACCTGAAATAAAAACAGAAAATGCCAGAGAAATTTATCAGAGGTGTGACAGCATCTGTGGAGAGAGAAACAGAGTTCCAAGTCTGATATGTCTCTCTCTGTAGGAATGACCTTTATCTTCCAGTTGCTTGCCATTCCAATAAACCACCACGCTCCCATGTCAACATTTCTGAACTGGTCCATCTACATTATTCCAATGCAGCTCAGTGCAAGCTGGAGGAACATCTAACCATGTTCCACTTCAGCACTTTATAGCATCCATGGCTCAATACTGAATCCCACAACTTCAGAGCATGATCTCTGAAACTTTGAAACATTTTTCAAACAATCCCTCCTTCCGCTTGCACCTCCAGCCCTCCCCACCCCCACCGATCAAACACGCACATGCATCTTGTTTACCTTCCTCAGCAAAGTGAACCAATTTTCTTCTTTTCACACCTTCATTTTTTCACTTTTTTACATCTCTATTTTCCATTGGCAAGCCCTTTGTCTTTGGCTCTGCGCTCCTTATCAAAATACTCCACTTGCTCCTGCTCCCCTACATAAATAACACACTTTTCTAACCACTTCCAGTTCTGATAAAGCCATACCAGATAAAAAGCACTAACTCCCTTTCTCTTTCCACAGATGCTGTTGAACCTAATGAATTTCTGCAGCACTTCCTGTTTCTATTGCATAGCATCTCAGTCTCCGCACTAAAACTGTCCAATTCTCTGACTCTAGGACCCAGTCTTCATGCCCATGATATCCCCACTAAAAAGTAGGAAACTGCAATTGTCTTATTGTTGAAATGAGGATGCCTCCTGAGCTCCTGGGCTGCAATTTTTTGCAGGGCTCAGTACAGCACATTGCAGGGCATTCTGATCCCTTGTGATCTAAATGCTCACCAGCAGGTTATAGGGACTATGCAACAACAGCCCCACCTCATTGGATAGCAGGGAAGGTTAAAGGTTAAGGATTTAAGTGGGTCTTTATTCTGGCTTGCAATCCCTCATTAATGTGCAGAACAATTGAATGAAAGGTTCAGTTATGGATTGTTAATGTTTACAAGTGAATATTATGATTAGACAAACATTTTCAATGTAAGTTTATCAAGCTCGTTTTTTGTTTTATTGTGCCTCCCTCAAGCTCGTTGATATGTTTTCGACATGAAGATTTCATGTAAGTGAAACTTCTCATGAGCAACACCAACAGAGTTGACTCCAACCAATGTAGTCTCCTGACAAGAGATGTGTGTTAAATCCCATAAAGAGGGCCCCTTCTCTTAAAATCTTGCAGCACGGTGGCTCAGTGGTTAGCACTGCTGCCTCACAGCACCAGGGTCCCAGGTTCAATACAGCCTCAAGTGACTGTCTGTGTGGAATTTGCACATTCTCCCCTTGTTTGTGTGGGTTTCCCCGGGTGCTCCGGTTTCCTCCCACAGTCCAAAGATGTGCGGGTCAGGTGAATGGGCCATGCTAAATTGCCCATAGTGTTCGGTGCATTAGTCAGAGGGAAATGCTTCTGGGTGGGTTACTCTTCGGAGGGTCAGTGTGGACTGGTTGGGCTGGAGGGCCTGTTTCCACATTGTAGGGAATCTAATAAATGTTTATGCTGGGATAGACACCATTACATAAATGATGGAAAATGTTAAATCCAAAATCAAATTGTCCTATGTATTTTAGAATAGTCAAGTGCCCTCTTCATTTCAAGAGGGAAAGGGACTTACAGTTATCCCAACTGATTTGAGAAAAAAGACTGCATGGAGTATTAACAAAATTAGATTTTACAGAACACCTCGACACCTGAACTACTGTGTAAAGCTCACATGCAAAGGTCACTCACTTGACTGTGGAATAAACTGTGGGGTGGCACGGTGGCTCAGTGGTGAGCACTACTGCCTCACAGTGCCAGGAACCCAGGTACAATTCTAGCCTCAGGCGTCTGTCTGTGTAGAGTTTGCACATTCTCCCTGTGGGCTTCCTCTCACAACCACAAAGATGTGCAGGTTAAGTGAACTGGCCAAGCTAAATTGCCCACAGTAAATATAGGGTAGGGTAATGGGTCTGGGTGAGTTACTCTTCAGAGGGTTGGTGTGGACTTGTTGGGCTGAAGGGCCTGTGTCCACACTGTAGGGATTCTATTCCATTAGAAAATGTTTCTGTAACTGTTTTATGAATGCCACAATGTCTTAGGTCTTTGAAAATTCAAGGACATGAAGCAGGCATCACAGTGCTACCATTTTAATCACTTACTGTCATACACCTCCAGCACTCCAGTTTACAGCATTCTGTCTGTTAAAAATACATGTAACACCTATCATCTCTTCTCACAGAATTAGCCAATTGTCACTGAACTGACTATTGCAACATTTCCAAAATAAACTCAATCCCTCCTGCACCTCGAACTGTGTATGGTATCACTCCCTTAGTCCTTTCTACCCTTCTACTTTTAAAATCTGAGTTCAGCAACACTAAAATTTCCTCCATGTCTCAGCTCCTCTTTTTGCACTTTTTAACCATGTTGCTGTTATAGTCAGGTCAGTAAATAACATGAGGTGTCTACAGATGTCTGAAATGGTGGGAACGCCAATATGAAAATGCAGTGGAAATGAAGGAACTAAACAGGAAAGACAGAAATATCCTCAACCACTTGATGAAGATGCAGCAGTTCAAAAGCTAGTGCTTCCAAATAAACCTGCTGGACAATAACCTGATGTTGTCAAATTATAGTAATCTACACTTAGTCCATAGCCAAATGCCTCGACATTTGAAGGAAACACCATAAATACCCGAGAAAGGAACCAACATCTAAGAATTCTAATGTGTAATTCTATTAACATGAAAATGATATCTTGCCCTAAGGACCTATTTAAGTCTACAAATTACCATGGTGCTGAAAGCATAGTAATTGGCCTCACTAAGAACTCCAGAACGTACACATTTCTTCATAATAAATACAGGGAGCTGCAGCTATTACACTTAAATTCCACACAAAGTGACTATCAATGAATACAACATGAAGCATTCTCTTACAATGAGTCAGGGCTGCGACTGCTTGTTGCTATGTTTACAAGAGTTTTCATATTCTTTTGGAATGTTAGCTGGTTAATTTAGGAATTAGTTTGTCATTTTTATTTACTCCATGATGCGTTTAGTTTAAACCTCTCAGAAACATAACACATATGGATCCACAAAGTCATCAGACTTCACGGATCATCTACAAGACTTGAGCTGCACTCTAAAAGGTTAAAAATGAGACTGATTTCACAAATGTACTTCTGAGATCACTTCTATAGTTTTAAGGTTAGAATTGACACATTAAACGTTACTGAAAAATGTGAATGAATGTACCAGAAAAAAGGAGGGAACAAAGCTAAGAAATGTCAATAAAAAGAAGCATTTGTAAGTTTTTTTTACACTTGCACCTCTTGAGTCAATACATCACTGCTGTACTTTTAATTTTACTGTCGCTAATGTGCTGCAGAACCCTCAGGGAGATTTCTGCTTCATGCACCAATCACTGGAAATGTATGCTTGGAAATTAATTTCAGTTGACAGAAAATCGGGGGCTTTTCCGGTAATGTACTCCTGGAGTGCACTGGGAGTACTGAGATGAAATAATCGTCCTTCACGTTCTCCTGCGAATTCAGCTTTCAACTGAACCTGGCCTTGAAATGACTGTAGGTTTCTGATCATATTATAGCAGTCATCAGACAATTAGCAGGTCATAGGAATTAACTGTCTGTATATGCTGCATGGAATATTGCATGTTCAGTTCACACCAAAGTGGTGAGCAAATTTATAGATTGAAATCATGAAATCATTTAATATTTTGTGTTTTTGAATCACCTGAGCTGACTGAGACCAGGATGACTCCACACTACTGTGGAAGAATATTAAGACATCAATAAACCCTGCATTTAATTAATACTTTGTGACACAATGTACTGCACAAATAATAACTTGCGAAGAGCACTCATTGGTCCATAGGCAAATAGGTGTGTCCTTGCATTTATATGTAGAGGTATCTTGGCATGTATTTCCTATTAATAGCACTAAAAATACGTTCAAACTATTGTTGAGTGTATCTTTCTGACAACCAACTCCAACTAACTGACCTAGTAAAAAAAATGGCATTTTTTGCTTCTCAGGGATTGGTTTCAGGGATGTCTTCAAAGCATTCCTGAAAAAATCAAACATCTGAGCCAGCTTGTGGGAATTCCAGCTTGCAACTGACTACAATGGAGAAGATTCATTTTGAGAAAGGTACCAAAGACATCGAGAGACTTGGTCAGGAGAACATAGAGGTGGCCGAGCTATTGGAGAAAGTGAACAAATTTTCACACAATCCACTTCCTGAGCTTTAAAGCACCACCTTCCCCAAATGTGGCAGAGTCCACAGATCACTCCTTGGACCTGTCAGTCATCTATTGAAGCCATCATGGAAACAAGTCATTCATGATTGCTAGGGCTGCCTAAGAATAGACTTTTATCCACCTTTTAACTGGCGTGACCCTAATATGACACTGCAATTGGTAGATCAATCCTAGGTTGATCTTCTTCTTGCGGACGGAATCAGAGACTTCAGTATAGAGTTTCCATCCATTGGCCCACCCATATACATGGACTGCTGACCATTACCTATAAGGGAGGACGTCAGACACAAAGAGATCAGACATCAGACACTGCTGCCAAAGAAGGAAGTACAAGCAGTTCTGCAGCACCAGGAGTGTGAGGACTGATAAACAGGGCAAAACAGGTGCAAAAATCTTTTTAAGATTTAGAAGGTTTTCCATGAAGCACAAGGCCACTTAAAATAGAAGAGAATTGCCCACTTGATCCACTTTGCCTCACAGTTTCCTTAGAGAACAGTAGACGGATGGGAGAACTGCTAGAAAGTTTCAAGATTATCATGGGGTTTAGGTAGGGTAATAAATGGTTCCACTTACAGTTGAGACCAGAATTGGGAACCATTAATATACAGTGGTCACTAATAAATCTAGTAGGGAATTGAATAGATCTATTTTTACCCAGATACTGACTAGAAAGTTAAACACTGTCATGAAGAGTAGTCGAGACACACTGTGCAGCTATGTTTAAGGGGAAGCTGATAAATAGGAGGAAAAATGAATTGGAAGCACATGTCGATGGGGTTAGACCCAAAGTAGCTCTTGTGGTATATAAACCTGCATAAAATTACATAATACTTTACAGTGCACACAGTACACAGATCCTATCACCGTTCTCCTTTCTTTGCTGGTTTGGTGGCTGGTTCCTTCACCCCACCTGAACCTCACCATTTACACGGTGTCTAGGACAGTGAACAGGCAGCCAGCAGTCTCCTCTGCTTGGGTGGACAAGTCAAACCCCAGTCATTAAGGCAATGGACGTAAGCCTTCCTGTCCAATTTTCCTCCATGTTGCCTAGCAACAAAACATTGTGCCAGGCAACATAATGATTTGAAGCAGCAACATTTGGATCTTCCTCAAATAAGAATAAAACCGGTTTAAACACAATTATTTATTCCCACAGTAATTGTATGTCGAGGAATTTTGAACAGAAGCCATGAGAAGTAATTTGAATTCACATTTTGTCACTCTGATGATAAGTTGGGATAGATTGATCCTACTTAGTGCTACTCAAAGAAGTATCCACATCTTAATAATAAGTCCAGCTGGACAGCAAAATAACTGCTTTCTTAACTGAAATGCAATGTGTGGCTTTGGTATTTAGCATTCACACACTGAACCCTGAATCTTCCATTTCTATATTTTAATACAAACTTTTGTGGGAATCGCAATCCTAAATTTAAAAATTCCCTCACACCCTGAGGAGGGAGGACATTTGAGGGTAGGTAAAGATTCTGGTTGGATTGGTTGATGTTAGCCATTAGTTCAGACATTTATAGCCGGCACTGCAAGAACAGATATATGTGTTATTCTTGCTCCTGTACAATAATTTCAGAGCTACTATGTGCCAGTGGCAGCTTACCACAATCCCTTGGAACAAAGATGGCACTTGCTTATGGCATGAACCTGTGCAGGAAATCTTTTAATGTCAGGAGGCTGTTGCACTGCAGCTACCATCTGGTTCTATGCTAACCAGTAATCCTCCCCACTGTTACCACCTGCCAAGTTGTGTTGGAAGAATTTACAGATCTATTATCAAGTTAATCAGCCACATAACAACATACCTTCTTGACCACCAAGTCCTGAGGTGGGACTTGAACTCTCTGGTTCAGAGCTAGGGAAACTACCACTAATGACCTTCTCTGAGTGTTACTGCATATAAAATAACATAATATGCAAGACTGTGGTTATCTATTGCAATAACTTATTAGAATAAAGATTTTGTGGTGCTTCATATAGAAATTAATACAGGGTAAACATTGAAACAGTTCAAGGTAGGCATCATTTATGGATGCTTTCAAAGATGAGGAAAGAAGAACTGATAGGAAGAGTTAGGGAGGGAGCTATAGAGAGTAAACAAAGAAAGCTTAGAAAATCTGCCACCAATACTGCAAATACATGGAGGACAGAATATATTAGAGACCAGAATCATCAAGTTAAAAGACGGGTGTTGGACAAAGTTGCTGAGTAATGATCAGAGTCTTCGGAGGGATTTGAAAACAAAAACAAAGATTTTGGAATCGACATTTTGAGGGATGGGGAAATAAAGGAGGGTGGTGAGGAAGGTACATGCTGGCTGGATGAGTTTTGGACATGTTCAAACTTTGTGCAGTATAGATCGTGATGACATACCCTTCCTGCTTTTGTACTCAATATCTCGAATGAACAACATCCCATGTGTTTTGCTGACTACTCTGACAGTGTATTCTGCCATCTTCAACAATCAATACAAATTTGCCCCCCAGATCCTTCCAGTCCTGCAGTTTTTTAAGAAATATGCCATTACGTCCATATTGCCTTTCACTATCTCTTTTGCCAAAATTGCATCACTTTACCAATCTCTACATTAAAGTCCATCTGCCTTTCACCTGCTCATTTAGTTAGGAGAAAGTGATGACTGCAGATGCTGGAGATCAGTGTGGCGCTGGAAAACAGCAGGTCAGTGGAGGAACAGGAGAGTAATCGTTTCGGGTATAAGCCCTTCATCAGACATTCCTGATGAAGGGCTTATGCCCGAAACATCGACTCTCCTGCTCCTCGGATGCTGCCTGACCTGCTGTGGTTTTCCAGTGCCACACTTTGTGACTCTGCCTATTTAGGAGAAAGTGAGGACTGCAGATGCTGGGGATCAGAGCTTAAAAATGTGTTGCTGGAAGACACTCTGCCTATTTAGTCAGCCTTTGAATGTTCCTTGCCATGAGACCCAGGCCCATGAAACACATTGCTTCATGGGACACAGCACTCCATTTGATATCTCAATAGGCACTGAGTAATAATCTCCCATCTCCCATCATATAAAAGTAACAAGAGTATAAGTGATACTGTAATTCTCTTAGTTCTGTTTCTCAAAATCTTTGCTTCGTTCTACTACAATAAGCAGGCTTTTCCTTTCAACCAAAGATGCACGGCCTTGCTGTGATCTCTTTGGAATGGCTCCTGCAATACATGTAATTATTCCTGTAAACTGGATTTTCGGAAACTACGCACATGTGTGCATTTCACTTGATTTTCTCTCTGGAATTCCTTTTGAGCAGCTATACCGCACTACTTGTCAGTAATATTGTTAGTTTTCAGTAACTTATTTTTAGTTTTGCTGTGGGTTATTTCCTGAGGCCTGGGTAAGGATTGAATTTACCCACATCGCTGAAGAAGAGATATCTGGACAATGTCCTCTCCCCAGCACTCTGGGAGATCATTTCCGAAGCTGCCGACTTAAATACTTTCCCTCCGACTGAGCCACACTATACCAAATTATTTAAATTGTGTCAAAAGATCATAATGATTCATTCTCTCCAGTGTAGAAAACTCAATTCACTTTTCCATTGCATCATGGAGACCTCACACCTAACATAAAATGCAGATTTCTGTTGGCAATTATGCTATCTATAATCCTTTTCCCATCTAATTCATACTGGATTCCTTAGTGACTGATGTATTTATGTCATCTAGTTTTGAACTCATCCACAAGTGAAAGTATCTTAATGTCTACCCCATAAAACTCTTTCAGAATTTTAAAGAACCCCTTCAGGTCACCTCTCAGTCTTTTCTCTTTTATAGAAAAGATCTCCAGTCTTTTCTGATAATGGTCTCTCAGTTCTGGTATCTTTCTTGGAAACCCCCTTTGTATTTTCTTCAATGCTTCCACTTCTAGTAATTTAACTGCCATCACATCACAACTGACAGATGTCCTTTCCATTATCCCGGTCCTAAACTCTGAAATTCTAAGCTCCTCAACTTCTCTGCCTTTCGTCATTTAAGACACTCTGTAAAATCACCTTGTTGGCCAAGATTTTGGTTATTTGTCCTAATATTATCCAATATGGATTGCAATAAAACTCTGTTTAGTAACTGGTGTCATAAAGCACCCTTGGCATGTTTTTGTCACATTAAAGTACCTATATAAATGCAAATTGCTGTTGGCAACAGCTAGAGCTGTGAAAGGGTTTCAGTAAATGGAAGTGCCACTTCTTAACTAAGCTTTTATCTACGATTATTTAAAGGTCACTTCTTGACTAAGCTTTCAACAATGATTATATCAAGATGCACTGTCCTTAGAGAGGCAGGAACCTGTTTTCCCTTACACTGCAGCATCTGATCTACAAGTTCAGTCTATTCTTAGTTATTACATTATAAATGAGGAAGAGTTTAGGGAAGAAAATTATGGACTTTTATTTTCATGGAATGTATGGCCATAAACAAGCATAGGAAGATAACCTTGAGAAAGTTCTGGCTTAGAATGTTATTGAAAACTGCAATTCTTAGTACACTAATCATTCCCTGAATAGATGGACTTGAAATACTCTTTTGCTATGTTTGCATAAATTCCTGTGTTATTCATTCCTGTGGTGGGTGGCACGGTGGTTAGCACTGCTGCCTCACAGTGCCAGAGCCCCAGGTTCAATTCCCGCCTCAGGCAACTGACTGTGTGGAGTTTGCACGTTCTCCCTGTGTCTGCGTGGGTTTCCTCCGGGTGCTCTGGTTTCCTCCCACAGTCCAAAGATGTGCAGGTCAGGTGAATTGGCCATGCTAAATTGCCCGTAGTGTTTGGTAAGGGGTAAAATGTAGGGGTATGGGTGGGTTGCGCTTCGGCGGGTCAGTGTGGACTTGTTGGCCCAAAGGGCCTGTTTCCACACTGTAAGTAATCTAATCTAATCATTCACAGGATGAAAGTGTCACTGGCTATGCAGCATTTTTTGCCTATCCCTAATTGCCAGAGGGTAGTTAAGAGTCAACCACATTGCGGTGGGTCTGGAGTCACATGTAGGCCAGACCAGGTAAGGATGGCAGATTTCCTTCCCTAAAGGACATTAGTGAACCAGATGGGTTTTTCTGACAATAGATTCATGGTATTCTTCAGATTCTTAATTCCAGATTTTTATTGAATTCAAATTCCACCATCTGCTGTGGAGGGATTCAAGCCCAGGTCACCAGAACATGACATGGGTCTCTGGATTAACAGTTCAGCAATAATACCACTAGCCCAAAGGTTACCCATAACAGATTAATGCATAAGAAGCACAGCAGAACTTAGAAAATACAGGCTGAATCTTCACATCTTTTCGGGGCTGTGTGAGAGACTAAAATACAAAAACACCTGGAACAAGAAACAAAACTTGCATTGGTCCAACCCACATCTCCAAAGGGATAAAGCAGTAAATAATACTTAGAAATGAATGTGCTAGTTATACTGGAGCACTGTATCGAGGTACACAAGCCAGACTAGTATGCATCATTTGCACGTTTTCCTTCTGGGGAAGTTGGGGCAAGAGGCACAATTGTACAATTCAAGAATGAGTTGAATGACTTGGGGCTAAAGGGGTCAAAGGACAGGAAGGAAAAGCGAAAGCACGCTATTGAGTTGGATGACCATGATCAGAATGAATGATAGGGGATGATCAAAGGACTGAGTAGCCTACTCTTGCTTCTATTTTATATGTTTCTATGAGAACCTACTTGCAATAAGTCTGTTGGCCATTTACCTATTATAGTTTTAAAAGGTCACTCCCCCACTCCCAACTCCCTTGGGCCCCCCAACCTTCCTGATGAAAGGTTTATTCACTAAATATTGACTCTCCTGCTCCTTGGATACTGCCTGACCGGTTGTGCATTTCCAGCGCCACACTTTTTGACTCTGATTTCCAGCATCTGCAGTCTTCACTTTCTCCTAACGTCTAAAGGTCCCTATGGAGTAACAGGACTGCTGATCTTGCATTTGTAGTAAGGTTCAACTACTGTAGCTGATAAAGGGAAGGGGATTAAGTCAAATCTTGGGATCTTCAGCAGAAAACCCAGACAGTTCCTAAGAACAGACTTCTCCACTTACCAGCCGACGAATGTCTCTCTCACACTCCTTCTTGATTCTGGTGATCTCGTCCTGATGAGACTGGTGAGCACTCCTCAGCTCAGCAGCTTTCTTCTTATCGGCCTGGACGACGTAGTTCAGGGATTCCTCCACCTGCTTCTTCGTGGACTTCAGCTCCACTATCTCCTGCTGCAGCTTGGTGCGTTCGCCGTCAAATCCCTTCCGAGCTTCTTCTCTGGCTTCATTGAGCAGGGCAGTCTTGACTTTGTCAGCTGCCCCATCCCGTAGCACGTTCAGAGTGGACTGGAGTCGCTGAATTTCGCTGTCTTTGATCTTGATTGCGCGGGCTAGTTCCTGCTCGTGTTGCTTTAGTAGGATCTCGCGGACGGTTTGTAGCTCCTTCATTTTCTCTTCATGGAGTTTAGCCTTAAGGTCTGTGGTCAGCACCGTCTGCTTATGTTGCTCCAGCTCCCGCACTTGCTTCACTTCTTGTACTTTTTCCCGTTCTAGTTTATTCACCTGGAGATTACAACCAAATAACAAATGAAATTAGTATAAAATACTGCCTTCTCAAGTTATAACTAGGCATTCAAGTCAAAGGCAACTGTGACTGCTTAGGGATCTTTCATAAATGGAAAGAGGTAGAATAACCTTTGTGGTCCTGCACCCAAAGTTACGTGGAACAGAAAACCAAACACTAGTAAGGTGTGGTGGACAATATTAAGACTGGCATGCCTTAGAGTGAGACACTGATGACTAGAGCGGGCAGGCTAGTTCATAATTGAAAGCAACGAAATGAATTCATTTGGCCCCATCACTGATGGTGAAGGACACAAATTTAGTTATAGAGACATAGCATCTCAAACGAGCAATCCCAGGACTGAGTCCAGGCTAGATTTAGCATCTTGATGGCTTCAGCTTGGTTAGGCCAAGAGTCACCCAAAACATTTAGCATGGGAAAAAAATAGACATGCAAATCTGTTAATTAGTTAGCACAGCACCCCACAAATCTAACAACCAGCCAATCAGCCCATTAGTCATTTTACTTGTCTAATAATAATTAAAATTCATGTTTAGCAGCCTAAAAAATGTCTGGATTTTAGATATCAGGTAACTGGAATTGAAACACTATACCTGTAATAACATTCCAGCAAATAGTCTAAATGCTTACACTTCTAAGAAAGCAGTACCTTTTAACAGTAAATTAAACATTAAATTTTAATTCAGTATAATGTTCATGAATTCAGAACAGCACACAATGTAAATCTACATTGTTAATTCTTCTCATGTTCAAGGGTGAAATGTTTTGTTGGAAGTCAAAGAGTTGGAGCAACATTGATTTTAAATAAATGCAGAATGTGCTAAAGAAACTCAGCTGCAGAGAGAGTCACAGAGTTAACGTTTCAGGTCCAATATGACTCTTCATTTGAATAGATGTTATCATATTCCTCCACTTGTGTCTGGTAACAGTTTCACAACAAGTTGTCAAGTTTAGTTTTCAGTGCCAATCTGGAGAAGGTCCACTTCGGACCCTGAGGAACTCTCATTGAATGTGAGACAATCAGATTTCAAGCTAGTTCAAAGCACAGATTGGAAATGAATGGTGACATATACATGCCTCTCTATTACACTGGAGCTACTGAGAGGATAACCTCCTGAGGGTGATGAAATCAATTGGAGGCCATATCCAAACAGAAGATACTCATTTCCAGCAGGACAGCCATTCTTAAAAAGGCAACCATTACAGCAACTTTGCAAGTTTGACTTTGACGCGTGATCCATGGGAATACTGCTCTGTACTGAGAGCAGGACCATTTTTTAAAACAGATAAAGGTAAGGATAAAGATAAAGAAAAGGGAAAAAAAATGTCTGTGATCACCAAGGAGTTTGGAGAGTAGAGTGACCGGGC
Organism: Hemiscyllium ocellatum; assembly: GCF_020745735.1. NCBI lineage: Eukaryota > Metazoa > Chordata > Chondrichthyes > Orectolobiformes > Hemiscylliidae > Hemiscyllium > Hemiscyllium ocellatum. The sequence continues at coordinate 27,747,140 of NC_083436.1, read as the reverse complement.
TTTCCTTGGCTCCAACACTAGCAGATTGAGGTCAACCACTCAATCTCATTTTGGTGCAGTGAATGTATCTCTCCATGTTTATGAAGTGAGGTGACAAGGTGTACACATTGACAATTTTAAAGACCTCATTTTAAGAAGAAATGGACCACATCTGACATTCTCATTCAGAGTGGAATTTGTTAAGCAATTTAATTCCTGGAAAATGCTGCGTTGACAGGTTTCTTCAAAACTTCTCAGTAGCCTTGAGGGGACCACATATGAGACTCGTGCTGTTACATAATCTATAGCTCGAAGTCCTTTGGGAGACAGTTCACAAATTATCAGCAATGTCTCAACCTGGACAGTTACATCTAAGACAGCCAATGTTTGAGAGTCAAACAATAGTCACCTTTAACACTGCATTTAAATAAGAAAAACAAATTAAATCAGTGTATTCTTGTTAGCTCAAACATCAATCATAACCTCAACATTGCCTCTAATCTCAACTGACTAATTTAAATCCATGTTACTATTTTTATAGATCACTTTTTTTATTTTCATTATTTTATTGTCATGTGCTTTACAATGAATAACACAATGAAATACAGTGAAAAGCTTCAACTGTCACCACAATCCAGCACCAATTTGAGTGTTTTAAGAATAAAAAGATAAAGCCGAATAAAAGTCCATCTTTGCTCTGCTGTCTCCACCACGAGCCCTGAGCTAGCCCATACCCACTCTGGACGCACCAGTGTCGGAGTCACCACTCTCCAGGCGCCATCTCTTCATTATTCGGCCCACCTTCCTGGCATGCTGCTGATGCCTGGTGCCACGCTGGACTCAGACTCGCCCCCAACCTAGGAGACCCCAGTTTCACTGCCACAGCCTCACCACAACCAGGGGACTCCAGCTCCAGGCCAACCACAACCCCAGCTCCTGGCCACCATCGCCATGCTGATAACCAGGAGTTCCCACTCTGGGCCTACCACAACCAGGAAACCCTCACTCCACTGCCACCTCGACAACGCCTGGACTCATAGAAGTATTTACATTTGTACGCTGCAATTCTCAGGATGAAGTAAAAGCATATGCAATTGGCAAAACCAATGGTTTATCAAATGTTTTGGTGGGTACACTGATTTTGATTCCAGAGACTGTGTTTTTTTGAGGAAGGCCCTTACTGAAAGGGAAACTAAAACTTCAGGTTTTTTTTTGGGAAAGGTCTTGGATTTTTGGCTGTGACATCAAATTGCTAGGAAATCAGTTTCTGATCTCAGGTTGCTCAGGAAACAGAGAGCAATTAATTCTAAAGAAACATCCAAGGCTATCAGGGATGGGATATCAGCAGCAGACCAGCATAGGTAGGCTGTGGAGATGTGTTTCCACAGAACAGCTGAAAAGCAGGAAAGCTGAAAGCTAAATTAGTAGCAGGGATAGTGAAATAAAGTTGCTGCCACTGGTTCACTTTCTGGGAAACTAATGATTTAGAACTAATCTTATACTGTGCTGAGTGTGAGGTGAAGGTGACTCTGAGGAGTCATCAAGACTTTCACTGATCCAGACCAAGAAGATTCTGCAGAGACGTATGCTCTGAATGATTACTGTGCCCAATAAACCAGTTGGAGTAAATCTACAACATTCAGGACCATCTTCTCTAAACAGACTGCGGCTAAACTTATCCACAAGTGAATTTGGAGCTCAGCCAAGTGGTCAGAACAAAAAAACTACTGATGCCAGAAATGGAGGTGAAAATCCTGGTATGCTGCTTTTCCGGGCTCGATGAATCAGGCTGACTCCATGAAAATCTAGCTCACAATGTCCAAACCACTTAGGTATAAGTAAAATATATATCTGAAAGCAATAATCAAATCATAAGGTTTAAATAAAACTATAAGAAAATGTTTATTTGAAGACTGAAGTTATATATTGCTCAAATTCAATGATATCTATGATACACACAATTGTATTTGGCTTGAATAGTGGTTTATTACTCTTGCAGTGGTCTTTCATTTTGACTTAGTGATGCAGGAACATCATGACCAACCCTACACAACCTTGTAACAGAGGATGTGCAAAATTAGGTAGCAGATTTCCCAACTTTTCCTGCAACATTTTGTGTTTATTCACTAAGTTTTGCATGCCAGGAGCATTTCACTGATGACTTGACAACCCTTGCCATGTAAAATCATACAGTAAAGAAGAGGCCATTCAGCCCATCAAATCTGTATGGCCAAAACTATACTTCAACTTATACTGGTCCCACTTTCCTACACGAGGCCCATAACCTTGATTGTTATGACACATAAAATGCTCATTCAAGCACTTTTGAAAAGTTGTGAGGTTTTCCACCTCAGCCCTCCCAGTCAGTGTATTCCAGAACTCCACCTCCCTGTAGGTGAAAAAAACAAATTTCCTCAAATCCCCTCAAAACCTCCTACAATTATGGCCATTTGTCATTGAGAAGTAGCCCCTCTATGGTAACTTAGGGGAGCTTCACAGTCAGAGGCTACACAGCCCAAAAGAAGGGTCTGTGGTCAGGGAACGCAGCCACAGTGGCACCCAAGATTTCTTCAGAGAGGTTACCCATTTACTCTTGGCCCCCTTTTTAAAAATTATTAGAGCACCATCTTGAGGCATCCCAAACTCCCCAAGCTGCTTGAGTTGCTTCCACCTCTGTCATTAGCACCAAAGAGGCTTCAGGTTGCCCTCTGAGTCATGCCACAAATGGGCGATCTTTTTTTTAATTTCTTTTCTCATGGGGTTTAGGCAAGGCCAGTATTTTTTGCGTGTCCCCAGCTGCCCTTGAGATGTGTTCCTTGCTTGGAAAATTTACTACACTCAATGACAGCTTCACAGTCATCACGACTGAGAGGAGCTTTCAATTCCAGGTTTTATTTATGAATTTAGATTCCACCAGCTGGCGCAATAGTTGACAGGGAATCCAAAAATAAAGTTTTCTTCAAAGAGTATTTGATTATCTTCTCCGGAGTTCCTGCTTAACAGTCAGTCTGATTGACAGGTCCTCAGGCTGCGGTTTCCACATTTTGTTGAAGCCTCTCTCGAGTACTCCTGTCAGTCTGCCTACTAAAGGTTCTTTGCACTATCTGCAATTCTTTTATCCTCCTAGCCATATCTCTTGAATCAGTTCTCGAATTTGAGCTTTGTTTTCTTTTTCTCCATCTATCTTCTCCCTTTGGCCAATCCAGAGCCCTCACCTCTTGTCTTTCCTCCTGGATTTCTAACCAATTTTTGCATTTGCCCATGGACTTCCCTAATCATATCGCTATCACAGTCTTCCTCTAGTTATCTGACTCTTCTAGTCAGTACATCGCTCAGGAACCAACTTTAGGCAAGGGTGGGTGCATGGTGGCTCAGTGGTTAGCACTGTTGACTCACAATGCCAGGGACCTGAAGTTGATTACATCCTCGAGTGACTGTCTATGTGGAGTCCGCACATTTGTCCTGTCTGGGTTTCCTCTGGATGTACTGGTTTCCTCCCACAGTCCACAGATGTGCAGGTTAGGTGGATTGGCCATGCTAACTTACCTACAATGGCCAGGGATGTGTAAGTTAGATAGATTAGCCATGGGGAATGCAGGGAGAGAGTGGGATGATTTTCAGAGGTTCAGTGTGGATTTGATGGACTCTGTAGGGATTCTGAGATTCTATGACCCTCGGATGTGTTTGCCTTTTCCTCTTCACTATGATCGGTATGTATTTTGGCATCTATCCCTTGAACTATCTGATTTTATACTTCTGGCTCTAACTCACAGAATACATGGATATGCAATGTACATGGTGTCTTGTCATTATCACCTTCTCCCACATTTTCAAGTTTGAAAGTTGATAATGCATTCTTATACTTGTGAGAAATATACAATTGTGGTCGGGCTGTCAGGTTGTATTATCAGACTTACATATTTTTCTTAGGGGATCTTCCCTTTCCTTATGCCCAAAAGTGAAGTCTCCCCAGATACTCTTATGTGATGTTACAGTGGGCTCTGACTCTTTTCTGATGATTTGACTTTGTTAGACACTTTCCTGCCAGAGGGTAGTGCATTTACGTGGGTGGAGAAAATGGAGTTCATGGTCATTTGGTCTCGGATTGGAGAACCATCACATTTTATGGATGACAAATTGTATTGGGCTTTACAGATTGCATTGTGCTATAGTCCCAGCCATTTGCAATGTATTTGCATCATGTCCTGCCCAAGCCAGAGCTGTGTGAGTTTGCACTTTAGCTGATCTTCTGGCACGTTGTGTAACATTGCATCAAATGGGACATGATCTCTTTCACAAAAACCATTGCTGGTTGGACAATTTCCATAGGTGTGTTCACAAGTATTATACTTGAGTTCTCACACAAGTCCCTAAACTCATCATTTGTAAATTCTCCTAGATTGTTAGAAACTTCATTGCTTTTCCAATCCACTTTTCTATAACCTAACCCACTATCGCCTGATGTCTTAGTTGCTTACTACCCCAAACATGCTGAACCTAGGGAACAGCTCTTAAAAATGTAACAAATAAACGCTTTGAACCTTGTTCCATACTTTCACATCCATGTCCACCACATCATTCAATTCCTGGGCTAATCAGACACTTAGAATTGGGTCTTCTGATAGTTGTTATATATATTATATATATATATATATACATCACATTGACATGTTTTTACAACGAGGGATTTGAATTCACAACTTATTACCCACAACTCCAGCATCCCTCCAGCAGCAGCTATGATTTTTGTGCTGAAGGATGGGAAAATTGTCTATGCGACTTCCAGATAATTCTTTCCATGTTGGCCAGATTCTTCTCTATAGAGGTCAACAATACTCAGCAATAAACATATTATTTTCTTAACAGAATACAATAATATTCGGACTCAATGTAAATTGAGCTTTTATCATCACAGCCTAATTTAGCACTCATAGTATATCACTCGGGACGACGTTGATGCTGTTGAAGTGCTATTTCACATGGGAGAAGCATTCCGTTTAAAGATGTTCCTGTATTATAATCCCTAGACCTAAAGCAGGTAGTACTTATATGTTCCTTCATTTTACATTTATCTGCCATGTCAAGGGTTTCCCAATAATACTCATGGCTTGACTTAAGTTTTCAGAAAATAATGCAACATCTTCATGTCACTCATTTTCGTCATACTCATCATCAGGTCTGTTCATATCATGAGCTATTTCAGATACTTGATCCTTGGATTTTAGACAACTCTGCATAATAATACATTCCCTCACAACAAACATACATATTAGTCATACCCCATTCATTTCGAGAGTTCAGTCAATTATGTCAATGTAGTGTTGTGTCTTAATCAACAAATGTATGACCAGTTCAGAACATCGTTCAGCATCTCCTTTTATACTCGGCCTACAACTAGGTGCAAAATGGTTTTGACTCTTTTCACCATGGAGATCCCCCATTTTGTGCAACAGGGTAGAATTTCCAGTTTGGGACATGAAGGGAACTGGAAACAAACTTTTTTTCCCAAAAATTAATTTAGGGCATCAGTTGTTCATTCAAAGAGAGAATCTTTATGACAAAACTGAACCTGTCAAAACTAAATGTCCATCCAAATGCAAAATTTATGCACACTCTAATAATTTTAACCCCAGCACTGACTTGGAATTTCTCGATCAAATCACTTTAGTCATTTTTATATCATGTCCAAATCCATCAGTGATCTTCCATGGACTGGCTGTCAATCTTCTTTAATTTACCAAAAGTCGACCATGTCTCCTAGGTTTTCAATAAATCAACTTTTTGTTGTAAATCTTGTCTGTAAGTTTTCCAGAATCAGCAATCCCTCATTAGTAATTAATTCACTTACATCCAGGGGCAGCATCACAGCTCAGTGGTTAGCACTGTTGCCTCACAGCACAATGGATTCTGGTTTGATTCCAGCCTTGGGTCACTGTCTGCAGTCCTCACTTTCCCCACTGTCATTTCCATCAAATTTCATGAAGGATTTTTCTCTTCATGGTCAAGTGTGTTTTCTCATGTGATCATCCCAAACCTGATTTATTAACTACCTTCCACACCCCTATGGTGAGCTTCTTAACCCTTTTCTCCTATTTACCTGCTCACCATAGCCAGAAGTGGTTGCTACTGCTGAGATATCCAGGGATTTTCTGGTATCCCTGTTGTTGGCTCCATTTTTGACCCCCAGCTATTCATTTAGTCAAGTGTTAACAGTGCAGAGTTGCCCTTCACTGTCAATGTAGTGTCACAGCTGCTAAAACCAAGGCCTCTCATGACATACTGGTGGCATTGCTGGCACCTGCCAGCACATAAAACAGCGCAGTCTGACAATAACCATGGTGTAAGTACTAGGCCACATAGTGGACCCATCCTGAGCCGCATTGTCCAGCACAGCCCTCTGAGTCACTGCTCCTCTTTCCCCACTGCATACCCATAGCCCAGCATGTTGTCGTTGTTCATTGTGGGACCATTACATTCAGGGAAAACTACTAAATGATGGACTATAGGCAAAAATAGAAATTACCTGGAAAAGCTTAGCAAGTCTGGCAGCATCTGTGGAGAGAAATCAGAGTTAATGTTTCGGGTCAAGTGACTGAGGAAAGGTCACTTGCCCCGAAACGTTAACTCTGACTTCTCTCCACAGATGCTGCCAGACCAGCTGAGCTTTTCCAGTAATCTCCATTTTTGTCTCTGATTTACAGCATCTGCAGTCCTTTCAGTTTTTAAATGATCGACCATGATTCTATGTGACAGTTTCCTCAGACAGCTGAGGAGAATGTGAAGACGTGTGTCATTATATATGAAGTGAGAAGTTAAAAAAAATAAACAAGCAGGATGCAACAGAAATAGTAAAGCTTATCTTGCTGATCCTGTTATAGTCCTGTGGTTAACACACTTCAGTCTCCTCTGCCCATCTGCATCAAATACAGCATTGTGCATATTTCAAATTGCATTATATTTTATTTGGAATTGCCAGGAGGAAGATATTATCAGCAGACATCTTGGTAAGTCTTTTACTGTACAGACCAATTATTCAGGACAGCTTGACAAAAATCTTACATCGAATTCATCACGGTGGTGCTGTCACTGCATTAGTGCTGAACCTCAAACATTTGCCAAAGGTCACAGTCACCTTAACTGGATGTAACAGACTGTGAACTACACCATCCAGCTACCATCTGTCATTGCTGCACAACACCACTCTATAATAAGGGGCATACAAAGCACAAAGTCTAACAGTAATAAAATGCTATTGCTAAGTCCTAGAATATAATACTGTTTAAAAATACCAAACATGTAAAAAAACATGTAAATTCTAATCCACAGTGGCAGATTATAAAGAGTTTTGAAAAAACATATAATATAAGTCTATTAGTGGAACTTGCTTTGGCATCAATTCATTCATACCTTCCTCATTATTAGTTTGATATGAGTAATTAGATAAAAGGCATATTTACATGTCGTTTAAGACAAGAGCTTGAATTAAGATAATTTACTTAAACAGAACAATCATGTTACTTCCTGACGCATAAATAATGATTTGACTGCAGCAAATATTTGCTCTACATTGTCTTCATATTTGAAGACAACTCAATTCAGACAGTTAAACTTTATCTGGCCTGAAAGTGGTGAGCCCCACTTTTGAACTGCTGTTGCCTGTGTGGTGAAGGTACTCACACATTGCTGTTAGGGCAGGGGTTTGACTCAGCGACAGTGATGGAATGGGTGATGTACTTCCGTCAGGCTGGATTGGAGCTTGATGAGGAGCTTGTTGAACTTGATGAGGAACTTTGTAGATGGTGGACAAGATCTGGGGAGTCAGTAAGTGAGTTATTCACTGCTTTATTCCTAACCTCTGATCTGCTCTCATAGCCACTATGTTTCTGCGATGAGTCCAAGTGAGCTTCTGGACAATGATAGTGCAAGCATGTTGATAGTGGGGGAATTCGGTGATGGTAACACCATTGAATGTCAAGAGGCAGTGATTAGATTGTTTCTCATTGGAGGTGGTCATAGCCTGGTATTTGTGTGGTGCAAGTGTTACTTGCTGCTTGTCAGCCCAAGCCTGGATATTGTCCAGATTTTGTTGCATTTGCACACAGACTGCTTCAGTATCTGAGGAGTCACGAATGGTGCTGAACATTGTGCAATCCTCACTGAATGTTCCCACATCTGACCTTACGTTGGAGGGAAGAACATTAATGAAGCAGCTGAAGATGTTTGAATCTTAGACATTACCTTGAGGAATTCCTGCAGAGATGCCCTGGAGCTGAGATGACTGACATCCAACAATCACAACCACCTTCCTATACGGCAGGTATGACTCCAGCCAGAGAGTTTGTTCCCGATACCCATTGATTCCAGTTTTACTAAGGCTCCTTGATGCCACACTCAGTCAAAATCAAGGTTGTCAAGGGCTTTCACTCTCACTCACCTCTGGAATTCAACTCTTTTGGCCATGTTTGAACCAAGGTTGTAGGCCTGGTAGAACCCAAACTGGGCGTCACTGAGCAGGTGCTGCTGGAAAGCACCGTTGATGACACCTTCCATCACGTTCCTAATGATCAAGATTAGACTGTTGGGGTAATAATTGGCTGGGTTGGATTTGTCCTACTTTTTGTGTACAGAACATACTTGGGCAAATTTCCACATTCTCAGGTAGATGCCAGTGTTGTATCTGAACTGGAAGAGCATGGCTAGGGGCACGGAAAGTTCTGGAGCATAAATCATCAGTTTCTTTACTCAGAGAGTAATAAGGGTATGGAACGCTTTGCCTGCAACGGTAGTAGATTTGCCTAGATTAAGTGTATTTAAGTCGTCATTGGACAGGCATATGGACATACATGGAATAGTGTAGGTGGGATGAGCTTCATATTAGTATGACAGGGCGGCGCAACATCGAGGGCTGGAGGGCCTGTACTGGGCTGTAATGTTCTATGTTCTATGCTATTGCCAGAATGTCATCAGAGCCCAAAGCCTTTGCAATATCCAGTGTCTCCAACCATTTCTTGATAACTTGAGTGAATCGAACTGGCAAAACACTGGTATGTGATGCAGTGGATCACTGGAGGAAACTGAGATAGATTATCCATTTGGAACATCTGGCTGGAACTTGCTGCGAATGCTTCCGCCTTATCCTTTGAACTGATGTGCTGGGCCCTTACATTGTTGAGGATGGGGATATTTGCCTCCCCCTCCACTGAGGTGTTTCACTGTACACCACCATTCACGACTGGATATGGCATGGCTGCAGAGCTTAGATCTGATCCACTGGATGTGGGATCGTTTAGCTCTATCAACCACTTATTGCTTATGTTGTTTGGCATGCAAGTAGTCCTGTTTGGTATCTTCACTTGCCCATTTTTGATTTGTCAGATCTGTTCGAAGTCTGTCCCATTGAACAGTGATATGCCACACAGCATGATGGCGGGTACTCTCAATGTGAAGGTGGGACTTTGTCTCCACAAGGAGGACTGTGCGATGGCCACTCTTACCGATATTGTCATAGACAGATGTATCTGCAGCCAGCAGATTGGTAAGGATGAGGACAAGCTTGTTTTTCCCTCTTGCTGGTTCCCTCACCACTTAGTACAGACCCCAGTCTAGCAGCTCTGTCCTTTCGGACCCGACCAGCTAGATCAGTAGTACTACTGCTGAGCCACTCTTTGTGGTAGGAATTGAAATCTCCCACCCAGAGTACATATTGTGCCCTTGCCATCCTCAGAATTTCCTCTCAGTATTGTTCAACTTGGAGGAATATCAATCCATCAGCTGAGGGAGGATGGTATGTGCTAGAGGTTTCCTTGCCCAAGTTTAACCTGAAGACATAAGACTTGATGGGGACCAGATTCAATGTTGAGAACTCCCAGGGCAACTCCCTCCTGACTGTATCCCACTGTGCGGCCCCCCTCTGCTGGGCCTATCCTGATGGGGAGACAGGACATATCCAGGGATGGTGATGATGGCGTCTGGGACATTGTCTGTAAGGTATGATTTCCTGACCAAGATTACGTCAGGCTGTTGCTTGACTAGTCTGTGAGACAGCTCTCCCTTGTCCCCAGATGTCAGTGAGGAGAACTTTGCAGTGTCAACAGGGTTGTTTCTGCCATTGCCAGGGTTTTTCTGATGTACAGGTCGATGCCAGGTGGTCTGTCAGGTTTCATTTCTTGGTTGAGAATTTATAGCAATTGATCCAACTGAGTGGCTTGCTAGCCCATTTCAGGGGGCAGTTAAGAGTCAACAACACTGCTGTGGGTCAGGAGTCACATGTAGGCCAGACCAGGTGAAGATGGCAGATTTCCTGCCTTGAAGAACATTAGTGAATCACATGGGCTTTTCAGACAATGGCTCCATGGTCAACAGTATTTAATTCCAGATTTTTTTTATTGAACTCAAATTCCACCAGCTGCCATGACAGAGTTCAAACCCAGGTTCCCAGAATATTAGCTGAGTTTCTGGATTAATAGTCTAGCGATTACACCTCGCCTCTCCAATTGCTACAAACTTCTGCAGCAGTAAGCCTTGAACCCATGCCTCTTGGCCCAAAGATAGGGGCACAAAGGCCTGGTATGGGCCTAACCAGCCAGAGCTTAATTCAAACAGGGGCAGGAGGTAGTCGGGATCGAGTATGTCATCACTCACCCAATTAAATCCCCTTCCCACCTCCTAACTTGCCTCAACAAATATCCATGGTATAACTTTGCTGCACTATGGCCACTTTAACTCTAGCTGAAACTCAGGGTGGGAAATCATAAACATTTTAGGATATAACAAGTAAAACAGATTGGGTTTAATGGGTCTACTGTAGCCAAGATAAAAAAAAACTTGTTAAAGCTTTCCGATCCAATTTGGAGTGAGCAGAGGACTGGCACTCTCATATGCATTAGATTAGATATTATCCTGCACAGGGTTTCATAGTTACAGCAACAGGCATCAATCTAAAACCAGGGCAATGAAAACTACTCTCCCATTATCCTAGAATCTTATAACACAGGGAACGGCCATTTGGCCTGTCATGTCGATGCTGTCTCTTTGACAGGACTACTCAATGAGTTGCATTCCCCGCTCTTTTCCTTTGTTACCAGCGAGTAGCTTCCCACAGCCATAAACGTTCAGCACAGTTATCTGAATTCTACATCTGCACTGTGATATTCTGCAATGTACATCAAGCAAGGGTGAATAAAGCAGATAGTATGCAAGATAGATTTATTTTGATATAAAAGAGAGAGCCAAGCTACAGCGGAAGTCATCGCTGAACCATAATGAGGAAAATAAAAAACAGCTTTATTTAAAAAACCTAATTAAAGCATCTGAAATGAGTCCTGTAGCATACAAAGTACTGAGTGCTTGCTAACCAGCTACAGGTGAGTTCTAATACACTGAGAGAGCAATACTTATATGAATCCCTTTCAGTCACCTGTCAATAAACCTGAGTGGTGTGGGAAAGAGGGGTTTTATGGGGCACGGTCATTGGTATTGGGACTGGAGGGAACTGCACTGTCAAGATAGAAAAGGCATGTAAGGAAGGCACTATCCCAAGAACATGCAGGTGGACTGGGGAAATCAGTTTTTTTTTCTTTTATTTTACTCCTTTTTTTTTACCCCCACACTACCACCTAACTGCAGTAGTGCTTATTTTTCCCCCAGCACCCATGTTGTGTGTGTTCAGGTGTGAGACATAGTGAAAGACACAAGGTGCACGAATCTTTATTTAAATTTCCACCACCAAGAAGAAAGGAAACACCCGAGTGGCCAGTGACAAGCATTGCCCTTCGCATCAAAGGGCAATGCTGTGTGATCAAACAGTGAAGGGGAGGGCAGGGGTTAAATCAAAATAGAGTTGGAGGGGGAAATAATGCACTCCACTCCCTGTGGTGCCCACCTCTCCCTGAACAACTCCAGGGTGTTGGTGGACACTGCGTGCTCCTTCTCCAGAGATACCCAAGCTCAGGAAATCAGATTGTTAGCAGATTTGGTAATGTGCGATGAGGCATTCTTGATTAGGGAGCTTCGGGTGAAGATACTTTGAGGGGGCAGTGACCATAATATGATAGAATTCAGGTTGCAGTTTGAGAAGGAAAAGCTGGAAACAGATGTAATGGTATTACAATTGATTCAAGGTAACTACAAAGATGTGAGGGAGGAGGTGACCAGAGTTGATTGGAAGGGGGACATAGAAGAGAAGATAGTGGAGCAGCAATGGCAGGAGTTTCTGGTCTGTTTTGGGAGGCACAGCAGAAATTTATCCCAAGGAAGAACAAATATAATCAGGGGAGGACAAGGCAATCATGGTTGGCAAGGCAAGTCAGGGACAGCCTAAAAGCAAAAGAAACATCATGCAAGGTGGCGAAGATTAATGGGAAGCCAGAGGATTGGGATTCAAAAACAAGCAGAGGATAACAAAGAAAAGCAATAATGAGGCAGAATACGAAATACAAGAGTAAGTTAGCCAGTAATATATTTTAAAAATTGCATAAGTTTACTCATATACATAAAAGGCAAAAGAGAGCAAGTATAGATGTAGGACTGCTGGAAAATGAGGTTAGAGAAGTAGTAAAGGGGAACAAAGAAATGTCAGAGGAACAGACACTTGGATAGGTAGGAGAGTGGGCAAAGAAGTGGCAGATGGAATACAGTAAGGAATAGCGTGAAGTTATCACTGCAAGAAAGAATGCAGGGGTAGACTATTTTCTAAATGGGAAAGGCTTCAGAAAGCTGAAGCACAAAGAGACTTAGGATTCCTACTTCAGGATTCTCTTAAGGTTAATATGCAGGTTCAGCTGGCAGTTAGAAAGGCAAATGTAATATGTGCATTCATTTCAAGTGAATATGAAAACAGACTTGTACTGCTGAGGCTGTTTAAAAGCTCTGGTCAGACTGCATTTGTAATACAGTGAGAGTTTTGGGCCCCATATCTCAGGAAGGAAGTACTGGACTTGGATGAGGTTCACAAGAATGATCTCAGGAATTAAGGGCTTGTCACATGAGGAGTAGTTGAGGATTCTGAGTTTGTATTCAATGGAGTTTAGAATGATGAGGGGAGATCTAAATAAAGCACACAGAATACTGAGAGATCTGGATAGAGAGGACTTCGAAATGATGTTTCCACTAACAGGAGAGACTAGGTTCCAAGCGTATAGCCTCACAGCCAAAGGATGTCCCTTTAGAACTGAGATGAGGAGGAATTTCTTCAGCCAGAGAATGGTGAATCTGTGGAACTAATTGTCACAGGCCAAGTGGAGGCTAAGTCATTGAGCATATTTCAGACAGATAACAACAGGTTCTTGATTAGTAAGTGGATCAAAGGTATGGCAGAAGGCAGAATACGGTTAAGAAACACTTAGTCATCATCGAATGCCAGAACAGACTTTATGGGCCAAATAAATTATAGAGTCCCGACAGCGGAAGCAGGCCATTCGCACATTGAGTTCACACGACCCTCTGAACAGGATCCTACCTAGACCCCCACTCTATCACCATAACCTTGCATTTCGCATGGCATCCTGCGGATGCTATGGGGCAATTTCGTACAGCGAATCCATCCAGCCTGAATATCTTTGGAATGTGGGAGAAAACCGGAGTACACATATGCAGACCTGGCGGGAATGTGCAACTCCACACTGACTCACGCCCGAGGGTGAAATCAAACCTGACTCCCTGGCGATGTGAGGCAGTACTGCTAACCATTGTGCCAGTCTTGGTGCTCTAAATCTTATGGTCTTAAAACCTCTCTCTATCTCTGTCTTTCTTTGTGTCATTAGATATACTGTTGCTAGGCAACACCCATTTTTTTCTTCTGAAGCACTGAACCACTCACTTCAAGAGGTTTTCTTGAAGCCTCATTTGAATGCATGTAAACACATTTCTAGACGACCCTGAACCACTCACAAAATTAATTCAAAATGAAACTAAGACTATGTCCTCCATTTCTAACACCCAGCGTAGGAGTAAAAATCAATCTTAAAGTACACATAATTCTGTCCATTTCAGAAACTAAGTTTCCAAATAACATATTGAACCTTTAGCACACACACAAGCTCCAGAATATTAAGGAGATTTACTACTCTAGTCAGGTTTACTCAGCATGTTATTTCCAGATCCATTGTATTATCAAACCTTCAATCTAACTGGAGTAAAATGATAAAAATTGAGGTCTTTTTGTCTTGAAAGGTTATATCAATTTACAACTCTCCTATTTTAAATAGAAGTTTTAAAACACCATTTGTCATTTTGATGATTACTTTAAACTCATGTCCTATCATTACTAACTGATGAAGCCGCAAAAACTGTAGGCTATGATTCCTGATGCAGGGCTTTTGCCCGAAACGTCGATTTTCCTGCTCCTCGGATGCTGCCTGACCTGCTGTGCTTTTCCAGCACCACTCTGATCTTGACTCTAATCTTCAGCATCTGCAGTACCCACCACCGCCCTGTATATTCCTTACCTCCAGTGGCTTCAAAGAATCAGTGGCACCTTCACAGCTTGAGACCGATGAAGTGGTATTGATGAAAAAACAGAAGCAAATCAACTACAGAAAAAATACTGTTGCTTATGACAAATTCATTCAGGAAGTTCCTGACCGTCTTCAGAAATCAAATGTTCACCCAAGGACTCCTAACAAGCTTAAGAAGTTCAGTCATAGATCCTGGGATGAGCAAATTAGGCAGGGCAGACTTTGAGAAGGAAGCTTGGCATCTTTCTGCCATCGTGCCATTTTGCCATATTGCCAATGCTGGAGACATTGGCAGCTTGACTACCTGCTACGAATCTTTCTCACTTACATGGGTATTCTCCCTTCATTGAAAGGGTTCATCGCCAGATTGGGAGACCAACAGGTGGGGTTGGTCAGGGGCCCTCTGTGATGGGCACTCCATATTTTGCACCAATGCCACTCAGTGGTAAACATCTCCTAGTCAGGACTCAGTATCCCATAGCCCAGCTCATCTCTGTTAGAGCCTCCCTCTCGCTCTGGAGTGGCAACTATTCACCATGAGTTTACCACTTCTGAGGCTGCCATCTGAAAAGGTCAGCAGTACTTCAGGAGGGTCAGGCTACCTGCAAAACACTTTCCAGGACCCTTCTTTCCCCAAAGGTGGCATGAGCTACTGATTTTAGGCCCAGTGATGGGACTTCAACTTTAACAGAAAAGTCCAGCTCATTGTTTCCTCATCAAAGCTCCTTCTTCAGTCTTGGCTTCAATATGGAACCGAAAGCCATTCAGCCCATTATAACTTTGAAACTTTCTAGCAAATCTTTTCATCTTGAGAGATCAAATTAAAGGAGCAAGATGTGCTATAATTTCACAACTCCCATCTCACACCTTAAAAAAAAAGCTAACTTGAAATCACGAGGTGAATATCAGCTGATTTAGTGTTTTTCCCATTTCCTGGCCTATGCACAGCAATTTTGCTCAGCCTTTCAGTGGATTTGCATTGGAATTTCAGGTTGCATGTTTCGATGTCTCACAATTGTCTCGCTTTCTATTTTAAGAAGCTGTACTTGCAAACACATTCACACACCATGATATATCGATGCAACATCATTGTAGCTGTCAGCAATTTGACTACCCATTTCCAATTATTGTCAAACCTTTCATAGAATCATAGAATCCCTACAGTGTGGAAATAGGCCATTCAGCCCAACAAGTCCACACCGACCCTCTGAAGAGCATCTCCCACCCTATCCCTGGAACTCTACAGTTTAAATTTGTCATACAGAAAAATCAGAAGTATTCCAATCATGAAACCTACTTTGCTGCTACGCAAGCCAAATTTGAGTGAGACAAATGCTTCTGTCCCTTAGGTCTTGTAAACTTTAAAGACAATAGAGAAAGGAATTTTACTGAAATTACTACAGCTTTCTGGCATTCCCATTATTACCCAGATGAACAACTTTAGTCTACTCACACATATCCCCTGTGACGGATCGTGCAATGAAAATTCTGCTGACTGAAGTTTCTACTCAATATTATGAACCGTTAAAAATTTAGGCAAATATATTTTCCCATCTAGAAAACCCATTTTCTGCAGAACAAGAGATAAGCTAGAACAAGCTGATGACTAAATTGAATGTCTTTTTTTATCAACAGAATAATTTTATCTTTATATATGCCCAGTACAGAAAAGTATTCACTCAACAGAAGAAAATCAACTAAAAGCTCACAGCCCTCATCATTCAGTTTAAATTAAATATGATGTACCCATGCTACACTGTTCCTAATTCAATTTGTCAGTTCAGATTGCTGACATTGATCTGATATGCCCCCAGTGTAAGACTGTTTCTTGGCAATGTTTGCTCCCAGAATCCCAAACAGAGAGCCCCAAGAGGCCTGCTGAAGCAGTGAAGACTGGTGAGCACAGCTTTGTACGATTGTTGCCTGAAAAGACTAGGTAAAACCTCCTCAGCCCTAAGCATCCAATGGATACCTGCATAAAGCAATATGAACTTGTATCTTTTTGGGTCACTTTTCACCTTGGTCTGCCCCTCACAGTAATCCTGCAACAACTAGGTGTAAAGGTGCTTAAAGATAATCTCTAGGTCTTTCAGTATCTGGAAAATATACTATGGTGGCAGGAAAGATTTCTCATTACTTACACAGGAATCCTTTATGTGAACCTGTTGCAGGTGCAGTCACTCACCTGCCCTCCCTCTGAAAACTCATGACAATGAAAAGTGGTTGGAGATTCTCCATCTTCATTACTTGTCAAAAGTACTCTGTATCAGGTGTCACACTGTTCCCACATCCCTATCACACTGGAGCTTTGCCAATTGGACCACTCTAAGCCATCTGTTTGTACTGGTCAACATGCAACTTTTATTCAAGTTCAACTATGGCTTAACAGTAAGAAGTCAATAAATGACCATTGAATTGTCAACAGCCATTCATTTTAAACTGAAAATGTGAAAAGTGAAAGCTTCCATTGCACTTATAAAAAAGGGGTTTCTTTTTATGATAATAACAGTGTTGAGAAATTACAGAGGTATCAATTGAGGTCTTGCTGGTTGAGATCACGACAATGTTTTGTATCTTTCTTGCACTGTCTTTGATTCAACATATTGAAATCACCAGAATTGCTTTACATACTGCAATAAGCAAGATGTATAGCTGTGTGCTTATTGTATCATTACAGCCATTATTATTAGAACACGTGCAATAGTATTAGAATCCCTGATTTTGATTCCCGTCAACTGGTCCACCTAACAATCGGCACTTCCGCACTTGGATCTCGAGTTGTGACTTAAGAGGAAATAATGGGAAATGGGAAGCTGAGAACCAACCTCAAGGTGAAGAGGATCGAACTGCCTAGGCCATTGTGACTCAGCACAATCCACACCCCATTGCTTACTAACTCTTGCAAACAGGCAAAAACCCATGTTTTGTCTCATGTGGCGACTGACAGAGAGATGGAAATGAATTTTATTGATTTAGACAAAGATATAATATCAGTTACAAATAACTTGACCTCAACCAAAAAATAGCAAGGACTCTGGAAACCTATACATGGTATATCGATTGATGGAATAGATATTAATAAACTGCTCTCAGAGTTCACAGAATTATCTCAACATTTTCCACCACGCATCCATTCCATTCATGTTGCTGTACGCAGTAACATTGCCTGCAATGCTATTCAGTATTGATCACCATCCCTACCTTGCCTTTTTCCTGCTGAAGCTCGATTTGAATATCAGTCAGCTTGGCTCGGAGTTCCTCATTGGCAGCTTGCAATGCATCTATTAATGCCTCGGGCTTTTCGCCCTTCACCCGTCCTTTCTTTGACATGTTTGTTCAGCAATTCTTCTGCACACAGTGAAGGTGGAATCAGTAATTCCTAACTGTCAACATTTCACAGCCTATGGAATATCCTCCCATCAGCTTCATCATTTGGACCCTGGAGTGAACAGATTCAAAACAAAGTGGAAAGAAAAGTCAACCGTGTAATTCATTACAACACACCATCATATGTAGCACTTCAAGCCAAAGCATTGACACAGCATCCTCAGCTTTGCTATTTTCGACTGCTCTGTCATATGGTTGGAAATAGGGCTGTTCACATACATTGAACTCAATTCACAATAAACCTCAGATAATAATAGAGCTATTAATCCAGCGCTTGAGACTTGAACTAAATGTATAACTGAACACTATATATAAGGAGACAAAAAAACTGCAGATGCTGGAATCCAAAGTAGGCAGGTAGGAGGCTGGAAGAACACAGCAAGCCAGGCAGCATCAGGAGGTAGAGAAGTTGACGTTTCAGGTGTAACCCTTCCTCAGTCCTGAAGAAGGGTTACACCCGAAATATCGACTCCTTCACCTCCTGATGCTGCTTGGCTTGCTGGGTTCTTTCAGCCTCCAGCCTGGTTACATAATATGTAAGGACCAGCCAATGCCCACCACTAACGGGAGAAAGTATAATCTCTTTCCCTCGACAATCAACTACATTACCATTGCCAGGAGACCACCACCAATAACCTGGATGGGCCACCATCGATTAGACCAGCCACAAAATTGTACACTGCAGTGCCAGAACTCAGTGGTGGGTATGTCAACAGTTACAGTTACAATGAAATAAAAGAAATGGTGACTGTGGAAAGGAAATCACAGCCATTGGGTTTTTATGGTGGAGAGTGATCTAGATGTCCAGGGAGTAGAGAGGTAGGGATCAAGGGTTTGAGCTTGGTGGGGCAGTGGATGACAGGAATGAAGGGAAGACATTCTTGGGAGGGGGTGATGCCAAAGCACAAAGGGAATTCCACTCCCTCTCCTCACAACTGACGCACACTTTCTCCATCCCATCTATTCCAAAATGGCCACTGCACACCGGGCTCACCTGCCTGTGCCCATCATTTTACGGCTCCTGGTGAAATGATTCCAATAGTCCTGGCCTCAAAAAGTCTATAGGATATGTCTAAGCTAAGTATATACTCCCCCCACTCCTACAAACATATTTTGTAAAGGGGGGGGGGGGGGGGGGGGGGTAAATCCACATCATTGTTTCAGCCTGTTGTTTGTAAAGTTAAAGTGGACCAGCTGTAACCCCAACTGTGGTGGAAGATCAACAGGAACCAATTACTTAAATGAGTGCATATCTCAGTCCATCTATTTGTGCACTGCTTCCCTGGAGTTTACAGCAGTTGTGCACCCACGTTATAGCAGGACAAACCTGTCAAGAGACTCCACCTTTAACATTTACCCCTGGGCAGTCAAGAATCTCCCTGAGAGAAAAGAAATCTCACACCATCAGCATTCATATTCCAAGTCAGTTTTACAAAATTCAAATTTTTAAAAAAAATGTCAAGTAAACCTTTTGTTTAAAGCATGATAACTCCTTGTCAGGCTACACTTTCACTCCAATTTATTATTTGTGTGCCTTCAGGCCTAATTCAGAGCAGTATTTTTCAGGATTATTTCTCACTGTTAGTTCTGCTCAAACTAGCATCCTTTCCAGAACAAAAGAAGAGGCCGATTTGTGTCTATTGTATAGGAAACGGTGGAATGTTGAATAAAATATTGTTTTAAGCAGCATGACTGTAGCAATTGATTTAAGCAAGAACATTAGGTGCCAAAATAATTTGTATTTAATGTGCTTAACAGATGTGAGACTAAATGTATATCGCAGAAATCATGTGATAAAGTGATCAAGTGACAAAGTGCCATTAATGATCTCAAGAAGGCACCAGGCAGTTATAAACTAGGGAATGAAAAATGCTAACATTAAGCACCATTAATTTACATCATAGAAAATATTTATGTACAAAGCTATTCAATCAAATCTATAAACAGTAAAAGACTTGTAATGGTAAATACATGATCTGAGCTGTAAAGAGGAAGTTTGCATTACAACGTTAGTTTATCACTGAAGTTACTAAAGTTTGTTGAATGTAGGTTATACCATTGTTATATTGGTAGTAAAATATGGAATAACAAATTTTAACTTCCACCATCTGATTTCAATAGCTGTGACCTCTCATAGAGTAAAATGGTTTCAAAGACAGAAAAAAACTGACTTAAGATTACCTGACCACAGCTTGAGCCAACACATGAAATCATCAGGAAGAAAAAGATCAGTGATTACACAAATGCACTGGAGTGCAGATATGTAGCTGTTGTTTGAGTTACACCTTTCTAGATAAATTTAACTTTCTGGAGATGAAATTATGCGGTGGGGGAGGAACGATGAGGCCAGAACTTGGGAATGTACAAATGAACTGTATTTCAAGCAACCATTTTCAGACACATTAGAGAAAGAGGGAGAGAGAGAAAAATGGCCTTGTAAGAGCAGAGCTGGAAGGCTGCCTCATTCTCAGTTTTCTCTCAGTCTCTCAAGATGTAACATCTGGTGATAAATCAAATTGCAAACATATCTATTCAACGAAAACTCAAAGAAATCTAACATTTAACTATTGCTAAGGATATTTGTCATATGTTAAGCAATCATGGTCCCCAGTTAAACCGATACTTGAATAACTTTAAGGATTTTTAATGACATATTGTTTTATCTTCCAGCCTGTACTTTTTAAACTTTACACCTACGTTTGTGTTTAATATCATGTTTTATTATTTGCTCTGGGGTTGGACCATATTAAAATACCTTTTTGTTTCACTAAAGGAAACTTTGCAATTAGGTCCTTAATTTTGAAAGTATGAACTACATTTTAAACTGATGTGTGTTTAGCAATATGCTAAAAACAATTTACATTCTTTTGATGAACTAAAGGGTATTAAAAAGGGAGCTTATTCACATCTTCTCAACTGGTCAGAACAAGCTCTTGAAATTAAAGAGCTGCATCGAAAGGTTATTCTTAGGTAAATTGTGCACGTTTTAAAAATCAGTGTCAACATTCTGAATCCAAGGAAATGAATTCCATCTATCACAGTGACCTTGCCATCTCATACTTGTTTATAATTCTTTCAGATCCATCTGTGACACTGTTTTTCTCTCCGATTTTGATTTATTCATTGGCACATGCACGCGCACATATACACACAAGGATACCGACCTAACCTATGCACACATGCTTATGGATGTACATAATTGAGCAAGATCCTTCCAGAATCCAGAGTCATTAGAAAAAGAACTTGCTATTTTTGGAAGTGATATTGCTGTCTGTTAAGATACACTACATCATTAGTCACAATTTCTGCTGGACATGGATAGAAGAGTTTAAATCACAAAATGTATTTGTACTGACTCTATGATGAGGTAAATTAACAAATGGGGAGGTGAGGGTTTTTTGAGTGCAACAATCTAGTAGGGCCAGGCCAATGGTTTGGGGGCATAGGTTCAAATCCCAACATGGCAGAAGATGGAATTTTAATTCAACAAAAATCTGGAATACAAAAAGATTAATAGTCACTGTCAATTGTCATTTAAGAAAAATAAATCTGGTTCACTAATAAGAAGGAAATCTGCTATCCTTATCTGGTCTGGCCTACATGTAACTGCAGAACCACTGTAAAGTAATTGACTCTTAACTATCTTGTGGACAATTAGGGGTGAGTAGTAAATGCTGTATCACTCAGTGATACCCCACATTCTGTGAACAAATAAAAAAGGGACTTTTCTTTAATCCTGCAAAAGAAAATATAGACTTCCTGAGCTGGTAATCATTTCTTAAATAATTACGAGGTAGTCACCATACAAACCAAACATGTTGCTATGAAGAAACAGCTTCATTTGAATATTATCTGGTATGTTTTCTGTGTACTCTGAAGTGTTCCACAGCCAATAAGTAACTTTACAATTGTAGCTGGTGTCTCATCGGAAAACCTGAGGACCACTGTGTTAACAGTAAGGAATTAAGGGTTATGGTGAGAGGGCAGGTAAGTGGAGTTGAGATCACAAAAAGATCAGCCATGATCTTATTCTATGGTGGAGCAGACTTGGAGAACCAGATGGCCTACTCCTGCTCCCAGTTCTTATGTTCCGATGTAATAGTAATGTCCCAAAGCAAATGAGATAAACAATTAAACTATTTGACCTTGCTGAATGAGAAGTGGCTATCCAGTACAATTCTGTGGAATTATTCACTGATATTTGAACCATAAGTTGAGGACTTTTTTAAAAGACTTCAGACAAGGTAGCACTTGCTGAGTATCACAGAAGTTCTGAACCTATATAGCAGTACCATCAATGCAGCCAAGATGACCGTCCATGGAGACTAATTACCTTATAGAATATGCATGTGGAATGCACCTTGGGTTGAAACTATGTTAAGTGTGGTGAAATGTACCAGCACCCATAGCCCATTAAATCAAGCCCAATAAATAATATCTTGGCTAGAATTTCCTTATTCAACAATGGCAAATGCTGAGAAGTTTGCTGCTATTGAGGGCCACAGTGGGAATTGACTCAATGTAAAATCTGACAGTTTAGAGTGTGCCTGAATGATTCCCCTGTCATTCTATGGCAGGAGACATTATTGTAGGAATTTGGCTTTTCTGTACACAATCTGACTCGATTTTTCAATGCCACATGATAGGCTCCTTAAGCTCAGTAAACAGAGAGAACAGATGAAGGCTTTGCTTCTATGTGCACATGACATGAACATGTTAAAAATCTTCGCATAAAAATTTTCCCAATTTCCTGCCCTCTCTACTTATTCCCCCCTCCCGCTATCATTCCCCAACTCCACAAGTTCATGTCTCTGGTTCCCAGTTTTTGTACAAGGTGTAAGGGTCTGAAAGGGTTAATACTGAGATGTGTACTAATTATCATTCTACATAGTGATATTGTATGGATTTGGATGAGAGAACAGCTTTGGATCTCAAAGGAGTAAAGTCTAATATTGAGAATTCCCTCTGTCTCAGTGACAATGTCCAACATACCAAAGTAACTTGCAACTAGTTTCTCTCATGCAATTAATGCCATCTTGGTTAAGATGATAGCCTTTTCTCATTAGACCATCAACGGGGTTTCCCCGACCCCACTAGACCAAACAGGTTCTTTAGATGCTGACCAGGAAAGGGGACAGTGGCAGCAAAGGTACTAGACAAAGGGAGTTCTGATTTGAGTGGGCCGTACAGGATTCCCTCACTGAGAGAGGATGGGGACTGAAAATTAATGTTATAGTGAGCTATATGGCAAAGAGCTCATACACAACATGACTAACAGCAGTATGGATTATACAATGAACAAGTCCCAAAACATTACAAAACTATTACAGTTCAGTTTTACTTCAGTTTTCTCTTGACTGTCCTTTTGCAGGCACTGGAAGTTCTGAGATTTTTTTCCTCCACCCTGCAGTATCTATTCTAAGAGAATTCCTCACTGTTTTTGCATCTGGGCTCCACCCTGCTACCATCTCCCTGTCTCCAAGATCCCTTGAACAAATAATACACTTCAGAATGGATGCTTTGCTGGCACTTTTGCTTCAAATTCCTCCACTAACCAACCTCCATCAGTGTTATGCCAACGAGTTCTATCTTCCCATCTCTTGTCACTCTCACTGTTGTCTGCCACCTTACTTGTAAACTTTTGTCCCAAAATTCTTGGCACCAGCTAACACTATATTAAAACTGAGATCAGCCCAAACTCCATAGACCTTCAGTTATAGTATAATCTTCTTTTCCTCGGATGCTGCTTGACTGGCTGTGCTTTTCCAGCACGACACCTTTTGATTCTTATCTGCAGCATCTGCAGTCCTCACTTTCTCCTCTTCCTCTTAGGCAGCCCACCAAGACCAAGGATGACTATGTATCACAATGGACTAGTAATATTATCACTCGACTGTTAATTGAGAGACCCAGGTAATATTCTGGGAATCCGAGTTCAAAGACCACCATGGCAGATGGTGGAGTTTGAGTTCAATAATAAAAAAACGTTGAATTAAGAGTCTAATGACCACCATGAATTCATTGTCGATTGTTGGAAAAACCCATCTGGTTCACTAATGTCCTTTAAGAAAGGAAACTGCAATCCATACCTGGTCTAGCCTACATGGGACTCCAAATCCACAGCAATGTGGTTGACTCTTAACTGACCTCTGGGCAATTAGGGATGGGCAATAAATGCTGGTCCAGCTAGCGACGCCCTCGTCACTGGACCGAATTAAAAAAAACAAAATTAAGGAACAACAGCAAATCAATGGAATGGGACTTGAAGTGGTTACAAACGCGAAGGCAAAGAGAGTAGGTTAAGCATTGGAAATATCGAGTGGGAATTAGTTAATGTAAAAAATATCTTCAGTTTGACCTTTGAGGCAAACTATTGATTTCTGACATTAACACAGCTCGCAATACTGTTTCAATGTTGCAATCTCTGCGAGGGATAACTGAAAGCCAGAAGTTAGGTTATGAGCTTTTCCTCTCCTAGTTGTTGAGCATTATGTGAGCAGCAATGAAAATACAAGTAAAACAAGCCTTTGGATAAGTAGAACCAAGATTTTATAACGGATTAACAATGGAGTCTGGCAAGGTTGCAACAACTGACTGGAAACATTACAGAGGACTGTAAAACGGACAAAGCAATCATTCTTGGGAATTACTTCTAGGAAATTAATTTAAACCAAGCGCAGGAGGTTTAAAGGGGACGTCAATTTTTCTGTCAGAAGGTGGTGGGAATCTGGAATTCACTACCTGTGAGAATGTAGAGGTACAACCCCTTAGAACATTGAAGTAGTCCTTGGATATGCACTGGCAAACAAGGCCATTGGTCAACAGCAAGAAAATGGCATTAGAATAACTCAATGGTTTTCTTTTGACCAGCGCAGACTCAATTGGCTGAAGGCTCTTTTTTCTGTGTCAATGACCTCTACGACTCTACAATTATGATGAAATGCATTTTTGATATAACTTCTGTGGTTGGGAGTTTTTAAAACTTATTGATCATATTTTCATGCAAGTGACATTGTTATTATGTCTTTGAATTATGCTATTCTACTTCCACCATTTCAGTACCTACAGTAAAGTTCAAATAGAATCCCTACAAACATGGAAAACAGGCTATTCAGCCCATCCAGTCCACACTACCCTCCAAAGAGCATCCCACCCACACGCACTTCCCTATGCTATCTCTGTAACTCTGCATTACACATGGCTAATCCACCTAGCCTGCATACCACTGATCACTAGGGGCGATTTAGCATGGCCAATGCACCTAACCTGCACATCTTTGGACTGTGGGAGGAAATTGGAGCACTGGAGGAAATCCACACAGACATGGAGAGAATATGCAAACTCCATAGTGACAGTGGCCCAGAAGATGGAACTAAGACCATAAGACATAGGAGTGGAAGTAAGGCCATTCGGCCCATCGAGTCCACTCTGCCATTCAATCATGGCTGATGGGCATTTCAACTCCACTTACCAGCATTCTCCCCGTAGCCCTTAATTTCTTGTGACATCAAGAATTTATCAATCTCTGCCTTGAAGACATTTAGCGTCCCGACCTCCACTGCACTCTGCGGCAATGAATTCCACAGGCCCACCACTCTCTGGCTGATGAAATGTCTCCGCATTTCTGTTCTGAATTGACCCCCTCTAATTTTAAGGCCGTGTTCACGGGTCCTAGTCTCCTCGCCTAACGGAAAAAAATTCCTAGCGTCCACCCTTTCCAAGCCATTAACTGGGGTCCCTGGCGCTGTGAGACAGTAGTGCTAACCACTGAGCCACCATGCCGCCCCAAATACTGTTTTTCGTCCAACTATTATCCAGCTTCAAATTGGCTTATTGGGAACTATCATTGTCTTGAATATTAAAGATATTTTCCCCTTTATATTTTGTGAAATCACTTGCAAGCCTGCAATTGTTTCCCTTGAACAGAGAGGGTTGCTGGACCACTTCAGAGCGCAGTTAAGATACTGTAGTCACATGTTGGCCAGATCAGGTAAGGACCAATAGATTAGCCTCCCTAAAGAATACTAATGAATCAGATGGATCTTTAAAACAATAAAGGTATATATCATGGTCAACATTGCTCATTTTCAATTCCAGCTTTATTGATTTAACTGAAATTTCACAACTGACTTTGAAAGATATGAATCCATTCTCCTAAAACCTTCAAAAACGATAAGACATAGGAGCAGCAGTGAGGTGAGCCATTTGGTCCATCGAGTCTACTGTACCTTTCAATGAGATCGTGGCTGATCTGATCGTTGCAAACTCCACTTTTCTGCCTTTACCCCATAGCCTTGATTCCCTTACTGAGTAAAAATCTGTCTCTCTTAGCCTTGAACATAATAACGATCCAGCGCCTACAGCCCTTTGTGGTAAAACCTTCTGCAGATTCATGACTTCTGAAAGATAAAATTCCTCCTCATTTCTCTCCTAACTGGTGACCCACATGCTCTGAGATGATGCCCTCTGATCCTCGACTTTCCCACAAGTGCTGAGATTACAAGTGCAGTGACACCGGTAACCAGTAACTCTGTACACCTTTCGCTGCACTCGAATGCACGTGACATTAAAAATCTAATCTATATCTAAGCAAATCTATTTAAGACACAGGTCAATGGCTCAGTGGTTAGCATTACTGCCTCACATTGCCAGGGACCCGGGTTTGATTCCAGGCTCAGGTGACTCCCTGTGTGGAGTTTGCACATTCTCCCAGTGTCTGTGTGGGTTTCCACTGGGTGCTCTGGTCTCCTCCTATCATCCAAAGATGTGGTTAGGTGAATTGGCCACAGGAAATGCAGGGTTGTACACATAAGTCTGGGTGGGATGCTCCTTGGAGGGTTAGTGTGGACTTGTTGGGCTGAATGACCTGTTTCCACACTGTGGAGATTCCAAGTAAATTAAAGACTTCAAGGAATAGAGAGCTGTGGGGGCAGAATCTCTGTGTATATTTAAGCTGAAATAGATGGGCAGTAGAGAAATCAAAGGTTTTTGGGGACAACACAGGGAATGTCAGATCAGTCAACCCCTGTTCCTATCTCTCATGGCCTTATAGAAGGAAAATGTAGGAAATGGAATGGAAGTAAAAGACCAACATGATCTTATTGAATGGTGGCGAGGAGTAATGGACCTATTCCTGCTCCTATCTCTTAGTTTTAACCTCAATCTATTTTTTGTAAGAACATATGTCTGCTTCTGACGAGCAATTTTGTTTTTAATATATCATTTCTATTAAACAGGATAGGCCTTTAGGGTATGATTTCTGTTAACTTTGCAGAATTCATGACTATTGTCTTCCAGCTTGCTACATAGAACTGAATTACTCATGTATCTTTTATCTCCAATGACCAAATGCAAACAGATATTCTATATGTCATTGGTTTCATTAATCAAATAAAAAAAAAGCCAAGGTCAAGCTAGTTCACCCTTGATCATCTAGGTAAACACATATAAGAATAATAGATTGTTGGCTAACCATGCAAACAATTCTCGTTTCCATTAGTCAACAACAGGCCTTAATGTGAGGCAAAAGGCGAGAAAACAAGTTGTTACGGAAAGCTATCTCCAAATTCGTCTGTTTGTCTAAGCATCTAGACTTAGAGGGAACATTCCCACAATCTATTTTATATGATATAGTTTCTCATCTTCATGAAATAGCTCATTCTCCTATGAATAAGAGTAATTTGTTAGCTCTATATAAGAATGTTAATGTAAAAATATAATCAGTTTTAATGTCAGAAGTGGCTCAGTGGTGGCAATCCAATTCTCAAAAGATGTTCATTCATGCTTCACTCCTTAGATTTGAACACAATAATCTAAACTGACACTCAGAGTCATACTGCCAGAGTGCTGTGCTGTGATTTCAATCCTAGATTGAAAGTTAACAACCAATCTAACATCAATTACCTTGCATGAAAGGCACAGTGGCTCAGTGGCTCGCACTGCTGCCTCACAGCACCAGGGTCCCAGGTTTGATTCCAGCCTTGGGTGACTGTCTGTGTGAAATTTGCACGTTCTCCCTGTGTCTGCGTGGGTTTCCTACCACAGTCTAAAGATGTGCAGGTCAGATGAATTGGCCATAATAAATTGCCCATAGTGTTAGGTGCATTCGTCAAAGGGAAATGGGACTGGATGGTTTACTCTTCAGAAGGTTGGTTTAGGCTGAAGGGCCTGTTTCCACACTGTAGGGAATCTAATCTAAAGTGCTTTGAGTAAACACAAAGTAATCTTTCCTGGGGTTTTGGCCAGATATTGGGCTGCACGGTAGCGCAGTGGTTAGCACTGCTGTCTCACAGCGCCTGAGACCCGGGTTCAATTCCCGACTCAGGTGACTCACTGTGTGGAATTTGCACGTTCTCCCTGTGTCTGCGTGGGTTTCCTCCGGGTGCTCCGGTTTCCTCCCACAGTCCAAAGATGTGCAGGTCAGGTGAATTGGCCATGCTAAATTGCCCGTAGTGTTAGGTAAGTGGGTATGGGTGGGTTGCGCTTCGGCGGGTCGGTGTGGACTTGTTGGGGCGAAGGGCCTGTTTCCACACTGTAAGTAATCTAATCTAAGTAATCTAATCTAATTAATAAAATAGATAATCTGATCATCACTGTTTGTGGAACCCCCAGTGAGTAAATAAATTGTCATATTTGCTACAATATGACATAACAACATGGGAACAGGAGTTGACCTTTTTGCTTTGTGAACCTGTGCTGTCAGTCAGTGTGGTCGTAGCTGATCTGTAACCTGAGTCCAAATGGTTGTGTTTGCTCTTTATCCCTTAATTCCTTTGGTTAAAATGTGTTAATCCTAGATTGAAAGTTAATAACCAATCTAACATCAATTGCCTTTCATGGAAGACAGTTCTATCTTCTTACCATACTTGGCAAGTAGAATTGTTCCCTAATTTCACTTCTGAAAGGTCTGACACTAATATTAAACAATTCGCCCTAGTTCTGAATTCCCACATCAGTGGAAGTAGCTATTTAACTTATCTTTTATACTTAATATCTTGAAACATTGATCAAATCAACCAGTATTCTTCAAAATACCAATGTCAAGTTTGTCTAATCTTTCCTTGTAATTCCACTTCACAATATACAGCAATAGATCATTCCCAATGTGCATCATGCAGAACTGCTCATTATGCTTCAAGTGTGGTCCACCCAAGGATATGTATAGCTGAGGCATAAATTCTAACTCCTGGGTATTCTCGTCCTTCAGTTATGAAGGTCAGCCTTTGATTAGCTGTTCTGATTATTTTCTGTATCAGCTCACAGCATTTTCATGATTAAAGTATCTGGATGCTCAAGTCTCTTTGGGCTTTCAATCTTCCTGGCTCTCCATCATTTAGAATGTATCCTTTTCTATTCTTTTCAGGTCCAAATAATCTCCAATGAAATTCTTTGCCACAGAACTGTCCATTTATTTAACCTATTAATCTGTCTGTATCATTTTATGCTTCAATGTATGCTGCTTGCAATTTTGCCTTTCAAGAAATCTGAGTACATGTTTTCTATCTCATTGTCTAAGCGCTTAATAAACTTGCTCTCTCTCTGGGTTTCATCTCCACCCAGCAGTTCATTCCTTCCCCTCCAGCATCCCACCCTCACTCCATGTCTTCAGTAGATACACCACCTTTTTCTGGCCAGTATTAGTTCTTAAGAAGGGTCAGTGAATTCAAAATGCTAACTCTGCTTTCTCTCCACAGATGCTGCCAGAACCACTGAGTTTCTCCACCAATTTCTGTTTTTGTTTCAGATTTCCAGCATCTGCAGTTTACTTCCTGCAGTAGCTCAAGTTCCTTCTTGGATGGGAAAACTTATGATTATTTTTTTCTCTGTCTCTAAAACATTCACTGCATCCTGTGGATCACTCATGTCAATGACAACTTAACAAAGAGTTTTAGGAAACAAATGCAACTTTGGATGTTTTACAAGTTGGCATTGTGCCAGTGGTCCCCAATATATTGCGGAACGCAAGCTCTTTATCTGAGACACCTCTCATCTGTTTAGCACAAGAAGCATCGGCAGAAATATATGTATCTGGGGGTGGAGGAATGCAGAAAAAAAAGTTCCCAAAAGAACAACAGATATACAAAAGAATTTTCAACCTCCATGTGGGAAAAACCATGAAGTTATACTTAGTAGTAGTGAGGGTGAATGTAGACTGGAACTTGTCAAATATGATAGAGATAAACATGTGATTTCTATTGTTGGTATTCTTGGCATCAATGCCAAATCAAAACTACAGCAGAATTTCAATTCATTTCTCTGAAATATACTTTATAAAATATAACCATGGTAAAATACAGGTCACTGTGTAATGTAGCTTAGTTGCCACATGTCATTAGACAGAAATGGATCATTTTCTAGTCCAGTGGCTCTACTTTGTTGAGGATGAGTGCCATTTCCATTATGTTGTTCTATTTTGCTGTCATGTTTGCATGGATTTGCAACCCTCACAATGGTGCCTGAATATTAATGGCTTTTAACAGAAGATTAGCATTTGAAAAATGTTAAAGGCAGAAATAAACAAATGGCATTTGAATTCTGCTCCTCAAAATTAAAAACACTCATGATTTGCAGCCTCTTTAGTACACTTGTGACTTTTTCAGTCTCTGCCAATTACACAGTCTTCCAAAAGAAGCTGCAGTTTATCATCACAGTAAGCCTGATGCTTTCCCATCTTGAAGTCAATTTTTCAAAGTGTAGCTTCGTATTCCCAAAATATCCCTGTGTACAGGAGGTTGAGAGTACTGAGGTCACGAATAAGGTTTCAAAATCGCAGGAGTGTACTGGCAGGCAGGAATGTAGTTTGAAGTGTGTCTACGTCAATACCAGGAGCATCTGGCATAAGGTGGGTCAACATGCAGCATCGGTCGGTACCTGGGACTTCGATGTTGTGGCCATTTCAGAGACATGGATTGAGAAAGGATAGAAATGGTTATCACAGGTTTCGAGTTTTAGACATTTCAGTAAGATCAGGGAAGATGGTAAAAGAGGGGGAGGTGTGGCATTGTTAGTCAAGGACAGTATTACGGTGGCAGAAAGGACGTTTGAGGACTCGTCTACTGACGTAGTATAAACTGTGGTTAGGAACAGGAAAGGTCACCCTGTTGGGAGTTTTCTATAGGCCTCCAAATAGTTCCAGAGATGTAGAGGAAAGGATTGCAAAGATGATTCTAGATAGGACTAAAAGTAATAGGGCAGTTGTTATGAGGGACTTCAACTTTCCAAATATTGACTGGAAATGCCAACGCTTGAGTACTTTAGATGGGTCAGTTTTTGTCCAATATGTGCAGTAGGGCTTCCTGACACAGTATGCAGACAGGCCAACAAGGGGTGAGGCCATATGATTTGGTACTGGATAATGAACCAGGCCAGGTGTTAAATTTGGAGATAGATGATAGTGACCCCCATTCAGTTATGTTTATAGTTTTGGTTGCCGCATTATAGAAAGGATGTGGAAGTAGTGGAAAGTGTGCAGAGGAGATTTACCAGGACGTTGCTTAGTATGGAGGGAAGGTCTTATGAGGGAAGGCTGAGGGACTTGAGGCTGTTTTCGTTAGATAGAAGAAGGTTAAGAAGTGACTTAATAGCAGAGGATTAAATAGGTTGGACAGTGAGAGCCTTTTTCCTCTGATGGTGATGGCTAGCACGAGGGGACATAGCTTTAAATTGAGGGGTGATAGATAGAGAACAGATGCCAGTGGTAGGTTCTTTATCCAAGAGTAATAAGGGTGTGGAATGCACTGCCTGCAACAGTAGTAGACTTGTCAACTTTAAGGGCATTTTAATGGTCATTGGATAAACATATGGATGATAAATGGAATAGTGTAGGTTAGACGGGCTTGTTACAACACAGGGTAAACCTGCCTGCTTAATTTAAACCAGCGACACTTTGTGATGTCGGGTAGTTCTGCTGGCTTTTAATTCTCTTAAAGGTATAGTACACCCATATCTTCATAACAGGCTTTAGATTGGTTTCACAGGTCGGCACATCATCAAGGGCTAAAGGGCCTGTACTGTGCTGTAATGTTCTGTGTTCTATGCAGGAGTTGAGCTTTCACTTCAAACTGTGAGAGAAATGTGATATAATGCACAGCCTAACAAGTTAGGTACGGCATTGAGTTGTCAATAGTGAGTGATGGCTCCAAGATTTACTGGCAAACAGGAGGGTGTGATTCCATCCCTGCTTTTGCTGATGCTGGTGGGAGAGCCTCACTAACATTTCTACTCTTCAGATTGTTTTGTAAACCTTACATAGGATGTAGGGATTGCTGGCAAGCCCTGAATTTATTGATCATCAAGATGGCTCCAGAGCATTGTGACTCTTCGCTTAGCTATCTTCAGCTACAGAAATGGCGCAAAGAAAGATCAACTTTACTATAGGAGAGGTCCATTCAAAAGTCTGTTAACAGTGGGGAACAAATTATTCTTGAATCTGTTGGTATGTGTTTTCAAACTTATGCTTTTTATCTGCCATATGTTTTGGCACCTGCTACTTACTTCTGATTCCACGTGGTTTGAGCTTAGGTGTGAGTTCTTTTCATGACTTCTAAATAACTTATAATGACTTATTTATTACTTCCTGAAAGCCTTTTGAAAATCCAAATATATCATGTCCACTACATTATCCATATCTTGTTTTCCAATTAGTTCTTGACAATACTCAATAAGTTTGGTTAAATAAAAGCTTCACTTTTGAAATCTATGCTGATTACTCTTTATTACATTCTCAGTTTTTAGATATACAGAGGAACCTCGATTATCCGAATGAGACGGGCAGGCACTATTCCACTCAGATAATTGATTATTCGGTTAATCGATTAAATGCCTTTCCTCGGGGGCTCGGAGTTTTCTGTTAAGTCTGCTCCCCGCTCAGAAGACGAGACAGCAGCACAACGTGCACAAGCCTTCGCGTCTCCCCATCTCCCCCCCAGCCCCATCCTACACTGACCCCTCTCCGCCCCCAACCCCAGCCACTCCCCAACCCCATCTAACCCTGACCCTACAATGCCCTGTAACCCCATCCAATGTCGTCCCCTGTCTGCCCACCCCCCAGCCCCAGCAAACACTGACCCCCAGCCACCCCCACATACCCAACACTGCCCCACTGTCCAATGGCGCTTCCCTGTTCGCCCCCGAGCCCCATCCAAAACTGATCCGTTCTGCACCCCACCGCCCAAAGCTGCCCCACCATCCAACACTGACTCCCCCAGCCCAACCCACCTCTCCAACACCACCCCAATGTCCAACACCGCCCCCTCATCCAACACTGCCTCACCGTCCACCTCCAAGCCCCATCCAACAATGATCCCCATCTGCCCCACCCGCCCCCAATACCACCCCACCATTCAACAGTGACACCCGTCCACCCCACCCCCACCCATTCTTCCCAGCACAGCCCCCCCGTCTGCCACCCAGCCCCAATCAACACTGACGCTCAATCGTTAGCTCCTCGCATCCAACACCCCCCTAACCTCCCCCTCCCCTGTCTACTCCCCCGGCCCCATCCAACACTGACCCTCAATACCAATCCTTCCCCAGTTCAACACTGAACCCCCCCCAGCCCCATCCAATATTGAACCAGTCCACCCCCATCCCTGTCCACACCCCAGCCTTGTCCAACACCATTCCCCGCCCACCCCTGCATCCCACCCGTCCATCAAACTTGTCCAACACCGCCTCTTCCCATGCGCACCCACACCCCATCCGCCCAACCCCTGTTCTCAGCAGCATTTCAGTAAGCCGAGCTCACTTTTAATCACTGTAAAAAAAACAGACGTGATCAGTGTTGCAAACACGTCTCTGGTGTAATGTTTCTATCCTGAGATCTTCTTCGGATAATCTGAAATTCAGATAACTGATATCCGAATAATTGGGGTTCCTCTGTATAAATAAGAATTGCGTATGTTTTCCAACCATTGGTCAAGAAGCTTATTTGTTTCTCATTGTCCAAACGTGTTTACTCTCCTTTGTAAATATAGGAATCACATTAGCAAGTGTGTTCTCCACACAGTACAGACTCACGCCAGATGACAAAATGCACACACTTTCACACCTATATTAGCATATGACTGCTTTTTTTATGCCAGGTGAAAAAGTACAGCTTAGTCCTTGTAAAAGGAATTATGTCAGATTGTGACAGTTCTTGAATAATATGGACAATTATTTCAGTTGCTTTTAACCAACTCTTTCCACAACGGATAATGATAGAAAAAAACAGAGATATGGTTTATTTCCTTCACCAGCAATTTGCTTCCTCTCAATTTAGTTATCGTGTTTTTGCTTTCATTTATACTTGTCCCATTTTTTATTAACAGGAGTCATAGAGTCATAGCATTGCATTTTTGCATTGAACAAAGACAAGTAATTGGCAATAAATTAGAACCTATGTAAAATTAATAAATCAGTAAATAAATTAGAACCTAGACATACATCTATTTGAAATTCAAGGGCCAGATTCACTTCTTTCTTCACAGGTAACGCTGTTACAAATTACTGCAAGAAATAACAATGCGACCCAGCACATTGTAGCACTTTATTGTGACTTTGCCAATTAATGAGAAGTTGTGCAAAAATGATTAGCATTCAATTAACGGGCTAATCAAATAGCCACAGATATAACAAGGTACATCTCCTCCTTTCGACATTCATATATTCCTGACAAGTATCTTTCTTAATCAGAAGGTCATCTATGTTACCTGCAGTGTTATTCTCAGAAATGCTTCTTTCAAAAGTTGAACCATCAAGAAGAATTAGATTCACTTATTGAGTCATAGAGATGTACAGCATGGAAACAGACCTTTCATCCCAACTCGTCCATGCTGACCAGATATCCCAACTCAATCTAGTCCCACCTGCCAGCATCCAGCCCATATCCCTCCAAACCCTTCCTATTCATATACCCATTCAGATGACTTTAACTGTTGTGATTGTACCAGCCTCCACCACTTCCTCTGGCAGCTCATTCCATACATGTACCACCCTCTGCGTGAAGAAGGTGCTCCTTAGATCTTGTTTATATCTTTCCCCTCTCACCCTAAATCTATGCCCTCTAGTTCTGGAAATGAACATTGATGCTGTATTGTCGGCAGACTCGCAGAGCTTTTCAGCGAACATCTCTCGGACACACACACCAAACAATCCCACCGTCCTGTGGCCAACCACTTCAACTCCCCCTCCCACACCACCAAGAATATGCAGCAGTCCTCCCAAGCCTTTGGGAGAGAGAAAAGGGATGCATGCCTTCAGTTTTTATTATTTAAACAAAGTTTGCTCCAAAAAAAGACATAAACAGAAAAAAAATACCTACGGGGCAACAATCACCAGACAGAGGTGTTCCCTCCCAGTCGGGGAACACTTCAGCGGTCAGGGGCATTCGGTCTCGGATCTTCGGGTGACAATCTTTCAAGGCAAACTTTGGGTACACAACAATGCAGAGTCGATGAGCAGAAGCTGATAGCCAAGTTCAGTACCAGTGATGATGACCTCAACTGGGACCTTGGGTTCAGTCACACTACAGGTGACCCCACTACACTATACACATTCGCACACACACATGATTATATTCACACACTCATGCAGACTCCATCTCAGACACATCCACACATACTCTTACACGCAATCATACTCACACACTCATGCATATCCTCTCTCAGACCGGCGCACTAACACACACCCACACACTCTCAGACATGATTTGGAGATGCCGGTGTTGGACTGGGGTGTACAAAGTTAAAAATCACACAACACCAGGTTATAGTCCAACAGGTTTCATTGGAAGCACACTAGCACTCCGAAAGCTAGTGTGTTTCCAATTAAACCTGTTGGACTATAACCTGGTGTTGTGTGATTTTTAACTCTTAGACATATACTCCATCACACTCATGCATCCCTTAATCAAGCATGTGCACACACACACACTCTCTGTCTCCCTCTCAGACATACACACATACACACATTCAAATCTATGGGGAGAATTTGCATTTGCAGATTGTATTTGCAGGTACAGTCTATTTTGTTCAAAAGGCACACAATCTGTAGGCAGTCAGTCCATGTGACATTTTATAAATTCCTACTTTGCAAACAAAACCAGGCTGACTCAAGGTTGGAATACATACAGACTCTAACCTCACACCTTTAATGGCTTGCCTGAGCTTGAATGTCACCTTAAGTTATCTCAGGACTGGGACTTGAAAGTTGTGGGATTTACATATTAATCAATCAAAACCTGCATCCCCATTCTAAGTGATTAAAGACTTAACTGCCATCTAGGTTTGTTCAATACATGGCATCAGTTGTATGACACTTTGATCTTTCACTCTAAACTGTGTCCTATGATTCTGCCCCACTGGCTACCTGACAAAGGAGCAGTTTTGTGAAAGCTAGTGCATCCAAGTAAACTTGGACTATAACATGGTGTTGTGGTGATTTTTAACTGTGCCCGATCCAGTTCAACACCGGCACTTCCACATTATCTCCAAAAGTCAGACCATTGTTGAAGCAATAAACTTTCAGTGCCTCAGTGCTTCATGTATTTATGTGCATGCCATAATGCAGGTGCAACTAATGTATAAAGTTACAGAGCAAGCTTCCAAAATACATGCATGTGAACTGTAGTAGTTCAGAGAGTTTCCTCCTACATGCAGAAGCCCAGAGAAGGATCTAATAGTTAACAAAAAGAGTCAGCCTCTTACAGCGACACATTATATCATTGTATGTCTGGATGTTGCAAAGGGGCAGCATCTGAAGAGTCTAATCTACACCCAATTCAGGCGTTCACTTATTTTGTGGAAACTAATCCAATTCAGATCACCCTGGATAGCTAATTTTCTATGTTAATTAGGTAATTTTGTAAAGATGTCTCATTTGGTATTAGGAATATTGAGCAATTCTCCAGTTTTAATATCAATTTAATAAAAAATACCAAATGCAAATTCTCTCAAAGCTATTAAACCAGTTTATTTAATGTTATAACAAGGTAAACAGGAATAGTTTTTTAAAAATAACACATTACAACTAGGAGCTGCTAAAAAAAACTGCTTCTGTGAATATGTTCTAATACCACTGAGTTTGAAGGACAAAAATTTACAGTACAGATAATTTCAACAAAGCTCAGGATAAATACTCTAACTGATACTTTGGTCCTTGCTTCCCACCAATAATCAGGTCAAACAACAACACTTTAAACCCATTAAATCTTATATGATCACAGCAAAGTAGTGTCAGTCCAATATTTGCTGTTGATTCATGGAATCATCTTCAATCTCTTGCTGAAAACAGGTATGAAGTTGGTAAAGCACAAATACAATATGCCAGTGTCTCTGACAGTCAATGCATTACCTGACTAAACACATTTTCAAAATAATGTGTGCAAGGCACCATGGGACTTTTCGCAGTTTTACATATCAATAGCAAAAATGAGAATCAAATGCAAGTGTCAGATTATATTGGAACGACAGCCTGTCAAGTGAAAATACTGGAGTCAACTTTCAGTGATAACAAATTGCCAACCTCAAGAGGACTTTGGAATGATCAATTATTGTTCTCATTCTGTTCAGATGACAATCAAGACATGGTCTTACCAGAGACAAGCTGTTCTCTTTAGTTTCATAGATTCTACTGCCTTCGATACGATATATTACCCCAAGCAATATCCAGAAATGTTAATTTCTTCTACTGTTGTTGTGCTGACAGGGCTTATCAGGGTGGACTGCAACAGACATCAGGCTCCTGCCATATGTTATAGCAGGTTGCGAACATAGATAAATTGAAATTGGAACTGGAAAATTCCTTTTCCTTTGCCCTGTTTGAACCGCATGCTGATGCTGATATTTTTGCTGATCCTGAATATTTTCTCATTTCTTGCTGTTCCAGTTAAAAATCTATTCTCACTTTTGCATCAAAACCAAGCATTTCCCAAACATTTCTTTTTTGAAAAGTCACATATAAAATGTGATACAGGAAAAGCACAGCTTGAAGACTGCAGTCCTGTTTCTTCCAATGTAGTTAGTATGCTGGAGAACATCAACCTTGCAAAGTTTTCCAAAGCAACATGACATTTCAACCCAGGTGATGATGCAATATTATAGTGACTTCCTGAGGCACACTTCTGCAAGCGTTTGAACTCTTCCTTTTTATTACACCTTTTTTAAAAAATCTCTTCCATCTGTGAAGACGGAACTATGAGCAGGCTGGAATGAAGAGCTCCCCCCAAATGCCATCCATTCTCAGAAATGGCTCTTTAGCAATGTATGATCAGTAGCCACTGCCAGAATATTTCCTTCAGTATGTGTACTTTCAGGGAAGCCTGTTCCTCTGAGGAGAAAGTGAGGTCTGCAGATGCTGGAGATCAGAGCTGAAAATGTGTTCCTGGAAAAGCGCAGCAGGCCAGGCAGCATCCAAGGAACAGGAAATTCGACGTTTCGGGCATAAGCCTGATGAAGGGCTTATGCCCGAAATGTCGAATTTCCTGTTCCTTGGATGCTGCCTGACCTGCTGCGCTTTTCCAGCAACACAATTTCAAGCCTGTTCCTTTGCCTGGTCTCCAAGTAACTCTACCAGCTGATTGTCTTTTACAATTGACTCGGGACCAGCATTCCCAACCAAATCACATTGGGAATGATATAAAATTAATCCATGCTCAAATGGACTTGTGTTAAGTATCACTGGATAGAAATTAGGTGTAGGAGTCATGGCTGATTCTTTCTTGATCTCGCCCAGAAATGTTGAAATCAAACATGGCTGGCCACAGGCCTGAATTGAAGATTGGATTTTATTGTCTGTATGTGTCCATCTCAGTGCTAACCCAATGCAACATAAAGGAGTGTCTTTTTTATATCTATGACTGGAGTCTGATTCCAAAATATTTAATAATAACTGTTATACCCAATGTGCTCACTTACGAATAACATTCAGTATAGCGGAGTTTATTCTCACTAATAAATAAGAGGAAACACTAAATTGAAGAAACAGTGTTGTTGCAATGGTAATTAATCCTTCTGCTAAACTAAACTCAGTTTTAGCCCTCTGGTAAACTTTCAAAGACCACATCAAAGGATTACAATATCCCATCCCCATGTCATGTGATCCCACTAGCAGCATGCATTATTAACTACAGAGTAGGCTCAAGCTCAGAGTATTAAAAGTTGAATATAGTAAAAAAAAATGCAGTAAGCAAGAGACTAAACATTCTGAGTATGATACAACACAGCAGAGGCACTGATTTTTTTTCTCCAATGTTCTCAAACATCACCTTCTTATTTGTGAGATTATTTCAATCCTTCATTGAAGTTAAAAACCATAGCAACGTAGAGAGGCAAAGAGGTTCAGGGAGGGAACTCCGGTGCTCACCGCCCTGGCAAACAAAGGCCAGCCACCAGCAATGGAGCCACTGGGAACACTCTGGAGGTCAGAGTTTGATTGAAGCCAGATATCTCAGAGTGGTGTAGAGCTGGAGAAGATTACACGGAGGAGTGGGGCCAGAAAACAAGGCTGAGCTTTTTAACATCACAGTGCTCCTATGAATCAGCAAGTGGTGATAGGAAACCATGAGTAGCACTACGAAAGACAAATACAGTTTAAATGACTTCAAGGTTACAGGGATAGAATATGTGAGGGTAGAATGTTAAATGGAATTAAAGATTGCCTGCTGTTCATGTACTCAGAGCATGTCCACAAGGGCACCTCTTGATGCTCCATATTTTAAATTATTCACTGTGTGATTAGTCCTAGAATTTACATTCATTTTCTAGTCTGGAACATGTGACAGTCATCTCCACTGAAAATAAAACCAATAAATAAGTTACAGATTCTGAATGGGCCAAACTATTTAAAGTCTACACAGGGTTTCAGCTAAACTAACACATGGAATAAATTGAACGCTGCAGTATTTATGGTGCTTTACAGACATTGATTTATTTCTGTAAAACGTAATCGTATGTTTCATGGATATTTTAAAGAGATGAAAGTGCGAGCTTGCATTTATATAGCAATTATTACCATTTCAGGGCATCTCTTTGCAGCCAAAGTAGTGCTTCTGAAGAATAATCACTTGTAGCCTAGAAATATTCCTTCCCCACTCCATGTAAAATCGAAGGGTCACTATGACTTTCACAGTCACAGGCAGTGCTGTCCATTCCCCTGTGCAAGTTGCAGGAGAAGGTGATATTGCTGGGAGACAGAGCCTGAGATCTTGGGTTGAACTTTGCCATGGACGCCAGTTCTGAAGAGCACATGCCAGTGATTTTGCACAAGTGGGTGGTGTACCAGTCACCTTCTGTTTCGCAACTTCTCAGATGACCTTTCTGAAGGCAGAATGATGTCATTCAAGTGGTACCAGCGGGCAGGCAATTTCAAGGGTAACTGGGCATTTCGCCACCAAAGTACAGTTTTCTTCAGAGACGCACTGGCTCCATACGTGTCAGCACCTTCATCTGATTGAATGATGTAGCTGCCCTACAGAATACCATTGATTAAAGTGTCAGCTGTTCAATCCTCAGCATTGAAACAGGGATTCAGCAAAGAATAGCTCATGTCTTGCACCATTGTAGAAGCAAAGCTCTTGGGATTTTGGAGGGGATGAGGAGTGTGTGGGGAGGCCTGGAATCACTGTCATGGTCAGCGCAAGGCAATATGACTACTTCACCTGCAAAATGTCCTAATAGAGATTCTGACTGGGAATGAGACCTCTCACATCCAGTTTCTGCCCTCAGAACTTATACACCCTCCTTTTTTTAAAAATATATTTTTATTGAAAAAACAGATTTTTCTAATATTACAACAAATGCAAAACAATGCAATTCAAAACAATACAAAGAAAAAACACAAAAAAGTTGGAAAAAACCCAACCCACCTTCATGTACAAATGTATAAATATATATAGAAACATATATAATAAAACAAACCAAATAACTATTTAACTAACTAAATAATAACTAACAACAAACTAATAGATAGTAATAACCCAACTCAGCCAAACAAGGCACTCATACGTTCACAGTTCCTGCTCCCTGGATATTGAACTCATAAAACACAACTGTTTCATATATAAAAACTCTTATTAGTGCAGCAGATAAGTCTGTGTCCAGGATTCCAAAAAGGGCTGCCATGTCTTATAAAAATTCTCAGTTTTGTAGTGTACCATACTTGCGAGAAAGTCCAAGGGGATATGCTCCATAACAATCTTCTGCCAACCTGAAGGATCTTCAACTGTAGTGCATGGGTCCGATTGCAACTTGATATCTTTCTAGCGTTTACCCAAATACCTTCCGATGCCTCTGAAGAGACCTCAACCCCTAACTCTAACTCTCTCTCCCATACCCTGCAGAGTCAATCAAACTCATCTGAGGGGCCACCCGCCCCCCAACTGATGATATATAGTGCTGACAGAGTGTACTCTTAGCACAGAGCACCCTCCTATTTCCATGCTAACTGATCAAAGGACATCATTGTGTTTCCCTCAAATTAATCACCTATGCAAGACACACCCCTAACTGCCTAATGCTTGAATCCTGAATCTATCATCCCCGGTTGAAAACGCATCATACCCACAATAGGTGAAAGAGGAGATGTTTTGCCAATATAGCCTTCCCTCTGCCGAATTGCTTCCATGCTTTAACAGTATTGATAACTATCAGGTTATGGCAATATTCCCTAATTGTCCTAATTTTGTCCAAAATAACAAGCCAGGAAGAGGGCACCTTGCCTGGGAGGCTTCGATATCTAACCATATTGAAAGAGCATCTTCTCAGGCCCAATCATTCACGTAAGCTTAGTTGGTAGTGTTTTATGTCTGGGAGATCCACTCCCCCAATCTGTGAGGCAATTGCACTTTAGCTAATTTAATGAGGAGCCGCTTATGATGCCAAATAAAGGAGCTGAACCGGCCAGTCTCCTGAATGTTTACTTATCGAATATCAGAGGGAACATCCGTATAGGGTATAACGGATGGGGGAGAATATTCATCTTAATAAGCGGTATCCGACCTAACCATGAGATCAGAAGTGCCTCCCATCTTTGAAGGTCTTGTTGACTTTGTCAAATAATTGAACAAAATTAGCTTTGAACAGCCAATCCAGAACTGGAGTGATGAATATGCCCAAATATACAAACTCCACCCTGTGACCACTTAAATGGGAATCAATATTTGCCCTCAAGACCTAGCACCTTCTTAAGACCACCCATCGGTATTGCCTCTGATTTTGCAAGATTAATCTTACACCTCGAAAAGGCACCAAACACACTGATGCATTGTATCAGGCGAGGCACTGAAACTGCTGGATTTGACAAAAACATTCAGACATCATTCGCGTACAACAAAATCTCGTGTAATTATGACCCCACTTCTGGAGCTGATATATTGGGATCCCCACAAATGGCCTCCACCAATAGTTCAATCACCAACGTAAAAAGCAATGGCGAAAGGGAACAGCCCTGTTGGCTGCCCCTAAAAATGTCAAAATCGCTTGATCGCACCTCATTGGTAATGACTGCAGTGAGAAGGTCACTGTAGAGAACATTTACCCATCTTATAAAGGCTTTGCCCAAACCAAACCGCTCCAGAGTTTAGAAAAGGTACGGCCACCCAACTCGATCAAATACCTTCTCTGCACCCAGAGAAATCACCAATCCCTGTATTGATTGTTGCTGACAGCTTGAATTGCATTAAACAGCCTCCTAACATTATTGGAGGATCTGCAGCCCTTTATGAAGCCCGCCTGATCCTCTTTAACAATAGAAGGTAACACAGTCTCCAGCCTTAACGCAAGAGTCTTAGAGAGGATTTTAAAGTCTACATTTAAGAGTGAAATGGGCCTGTATGAACCACAGTCCTCCGGGACCTTACCTTTATTTAAGAATAAGCAAAATATTGGCCTCTCTCAGAGATGGTGGGAGACAATCATGACTGTATGAGTCATTAAACATGTTGAGCATTGGACCTGACAATATGTTCATAAATTCCTTATAGATTTCACTGGGAAGTCTGTCAGGACCAGGCACCTTTCCACTCTGAAGCTGCTTCACGGCCTCCTGCACCTCTTGCTCTGATAAGGGGGCTTTGAGAAAAACTTCTTGCTTGAGGGTCATGCCCAGGAGCTCCAGATCCTTAAAAAAAACTCAATTCTGGCCCACCCCTCCTCACAATCCTCAGACTGGTATAACTTAGAGTAAAATTTCTGAAATGCCACATTAATCTTTTTGGAGTCTCATGTTAGATTGCCAGACCCTTCCCTAATTGTCGTAATGGCTTGAGGGACACTCCTTTTCCTGATGAGATACACTAAGTATTTGCCTGACTTGTCACTTGCTTTTATAACTTTTACTTTGCAAAATTAAGCTCCTTCTTTGCCGTCTGCGTGAGCACAGAATTCAATGCAGACCGCAGCGCCGTAATCCTCTGTAGCTTGACCGAGGGTCCTCTCGGCAGCCTCCAACCGTGCTTCAAGGAGACGTTGCTGCTCACCCTTCTGCTGCTTCCTACTGGCAGAGTAGGAGATAACTAACTCCCGGTATAGGGTTTCCCAAAGGACAGATGGACTCCAAATTGAGCCTAAGTTAATGTCTAGGAATGCCTGAAATTCCCGAGAGAAGTACTCCACAAATTTATTATCCTAGAGGATAAAGGGATCCATTCGTCAGTGCCTCGGGCCCACTACAGTGTCCTTAATCTTAACCAAGAGGTACACTGGACCCTGATCAGAGATGGTAATATTACCGATCGTACAAGATGCTGCCAAGTCCAGGGTTGGCGCAGGGGTCAGAAAAAAAATTAATCTTGGTGTGACATCTGTGTGGATTGGAAAAAAAATGTAAAACCCTGCCTGTAGGGTGGAGACGCCTCCAGACATCCGTCAACCTTAACTCCATACGCAGATCCACTAATTGTTTAGTTTGTACAGAGGGTAACGGAAGGCCTTTGGGCAACCTGTCTACTGTGGGATCCATGAGACATTTAAAATCTCCCCCGATAGTGATATGCCAGGATTCAAGGCTGATCAGTTTAGCGAACGCATCTACCAAAAATTTGAGGAGATGGGCTGGAGAGCAATAAACATTTAAAACACCATATTCTTCCCTGTTTATCAGCACTTTGAGAATTACAAACGTCCCATTGTGTCTTTAACACACTCTCATAGCTTAAATGGGAGATTCCTCCTAACCAATATAGCCACTCCCCTACATCTGGTATCAAAAGATGAGAAGTAAACAAAATCAAAGCCATTCTTGTGTAGTTTCAAATGCTCCCTATCATCCATGTGTGTCTCCTGTAATAAAGCAATATCCACCTTTTCCTTTCTAAGACTCGAAAATACCTTCTTCTTCTTCTTAATTGGTGAGTGACTTCCCTTGATTTCCATGTACACCATTAATCTGGTCATTAGCCAGATTAATCTTCTGCGGTAAGATTTAATTTCCAGAGAGGAGGAACTTGAACTACAAATCGCTGAGCCTTAGTGTCACAAGATCCATCGAACGTAAAAACTACATAAAGTAAAACCACTACCATTAACAAACTACAAAGATTATATACA
This sequence comes from Hemiscyllium ocellatum, assembly GCF_020745735.1. NCBI lineage: Eukaryota > Metazoa > Chordata > Chondrichthyes > Orectolobiformes > Hemiscylliidae > Hemiscyllium > Hemiscyllium ocellatum. Next base: position 27,702,799 of record NC_083436.1, on the reverse strand, counting down.
CAAAAACCAAAAAGCAAACCAACATTTAAAGCGTCAATAGGGGAACTCATAGTTTGGGAGAAGATTTGTAGCTCGCGTACTCATTGTTGTGGTTCTGTTCGCTGAGCTGGGAGTTTTTGTTGCAAACGTTTCGTCTCCTTTCTAGGTGACATCCTCAGTGCTTGGGAGCCTCCTGTGAAGCGCTTCTGTCATGCTTCCTTCGGCATTTATAGTGGCTTGTCTCTGCCGCTTCCGGTTGTCAGTTGCTGTCCGCTGCAGTGGCCGGTATATTGGGTCCAGGTCGATGTGTTTGTTGATGGAATCAGTGGATGAGTGCCATGCCTCTACAAATTCCCTGGCTGTTCTCTGTTTGGCTTGCCCTATAATAGTAGTGTTATCCCAGTCGAATTCATGTTGTTTGTCGTCTGTGTGTGTGGCTACTAAGGATAGCTGGTCCTGTCGTTTCGTAGCTAGTTGGTGTTCGTGGATGCGGGTTGTTAGCTGTCTTCCTGTTTGTCCTATGTAGTGTTTTGTGCAGTCCTTACATGGGATTTTGTACACTACGTTGGTTTTGCTCATGCTGGGTATTGGATCCTTTGTCCTGGTGAGTTGTTGGCTGAGAGTGGCTGTTGGTTTGTGTGCTGTTATGAGTCCTAGTGGTCGCAGTGGTCTGGCTGTCAGTTCGGAAATGCTCCTGATGTATGGTAGTGTGGCTAGTCCTTTGGGTTGCGGCATGTCCTCATTCCGTTGTCTTTCCCTTAGGCATCTGTTGATGAAATTGCGTGGGTATTCATTTTTGGTGAATACCTTGTATAGGTGTTCTTCTTCCTCTTTTTGCAGTTCTGGTGTACTGCAGTGTGTTGTGGCCCTTTTGAATAGTGTCCTGATGCAACTTCGTTTGTGTGTGTTCAGGTGGTTGCTTTCATAGTTCAGGACTTGGTCTGTGTGTGTGGCTTTTCTGTATACCTTCATGCTGAATTCTCCGTTCGGTGTTCTCTGTACCATCACGTCTAGGAATGGGAGCTGGTTGTCCTTTTCTTCCTCTCTAATGAATCGGATTCCTGTGAATGTGGCGTTGATGATCCGGTGTCTATTCTCTATTTCTGTGTTTTTAATTAATACAAAGGTGTCGTCCACATATCTGACCCAGAGTTTGGGTTGTATTTGTGGTAAGACTGTTTGTTCTAACCTTTGCATTACTGCTTCTGCTATGAGTCCAGAGATCGGTGAGCCCATGGTGTTCCGTTGATTTGTTCGTATATCTGGTTGTTGAATGTGAAGTGTGTTGTGAGGCACAGGTCCAGTAGTTTAAGTATGCCGTCTTTGTTGATAGGTTCAACGTCCTGTTGTCTGTTCTGTATGTCCAGCAGGTTGGATATTATTTCTTTGGCTAGGATTTTGTCGATAGGGGTGAACAGTGCTGTTACATCGAATGAGACCATGGTTTTTTCCTTGTCTATGTGTATATTTCTGATGATGTCCAAGAATTCCTGTGTTGACTGTATAGAGTGTCTGGATCTGCTGATCAGGTGTTTCAGTTTCTGCTGTAGCTCTTTAGCCAGTTTGTGTGATGGTGTCTGAGTGGGATGTCTGGTTTGTGTACTTTAGGTAGTAATCATTAAAAACACAGAAATAGAGAACACACATGCAATGGATACTCAACACAATTTCATCAACAGATGCCTAAGGGAAAGACAACGGAACGAGGACATGCCGCAACCCAAAGGACTAGCCACACTACCATACATCAGGAGCATTTCCGAATTGACAGCCAGACTGCTGCGACCACTAGGACTCATAACAGCACACAAATCAACAGCCACTCTCAGACAACAACTCACCAGGACAAAGGACCCGATAACCCAGCATGAGCAAAACCAACTTAGTGTATAAAATTCCATGCAAGGACTGCACAAAACACTACATAGGACAAACAGGAAGACAGCTAACAACCCACATCCACGAACACCAACTAGCCACGAAACGACATGACCAGCCACACATCCTTAGTAGCCACACACACAGATGACAAACAACATGAATTCGACTGGGACAATACTACTATTACAGAGCAAGCCAAACAGAGAACAGCCAGGGAATTCCTAGAGGCATGGCACTCATCCACTGATTCCATCAACAAACACATCGACCTGGACCCAATATACCAGCCACTGCAGCGGACAGCAACTGACAACCGGAAGCGGCAGAGACAAGTCACTATAAATGCCGAAGGAAACATCACAGAAGCGCTTCACAGAAGGCTCCCAAGCACTGAGGATGTCACCTAGAAAGGGGATGCAACAAAAACTCCCAGCTCGACAAACAGAACCACATTGGGGAACTCATCCCCTGCCCAAATGGGACAACCCAAAACCCAATTTCCCATCCCACTGCCAAGACTGCAACTCAGACATTTAAATCCTTGAACTGGGTATAAATTGCCCGTAAGTAGGCATCTAGCCATCCCAACCATTTTCCCTCCTCCTAGCTAGAGCCACACCCCCAACACAAGCAGAAAAAAAAGAAAATACACTGTGGAATAGCAATGTGAATAAAGAAAAATGTTTTAAAGAGAATCCTTTGGCATAATTTAACTTAGAAATTGAAAGTACACAACTCAACCACCGCCAAACATAGTTTAAACCAGATTATTACCAACAGAAAAAAAAGGAAAAGAAAGTCCCAACCAGACTTCCTCTGTTTTTTAAAAAAAAGACATACCCAAACAACACAACTATTTGCACAGACTAAATTGTTCAGGTTAGGTTAATTTGTCCACAAAGTCTCTCTTCTTTTCCAACATCTCAAAGAGATTTAAGGATCCATCTCAGGTGAACAATAGCACGGCCGGATATCTCAGAGAGTATTGCATCCCAAGCTCCCTCAGTCTTCTCTTGACAGTGTCACAGAATTTTCTTTTCTGGATCACTGCCACTGAGAAGTACTGGATGAACATGATCTCAAGAGCCCTCGTAAAATAGGGCCTTCAGATCCTTCCCCAGATCCTGGAAGCTTCCACGATTCTCTCCGTATCTCTATAATGATGAAACCGTACCAAGAGAGGACGAGGACATTGACTCTGACCTGGCCTTAGATACTCCTCTTCCCTTCTTCAGCATCTCTGGACAGCGAAAATGCAGGTGATTTGATCTTTCACAGTTTGGGACTCGGTGACCTTTCCAGAGTTCCAGGATATCGCAATGGTTCAGGTTGAGTGGGTTAGAAGTTTGTCTTGTTTGTGCTGTGGTGCAGAGCTTTGCAACGCGATCCTCCTAGATGCCCTCCTTGATGGGACAGTAATCATAGTGATGACCCAATAATTGATTTCCTTCTGTAAATGTCACTTACGATGCCAAATCAAGGAGCTGAACTAGCCAGTGTCCTGAAAGTTTGCTTATTGAAAATCAGGGCGAACATCCGTACAGGGTATAACGGGGGAGAATATTCATCTTAATCAGTGCTATCTGACCCAACCATGAGACCGGACGTACCTCTCATCTTTGAAGGTCTTGTTTGATTTTATCAAATATTGTCTGTCATGCATTTACCTCAAGTAGGATCAGAAACAAAAAATGTGCTCCCAACCCTATTGGGAAAAATTAACCCTATTAGACATGAATAAAGTTAATACTGAGCAGTTTGTGGGTTTCCTCTGGGTGCTCCGGTTTCCTCTCATATTCCAAAGATGCGCAGGTTAGGTGAATTGGCCATCCTGAAATTATCCAGTGTTAGACCTGTTGAGCTTTTCCAGCAGGTTCTGTTTTTGTTTCTGGTTTCCAGCATGCACAGATCTTCCGGTTTTATTTAGAGAATTGTACGTCCCTTGTTGCTCAACTATTCTGCTTCGCTGTGTGCCCAGTGTTAAGTACCAACAATCCTTTTCACTTTAATAAAACTTGCATGAATAATGGCTTAAAATAGCAATGTTGGATTTAATCATTTAAAATGAACAATTTTTGATGCAGAGGGAATACTCTGCTATGGGAAGAAGAACTTTGCTGCAGATAAGAAAAAAATGTGTGAATAAATATGAGATAGAAAACGTGCTTATTGTCAAATTAATATGGATTCCCAGCACGGTAAGATATAACAGTTACATATTTAACATGGCACTTGTTATGGACTAGGCCAGACCACTCAAAGCTTTCTTAAGCAGGCAGCCCAGACCATAACTTTGCAATTTATTTCAATAAGTGTACAATGAAAATTACCTGGATTAGGTTAGCGAGGTTGACTACCAGGTTTAAAACAGACAAAAAATTGTATTCACAAAATTACACAATGAAATAAGAACAACAGAATAAAGAATCCCAACAGAAGTCAGTCTATCCAAACTAGACTTAAATATGATGTTCTGAGTATACACAACAGTCCCAATAAGCAAACCCCCTTTAAAACACAGCACAAAAAAGGGTCAGATGTTTTCAGGTTGAAGCGAGAAGGGCAGAAGAGAGAGTTTCCACACAGCTCACTGTTGAACTCTCAACCAGTTCTGCACTGAACTAAACTGCTCAGCCAGACAACTGACCACTCCCCTTTCATTATACAGATCACTTCTAAAACATGACCACTTTGGCCTGAAGTCTCATCTGTTTACATGTAAACAAAAGGCCTCTCAAAATCCTTTGCATCTCTGTACCAAACTAGACTGATCGGAGTCTGGCTTGGTTTATTACCCCTCTAAAAATAATCAAGGTCAGAGTCTCCTGAGCCAAGGAACAGCTTTTAGAAAAAAAAGGACTAGCTTTGTGACATACTCTAACTGCTTATTCAAGTTAATAGTCAACATCAAGTAGAAACAAAAGAGTTGCTAAATTTTACTTGGATTGCCAGTTTGGTTCAGATGATGCAGAGACAGTTAATATGACTGATCTTGATTTTTAACACTATTTCAGAGTAGCAATCTTGTGTTTCAGTTGCTATGTGCATTGATCTTCTTCTGTCTGCCCCTGCTCAGTTGACAGGCACAACGTTCTAGGTTTAAGACTGACTGCAGGTCTTAATACAAAAATCAAGGCTGACACGCCAATGCAGTGCTGAAGGAGTGCTAGACAGTGCTGGGCAGATGAAATGTGAGATCTTGTCAAACATCTCAAGTGGACACAAGAGATTCCATAACACTATTTTAAAGAAGAATGGTGGAATTATCCAGAGTGTCCTGGCAATATTTATCCCTCATTCAGCATTAAACAAAACAGATTATCCCATTATTATTACGTTACTGTTTGAGAGTTTGCTGTGTGTAAATTAGGCTGTCATGTTACAACATTACTACATTATAACAATGACAACAAAAATACTTAATTGGTTATTAAGTGCTTTGGAATGGTTGGTGCTCATGAAAAGTGGTAGATAAATGCACATCTTTCTTGTCCTTGGGAAGTTGTATTGATGAAAGCCACAGTGGCCAGAAAATCATAGGGAAATGGATTAGAACTGATTCCCTGCTCAGCAAGTTACCGTTTCTGTTGAGTACATTTGGCACAATATTTACAGGTCAATTTTAAAGGGAATCAGAGAGCAGGACTGGTCTTCGCAGGCACAAACATTTGAAGATGGCACAAGTTGCTAGGGCTATTGGAAAAAAATACTAGACCCTTGGTGGAGTAGCAAAAGCAAGGAAGACATGTTAGACCTATATATTGTGTATTGCATCCTTGAAGGGAGCACATTTAAACGTTAAGGCCTCGGAATTAGTGATGAGGAGGCTCATTCAAATGCTCTCAGGAGTAAGAGACTTCAGTCATGTGGAGACACTATAAAAGCTGGGGTTGTTCTTTGTGGACAGCTCAAGGAGAGAGTTAAGGAAAGAGTGTAAAGTTATGAAGGACTTTATTGTGTAAATAGGTGAAACTGTTTTCACTGGCAAAAGGGTTGATAATGTAAACTGAAGGCAGCAGAAGGGAGAAAGAGCAGTTTTTGAGCAGACAGCTGTGATCTGGATTGCATTTGATGAAGGGGTGGTTGAAGTAAGTTCAACACCAATTTCAAAATAGGAATGGCATTTACAGAGTGGAAGTATAAAATAAAGTGAGTATCAAGGTCCATGAAGTGAAGCCACATTAAAGTTGGACCGCATTAGAGCTGAACTTCACAAACAATCAAATAACATTTAAACTGGCCTTACCTCTCACGCAAAGTGAAAGCATAATACTGCTGTTGATTGTGTCTGATTTATATGTCAATTGAATTTAGCCATTTAAAAAAAGGGGCTGTTACAATAGAGACCTCAGCTATTTCACCATGAGCGCATAGAATCCCTACAGTGTGGAAGCAGGCCATTCAGCCTATCAAGTCCATGCCAACTCTCCAAAGAGCATCCCACCCAGAACCTTCACCCTGTACCCTATTCCTGTAACTCTGCATTTTCCATGGCTAATTCACCTAGCCTAGGCATTGCTGGACACTATGGACAACTTGGCATGGCCAATCCTGCACATATTTGGACTATGGGAAAAAAAAACAGGAAAATGCATACACTGGGAGAATATACAAAATGCAAAGAGACAGTCACCGAGGGTGGAACTGAACCCAGGTCCCTGTCGCTGTGAGGCGGCAGTGCTAACACTTTGCCACCATATCACCTCAGATCTTAATTTGCTCAGCTGATCCTGGGGGATAGTACTGTTCATGAGATTGAATTTAGAGGACCTTCTACTGAAAATGTATTACTTGCCGCTTTAATTAAGTCATGCACAGTGCTTATACTAGTAGCTTGATTCATATTATAATATCCCCAGGCATAACCGTAGCCAGAAAGTTAGGGTGAAAACAGAGCATGAAGTGCTGTTACTCCATTCTTGACTATCTGACCAAGGTATAACCAGCTGTCATACAACTTTAACTGAAATGCTGAAACACTGAAGTAGATGCATATTTAGATGGATTTTGATTTGGGGGAGCAGTGTGATTCCTTTGTTATAAACAAATTTGCAATTTATTCGGTTGCTCTACATTGAGCTTGCAATGTACTTGAAACAAAAGCGAGCTCAACAGCTTCCATTTGTTTATGGCAATTCTGAGATTCTTATCTTTTGATCATGAGTATAATTCTTCAAAAGGTGACTGACCTGATATAGAAAACATTTCAATACCACAGAGAGGCAAAGTTAAAGTAAGCTATAATCTTGGCTCAAAAATGATTTCTCAACATAACTGGTTAGCTATAGAATGCCAAAACACTTAGTTAGTTGTGGTTATACCTCTTCACTATTCCTATACCATAAAACCCATAGCAAAAACAGCATGAATACACTTAGGAGAGTGGAATTTGACCAAGCTAAGTGGCCTAAAGTTGCCACGTTTCACAAGGCACGGAGAATTATTCAGGTTTGTCTCCTTTGTTTTCACAAGGCAGGGAAATCCTCATGAATTGGTTTCAGATAACAGGTCCTTGTTAATTTCCCTAGAGCTTGTAGAATTCATGTACCGGATGGGGATCAAGCACTGTGCTCTTCAAACAATTCTCTTGTATAAATGGAAAAACAGTTCAGCTGTATTTCAGAAGTATGCTTGCAAATTGCTTTGTTATGAGAATTGATTTGGGAATCTTTTATGTTCTTAATTTTTTTCAAGCATGGAACGATGACTTTAACACCACAAGGGGAGTTCCATCACAATTAGCTCATAGATCAGAGAAATGTCAGTATTTAAGTAGGCTTTTTGAACTAATCAGTCTGTATGAGCAAGCTCCTCATTCTAATTCACTACTTTTTCTCTGTTCCCTCATCTTCATTGAGTTCATCTATTTGCCCTTAAATTCTATTCTTTACTCAGCTTTGTGATCATCTGCAAAGATTTAGACCCGAATTCTTGAGAGGACTCTAGCTTAGTCAAAATGATGCCAGAGATCAGCATTCCTGTTCTTGAACCCATCGTGCATAATTTTCAACAGGACTGAGGGGAGACAAAGGTGAGGAGTCATTTGTACATTTGTGATTTGGAGAGGCAGCTGCAATTTTGAAATCGAGAAGTGAAGCTGAGAAAATTTCTGTCTCTGTTTTCTTGTTGCAGGAGCAAAGATATTACAGCCCTCTTTATGTTCAGGGATGTTACAGAACCAACATAGAAAGATGAACAAAACCCTCTATAAACTGACCAACGCTTTCAGCAATGACGGCAATAAGTACAGTACTTACTGTAGAAAGCCAAACTTGTAGACAATGTTGGTCATAGAACTGGGGCTGTAATACTGCTGCTTATTCTCTGAGCCACAGTCCCTGCAAATGTGGCGCCATTGTTGGATTGATGGCAAGGTGACTACCATCCTGCCACGAGTTGTCAATCACAATAAGAACTACACATCCTCTCAGCGGACAACAGAGGGGCTGGTAAAGCAATTGGCTACGTCGAGTGGATGTTAGCTTCAAACAGCCGAAAGTTCTTGGGTACATTAGCCAACATTTCAACCACAATCACCCAATGCAGATTAATCCCTCACAGATCTCCATTTTGTGTGTGGGACTCTGCTGCTCAAGGTGGACTGAAGTTTATCTACATACAGGGACCACAAATTTAAAGAAACCTCCAAACATGAAGTACCTTAGGCTGTGAAAGGTATGTTGTAAGTTTAAGGTCTTCCTAGCTAAAGCATGAACAACCTGATGCAGTTTTATCTATCAGCCCTTGTTTAGTTCATACTCATTAAAGTAAGTTCAGAATGACGCTTTTGAAAAAGGAGGAGAAAATGAGGACTGCAGATGCTGGAGATCAGAGTCAAGAAGTGTGACGCTGGAAAAGCATAGCAAGTCAGGCAGCATCCAAGGAGCAGGAGTCTCAATATTTTGAGAATAATCTCTTCATGAGGAGTGTGGAGGGGGCGGGGATGGTGAGCAAGTGGGCCGAGAGATAAATAGGGGTGTCGGGTTGGGGGAAGGTAGCTAGGAATGTGATTGGTGGATGAAGGTGGGACGAGTGATGGTGATAGGTTGAAGTGGAGGGAGGAGTGGACAGATGGGAAGGAAGATGGACAGTTACTACAGTTCAAGAGGGCAATGCTGAGTTGGGAGGTTGGATCTGGGATGAGGTGGGAGGAGGGAAGATGAGGAAACTGGTGAAATCGATGTTGATTCTGTTTGGAGGGACCCAAGATGGAAGATGAGGTGTTCTTCCTCCAGTCATCGGGTGGCTAGTATTTGGCAGTGGAGGAGGCCTAGGACTTGCAAGTCCTTGGCCAATTGGGGAGGGTGGAAAGAGTTGAAGTGATCAGCCACAGGGTGGTGGGGTTGCTTGGTGCCTGTGTCCCAGAGATGTTCCCTGAAATGTTCCATAAGTTGGCGTCCTGTCTCCCCAATGTAGAAGAAACCATACCGAGAGCAACGAACACAGTAGATGAGGTGTTTGGAGGTGCAGGAAAATCTCTGTAGGATATGGAAGGCTCCTTTGGGGCCTTGGATGGAGGAAAGGATGGAGGTAGGGGCGTAGGTTTTACACCTCTTTCGGTGGCAATGGAAAGTGCTGGGAGTGGAGGGAATGGTCTCTGCGGAATGCTGACAGGGATGGGTTAGGGTATTATAACTCTGGTGGTGAGGTCTGACTGTAGGTGGCGGAAATGGCGGAGTAGGATGGATAAAGTATTGAAAAAGTTAAGATTGAAGCATTCACAGCTATCTTCAGTCAGAAGTTCCAAGTGGATGACCCATCTCCTTCAGGGTACCCTGAATTACGGAGACAAGTCTTCAGCCAAAATCTATTCACTCCATATTCACTTCACTCAAGAAACAGTTGGAGGCACATGACACTGCAAAGGCTCTGGGCCATTACAATATTCAAACAATTGCCTTGTGCTGCTGCCCTAGCCACGCTGTTCCAGTACAGTTACAACACTGGCACCTACATGACAATATGCAAAGTTGCCCAGGTATGTCCTGTACATACAAAGCAAGACAAATCCATCCTGACCAATTACCGCCCCATCAGTTTACTTTTGATCAACAATAAAGTGATGGATGGTGTCATCAACAATGCTACCAAGCAGCACCGGCTCAGCAATAACCTGCTCAGTGATGCCCAGTTTAGATTCCACCAGGGCTGCTCAGCTCCTGACCTTATTACAGCTTGATTCATACATGGACACAAGAGCTGAACTCCAGAGGTGAGGTGAGGGTGACAGCCCTTGACATCAAGGCTGCATTCGATTGGAGTGTGGCATCAAGGCGCCTGAGCAAAACTGGAATCAATGGAAATTGGGGGCAAATTCTCTGCTGGTTGGAGTCATACCTGGCACATAAGGAGATGGTTGTGGTTGTTGGAGGTCAGTCATAACAGTTCCAGGAGTTCCCTGCAGGAGTTCTTCAGGGTAGAGTCCGAGGCTCAACCATCATTAAGTGCTTCATTCATGAACTTCCCTCCATCGTAAGGTCAGAAGTGGGGATGTTCGCCAATGATTGTACAATGTTCAGGACCATTTGCGATTCCTCACATACTGAAGCAGTCCATGTCCAAATGCCATAGGATCTGGCCAATATCCAGGCTTGGGCTGACAAGTGCAAGTAACAGTCTTGTCACACAAATGCCAGGCTCTGACCTTCTCCAATAAGAGACAATCTAGCCATCACCCTTTGATAGTCAATGGTGTTACCATCACCGAATCCCCCATTATCAACATCATGGGAGTACAGCCTCCAACTAATCTGTATACCTGAGAGGGGGGACCTGAAGCTGGTAAGATGCAATATACATGCATGATCTAACAGAGAAAGGGCGTTCCAGTGAGGACCCTCTGAAAGAAGAAAGTTTTGAATTGTGTAGCTTCTTAAAAATTATCAGGATACTTTTTTTCCCACATTATCGAAATTTTTAAAATACCTTGAACTTTCCTGGGAATTGTTAGTCGGTGTGAGTTCCCATGGCTAGTCAAGAGAAGACAATCAGAATTCTCAAGGTAGTTGGAATTGCTCCTGCAGATAGGAAAAACTGGTTACATCCCCAAACAGATAACCATTTGGAATGCAAATAGAAAGGGATCTTTCTATTACTGTCCTTCTGATCAGTGATCCACTGTGCCTAGAAACTAAGTACAAAATTAAACCTCATCTTTTTAATTCATTCATGGTTTCACCATCAAGGTAGCATTTATTGTCCATCCCCAATTGCCCCAGCGGTGAGCTGCCTTCTTGAATTGCTGCAGCCCATGTGGTATAGATACATCCACAGCACTGTTAGGAAGGGATTTCCAGAATTTTGACTCAGCAATGTTGAAGGAACAACGATATAGTTCAAAGTCAGGATGATGTGAGACTTGAAGGGGAACTTGCAGGTCATGCTGTTTCCGTATATCTGCAGTCCCTGTCCTTCTAGATGGCAGATGCTGTGGGTTTGGAAGGTGCAGTGTAAGGATTTTCAGTGTAATATGTAAATGATGCACACTGCAAGCAGTGAGCATAGGTGGTGGAGGGAGTGGATATTGAAGGTGGTGGATGAGGTGCCAACTAAGCGGGTTACTTTGTCCTGGATGATGACACTGGGCATGAAGAACACAGAATGTTGGCCTTTTCGTCTTTTCTGAGATTACTAACCAAGGTACACAGTACCTGTTGCAATTTTATTTGCTGACTAAACTGTATGTAACATTTAAATCAGCACGGAACAATCTCCAATTAGTCCCCCTTGAAAAGCAATGGGTGTAAGCGTTTAGCTGCGCACCATTGGTTTTGTTAGCTTTTCCATTCCTTTGTTCAAAAGCTCTAATCAGCAGGAAAGACAAATCAATAATGTTTTTTAAAGTGTTAACAACCTCCATAAATTATTTATTGCATCAAGATTGGATAGCTTTCAAATCTGGGAAATTTCCATCTTTTAAAATGCATGAATCAGTTAGTGGGCTGGACAAGGGAATTGATAATGCCAGTCAATTTCAAAGACGATTTAATGATTCAATTGTATTGAATCCCCATCTCTCACCAGTAAATGTTATCTATATGATCTTATAGTGGTAGCAATGGCACATAACTATTTCACGCATGTCTCTAGATATTTTGTTACTAGTAGAAGTGATTGCAAATTTAGGAAGTTAGCAGAACATTTAAAAGCCTTTTACATTATACATTTTCATCAACATAGCTCCAAACAGCAGTTTGCATCAAACTAACAATAAGTTAAGTAGGGTCTGGGTGTCTCCTGTGATTAACCATCATTCTGCTTTCTTTTAGGCTGTGAAAGGATTAAAGTGGTGGAGTAATGGAAAGATAAAAGATTGAAGAAAGGGACAGATTATTTTCTATTGTCCCAAATTGGTTTAATTAAAGCAATGAGCAGCTTTATTGTACATCACAGTGGAATGGCTGGCTCATTAACTCCTGTTAGTGCCCTTATAAGGCACCAATAACATTAATCGACTAATTCATCACACAGGAAAATCCATAAACGTAGAGGCTTGGAATCGCACTTTGCTTGGCAGCCTGTTGTAGAAAAATGTACCAACTTACTTCGTGGTTTTGTTTTAGATAAACTGAAGAACACTCTCAATTTACACGATTGTTGAAACTGGTGATACCACAGCACATGATGAGCACTTCTGTTTCTGTCAAATATGAAGCTTGCTCAGTGCACGTCTATTAAATACACCCTGCTAAAGCACAACCTCATGGGCCAGAATTGCAGCTGGAAATTGTGGGCTAGCCCCACATTATCCTCCATACATTAATTTTATAAATGGAAAGCTAGGCAGAAGGCATCCTTAGATGTCTGTTATTCACTCCCAATGGCCAAGTCTCTGCACTGGGAGTGAGTAATTGTAAAATCATTCCTTATTAGTGCAGGAATTTTATATTGGGACTATGGACTGTTCTCAATATTGTTCAGAGTGTATACTTACATAACAATACCAAAGTTTAGACTGGTGATGAGACTAATTGAGATTAAACACATTTTGGGCAGGACGATGGCTCAGTGGTTAGCACTGCTGCCTCACAGTGCCAGAGACCCGGGTTCAATTCCTGCCTCGGGCGACTGTCTGTGTGGGGTTTGCACATTCTCCCCGTATCGGCGTGGGTTTCCTCCGGGTGCTCCGGTTTCCTCCCACAGTCACAAAGATGTGCAGGTCAGGTGAATTGGCCATGGTAAGTTGCCTGTAGTGTTAGGTGAAGGGGTAAATGTTGGGGAATGGGTCTGGATGGGTTGCTTCAGAGGGCCGGTGTGAACTTGTTGGGCCGAAGGGCCTGTTTCCACACTGTAAGTAATCTAATCTAAATTTACATTGACGTCTAATCACTTTTTAACACATTACTCTTCTCATACTCAGAGTACTTCAACAACACATTCCAAATCCTTTAGATATTCCAAATCTTTGTGGCATAACAATCTTTTAGTGTTTTCAATCCATCATGCATTTTAGAGAGGGAATGAAGAAGACTCGCCGTCCTCAATGGAAAATCTTTAATTGAAAATGACACTAAACTTACTCTTGATAAGCCCAAGGGTAGATGGCTATTTGAAGCATCCAATTAAATAGTACATTCTGTAGATTAGAATAATACGTGGCCCAGCTTTGTGATTACTTTAATTATTTTGTGATATTAACAGCCTGACCTAAGATGCCAGCATTCTGCTTCAGTTTCCATTCAAATCGCTTTGCAGTAATTCCCACTAGTTGCAATAGATAAGCAGAGATGCAGATTGGGAATTTTATCATAGCGCGAGGAGGAGAGATGAAAACAAATGTACAGGCTAACATCAGATTTTTGAAGCACAATGTCAGATTAATAATTCAGAATACATCTGAGATTACAATGCATTTGTTTTAACAAATTTGTCAATAGGTTCAGAAGCAATGTATTTATAAAAGTAAATGGTCGGTTTTGTGCCATTCTTCCACCATAACTTCCCTCACCTGCCTTTGAAATTTGTCAATTTTTTGTTTCTGATCTTGATCTCATACAATGTTGTAGACATTACAGATTATAATGAACCTTCAATAAATCAGCAAAGGCAGACCTTGACATCTGCCTGTTTTCAAATTTCTATGAGTTGACATATTCACTACACTGTTGTATTCAATTTTGGTGCATGACTACTGATTATTCCCTCTCATTCAAGAGCACATTTTCCTTTCAGTACAACACAAGATGTGGGAACAGAGGCTTCCGAGTGCACACACTGACTAGACCATTGTAAACAGAGGTTTCCGAGTGCACACACTGACTAGACCATTGTAAACAGCTCCACTGCAACAAGTCAGAGCATCGGAAGAAAACATACAAGGGGAGTGTTCTGTATTGGAAGGCACACTGCATTTATAAAATAAAGATAACAAGCAAAGAACTCAACCTATATATTCATGCAACAGCTTCACACACAAATATGAATATATCATATGGAGATGGATCACCAATCTAACTTCACCAAATCTCACAGAATAAGAGTTAAATGAGGCCAGATTGCTCAAACTAAAATGTACTCAAGAAAGATATTTTTCTTTCTGTTTTGTTCATTTAAAATTATCAATAAATCTTTCAATGCATTAACATTCAATATGCTTTGATTTTCAGTCTCTGACCCCACAAGAGAAGCCAGCAGAATTTGGAAGTGATTGATTCTGCTCCAAACTGGTAAACACTGGTGAACTTCAATTCAAACTATTACTGGTCATTTTTCCGTTTTTTTTCCTTCGAGAGGCTTGAGCACCTGCCAGATGGCAATGCCACAAAAATACTGCAGACAATTTCTTTCCTAATGGAGAGGAGAAAAATTAATTCTAGAATACATTCAAGCGCTCCAAGACAGAGTTAAAACATTCATTAAAAATGCTCCAAAGATGGAAATATCCAGCAGAGGCTCCTTTCAAAAAGTCATTAACTTCTTGTATCATGTATGTCAAACAAAGGTGACAAACTTATCTCTGTCTTACCTTGCCTGACATTTCTTCCCAGCGACTCCATTGTGCTATATAATTACATTCTGAGAATACACTCATTCATTGATATATTAAGAAGTATACAGGAGAAATATTTCAATACTTAGTGTGTCTTGTAGCTTTCCCTTTCTGTTTCCACTTGTCACAAATTAGTAGCTTCACTGCACCATCAACAATTAAGGGACTGAATTTTTGTCTTGGTCATAGTCTGATTATAACAAAAAAATGTAAACATTAACACTCAATTGGTTCTTTTGCTTAAATCACCATGGAATAACGCTAAAATTCATGATGTGGGGGAGGTTGGGAATTCCTCTGGAATCCTGCCCGAAACAAATATAACTTTAAACCCCTGCAGAGGATGGCATGTGCCCTGTTGAGACTCTTTGAAAGGCTCTGCACCCATTTCAGTCAAAATTCATCTATGCCAGTGGAAGGAATGCCCACCCAGGCACCATTGGGAAGGACCTTATAAACCTGCTGCTGGGTGCCAGCGAGGAGGGGAATGGAAGCTGGAATGATGTGGGACTTCAGCCTGGTAACACATGCTAAGCTACTGTTTCTGGAATTCTTTACAGGACTTTAATTTAAAACCCTTTCACAACTGATTGAAACTTGCATCTTGTTCACAATGTACAAGCAATGCTACTGCTTTCCTTTGTAAGCCTCTTTGTGTTACAAAACTATATTTCTCTACTCTAAGATTTGTACTTAGATACTCATACCTAAGATGGCACCAGAAAAAGGCAGCCATTGTAAAACTTTTCACAATACTCCTGTATTTTTGTACTAGAGCACAAGTAGCAATAAAGGACAGTGATTTTTGAGAAGATTTGTAGCTCTGGTTGATGATAAGTATGTAAGTTAGCTCGCTGAGCTGGAAGGCTTGTTTTCAGACGTTTTGTCACCATATTGGGTGACATCATCAGTGAATGTCTTTGGTGAAGCACTGGTGGTATGTACCCCCTCTCTATTTATGGGTTTGGTTTCTTAAGGGTGGGTGTTGTCATTTCCGGTTCTTTTCTTGAAGGGAAAGTAGGTAGGGTCTAAATTAATGTGTTTATTGATCATAAACAAGCAGCCAAAAACTACAGCTACATTACCTTACATCAAAGTACTCACACTCCTTGACATTATGGTAGCCCATAAACTACCAACACACTTTAACAGTGACTAATGAACCTAAAGGATTGATTCAATATCATCAGCAAAACTATTGCCATTTACAAAACTAACTTGCAAGAACTGTAAAAACACCAAGTCAGACAAACTTGCAGGAAACTTGCCAACAGGATACATGAACACCAACTGGCCACCAAAAGACACAACCCACTATCACTAGTTTCCATACACACAGACAAAAAAGGACACCACTTTGACTGGGACAACACACACATCCTAGGACAGGCGAAACAAAGACACACACGAGAATTCTTAGAGGCATGGCATTCTAACCAGAACTCCATCAATGAACACATCAACTTAGATCCCATCTACCTTCCATTGAAGGAAACAACTGGAAATGTCATCACCCACCTTAAGAAACCAAGACCTATAAATAGAGAGGCGGGACATACCGCCAGCACTTCACCAGAGACTCTCACTGGTGATGTTACCTAGTACAGTGACAAAACGTCTGAAAACAAACCTTCCAGCTCAGCGAGTTAACTTGCATACTTAACAATAAAGGATATAATGATATTCGGATATTTTAACCTTGCCCTTGAGAAGATCCCAAGGCTTACAGATTTGTTTTAGTGCGACAGTAAATCCATAAATATTGACATAACATATAAGTACTTGAGGGAACAAGATTATTTAATATATGGCTAAGAATTGGTTATTGAAGAAACATAAAAATATAATTTACCAATGTACCAGGCTACGAGTCCTTGTGTCAGCAGGCAAAGGCAACTTAAGATTTATTTTTCTGTCCACTTCAGGCTTGCAATTGCTTCCTGTACTATTAATGTGTCATAGAATCATAGAATCTTCACAGTGTGGAAGCAGGCCATTTGGCCCATTGAGTCCACATCAACCCTCCAAAGACCATCCTACCCAGACCCTCCCTCTATTCCCTGCATCTCCCATGGCCAATCGACCTAACCTGCACATCTTTGGGCTGTGGGAGGAAACTGGAGCACCCGGGGGAAACCCACGCAGACACAAGGAGAATATGCAAGCTCCACACAGACAATCGTCCAAGAGTGGAATCAAACCTGGATCCCTGGCGCTGTGAGGCAGCAGTGCTAACCACTGGGCCTCCATGCCACATCAAATGCTGGCCTAGTCAGCAACACCCACATCCTATGAAAGTATAAAAACTGCAGGAATTCTGATAACACAAGCAAAATGGAGCTGGACACGAATGCAGCCTGCCACAGCACCAAGGGGAAGCCACAGCACAGTAGATTCCATACTGACAATTCGTTTACATTCACAACCTCTAGCTCTTGGCCACAGTTTCTCATGAGAGAACAAACGAATAAAATATTGACTCCCAGCAACCATAGGTTGTGGAAGTCAGAGAGGTACGACAGGGAAACAAATGGTGTATATTTTCCACAAAAAGAGACAATAATTCCTTGAATATCTTTACATCTTAAATGGAGAGCATCTTTCCATAACCTGAAGATTAAAAAGGAAGAAATATGGATTGTCACTGAGTTCAACAATGTGAGTTGAATAAAGGTCTTATCAGACCATAGGTTAGAGAGATGCGGAGAAAGAGACAGAGACAGAGACAGAAAGAGAGAGACAGAGAGAGAGAGAGAGAGAGAAAGAGGACTAGTGATGGTTTAACCTGAGAGTCACCACGCCTCAAATGAGGTGAAAGGCTGAGAATAAGAATCCTTCATGATGTGGGAATTGAACCCATGTACGAAATTCGGTAACGTTTTAACAGATCATTTTTTAAACGGTGGAAGAGTATGGGCAGTTGTCTGAGCAAAATGTTCGACGTTTCGAGCATAAGCCCTTCATCAGGCGTCGAATTCTCTATTCCTGAGATGCTGCCTAACCTGCTGTGCTTTGACCAGCAACACATTTGCAGCTGTGATCTCCAGCATCTGCAGACCTCATTTTTTACCCTGAGCAAAATGTTCACCTGCTTTGACTATGATATGAACACAGTAGAAAAGAGAATGGATTTAACATAGCCTATTACAAAAGGAACCATGGTGGCTAGGTACAATGGGCTCCCGATAACAAAAACTTCCTCCAGTTAAACTGGAAGGCAGAAAGTGTTAGCACAGAATTCCTATTGGCAGGATGCCAATTAGGCTCATTAATGAATGGCTTACTGGAACCCATCAAAATGTGGTGGCGGCTTATGGATTAAATGGAGGCTGTACAGCATCCATGCATCTCCTAAAGGCCATTAGCAAAGTCAGGGGCCTGTGGAATTGGAGTGGGGTGAGAGGGAGATAAGGTGGGGAATAGTGGCCTTGCTATAGGGCCTGATCGAGGAATCCGACATTCTGATAGCAGGGTAAGCTGAATCGGTACTCCTCCACGTATCTGCCAATCCAACTCCCCTCTTTACACCTCTTCCCTGGCCCTTACCCTGCACAGGGTGGTGAACTAGCCATACTTGGAAATGAATGTACTGATCATACTGTAGCTGCACTTTGAGCTATACAAGATGTATCTGACCAGTTTACATCTTTTATAAGTTTTACTGGTTCTTCATTATGAGCGTGAGCCCCAACCTGCTCTCAATCACCTGTAGCTTGGGTCCCTCACTGATCCTGGGCCTCTGGTGGATACACTGGCACCAGTGAGGTGCTTAATGAGTGGGATTTCTGTTGTCAAATCTGAAACCAAGGGAAGTCGCAAGTGTTACCAGTTAAATGCCCACAGGGCACTTATCCCCAAGTAGCCCCCATGATACTAACAGGGGTTTCCCACCAATGTTCCATTCAGCAGGCACGCCCCTCAACTCCTCTAAGTCCAAGCCAAAACTAAAGTTAACCTCAAATCCTACAAAGACCTGTGTGACATAGAGAAAATTCACAGTATTCCTTGGCTGAGGTTTATTTGGCTACATCAAAGACAGTGCAGAGAACGATGGCAATATAGAGAAACACTAGCAGTATTGCTTGCATTTCACTTACCAAAAACAAACTTCTTCCATGGACTTTTCTTGGCCAGCGGAGTTCTCAGCGTTACTTCCTTTTCTCTTTTCCAACAAGTTCTTCTAGAATTCTGTTTCTAAAAGAAAGTTGAAAATATTGTATCACTGATTAGTTGGCGAATACTCAGGTTTAGAAAAATGAAACCCAGCTTTTAAATAGTATTAAATAAGATGACAAACCTGGGTGACAAACAAGTGTCGCAACTTAAAAAGGTTGAGATAATGCTCAGAATGGAAAAAATGTAACTTATGAAATCCATTTGATTTTGAACCCAAATTATACCGACTTGCTGAAGTCTCTAATCACCAATTGATGTTGGTCAAAACCAATTGAGCAATAACAACAGTTTACCTAATAAAGTGTGCATTTGTAATTTGTGCATGTGCATTGGACTTATTTGCAGATCTCCTTTTAGATTATCTATGTGTTATGAAGCTGAAGGTGTATACTGTAACTTTAAGAGAGAGTGAATGCAGGCGCCTGTCATGTGACTGACTAACAGTCTCAGAGTATACTGGAAAATTTAAAGTATGTAACAATTGGCTGTGAAACAAATACCTGAGTTTGGTTGCTATGTTTTCACAACAGTTCAAATTTAACCAATCAGTTTAAATTATGTCCCAGAATACTAAAACCCAATCAAATTTCAACTTTACTATTTTGACAACATCAAACCAGTGAGATGATCTGATGTTTGGGTGATAAAAGCAGCAGACACAGTTTGATAGCCAGAGAGAGTGACCTGCCATAGAGAGAGAGAGAGAGAGAGAGAGAGAGAGAGAGAGAGAGAGAGAAAGAGAGAGACTACTATTCAAAACACTCTCTATCAAAAGGTACCTTTATCATATAAAACATTGTTGCAGCAAAAGACCAAAGACAATTCGGGGAGATCTATGTCAGTGAACACCGACGATGATAGCCACTGTCTGGCTTTAAAAATTAAATGTAGTTTTAATAGGGGCGTTTATTGGATCAGGATATTGTTATAGAGTGAGAAGTAGATAACAAGCGTTTAAGGGAAAGGAGGTTTAGAATTGTAAACAGTTGTTATTTAATGTTCACTTTTAGAGTTAAAGAATAAAATTGATTTTTTTTTAAATAGTGGAATTTGGGCAGTTCGCTGTCACTCATACTTTAACAGATTACGAGGCAAGGTGAGCTTTTCTGTGTTTGGTTTAATTAGCAGAAGGGTTTGCCTTGTGTCGCAACATGTAGCTATCAGGCCAGACAGGAAGGTCCAGGTGACAGATATCTCTTTAGCCAACAGTGACGTTGGTCACCACCCTTTACGTTTTCAGTCTTAGCGTCATAGAGATGTACAGCACGGAAACAGTCTCTTCACTCCAACTTGTCTGCTCCAACCAGACATCCCAATCTGACCTAGTCCCATTTGCCAGCATTTGGCCCAGATCCCTCTAAACCCTTCCTATTCATATGCATATCTACTTGCCTTTAAATGCTGTTCTTGTACTTGTACAAGCTTTCACCACTTCCGCTGGTGGTCATTCCATATGCACACCACCCTCTGTGTGAAAATGTTAGCCCTCAAGTCCTTTCCCCTCTCACCGTAAACCTATGCTTTCCAGTTTCAAACTTCCCCATGATAGGAAACAAACCTTGGCTATTCACCCTATCCATGCCCCTCATGATTTTATAAATTTCTATAAGGTCACCCCTCAGCCTCCGATGCACCAGGGAAAAAGCCCCAGCCTATTTGGTCTCTCCCAATAACTCAAACCCTCCAACCAGGCAACACCCTTGCAAATCTTTTCTGCAGCCTCTCAGATTTAACAACATCCTTCCTACTATTGTCTGACATCTTAACTCCTTCGAATGAATGTCATTATCAATATTTCAATTACAAGGAGGCAGCTGCCAGAGGAAGTGGTGGAGGCTAGTACAATTGCAACATTTAAAAGGCACCTGGATGGTTATATGAATAGGAAGGATTTGAAGGGATATGGGCCAGGTGCTGGCAGGTGGGACTAAATTGTGTTGGGCTAACTAGTCGGTATGGACAAGTTGGACTGAAGGGTCTATTTCCATGCTGTACATCTCTATGACAGTTGGCCGTGCTGTCCAACAATAAGATGATGAGCACTGGATTCAAATTCATGACTGGGTTTGTAAAGGCGGCAGCCTTTTGTTCTTCTGGACACTCTCAAACACAAATCCCCAATTTTAAAAGCTTCATGGCTGACCACTTTTGAAAGATGACTGACACATAATTTGTCTCAAAACACAGAACAGCAACTTATATTTTTAAAAGTGCTTCTAACACTTCTTGGAATGTCCAAAGGTGTGTCACAGAAGTATGTTACAGCAAAGTATGATGCAGAACCACAAAGGTAATGAGGTCAGAACGTAATTGGTTTATGCATATATTTCCCTGTTCCATTTTTAACTAACCAAGCATTGTGGATTCCTCCTCATTTTTGGATTTTCCATTTTCTGAAGTGGGATTAGCCACTCAAAGCCATTGACTTGAGTCAAGGTACACAGTTTAATTCCAGTGATAAGTGTCAGTTAATACTCTTGTAGGACTGATTAAAATAATATGTTTGTGGTCAGTGGGTGTGTGCTGGTCCATCACATCCACACAGCAATCTGCTGACATAATGTGAAGAGGGGTCCTTCTTGAGGATGGAGAAACAGTACCATTCAATCGGTCATTCATTTTACACTCAAAATGTTGTCCAAAAGAAAGCAGTAGATTGCATAACAGGCAGCCCATCTGCTACTGCCAGCTTTTCACCTACGGCAAAGTTGAAAATAGACCAGTCTTACTTAATTGTTACCTAACCAACGAGGGATCTTTTTTCCCCACCTATCTAAACTGAAACTATCGAACAGGCTTTCTTCATTAATTATGAAGCATTTTAAAAGCTGCTCTATAGTGCTTGGGAATTTTTACGTTCAGACTATACAGGATGATAGCCATACGCAAGCGGTTGTGCTGTGCTTACACTGACATTTACACCAGCACTCTCACCACTGATAGTGGCTGTGCAATGTATACCAATGCTAAGTGCCATTCTGGAAGAGGGCATGATTGGATGGTGCACGGTGTACATTGTTTAATTGGCTGCAGAGCTAAAGAGCACACAAAAATCACAAGTATTTTTATATATTTTTTGTTTCCCCATGCCAAGTAAATACAAGTTGGCCTCCAGTTGCCCTGCACTTTGACATGACATGCAGGAATTGTCCAACCTTAACCTAAGGAGATATATTGTTAATCTGCTACACCTCACTGATCATGTATAAATGATACACACTTATAATGAAATAGTAGAACATAACATGAGGCCATTGGAGAAAAATAAGCCCTACTGCAGTCAGGCGGTAGTGCGGCGGTAAGGAAAAGAATAAAATAAAAGAGGCCATTTGACCCTTTGAGTCTGTCCTACCTCTTTCAAAGACAAAACCAGCTTATCACACACAACTGCTCTTTCCTGCATTCCAGTATTAATCCAACTCCATGTGAAAGCGTACCATTAAATCTTTATCTATCATTCGAACAGGCAATGTATTCTAAATCCTAACTACTCATTGCATAACAATATTTTATCTCAGCTCATCTCTGGCTTATGCCAATCATCTCAATAATGTGCTGCCCAGTATTCTCCCTTCAGCCACGGGAAACAGTTTTCCTTTATTTGTTTTGCCTAAGCCCTCCATGATTGCAAAAAACCTTTACCAAATCCTTCGTTAGCCTCGTTTCATTTGGAAAATAATCCCAATTGCTCCAGTTTATCCTCAGAAATGTAACTTAAAACACAAATGAGCAGTTCTAAGCATTTAAGTCCACCCAACTGAATCTGGTCAATCATCCAGTTTATTATTTTTTGGACTTTCAAGTAACCAAGTTTGATTCAAATTGCTCAATTCTATTTTTTTTCCTGAACAGGATGTCTGATACTCCTTTTTTTTCTTTTTTTTTAAAACCCCAACACTACCGCCTAACTGCGGTAGTGCTTATTTTTTCCCTAGCACCCATGTTGTGTGTGTGCAGGTGTGAGACACAGTGAAAAACACAAGGTGCACGATTCTTTATTCAGTTTCCACCAACAGGAAGAAAGGAAACACCCGAGTGCCCAATTCTATTCACACTATCCACAATTAAAATGCTGATAGCATTGATAATTTTGCCACTTCCACTGCTAAATCCCTCCACCTTCTGCACAATGCTGCAGCTTTTTATCTCTTTACAACATGCTATCCATCCAACCATTCAGTTTTAAAAGCACATGCACAAAACTTGGATCCATTTATATTTGGCTCAGCATTGGCCACAGATAAGACACCAAGCCCTATGTGCTTTAATTAGAAATTCTCATCAGTAAACTTCACATTATAGACCCATTCATTTTCTACTTGTACTTGCAGCCAACCTTTACCTTCATTTATGTTTGAATAAAGAGGCACTGTGCAACACACTTCACATTCCACCTCTTGTCAAATTCATTATACTCTCAAAACTGATACCACATTTAGAGAAAAACCATTTAATTCAGTTGTGGCTTTTTTTCTTCACTGATATTTAGGAAAGACAATCACATAACGTAACTAAATAAAATTTGTTTCATTTCAACCGTAACTTTGAGAAACTAAAAGCAATTTTCTTCAACTAAAAAAAACCTCAGCTTACATTAAATATTTCATTGGTTCACAAAATAAAATCTCACTAATTATAACGTACTAAATATAATTAAAAATCACACAACACCAGGTTATAGCCCAACCAATTTATTTGGAAGCACTAGTTTTCGAAGTATTGCTTCTTCATCTGTTGCTTCTAGTCCTTCCAAATAAACCTGTTGGACTATAACCTGGTGTTGTGTGATTTTTAACTTTGTCCACCCCAGTCCAACAGCAGCACCTCTACATCATTACTAAAGGTGAGTAGGGTCATTCTCGACTATTTCAAATGCAACAGTGGTTATATGCTAACAAGATGTCTAACTTATTTTAAAACACTGTACATGACAACATGTGAATATTTGTCATTTTGCTATTGCAGCAAAACATTTTTGAGGGGGAAGGGTTTTCCCATATAATGTATAACACGTACAGCTTATCAGTCCACCACACATTATGAGGTTTCACATTTTTTCTTTCTATTCGAGCTTGACAATGGGTCAATACCGTTATTTTTTTGAAAACAACTTTCTCTTGTCTGATCATTTTGTACTACAACCGCAGTCTATTGGCTCCAGCTGTCTGTGCACTTCTCACAGATGTTCACTGGCCACTCATTGCCTGTATGTATTTCATTGAGCAGTAAATATTTTCAGGAGGCTATTACCCACCAGGCCAGTAGTAATATTCACTCTGAGCTCTAAATAATGGACACATGTTTTTGTGATGAGAGAAGATTTTAACAGGGACACATCAGCTAAGTCAAGCAAGCAAATGGCTCACAGCATGTCTTTGGAATGACTTGTGGGACTGTTATAGCAGATCAGTCTGTTGCTCTGAATTCCACCATGACATAAATTGGTCTTCTACAAAACTAACGAATATCATCCAACAAACGTTAAAACAAATCAAATTTCTGAAAAAGGTGACTTTTAAAAAATATTTTAAGTCTCCTTTCTCATGAAGAAGTGAAAGAAAAAAATGTTATATTTATATTTATATAAAGGTTGTTTATGCCCTTGAAATATTTACAAGTATTAGTGAGATGTTTGTAGCTCAGTTTGAGGTTCTGGATGTAGGTTTGTTCGCTGAGCTGGAAGGTTCATTTTCAGATGTTTCATCACCATACTAGATAATATCTTCAATGAGCATCCAGATGAAGCACTGATGGTATAACCCACTTTATATTTAACTGTTTATATTTAGCCCACTTTATATTTAAAAAGTCACCTTTTTCAGAAATTTAGTTTGTTTTAATACTTGTTGGATGATATTCGTTAGTTTCTTTCACCCAAGCAACCCCAAACATTTAAACAGAAAGTGGGTTACACCACCAGTGCTTCATCTGGAGGCTCACTGAAGATGTTACCTAGTATGGTGATGAAACGTCTGAAAACAAACCTTCTAGCTCTATGAGCGAACCTACATCCAAGGTAGCTAGCTTTGAAAAACAATGCTAATTATTAAGTAAACTAAAATATTTCCACCTGGGATGAATCAAAGAAATATTTACTATTTTTACCCATAATGCTTTTTTAAATGATCTATCCTTATTGTTGGCAGAAGGTTGCAGTTTCTAATTAGTATATCTCTACTCAAAATGACTCAGAGAACTGAATGATGTGACCATCTTAATGCCCAATACTAAAATAAAATAAATACTTGAATTTATGTAGCATCTTTCATGGCCACAGGACATCCCAATGCACTTTTGAATCAACAATGTCTTTCTGAAGTTTAATGTGCATAGATAAGATATACATAGACAACCATAACATTAAACAGAGATTTGAAATCTCAAAAGCCAAAGTTAAAGAAACTATGCAGTAAAATTTCATGTTTGAAAGTCTTTACTGTAATAAACAAACTAAAAGCAAAAAACTGACAAATCATCATCTTGAAGGCAACCAATACCTTATAGAAAAATTAACCCCTACTAATACCTCATAGCCTCATATTTTTTGAGATATGCTGTTCATAGGGTTGCCATCTTTGTAAGAAATAGCCCGCCATCACTTCCATCTTCCAGTGGATTCATGTCATCCTATTTTGCAAAGTTGTAACACCACTGACAATTGAAAGACACATTTGCTCATTTTTAAGAGAATTTGTGAACCACACAGTATGACCCACTCCAGCGACTCCATCTCCTGGCCTCACCAGAAAAATCTTCCTGAATTGGTACACTGTCATGGAATATATTTTTTGACCACAGGTGATCTTATCTCTGGTGTTCGGTTTGGTAGCTCACAAAGTATATGCAACCTTCTCTTTGCTGAACGCAAAAGCCACTGCCTTATGTCTCAATAAGATCTCTCTCTTTCCTTCTCAATCCAAAGTCTCTGGGACAGTCCTGCCCACAGCTGCTCCAGCCTTTATTTTCAGGTGTGAATATTATGCAACTTTAAAAAAAAACTTTCTTTGTTAGAATCAAGAGAACCTGTCAGTCTGGTACTTTACTTTCTCAGCATATATACAATTAAATACACACAAAAAGGGTAAGGTTATCTTTATACATGTCAACTGGTCATGATAAACTGAGGAAGGGAGCAAATCAGGGTCCACCACCTCTGGCTGTGGCAATGTGTACAAATGTTGCTGACCTAGATAACTTCCATGGTGTCGCTATGAAGCATGCTCCAATGTACAATGTCATACTGCAGTCAGGCTGACTGGGTAAGATTCAGGACAGGAGCAATTGGGCTAGCATGGTGGCTCAGTGGTTAGCACTGCTGCCTCACAGCGCCAGGGACCAGGGTTCGATTCCAACCTCGGGAGTTTGCACATTCTCCCAGTGTCTGTGTGGGTTTCCTCTAGGTGCTCCGGTTTCCTCCCACAATCCAAAGATGTGCAGGCCAGGTGAATTGGCCAAGCTAAATTCAGGGATGTGTAGGTTAGGGGCATTAGTCAGGGTAAACATAGAGGAACGGGTTTGGGTGGGGTACTCTTCGGAGGGTTAGTGTGGACTTGTTGGTTCAAACGGCCTGTTCCCACACTGCAGGGAATCTAAGTGTGGAAATGGAAAAAGCACAGCAGATCAAACAGCATCAGAGAAGGGAGTTGACTTTTCAGATTGGAACTTTTCATCAGGAATGGGGAAGGGGAGGGGGGGGTGAGAAATGATTATTGGGGTTGGGACTGGGGAAAGGTACGTGGGATGATGATAGGTGGATGCAGATAGGAGGTGATAGTGATTGGTCAGTGCGAACGATGGTGCGGATAGGTGGGAAGGAAGATGGACAGCTTAGGTGAGGTCAAGGGAGCAGGGCAGAGAGGGAGGGGGATGGGGCTTGGGATGAGGTGGAGGATGGGGAGCTCTGGAAGCTGGTGAATTTTATGTTGAGGCTGTATGTGTGTAAGCTCCCGAGGTGGAAGATGAGGTGTTCTTCCTCCAGTTTGTATGTGGCCTTATTGCGATGGTGGAGGAGGCCCGGGATGGACATATCGTCAGGGGAATGGGAGGCAGAGTTGAAATCGCTGGCAACAGGAAGGTGGAGTTGATTGGAGTGTATGGGCCATAGATGTTCGCTGAACCTTTCCCCGAATTTGCGCTCTGTCGCTCTGATGTAGAGGAGACTAAATCAGGAGCAATGGATGTAATATATCAGGTTAGAGGAAATGCAGGTGAATCTTTGCCGGACCTGGAATGACTCTTTAGGCCCTTGGATGGAAGTAAGGGGGAGGTGTAAGGGCAGGTGTTGCACCTCCTGCAGCCACAGGAAACGGTACCAAGTGTGCAGATGTCGGTGGAGAGTGTGGACCTAACAAGAGAGTTGCTGAGGGAACGGTCCCTGCGAAAAGCAGATAGGGGTGGGGAGGGAATTATCATTCTGGTGGTGGGGTCAGACAGCAAGTGGCGGAAATGGTGGAGGATGATACGCTAGATTTGGAGATTGGGGGAGTGGAAAGTGAGGACCGGGGAACTCTACCCTTGTTATAGTGGAAGGGGAAGGGTTTGAAGGCAGAGGTGTTGGAAATTGAGGATGTAGTCGAGGGCATTGTTGATCACAATGGAGGGGAAATTATAAATCAAACAGACAAAATCAGTTGACCATGGAGCACTGTAAGCCACCATCAGCAGTAGAAGTGAATCACTGCAATCCATAACTTTGGAGGTCCAGCCTAACTCTTCTCTTTCTTTCATAACCCTCAAACAAGTGTCTGAAGGAAGAACACGTTCAGATTAGGTCTGCCTCAATCATAAACGAATAGGTTATGGGAATGCCTGTCTCCAGAACACGTAATAGAAAAAAGAACAAAATACTGCTGGAAGTCACAGCAGGTCAGGCAGCATCCATGGAGAGAGAGCAAACTAAATGTTTCTAGTCTATATGATTCGTCATCATAGCTGACATGAAGTATGGAGAGGATAGCATTAATGCAATGGTGGGGATAGGGAATGCTGGGAGACAACGCTGATAGCACAGATTAAGTGATTGGAATGTGAGAATGGCAGAACAGTGGTGTGTCTAATTGTCAGACTGGAAAGAACAGCAAGTAGCATTGGGGTGGTGGGAGGGGAACGAGAATGGTGACAGAGAATGTAACAAGTAAAGCTAACAGAAAGGAAAGGAAAGGAAAGGGAAGGGAAGGGATGGGATGGGAATGGGTTCACAAGGGGCTGTACGGTGGCTCAGTGGTTAGCACTGCTGCCTCACAGCACCAGGGATCTGGGTTCGATACCAGTCTCGGGCGACTGTTTGTGTGGAGTTTGCACATTCTCCCCGTGTCTGCATGCGTTTCCCCTGGGTGCTCTGGATTCCTCCCACAGTCCAAAGACGTACAGGTTAGGTGAACTGGCCATGCTAAATTGCCCCATAGTGTTTAGGGATGTGTGGGTTAGGTGCGTTAGTCAGGGGTAAATGTAGAGTGATGGGGAATGGGTCTGGGTGGGATACTCTTCAGAGAGTTGGTGGGGAGGGATGATGGTGTTGGTGATTGAGGAATGTACTTGGGTATCCTGGAGGGAACAATCTCTGTAAAATGCAGATGAGGGAGAGATGTTTTTGGTGGTAATGTTCTGCTGGAGTTGTCTGAAGTGGCAGAGGACGCTGCGGAGGCTGGTGGGATGAAAAGTGAGGACAAAGGGGGCCTGATCACGCTGTTGAGAGTGATGGGAAAGGGTCAGGTCAGAAGCATGGGTGATAGGTCAGGTGTGGTTGAGGGCCCTGTCAACACAGTGGGGGAGAAACTACAGCTATGGAAGATGGAAGCCATGTCAGCTGCACTGTTTTGGAAGGTGGCATCATCCAAACAGATACAATGAAGGCAAAGGAGTTGGAAGAATGGCTTGGAGTCCTTGCAGAATGTGGTGTGTGATGAGCTGTAATGAAGGTAGCTATGAGAATCACTGGCTTTGTAGTGGCTGGCAGAGAAGACAGTTTATTGTAGCTTGTAGCACAGATTGGATTTGACGGGTACAATATTGTTGGTATCACAGAGATGTGATTGCAAGGGGAGCAGGCTAGAAACGAAATATCCAAGGGTAAATGTCCTATCGACAGGATAGGCAGATGGACAGAGGGGAGGAGGTTGCCTTGTTAGTAAAAAATGAAATCCAATCGATAGCAAGAAGTGATTTTAGAGTCATAAGATATAGAATCTGTGTGGGTCGAGTTGAGGAATCTCAAAGGAAAAATTCCTTGATAGGAATTGTGTACAGATCTCCTAGCAGTAGTCAGGATGTGGGAATAAAATAAATCAGGAGTTAGAAAAGGCATGCAAGAAAGGCACTAAAACAAACTTTGTTTTAACTGACACTTTATCAACCAGTACTCTGGACAAAGTGGCAAAATACATACATCAAAAACTGCAATTTATGGCAATGTCTGAGCACTAATGCTGTAAATAGAGTATAAAAGTGATGTGCATACCACCTGCACTATGTTTCTATTACGTTTCTATTTTTACATTGATTTTAGGTGGTGTGTTGATTTTTTTACATTGATTTTTTTTGAGAGGTGTTGGTATCTTGAAGTTTCACATAGTCAGGTTTTACTGCAGTACTGAGGACCTCCTGATTATCCAGAATATTTGATCAACCAGCGCACTGCTGGTTCCACAGCTGCTGGTTCATAAAAACTCTGCTGTACTCCAATAATCATGGGGGCTTCAATGTGTAGGTGGTGTGGGAAAATCAGGTTGGTAGTGAATCCCAAGAAAAGTAATTTGCGGAGTGTCTACAAGATGGTGTTTTGGAGCAGCTTGTGGTCGAGCCCATTAGAGAACAGGCAATTCTGGAGTTAGTGATACGTAATGAGGCAGATGTGACTTGATTATTTATTGTCATGTGTGTTTTGTTACAAAATACAGTGAAAAGTGTTGCACAGTGTTGTCATTCTGTGGCGCCATCTTAAAACAGAAAAATAAAGCAACAGATAGAAATTTTACAGTCCTTCCTGTTAAGTGCTTCACCATGGGCCTGGTGGCCTCGCTACATCACTGTTGGTGGAATGAAAGTTGCCATCTTTGGTGCCACCTCATCTCCACTGATGCCCTTGGCACTATGAGTCCTTGCTGGACCTTGCCAATGCAGACTCAACCAATGCCACTGGGTACCGCACCAGCCCAAGCTCAACTTTGCCGCCGCCATGAACCTGGTCCAGGCCCAGCTTGCCCATTCAGTCACTGCCGATGCCGTTGGGTCTCATACTGGGACCAACCCCACCTCCACCGAGAGCCCAAACCCGCCTCAAACCGTGAGTCGGCACTGGGCCACTCACAGTCGCCAATGCCATCACTGTTTCCACAAGTAAAATAAAACAGAAAAGAGAAACAAAAAAAAGAGCAAAAACAAAAAGAAACTAAAAAAAAAATGGAGCAGGCCGGCCCTGGGCTCAGAAAAGTGAAAGACAATGGTACCTTGAGAGGATAGTGACCAGCATAGAACATAGAACATTACAGTGCAGTACAGGCCCTTCGGCCTTGATGTTGCACTGACCTGTGAAAACAATCTAAAGCCCATCTAACTGACACTAACCTATACATGACCTGATATAATTCACCCTGCAGTTGGACAGGGAGTAATAGCCTCACAAAAGCCTTCCAGTGATGGCCGGTTAACTCACTGGATGACTAGTATATGAATCTAATCAACACCAATGGCACAGGAAATTATCCTCATTTTGGCTGAGATCGGGGTTTATAAAATCACAGAGGAGCACGGATAGGGTAAATAGACAAGGTCTCTTTTCTGGGGTGGAGGAGTCCAGACCTAGAGGGCACAGGTTTAAAGTGAGGGGGAAAGATTTAAAAGGGACCTATGGGGCAACTTTTTCACGCAGAGGGTGGTGCATATATGGTATGAGCTGCCAGAGGTGGTGGAGAAGAATGGTACTATTACAACATTTAAAAGGCCTCAGGATTAGTATATGAATAGGAAGGGTTTGGAGAGATACGGGCCAAGTGCTCGCAAATGAAAAATGGATTAGGTTAGGATATCTGGTCGGGCATGGACGAGTTGGACCAAAGGGTCTGTTTCCACATTGCACATCTTTATGACTCAGGCCCAGCCTCCATATTTTAAAAGTAAATCACGGCAATTTCCCATGGTTCAGTGAATAATCTCCAAGAGAGATAACCCAAAGTGAAGAGGATGGATTCCTTGCCCGCCATGTTTGTTCACACAAATGATAGAAAGGTTTGAGCCTTGCCAAATCTGGGCTGCAGGGGTTGGTAATACATCCTCATGGGGTCCTGGGCCCATCAAGGTCATACTTTCTCCCACTTCCACTCAGCATTCACACCATGGCCCCAACCACTTAACCCTCCCCAGACACCTCACCAGGACGTCCTATCCTTATGCCACCAAACATCCCCCCAACATATAACTCACCTATTGATCTGAATCCAGGAAAAATTTTCTGGGACCAGAAATATCCAGTGATCTGATCAATGGTGCACCTCTCTGAGATTGGCTTTCTCTGCAGATTGGGTGGATGTCTCACCATGACCATCCTTCTGAGTATCACATGGTTGCCTGGCAACCTTGGTGGTTGGTGGGGGGGCTTGGCCATGAACTGTTTTCTTAAAACAGGGAATGGATGGGAGGAAGGACACCCACTGACTGTATAATTCTGCTCTATACTAAAAGAAAATATAAAATATATGCTTTACTGTAGTTTCCACCCACATAAAAGTGGAGGCGTGGGGGTTTTAAACCTTTCGGAATGTCCCAACTCAAATTGCCTAAAATGAAAGGCTTTTCTAAGAGGCATTCATATCTTACACAGATCGTGACAACTAAACAGTCTATACAGCATGCAGTAAGTACAATATCAGGGAGCTAGCTAGGTGCATTATAACAAAGATCATAAGAAAGAGACTGATCTAACTGAAACCTTTTTTGTTCCCATCTGTAAACGTGGCCAAACAAAGTGCGAGTTTGTGTGGTGCAGTGGTAGTGTCCCTACCTCTGACCTAACTGGTATGGATTCAAGTACCACCTGCATCAAGCATATATCTGAATTTGTCTGAGTAGGCGGATTAAAAATATCTGCAAAATATTGGCGCTCCAAGATGCTATAGGTATGGAATGCTGCAACATTTAATTAACTGTTACTATCAAATGGAGGTGGCATGTAGCAGACACAAATAGTGTACAATATTATAAAATAATCATTTTGAAGTATATTACTGAGGCAACCTCAGAAATTAAGCCATTCCATTTATCTGCTCTCTTCCCATTAAACAAATCTCATTTGTGCACTTTACATGCATTGGGAATCAATTAGTACCTCAGAAAAAAACTCACATCGTTAAGGACTAGACCCATTAACTACTATTAACTGGATGTGAATTTAACAATTTATTAACAATTTATGAACTAACAATGGTTTTGAAGTAACTCCTGAGAGTGCTTAAGAAAGTAATAATGCATTAATTAATGAATGTGTAATGCAGGGCGTTGACATGAAGGCAGCATCCAAGGAGCAGGAGAATTGACGTTTCGGGCATGAGCCCTTCTTCAGGAATGAGGAGATCTCTCCTCATTCCTGAAGAATGGCTCATGCCTGAAACATCGATTCTCCTGCGCCTTGGATGCTGCCTGACCTGTTGCACCTTTCCAGCAACACATTTTCAGCTCTGACCTCCAGCATCTGCAGTCCTTACTTTCTCCGTAGGAAATTAAAATAATTTTATTAAACAGCATTCATACAAAAGAAAATAATCCCAGTAACCCAAATAATCTTTCCAAAAAAAATACCAGGATAGACTTTCCCCAGGATGTATAACCAGCCACATAAGTGGCTCAATGTTAAAGCCTGTGCATAAGATCACAGACTTGGCATTAATGCTGAATATAAGAAAATATGGACTAGGAGCAGAAGGCGGCAATTAATCACCTCACGCCTGCTCTGCTATTTGATACAATCATAGCTGATTGTATCTCAGTCCCAACTCCATTTCCCGGCCCACTCTCTGTAACCTTTCAAACCATTACTACTTAAATATCTTTGTCTTCCTCCTCCTTGAATTTAGTCAATATTCCAGCATCTACTGGACTCAGGTTTGAGAATTCTACAGATCGGATGAACAGAACTAGCAGAGACTAAAATCACACTGAACCTTATTTCTTTTGGATGTCACATCTACGTCCTCAGTCGATCATGTGTTGTTCTATTAATGAGAGAATAACAGATTCAATCACAAAGGGCTGTTATGATGCAGTTGTAGTGTCTCTATCTCTGAGTCAGGAGACCCAGCTTCAAGTCTCACCTGCTTCAGAGTGTTATAATATTGCTGAACAGATTGATTCATAAAACAAAAATGATCACAAACTAAGAGTTTCCATTATGGAGGTTGCAGGAAAGTGGAAAAAGAAACATTTTTATTTCTCACCAAACCACACTTTACACTGAAATTTTAAGTGTTATAATAAACACCAACCATTCCTTCGTATTAAAATGTATCCCTAAGCGTGGTTTTTTTTTGCAAAGTAGTAATTGCTCCTTAATGGAATGCATTTACCATTTTTGAGATTCATAACAATGATGTGAGTTATGAATTAATTAACAACTTAAAACATTTTGTTCTATAATTTATTCACTAAGCCTGCTATTTGATCATATTTCACTATGCTTCACAAGGTCTATCGCATTTCAAAACTGGATAGTTGAAGATGTTGGAGGTCTATCATCTCTGCAGGAATTCGTCAGGGCACTGTCCATGGCTCAACCATTTTCAGATGCTTCATCAATGAATTTCCCTCCATCATAAGGTCAGAAGTACAGATGCTTGCGAATGATCATACAATGTTCAGCACCATTCGTGAATCCGCAAGACATGGACAATACTCAATGTGGGGCCATGAAGCAGCAAGTACTATTCACAGCCAGTACCAGGCAATGACCATCTTTAATAAAATAGATCTAACTATCTCCCCATGAAGTTCAGTGGCATTATTGTCACTGAAGTCCCCCCTCTCAGCATCCTCATTATTATCAGTAGTCAGAAATTGAATAAGATCATACATATAAATATTATGGGTACAAGAGCAGGTCAGAGGCCAGGAATGCCATGGTTAGAAACTCACCTCCTGATCCCCCAATTACTGTTCACCAACTACAAAGACACAAATCAGGGGTGTGATGAAATACCCTCCATTTGCTTGGGTGGGTGCAGCTCCAACAATAACGAAGAAACTTGACAGGCATCCAAGAGAGAATTGCCCATTTTTCTTTAGATTAGATTAGACTCCCGACAGTGTGGAAACAGACCCTTCGGCCCAACAAGTCCACACCGACCCTCTGAAGACTAACCCATCCAGTCCCATTCCCCTGTGATTTATGTACCTAACACAACGGGCAATTGAGCATGGCCCATCTTTGGACTGTGGGAGGAAAACCACACAGACACTGGGAGAATGTGCAAACTCCATACACCCGTCACCTGAGGCCAGAATTGAACCTGGAACCCTGGTGCTGTGATGACTGTCACCAATCCATGACCTTTGACAGTCTCTCTTCTTTGTCAATACACAGCTGAAATAGTCTGTACTAAACTACGCATGTCCCCTAAGCAAGATTATACCCCTCCTCATTTCCATGCCCATTCACCAACAATATGGACAAAGTAAGCCAGGTAGTGGAAGTTGCATAAATAAACATTTCTAAAAAGTTATTCATTCATGACTTCTCACTATGTTTAAACAAAAAACTCGATTCGACTACAAAATAGTACATATGTAAACCAGGCCTTTTAATGTTTCAACACTGGAAACTCTAAGGCTCTGTGCAAACAAACATTGTGTAATTAACACATCAGATAGCTAGAGCTGTCAATCAGACAGGGACTCTGATGTTTCAGCACTATTGGCTGTCAGTATTACAACCATTAAATTATCGAACAAGCTGCACCTCAGCATGATTGACAGATCTGGCTGTCTAATTGCAATTAATTTCAAGTTTGTTTGCAGAAGATACACTGATTCCAAGTAATGTTTCAAACTTTAACAGGGTCTGGATAACTGACACTTGCATTATCTTGTAGTAAAAAGGAGTTTTCGTTTCCACTTTGTGAAAACTTATTAATGTATTACTTCTTAAAAAGAAAATCATTTTATCATACATTCAGTTGGCACACTGCTTCTAAACAGTATGTAGTGAGTTCCTGGTTATTGAAGTGCCTTACATTAGCATGCAGGCTATGGGAGTTATTTGGGGTCATGTTGATATGAGACCCAGAGGGAAAATAAATCCTAAAATAACCAGCAATACTTGCAATTGAACTTAAATGTCATATTGAAACACCATTAAAGTTTGTGACGCGAGTCGGACCGGTCTGTGCATCATTCACAGAATTTACTTCTGGAGGTGTCCCAGAGGGAGGTTTGGGGAGATTCCTTGGATTGGGAAGCCTGGTGGGACTTGGTGAGAGCTGAGAGGATTGGCATACCTTGATATGAGGGTTATGGGACAAATCTTTCGAATTCAGTTTCAAAAGGATTTCCCCATGGAGCTCTGGTTTTTTACACCCCTGATGTGCCTGAAACCACAGCTTTTCAAACATCTGGCCTGAAAATCGCGGAAGAGGCCAGGACAACCTCCACAATGATCCCACCCAGATCAGGAGCCATTGGCACACTCTCACGATCCAAACTAGCCTGTTAACTTTAAAAGTGACTCTGGAAAATTACAAATTCCAGGATGGGGGTCTGGATTCATGGAATCAGGGCTTCAGCCACCATTTTGAAAAGGCTTATGAGCGTAACCTCCTCAGCAAGCAGCTGGCCCAGTATTTTCTGTTATCAAAACAAAAAAAAATCATTTTTTCCAAGTTCTTTTGCAGGCTGGGATTTTGGATCAATCCCACCCCTTCCTTACAATTTGGGCTCTGTCTGAAAGCCGTTTCTCAACTCCGACCTCTCTGCTGATGGACTGCCAGAACTTTGATCTTTTACAGTCATACATCCAATGGCTTCTGGATGCTGGCTTGTGGTGCACCCTTTGCAAATGAATGGCTCAGAGCACAGTGTATCACAGAAATATATTTATTTCAGTCAAAACCTTTAAGAGGTTTAGCCCACACTCTCACGTATTTGAGAGCATTGCTCTATGGAAAGTTCCATAAAGTTACCTTGGCTTCAGCTGCACTGGTCTAAATGGAATGAATACAACTTGCACATTGGCCTAGAATTTCCAGGAAGTTGATTCCACTCTGCATCAGTTACTTCACGGGGAATGAGGTGAAAATGCCATTTATGTGCAAACAGGGTTCTGCTGTGTTTCTAGCAAAGTTAGTCTGGCAGAGAGAAAGAGAAAGAGACAGACAGACAGAGGAAAAAAGGAGAGGAAAGAAAGAGCGAAGCTCCAAGGAAACTTTTGACAAAAGTTAATCAAGAGTATCAAAAAGGTTTTACACGTTGTCATTCTGAAAAATAGTTGCTGTGTGCAAGGAAATGCAAATAAGAATGTAAAAGAACACAGTACCTGCATGGATTTTGCAAAGTATATTCACAAAGCTGGATAATTTAGCTGTCACTAATGCCTCTAACTCCACAGCTTTACTTAAAATGTTTTTGGAATTTAGGCAAAGACATTCATTTTGGTGTTTACTCCTTAAGTTTCCAGTTCTGATTGGCCGAGAAGTCTGAGTAAAGTCAAATAGTTTTCAGTGATATATAGTGGCTGCACTGTCGAATATTCAGAGTGCAGGAGTGTCTTGTTCTGCAGTGGTAGTGTCCTTAGCTCTGACCCACATGTTCCAGTTTCACATTCCATGCCAGGACTAGTTGGCCACACAACATCAAATTGATATTCAGTGCAAGAATCTTCCCACCATTTCCTCACTATTTCCAAAAGTGAGACAATGATGTGTGCACGAAGGTGCACAGTTTGTAAGCTGCTCGCCAAACAAATGACCACATCAATGTTAACAATATGAAAAATCCAGCTCTCATTTCCTAATGTGTATATTGCTTCAATAATGAATAAAAACTCTAGGCTTCTAACAATGGGGATTTTGCCAGTCACTATTGTGGGACCCTGGACTTGCATATTCGAAGGAGAACCAAGGGTCACTGAGTCTCAGAGAGCCTACAGCTTGTAAAAAAAGTTCTTCTGCTCATCATCTCCAAGCTGATGATCAAACATCTAGTTTAATCTCATTTAACATCACTTGGGCTTGTATTTATGGCATTTCAAGTGCTCATCTTAAATGTCTTGAGGGTTCTTGCCTCTACTAGCCTTTTTAGGCAATGTGTTCCTGAAGTAAAAAGTGAGGTCTGCAGATGCTGGAGATCAGAGCTGAAAATGTGTTGCTGGTCAAAGCACAGCAGGTCAGGCAGCATCCAAGGAACAGGAAATTCGACGTTTCGGGCCAGAGCCCTTCAATGTGTTCCTGAAAACCACCACCCTCTAGGTGGCAGAACTTTCTTCAAATCCCCTCTAAATCTCCTGTTCCTTACCTTAAGACTGTGCCCCCAATTCCTATCTTTCATTTCTCCTTTTCCAGATAAAATCACTTTGTATCCAGTGTAAGAGTTCCTTCCCATTATCCAAAGCTCTATACAAATCTTCCAGTCTTTGTTAACTCCTCTGTTCAATCTCAGTTGAGTGATCTCCCAGATAAATTCGGGGTGTGATACATGATTAACTGCCTCGATCTCTCTGCTCCCTCCTACCCTTGGATGCTTGGAGCTTGACACTGGCTATGCGGTTCAGTGATAGTCATAGCCTGATGATTTACTAACTGTTCCACTCAGAACCCACTACCACAGCAACAGGAATCACACGGGCCTTGTATCCAAGTAGAAATTAAAATCAGCTATTGATTTAACTCAAGTCCATTCTATCATGAAATTAAACAGACAGTTTGAAATGTAGCCCTTTACAAAACCTGCCATTTCTGACTGTATCTTGACTCGTATAAACAATGACCAGGGCAACTGTTCTGCTAGATAAGTGTAAGTACAACATCTTCTTGATAAATGTTTACTGGACTGTAATATTTATCCTTTTAACTATGTCTTATTTCTAACGTATACTATGAAGTGGTAAGGTAAAGCAACTTTTCTTTATTTTTCTTTTTGTATCTAAGATTTGTGCTTGGGATGGTGCTGTGAGAAGTAACATTGTAGACTTTTCACTGTACTCCTGTAAATGAGTATAGATGGCAATAAAATGTAATTTTAAAACAAAAACAACCTGTTCCCATTTAATCTTTGACAAGCTTGTCGTCAGGCAGAACTCAGAATAGGTCATCTGGCCAGATACTGAACTTGCTCGAAGGTAGAAGACAGATGGTAGTAGGGGAGGGTTGCCTTTCAGGCTGGAGGCCAGAGACAGCGATGTGCCACAAGAATTGGTGCTGGGTCTACTGCTTTTCATCATTTATAGAAATGATTTGGATGTGAACATAGGAGGTATGGTTAGTAAATTTGCAGATGATGCTAAAATCTGAAGTGTAGTGGACAACAAAGAACGTTACCTCAGAATACAACAGGAAGTTGGTCAGATGGGCCAATGGGCCGAGGAGTGACAGATGGACTTTAATTTAGATAAATGTGAGGTGCTGCATTTTGGAAAGGCAAATCAGAGCTGGACTTATACACTTAATGGTAAGGTCCTGGGGAATGTTCTCAAAAAAGAGACCTTGGAGTGCAGGTTCATAGTTCCTTGAATGTGGAATCTCAGGTGGGGATAGGATAGTGAAGGTGGTGTTGGTACATTTGCCTTTATTGGTCAGTGCATGGAGTATAGGGGTTGGCAGGTCATGTTGCCACTGTACAGGACATTATTAGGCCACCTGTAGAACATTGCATGCAATTCCAGTCTCCCTGCTGCAGGAAGGATGTTGTGAAACTTGAAAGGATTCAGAAAAGATTTACAAGAATGTTGCTAGGGTTGGAGGGTTTGAGCTCTCAGGAAGGACTGAATAGGCTGGTGCTAGTCCAGAACAAGAGGTTTTAGGTGGGAGGGGAAAGATTTAAAAAGTGACCTAAGGGGCAACCTTTTCACGTTGAGGGTGGTGCGTGTATGGAATGAGCTGCTCGAGGAAGTGGTGGAGGTTGGTACAATTACAACATTTAAAAAGGTATCTGGATGGGTATACGAATAGGAAGGATTTTGAGGGATATGCACCAAATGCTGGCAAATGGGACAAGATTACTTTAGGATATCTGGTCAGCATGGATGAGTTGGACCGAAGGGCCTGTTTCCGTGCTGTATATCTCTATGACTCTGAAGGAGTGGCCTAAAATGTTTGGAAAAAGGACTGTATTATCATATGCAGTTTTCCTCCAGTTAACTTCCAGTTCACACTATTTAAAATCATGCTAAGAATTAAAGCATGTAGATTCAGATTATAACTACACAAAGAGCAGCTGAGACCAAATCAATAGCAGGCTGGTACAGCATAATGCTATATTCCATTCTCCCTCCCTTTGAGAAACTGGTCTACAGTAGCCCATAATTTGCCATCAAAATGACCATAAGGTTCAAAGCGCTCTGTATTATTAAGTGTAATTGCTGCAGCACTGCAAGACCCGATAGACCCAAGGTGAAGTTTAGAAATCCGAAAGTTTCTATTCCATATCCATCAATGCACTGTTGGCTTTGTGAAAATCTCTGCTCTCTCTGACTTGCTATTCAAATGCATTGAATTGCATAAAGTCACTTGATTTGTGCAAGAAATACAAATTAAACTCATTGCAGAAAGTTAAAAATACCCGAGACCGAATGACAAATTTTAAAAGGTGTTCACCACACCAGTACAGAGAATTAATTATTAAAAGAACAGCGTCCTATTCCTTCAAACTTTAATGGCTGGGAAATGTAAAGTTTGAAATGTGTAATTATTATGATTTCCTTTCCAGTTTCCCGACTTTCTTGGTTCATCCAGTCCTTCTTTATTTTTCTTTCTGTCCCTGTTTTGACATTGAATTCACCCACATTGATTTACACTTCCTTCTCCGTTCTCGCACCAGTAATTTCATAATCTTTCAGACTAATTGGCTGAGGAATGATGTATTATTAGTCCTCTTCAAGATCCCAAAAGAGGTCTTGTGGCACAGTATTAGTATCTCTCTACCTGTACACTAGGAACATTGGGTTCACATCCTATATTAGCATCTCTTAACCATGGAAGACAGTTTATGA
This sequence comes from Hemiscyllium ocellatum, assembly GCF_020745735.1. Lineage (NCBI taxonomy): Eukaryota > Metazoa > Chordata > Chondrichthyes > Orectolobiformes > Hemiscylliidae > Hemiscyllium > Hemiscyllium ocellatum. The sequence goes on along the minus strand of NC_083436.1, from coordinate 27,662,594 downwards.
TGTGGTTCAAGGTTGATCATCCTCCTTCTCCCAAGGTATGTCAAAAGGCTGGGGAAAACTGTGAAATATGCTTAGAATAAAAATATCAGGTCTCACTTACCAGATGATGCTATTTGTCAGCTTGAGCCTTCACCAGCATGACACAGTCAATTTTAGATATTTTACCATAGCAAATCATAGCCTGGTATAAGCAGTTCTTACAGCAACAGGACAAACAGAGGATAGATATATTGATTAAATGATGCTGCCACAATCACAGTCACTAAACTCACCATTATCATGATCTCTGAAGCAGAATACAAAACAGACAGGAAACATTTTTATTCATCAAAATACATTAATGTCAGGCTTTATAATTCAAACCTGCATTCTCAATCATTCATTAAATCAATGAGTAGCTTTGCCTTTCAGTGATTCCTTTAATTGGCTTTTTGCAAGCTGGGAGATGGATTTTAATGAATCTTGCTTTTCTGTACAAGGCCTTTAATGTTCTTCAATATACAGACTTCAAGGTTTTGCGCCTTTTTTAAATGCTTTAATGAGATGTGAATGCCATTAAAGGCCAATATGTGTTGTTCATCTCTAATTACTCCTTGAGTAAGTGGTGGCGGTGAGCTGCCTTCTAAAACCATTGCAGTTCTGCTGGATTAGGTACACCCACAATGCTGTTACAGAGGAAGTTCCAGGATAATGACCCAGTGACGGTGAAAGAAATGCAATATATTTTGAGGTCCTGTTGGTATGTGGGCTTGGCAGGGAACCTGCAAGTGATGGCGCTCCCTTCATCTGCTGCCTTTGACCTTCTACATATGGAGGTCACTGACTCAGACACTCCTGTCGTTGAGGTGCATCTTGTGTATTGTACACACTACAGGGGCCTGTGTGTCAGTGGTAGAGGGAGTGAATGTTGAACACAGAAAATAAGACACAAGAACAGGAGTAGGCCATTCAACCCCTCAAGGCTGTTCTGCCATTCAATGAGAATATGGCCGATCTGTGGCCTGACTGTTTATACCTGCCTTTGGCTCATATCCCATAATACCTTGCATAACAAAAATTTATCTATTCAGATTTAAAATTACCTCATCTAGCATCAGTTGCCACTTATGGAAGAAAGTACCATAGGCTACCAGCATCTCTCCTGTAATGTCTGGTGTAAGTTTTTAAGACTTTGCCTGCTAGTTCTAGAATCTGCAACCAGTGGAAATAGTATAGCTTTATCTACTCTGCCCCTTTCTGTAAATAAGAAATGAAGAATTCAATCAGCTTACCATTTAACCCTCTAAATTCTAAAGAAACCAGGCCTAATTTATATAATCCCTCCTCAGAACAACACTGAGATTCAGGTATCATAACTTACACTGTACTCCCTCCAAGGTCAATATATCCTTCCTGAGATGTGGTGCCCAGATTTATTCACAGTATTCCAAGTGCGGTGTAACCAGGGTTTTGTATAACTGCATCATAACTTCTGTATCCTTGTACTCCAGTCCTCTAGATATACCTATTATACATGTTAAATCACCTGGATTGTTCACCTGAACTCAATGGTTGACCTTAAGCATGAATTCATAGGATGCAAAATTAACTTCCCTTGATATTCGTGGATGGACATTGAGATTCATAGCAAAGCTGTGCCCATTGGAAATGAGCCAGATATGGCACAAAATGCATCTACCCACCTCAAGTCCCTGATGGCCATAACTGTAATGAGTCCTCTCCATTAACCCCTTGCCCTCATATCCTAAAAAGTTGCCATATGGAAACTGCCTCACCATCACAATCTCTCCCCTGACTGCCACCAAGGCCCTCTCTCATCCCTATGCTCCCCTCTGGCTTTGGGCTTGCAGATAATAAGACATTTCTGTAGCTCAGCTCCTGAAGCCTAGGGTGGCAAGACAAGAGATGGATGATGCATCGTTACTTGGACATTTGCAGGTACCAGCCCAGATACTAGCATTGCATAACCAGAGACAAGAGGAGAGTTGGGAACTGCACTTGTGAGTCAAAAGGTACAACCGTATGAATTTCCTGGAAGGTGAGATCAAATAACAGTTTTGCAGCATCTGAACTGAAGCCTATACTTCCAATGAATGATTGAGTGCAGAGGCACTTATTTACATGAAATAAACTTGACTCTTCATGGGAAGTTAAGTAGAACACAACAAAAAAAGCCATAAGGTCGGTTTGATATCCAGGAACAATTTGCTGGCTTCCAGTGGAGGTCAACGATAGTTCAAGTTTAGAGACTGTTATTCTGTAAGAAGCACATGGTATGGGAAGACCACATAAAGGAATTGGAACAAAAACGTTTGGATGGAGGTTTGCTTGCTGAGCTGCAAGGTTCATTTCCAGATGTTTTGTTACCTTATTAGGTAACATCTTTAGTGGGCCTCAGGTGAAGCAATGCTGAAAATTCCTGTTTTCTATGTTTGGGTTGGTGATGTAATTTCCTGTGATGACGTTATTTCCTGTGGTGAAGTCACTTCCTGTTCCTTTTCTCAGGTGGTGGTAGATGGGGTCTAACTCGATGTGTTTGTTCGTAGCATTCCGGTTGGAATGCCATGATTAGATTAGATTCCCTACAGTGTGGAAACAGGCTCTTCAGCCCAACAAGTCCACACCAACCCTCCGAAGAGTAACCCACCCGGACCCATTCCCTCTGAATGATGAGGGAACACTAACACATGGGCCTAGTGTTACTCTGCTTCTAGAGATTCTCGTGTGTTTCTCTGTCTGGCTTATCCTAGGATGGATGTGTTGTCCCAGTCGAAGTGGTGTCCTTCCTCATCCATATGTGAGGATACTAGTGAGAAAGGGTTATGTCCCAACTGGAACTCTAATCAACAAACACATCAAGTTAGACTCCATCTATCTCCCCGAGAAAAGGAACAGGAAGTGACTTCACCACAGGAAATATCACTACCACAGGAAATGACATCACCAACCCAAGGAAACCAAAACATATAAATAGAAAGCAGGAATTTTCAGCATTGCTTCGCCTGAGGCCCACTGAAGATGTTACCTAGTAAGGTAACGAAACGTCTGGAAATGAACCTTACAGCTCAGCGAGCAAACCCACATCCAAAACCTCAACTTGAGCTACAAGTCTTCTCAAAACTCACTGGAACAAAAATTCTCAAAGTCATTACAAGAGAAATCTTCTTTTTAGAATTAGAATCCCGACAATGTGGAAACAGGCCCTTCGGCCCAACAAATCCACATCGACCCTCTGAAGACTAACTCATCCAGATCCATTCCCCTCCCCCATTACTCTATATTTGCCCTAACTAATGCATCTAACCTGCATATCCCTGAACATCATAGGCAGTTTAGCATAGCCAAATCACTTAACCTGCACATCTTTGGACTGTGGGAGAAAACCGGAGTAGCCAAAGGAAACCCACGCAGACACGGGGAGAATGTGCAAGCTCCACACAGCCAGTAGCCCGAAGCTGGAATCAAACCTGGGTCGGCAGTGCTAACCACTGAGCCACCGTGCCACCCTTTCTTTCACTGTCTCTGGACGGTATTCTGGTGTCAGCAAATTTTAACATGACTCAATAACTAACTAAGTTGTTGACTTTCAAAAGCCACATGAAAGAAAGATAAAGTTCAATTGGATTTCCACAGGAGGAGAATTTTTGAAGCCATAGCCTGATCTCCCCGCATGGTTGGCTGAAACTCTAGTAAAACGACAAAACCAGGCATTTCTCCTATCTTCAGAAAAATCATTGCACTGTATCAAAAGAAACCAACAGAAATTTCAGGCAATCATTTATATTGATAAGTACCAACTACTGACTGAATTGATAACAATGGGAAATTCTTCTAAAATCATCATTAAATTCTAGTACAGACCCCCTACTATAACAGGCACATGTAGAATTACCATGTTATACTATCAAACAAGTAGTAGGAAGGCAGGGGGTAGATGTGGCTTTGGGAAACTGTGGCACTGAATATTTTTCCAACAAAATGCTGGACAAACTCAGCAGGTCTAGAATGTCTGTGAAGAGAGAAACAGAGTTAATGTTTTGGTACGATTTCTTCAGAAGGAGAAATTCTGAAGAACAGTCATATCAGACTCGAGATGTTAACTCGGTTTCTCCCTCCACTGGGTTGGTTTCAGATTTCCAGCAGCCAAGGTATTTTGCTCTTTTTCTTGCAAAAATGAGCAAGTCAGGAATTGGCACAGTGAGACAAGAAAGCTAGAGAAGAGAATTGAATCTTCATAACAACTGTTGGAGGACAAGAAATGGACAATTGGTAAAACAAAACCACAGTTACTGAAAGAGAACAGACTGTTCAGAAAATCATTACTGAACATAAGAAGTCAATTCACCCAAAGAACCAAGAAAATTTACAGCCCAGGAACAGGCCCTTCAGCCCTCCAAGCCTGAGCCAATCCAAATCTACTGTCTAAGCCTGTCACCCAATTCCTAAGCAGCTGTATCCCTTGCTCTCCACCTACTCATGCATCTGTCCAGATGCATCTTAAATGAATCTACCGTGCCTGCCTCTACTACCTCTACTGGCAATTCGTTCCAGACACCCACCACCCTGTGCGTGTAAAATAGAATCCCTACAGTGTAGAAATAGGCCCTTCAGCCTAACAAATCCACACTGACCCTCCAAAGATTAACCCACCCAGACAAATTTCCCTAACTAAGGCACCTAATCTATACATCCCTGAACACTAGGAGGCCAATTCACCTAACCTGTACATTTTCAGATCATGGGAGGAAACCCATGCAGACTCAAACTCCACACAGACAGTCACCCAAGGCTGGAATTGAACCCAGGTCCCTAGTGCTGTCAGACAGCAGTGCTAACCATTGAGCCACTGTGCCAACCAGTGCCTGGGATGCCAGTCCATTCTGGGATATCCTGGCAGTGACGAATTGATGCTGCCAGACCGAGTAGTCGAATGGGGCTATAATTGGAGAACAATGGTGTGGAGGAGGCAGGATAGGTATTTAATGAGGCAATTAATGATAAGATGCAGCAAGAAAACCATTAGGAGTCACCAAGGGAAACCATCCATGAAACTTGATAAAGTTGACACAGGCAAAAAAAAAGCTCCCAGTGATTAATTTCTTTGCATGTTACACATATTTTGAAACTGCTGAAAGGATTGAATCTGCACAAGGGTTGTGCCATTGCAATTTGTCATAGATGATGTGTTCCTATCCATTTCCCCTGGCTTCACATTAAGCAACACAGCTGATAGACTGTCTTGATTTCTTCCCTCCCAATCATTCACTGACTCCAAAAGTAACTTCATCTACACAGGATATCTTTAACAAATCATTCATGGCAACTTGTTGACCAAAGCACCTGACTTTCCATTTAAAATTAATCTGATTCCACAAATCCAAGACAGAATATTCTGCACACAACTAGTATGTTTCCCTCAAATAATTCAGCACTTCCTAGAATACCCTTTGTAAATACGATCTACACGAATTCATCCAACCAGTAGTAATTAGGGATTAAATTCCAGCACAGTATTTTCTCTTATAATGTGTTTTCATTCAAGCATGTTCAACCACTTGTACTGTCCAAATGGTAAACTCTGAATTTAAAAGCAATTCACACATGTCACTCTACTCCTGTGCTAAATGGTCTGCCAGTCAGTCATTCTACATTTTTTAAGGAGAAAGGAAAAATTAGCCCACTTGATATTTTTACAGATGGAACTGAACCGGAAACATTCGGGCTAAATTCAGAAAACAGCATTTTCACTTCATATCAGGAACAATCTCATTACTTTGACAATGAACCAATTACACTCTATGCTTTTCCCATCAGTTACAACTATAGAATCAATTTTTCACCAAATATAGTATTACATTGTTCAGTCTTCGCTGGTATTTTTCATGACGTATTAACCCACAGACTTCTCACACATTGCCCGAGGCCACATCTCTGATGCTTGCTGGTTAAGTAGCACTTTACAACTTTGCAAATCCTACTGCCAGTAGTGAGATCTTTCTCACCCTGACCACTTCAGGTTTTTGACAAGGAGACCTGTACTTAACCGATATAAAAATATATTTACTTCCCAAAACGGAAAGGAAGGACTATCCACAGATTGGTGATATGGTCATATTCATGACAGTTTTTGAGTTTGTGGTGCTGAAAGAACAGAGAAAGATCGGTATAAAATCTGGTCTGTGAACATGGATGTGCATTTTCTGCAGCCAAGGTATTTTCCTCTTTTTCTTGCAAAACTGGGCAAGTCAGGAATTGGCACAGTGAGACAAGAAAGCTAGAGAAGAGAATTGAATCTTCATAACAACTGTTGGAGGACAAGAAATGGACAATTGTTAAAACAAAACTATAGTTACTGAAAGAGAACAGACTGTCTGACCACTATGGTGTATAGTTACATATTTCAGGCTGAAAGTGATGAACTTACATTGCAGATACACAATGGGCTGATTGTTACAATTTCCAGATTTGCCGAGCCACATTATTCTCTATGCGAGGAAGTATCTCAAATATTCCAAAAGTAAAAATCAGGGACTATTGGATAAGCAAGTTGATCAATACTGCACAGTGTAAGGAGCAAACTCGTTTGTTAAGGAATTAACACAGAGTTACAAACATTGCATTGCCTGCAGCTCCATTCCTCCCAGGGACAGAAGACTGAATTTGACAGGACTCTGCAGGTCAACTAAAGCAAAGTAAATCCGAACATTAAATATGCATGAATAAGTTGAATTTCTCTGACGACATTCTTATGCAAAGAGTACAACTTTTTCAGGAATAATATTGTTGTAGTGGATGAAACCTACCCAAACCCATCATATCACAATCCCAGCTGCCATGCTGGAGATGACTTCTGAAAAACAAAAGGAAACCAGAAGTATATTTATCAGCAATTCTAATATTTAAAAATATCCACTGTCCTATCCTCTTGACTGAGGTAGGTTCTTACGATAGGAACTGTAGTGACTGTAATGAAGTCAGCCAGGTAGACCTCATAGAATATGAGTGGGGCTATTAGCCTGGTCCAATTAAGGAGCTGTGCTGACAGATATAAACAGGAGTGTCAGAGACTCTGTTCACTCTGAGCTGGTTTGAGGAAGACCGACCAGTGTCAAATAACGTGCAAAGGTAAATAAAAGGATGGCAGGATGCCGGTCTCTGTGGAGTTATTTCAGGAATTGCATTCAATTGGCCACAGTGCTAGGGTCCTTACATTAGGGTTGAGGTCATTCAGCCTATCCCAGTGACCACTGACCAATGTCCCCCAGTCCCAATGGTGATGAGGAGCTCTTCTCTGAAAACCCTCTCCAAATATTGGTTTTCTAAATTTTGTTACCTTCAACCGAAACCACACGTAAACGAAAAATCCAATGGATCTTACATCCATATAGCACCCTTCACAACTTCAGACCATCCCAAAGCACTTTGCTGTCAATGAAGTGTTTTGAAAGTGAAATCACTATTCTAATCCATCACCTTTCTCATCTATTCGCTCCACCCTCCTCTCCGATTTATCACCTTCTCCCCCCAATCTTCATCCACCTACTGCATTCTCAGCTACCTTCCCCCCCCCACCAACCCCATACCCCTCCCATTTATCTCTCAGCCCCCAGCCCTCAAGATTCATTCCTGATGAAGGGCTTATGCCTGAAATGTTGATTCTCCTGCTCCTCAGATGCTGCCTGACCTGCATCTTTCCAGCACCTCACTCTTGACTAGAAAACATAGCAGCCAATTTGCACACAGCAAGCTCCAACCAACAGCACTGAGATAATAACAAGGTAGTCTGCATTGATGATGTTGAAAGAGAGTTAAATGTCGTCCAGGGGAATGGGACCATCCTCGCTCTTCCTCAAAGCACCTTTTGCATTCAGGCTGGGCCTCTGTTTAACATCTCATCTGAAAGACAGTGAAGCACAAGAGGATAATATAGGCAGGGATGTTGTGAACATCAGAGTAGGTCTAATTGAGCAAACAAAAAGCCTGGAGATACAACCTGGTCCCGTCCATGAACTGGTCCCCGAGCACACAGTGTTCTTGCTGCAAAATTTCAATAATAGTTACCAGAGCACCCTCCAAGCGCAGAGGCATACTGTAAGTGCATCGGAGATGTGCCTTAAGGATTCAGAGACTCATACTTGTCAGATACCAATGTATGTAGACATGGGATGTGTGTGGCCAGCTCCCATTGAGTCTTCCTGAGATTTTAGTGCCCAATGTCCAACACGGATGTTATTCAGGTCAAGTGACGAGCTGCATCAGCTGGAAGCCCGACCTGGTATTCTTCTCCAGTTTTCACTGGCATCCAGCTGGTTCGATGAGTTTGGTAAGATGGGAGTCTGAATATTAATGAGGTGAGTTAGGCTGCTAACAAGGAATTTAACAAGCGTTAACCTTTTTGATGCCTTGTGAGAATCTCCACATGCTGCTTTCGAAAAACATAAAAGATGCAGCAAGGTTGTTGACATCAAGATGGGTCTCACCGCACTTAGCATCCAATTTGGCCAAACATCTCAGTATACCCTCTGTTACCTGACCCCTACAATATTCCACCCCTTCTATCACCACGCCCTTATACTTGGGCACCAAAATCTCAGGGCGGACTCGATGGAAACTGGCCACACAAACCCTATATCCACAAATGTAGGTATCTGACATGTGCCAGCCTCTGAATCCTTAAGGCAAATCTCCGATGCACTGACAGTATGCTTCTACTCTTCAAGGGTACACTGGTAGCTATTATTGAAATGCTGCAGCAAGAACACTGTTTACTTAGGGACCAGCTCATAGACTGGACCAGGTTGTATCTCCAGGCTCTTTGCTTGCTCAATTAGAACCTACCCAGATGCTCATAAATACCTTGCCTTGGATTGCCTTTTCATACTTTACCCTCTCAGACAGAAATATTGGGCTCATATTACTTTGTGTCGTCATGCCTTTTAGAGTAGGCACAAAGCCAGGATGCTGGTCATAGTCGGCACTGGACAATCAAGGGAGAGAACAGCCTTTACTCAGAGGGTACCAGCACAGGCTGTCTCCAGTATCAGGCCAGGGATGGCTTAGAGGAGACAGAGTCAGAAATCTCTCCTTATAAGAGGTGAGGAACCAAATGATGGGCAACACATCACCCATCTGACTCTTCTTGCCCCACTCTCCTCCTGGTAAGACAGGCAGGTGACGTGGGAGATGGTAGTGAGCGGCACAGCTCTCAATGCTGTTGCAGATGGGGAAAGTGTTCCGAGCTGGTGAGATGGCAGAGCAAAGGGCCTGCAGGTGCTATGGTTGACAGTGGCTGAAAGCTGCAGGCAATAGTGAGGGTGGTAGAGCATGAGTTTTGGTGGGAGGTGGGGACAGGAACAGAAACCAAGTGAGAAAAGGTACCGGAGAGAAGATGGTGGCACAGGGCAAAGAGAGTCATTGTGTCTCTTCCTTCAGAACTGGGCATTCCTCCAGACTGGGTAGAGATACGTTAAACCTTAGGGCCAACTTCAGATTGGGTTGGCCAGGTATCATGTCCTCCTTTGTTGGTTCAGGGTAAGAGAAGGAGCTGCATCAGCACCACCACATCCACCATGATTCCAAGGTACTGCCTGCGTTGGAGGGAGGTTGGGGAGGGGGCTCTGACTTCCCACTTTGAGCTATGTCTGTGGCTAATGTCAACACTTGTGCAGGGCAACTCTGCACTGACAGTGCCAGTCTGGGTGCATCATGGGTTTTTAAGATGTTACAAACACAAGGGCAGTTACCTTTGGGTGGTTATCCACTGAGTGAGAGTTGATCATGGAAATGGTGTGTGGTGTAATGGGGAGGTAATCAGATGTGAGTGACACAGTTGGCCAATTAATGAGGTGAGTTTGACAAGATAAAAAAGAAAACTCAGTTGACATAAGCCAGATGTAGCCATCAGTGCAAGTATGGCAGAGAGCAGTATAATCTACTCAGCACCAGATGACCGATAGAGATGCAACTGGGTCTACATATGTGTGTTTCATCATAAACAGGAAAGCTGCAGTTCCTTGAGAAGCAGGGCATGATGCCATCTGCTGGAACCAGATCAAGGAGGGCACAGTCTTACCCTTTCAAATGGAACTGTAGCACTAGAGTTACCTAATTGTTTCCTAGCAACCCTTGGCTGCTTTAAGACGAATAAAGTCAATCAAGAATGCACCACTGTATTATGCAGGTAATGGATGTTGGCTTCAGATGGGATCTGGGTGTTTAATTTCTCCCCTGTTGACTCGCTCATGCAGGAAGTGCAAGTGCTGGAATTGTATTGTGCCATAATTCCAATTTTATGGTGTCACTGGGCATTAAAATACCTTAAAATGTCAGCAACATGAAAGATTTTTGTTCTGAGGATACACACTTGCTGATGGAATTCAAGTCATTCTTCTTGTGAATACATGCTGCCTTGAGACCTGATAGGATTCTGCAGTTTCCTGAAAAAACAACGAGACCCGCATTCTTCAATGTCAAAGCAAATTATCGGGATGGATGCATGGAGACAAGGGACACCCACTTCAGCCGTAACCAACTGCACAATTCCATCATCTCATGACAGATACCAATAGCAGGCTCAGTGAAGCTTTCTGCATTGTATACATCATTATTGAACTGTCCATCAAGAATTTGAGGTCCAGGAGCTGAATGTGTCCCATATTTGGGGCAGGTTTCACGTGCATAGATTAGCAGTTGGCAAGAGATACAGAGAAGAGGAAGGAAATGGAGACCATTAATTTACAGATTGCGCTGAATAAAAGAGATGAGGTGGAACATGATAAACCATTGCCTTCAGCACATGAGATTCAGCAGCAAGCCATCAACAACAGCTTCTAGTCAAAAAAAAGTACCACAGCTTCTGAATCTATAATGCTGATGAAAAGCCTTTTCATTCTTCACAGATAACCATTATTCAAATCTACGAAATGCTTCTCATTACTTCAGGAAAGGACATTTTATCACCAAATGAAGAGCAGCCCTGAGCCTCATGAAAATCATTTGCAAACGGAGCAGAAAATTTCCACATTTAACTGCATGCCTATTCCTCACAACCGATTACTGTCTCCTCTCATCGAACCACGGCATAAAACCTAAAGCTCTCCTCGCATGTAAATCTAACTTGTTCACCTTGGTTGGTTTGACTGAATATCAAAAAGAAGTGAGGCTGGAGGCAGGGACTGAATACATCGCAGTATTCACCTCAATGAATTACTTTCATCAGTACAGTATCATGATGCTTTTCCGTGGTCAAGAGACCCAAAATTGGACATTCTAAACGGACTCACAACCGCAGAAATCAGGCCTGATAGAAAATTGACCAAACTACATTAAACAGCAGTCAGTTACCATCAGCTAGATATAACCAATGAAAACTAAGGTCAAAAAAGGGTTACAAAGGTTCAAGGAGAACCAGTTATACCGAGTCCATGGGTTTTGGAGCAGGGTGAATCAGACTTTTTAGCATCTTGACTGCCTGAGTATGTGCATCATACTCCTTCTGGCATGGCAACAGTTGAATCCTATTCATGGCCCCACTGACCAAAGGGCACAGAACATCCAGGAAGGTGTGGGGCAAGGGGGATAAAAACACACACCTGGAAGCTACCCCCACAGCGAAGACTCGCAGCAAGACTCACAGCAGAAGTGTGTGTGCCGACCCAGGAGATGATCCAGTCTGACCTGCAAGATCCACCTTCGTGGAAGAGAGCCAGTGCTACATCAGAGAGGAAAGAGATTTAAACAGCCCAGCTCAAACACATGGATCGTTGCGGGTAATAATTTTTTTCATATGGATTGAGCTATACAGGCAGCAAATAATGTGGGAATCTGGGAAATGCTCACAGTGTTTTTAATAAGGAATATTTTGTCAGTAAAAATCGAATTGATCCAAAAATTGAATACGGAGTGCCTTTGTCTGCCTCAGTGACATAAGTCGAGAGTGTGGTGCGAGGATTCCTGATGAAGGGCTTATGGCCAAAACATCAATTCTCCTGCTCCTCGGATGCTGCCTGACCTGCTGTACTTTTCCAGAACTACACTTCTGATTCTGATCTCCAGCATCTGCAGTCCTCACTTCCTCCTCATTGACAGGAACACTTGGGCAAAGTAATTTTACATAAAATGGTCAAAGTGTCCAGTGCATGGACAACATATCTCTCCAAAGTCTTTCAGAAACAATTTATTCACCTTCACTGCTCCAAGGAATTGTTGCATCTGCAACTACTCCTTGCAGCTCAGCTATAATGGAACAAGATCAATTCAGTTAACAGTTTGCCCAACTAGACAATCGTAAGACATACCAAGTCAGAAAAGCTGCATGTTCCAATGTCCTTCAGGGTGACCTGTAAGGTGTCCACAAAGCAGAGAGGGCTCTGGAAACAATGATCACCCTGAAAACCTCCCCCTGGATGCCATGTTGTGACAGATACGTCCTGGGCTGCTGCCTTCCTTCGGGTGCTCTGACACACACACACACACACACACACACACACACACACACACACACACACACACACACACACACACACACACACACACACAATCAATCAGCACTGAGGCTTCTTCAGCCCATTCTGTCAGCACCTCTCATATGGAATTAAAGATGCAGGGTGTCAATACCTCTCCGATCTCTGACGCATTCACAAGGGAAGGCTGCTGTCCCTCTTCCTTCGCTTCATCTAAATGGTGCTAATCTGAACGAGATCTGCTCCAGCTGATATTGTGGCCATTCAGTCCCAACAGTTTGCCCTAGGTTGCTTGCTTTCAACCGGCAGCCAGAGAAAACTCAAAATGGCCTGCACCTCTGTCAGCTTGAGGGCGATCGGAGTGTATCAGATATCTCAGAGTTGCCTTAGCCAGCTGGATCCTGCGCAGTGAGTTTGATGAAGCAGTTTAAACAAATGGTGCATGAAAACAAAGTGGCCACTCTAAGATACTGTCGGTAGTAAAAGATCCCACCCTGCTACCCTCAAACTGATTGTTGAATAGTTCACATTTCAGGGCTGAAATTACATTGATTTAGCATGCAGTAGCTGTAAACTGATACATGTTCCAGATCTTCCATCAGTGCCAGCCCGGCAACAGCAATAATGGGAAGTTCTTTCAAACTGTACTATAAGCAAGAGTCAACTAAACCAATATGAAGGCTTTCTGGGGCAATGGCTTGTACCCCTGCCTCCAAGCAAGAAGCTCTAGGTTCAAGTCCCACTCCAATTCAAGTGGCTTTTGCATAAAAACAGCAATTGCTGAAGAAGATCGGCACGTGTGGCAGCATCTGTGGAGAGAAAGCACAGTTAATGTTTCAGATCCAACGAGTCTTCTTTAGAATTGATAGCAGCTTGAAAATGGTGGTATATGCTAATGACAGGGGGTAGAAGAGTAAACCATACATGGAGACAAAGATAGTTAGGCAGAAGAATGGTGAGCCAGGAAGAAGGAAAAGGTACTAACTGGGCCATTAACTGAAAGCAGATGAAAATGGGCTGATGATGATGAAAGCAACCCAAGTGATGACAGGGTCTGGAGTGTGGCAGTGGGTAAAGGATATGGAAGGTGATCTTAAACCTACTGAACTTGATACTGAATCCTGAAGGCTGCAGGGTGCCCAAGCAGAAAATGAGACGCAATTCTTCCAGCTTGTGTTGAGCCTCGCTGGAGCACTGCAGCAAGCCCGAGGCAGCAACACTGGCTAGGGAGCATGGTGGTGTGTTGAAGTGACAGGCAAAAAGCAGCTCAGGGTCATTTTTTTGTGGTGTTCCGTAAAACTGTTGTCTAGTCTGTTTTGTCTCCCCAATGCACAGGAGACCACAATACAACAGACTAGATAGAGTGAAGTGCAGGTAAATCACTGCTTCACCTGGAAGGGGTGTCTGGAGCCTTGGATAGTGAGGAGAGAGGAAGTAAATGGATGGGTGTTACACATTCTGTAATTTTAAAAATTAATTATTGAAAGAAAGAATGAGGGCAATACTGGCTAGGCCAGCATTCATTACCCACCCTTAATTGCCTAGAAAGCAGATAGGAGTCAACTACATTGTTGTAGGTCTGGAGTGACATGTAAAATGGCAGTTTCCTTCCCTAAAGGGCACTAAGTAACCCATAATGAATTCATGGTCATCATTAGACTCTTAATACCAGGTTGTTATTGAATACAAATTCCACCATTTGCCATGGCAGGATCCAAACCACGGTCCCCAGAACATTAGCTGGGTCTCTGGATTAAGTGATAATACCATTAGGCCATTGCTTCCCTTTTGCTTGGGAAGGTCCAGTGGGGGTATTGAGAGGTGGTGGGAGTGAAAGAGCAATGGGCTAGGGTATTTTTGAGAGAACAGTCCCTGCGGAAGGCTGACAATGGAGGGGAGGGAAATATATGTGTCTGGTGGTGGCATCTCGCTGGGGTTGGCCGAAACAGTAGCTAATGATCCTTTGGATGTGGGGTGAAAAAAGTGTTGTGTGAGGGAAAAGAGGGGAAGAGGACAGAGGTGTGGGAAATCGGTCAGACACAGCTAATGGCTCTACTAACCTTGACAGCAGGCAATCCCTCAGTTGAGGAAAGAAGTGGACATTTCTGAGACCTCCAGTGCAAGGTAGCATCATCAGAACAGATCCAATAGAGACAGAGAAACTGCGAGAATGGAATGGAGTCTTTACAGGAATGGAGGTGTGAGGATGTATAGCCCACATAACTGTTGGAGTCAGTGAGTTTGTGGTGGATATTGGTGACCAGCCCAACCCGAGAAACAGAAACAGAGATGTTAAGAATGTGAAGGGAGGAGTCAGAGACGGACCAGGCGAAGGTGAGAGCAGGGAGACGATTGGAAGCAAAATCGATAAACTTTTCCAATTCTGGGTGAGAGGGGGAAGCAGCATGGTAAATTACACCCATGGCAGGTAAGAGTGAGAGAATTATTTGGTCAGCCATGCTTGATGCAGAATGGCATCCCTTAAGCTACAACCTCTGGGGATAGATGACTGTCCTATTCCAGGAAATACTAACTACGGAAACAGACGTAAATCTTTACTTTGTCTGCCTCATACGGCAATGGAAAATTTAAATAAATGCTTTTTAATAAAGTAATGTAAGATTTTGCAGAACCGTAATACGTAATGGACTCAGTTTATAGAAATGAGTTCACTTGAAAAAAATTGCTGAACAAAGCACTTTCTTCTGAAAGAAATGCGCTGTCAATTTAGAGTTGGATCATTATCAGGACCCATGTTGAGCAGCCTGAAAATTACTACAATATACACAAATGAACAAATCAGTTTGTTCCCTTAATTTCAAATGTGTGCACTGATGAGCTGTCTTACGAGACAATATTTATTTTGTCAGATTAACAAATACATTGGAAAATCCTACTGCTCTGTTATTGTGCAGTGTTTGTGCTAGACTGCCTGGTGGGTGTTTTTTAATATTCATTCATGAGAATTCTACAGTGATTAAGCAGGCCATTCGGCCCACTTAGTTCCTTAATGCCCCGCTGTACAGCATCCCACCCAGACCCTCTCCCCACCCCCCTTCCCTATAACTCGACATTTCCCATGGCCAATCAAGCTAACCTGAACATCTTTGGACTGGGGGACAAAATAGGAGCATCTGCAGTAAACCCACACAGACACGGGGAGATAGATGCCAGAGGCCAGAATCAAACCCAGGTCCTTGTCGCTGTGAGGTAGCAGTGCTAACTATTCAGCCACCGTGCCATCCCTACAGTAACCTCAGCTGGTGTGGGAATGAACCCACGCTATCAATGTCACTCTGCATGGCAAGCCAGCTGTCTAACCAACTGAGCCAACTGACCCCAAATGATCGGAGACATTCACCTCCCAAGCTCAGTGCATCATAGAACTGTGGGCCACCTGAAAAACCCAGTCAGCTTCCTAAATTAACCTTTAAGGCTTTTGATGAGCTTAATGTGATACATTCATACTGGCCTGAGTTAAGATGGCTGGTTTGTGGGACAGGGTCAGTTACAACACAATAGTGATGCTGGTATTTTTAGGCCCCCATTCAGTTCTATCCCTGACCACTGTGACTAAAAACTCCCATCATATTTGGATGAATAAAGTTGAGTTCCATTCTGACCTTGAGCAAGTGCAAATGCAGCTAGATACTGAGTTAGTTTTTTTTTAAAGCTCTGGACTTCTACATAGTTATAAAAGTAAATAAAAGCAAAACACTGCTGATGCTGGAGATCTGAAATTAAAATCGTGTGCTACAAAAACCCAGCAGGTCAAGGAGTATCTGCGCAGAGAAACAGAGTTAATGTTTCAAGTTCAATATGATTGTTCTTCGGAACCCAGCTAGTTTCCCTCCACAGGTGCTACCAGACCTGCAGAGTCTCTGCTGCAACCTACATTTTAAAAACAAAATGTTTCAGCTCACCCATGTGAGCATTTTCTTAATATCCAGAAGTATTATCACACACAGCCAAATGGCTTTTCTCCCACCATCAAACCACCCATGGTGCTTTTCACGTATGAACTACCACTAATAAGTCAACCTTGTTCATATTAATTAACTTACATGCAAAGTCCATTAAGCACAGTGAAGGAACACCAAAGGAGAGGGAGAAGATTAAATCAAAATAGAATTGGAAGGGAAGATAAAGCACTGCACCCCTGATGGGAACACTTTTAAATTTGCTAATTTACAGAAAACAGATTTCAGTTGATTTGTAAAAGCCAGTGTGCAAAGTTCTAAACTCCTATATGTAAAAGGAGTTGCATTTTCCACAATGGAGAGTGGTGGAAAACCAATAATATTATTCAGTACAGTCTAGGTATACTGTGATATCAAACCTTTCTTAGCAAAGACTTAATAAGTCAAGTTGCATCTTTCTATGCACTATTCCCTGATTAAATTTAGGATATAGTAGCTTAAGCAGAACCACAATGAGGCCCAAGTATCTATGATTTTGCTGGATGATTGTCTTTTTAAAGAAGTACGTAGAAGTTAAAGTTGCAGAATGATTATGGTTGTGTCTAAACCATGAGGAAAACAATAATTATGCTTGCAGATGTTCCGCAAGAACAGATGATCAATCAAAAGCTACAGTCTGTGTACACCAGAACCAGAAGGTCAAACTCCAGTCATCTGGTAGCAGCAATAAACAGGAGGGACTCTATTTCTGCCGTGCACAACTTCTAACCCAGTGGCTGATGAAGCTGCACTGAATTCCAGTCTGAAATCTTTCAACTCAGTTGTTAGTGCAGATTAAAATAGCACAGGCAGGAGTCAGGAAACATTCTGCGTTTAAAAATAGAGCAAAGAGGAAAAAAAAATGCCATGAGGTATCTCAGGTCAGAATCACTCATGCCGTTTCCAAGTAGCTTGTTCTCACTGTCCTTCAAGAATAATTGAACTGAGGTTGAAATTCCTTTTCCTGATTAGCAATCCAACATTAGGTATCAAGGGAAGGGAATGTTTGCAACATGTCATGCATCAGAAGGTAGTTATTTTAGAATTATTTGCTGAGCAATGCTTTTCAGTGTGAAAACCTGAATCACATTTTTTAAAAATCATCAACCTGTACTAAATAATATATTCAACAGAAGCCCCATTAAGTTGCAGTGAATATATTTCTTAAGTGATGTTGGTTACAGTGCTGATGGTCCAGTTTTATAACTTTTCTCATCGATAATATAACTAGAGGAATTAAAACTTACACTTCTAAATTCTTGACTGAAGGCAGTCACTGAGTCCACATTAGTTTACCAATCAGAAAAGATTTCAGAAGCTTCCAGCTTCCCTTCTGCCACACCCAATCCTTCCTAACAGCATTTCATTGTTTCAGAAATTATTCCAACGACTTTAGCTTCACTACACGATTCATATTTCCATTCTACATCCAATATGTCTTGCCATGAAGAAAAATCCTGGCATCAGAACTAACTTTGGCCTTTACTAAATCCAATCTTCACCCTCTTTATCATGTACCCACAATATGTTATCATTAATTTTCTCGATTAATATGGTCCATGCCAGTTATAATCTTATATCATATTAAATGCATCAACTCCAAGAATTCCACATTTCCTATACCTGTTCTCGCAAAGAATGAAGAAACAAAATGAAGACTTTCATTTATAGAGTGCCTTTTACAAGTACTAGATGTCTCACATCTCTGCAGCTAGTGAGGTACTTACAAATTTCAATCCCTGAAATTAATGTTTAATGTGAGAGAATCTTGTATTTCTCTCTGCACTACTGGCAGGGCGCTTTCTCTGTATCTCAGCAGCGATAACAGAACTCTGTACTCAACACATAATCAGCGCTATCCGTTTGTGTGGACGTTCTCTTAGTTTCCACTCCACAGATCAATTATAGATGGTTTGGTTATTAAATATAAGAACTACTGGCCCCAATTTAATGTAAACGTAAAGGCCCAAGAGGTAAAGCTTTATCTGCTACCTGCTCGTATAACAGTTTTAATCAAACTGTTTTGAGCACCATGTAGCTCATACCTTTAACAAATGAAGCCAAAAGAACTGCGGATACTGGAAATCAGCAACAAAAACTGAAATTGCTGGGAAAACTCAGCAGGTCTGGCAGCATCTGTGGAGAGAAATAAGAAATAATGTTTTGGGTCCAGTGGACCCACAATATTAACTCTGATTCCTCTCCACAG
Source organism: Hemiscyllium ocellatum (assembly GCF_020745735.1). Classification (NCBI taxonomy): domain Eukaryota; kingdom Metazoa; phylum Chordata; class Chondrichthyes; order Orectolobiformes; family Hemiscylliidae; genus Hemiscyllium; species Hemiscyllium ocellatum. The sequence continues at coordinate 27,643,965 of NC_083436.1, read as the reverse complement.
ATGCTGCCAGACCTGCTGAGTTTTTTTCCAGCATTCTCTGTTTTTGCTTTTATAGCTCATACCTTTGTCGGTCCCATTCTCTTTCTGGATTGATTTCTTTTTGCTTCTCTTCCTGATATTGACCTGAGCCTGTTCCCAATTTTCTTTTCTTCCTATGTTACGACAGCCACAGAAATTTGCAAGTACTTCACTGGCTGCAAAGAGATCCGAGACATCCATTACGTGTAAAAGGTGCTATATAAATGCAAGTATTTATTTTTTCCCCCATCTATTACTTGATTTGAAGCACGTTAACTAAATATTACCTAAATATTTTCCCAGACTGAGCAGTCTCTGCATCCATGAGTCTCTGACCTGCGGGCCATTAGATATTTGTAGCGGTTTAGGATTAAAAATATGAAGCATCCAGTAATAATAAGAGCAACAGGTTGAAGTTAAACAGAAATAATTCAAATAATTATTTCCATGTGACTTAATTTCCCTTTGTCCCAGATTGGCCTTTATTAAGCGTAGAGGCAATATTTAAATGTTCACCCATGCACCCAAATAAAGGTGCTTTTAACGGAGACCCTGTTCTCGAAAAGTCACTTGTAGCTAATTCTCTAATAAATTGATATTTCTGAACTAAAACAAAAATGTCAAAAGGTACCACAAGCTAAAAATCCAACACATGAAAGTATCTTTATGGATTACACAGAGATATTTCTTATTTCTACAGTAGATAGATGCACTGTTCACTCACCAAACATTCACCAATTGGAATGGTGACTAATCAATCTTTGTAATGAGTCAAAAGATTTAAACTGTTCTTCCACTATGATCATAATTTGTCACCTTTCTCAGGTTGCTGGTGAGATAATCATAGTGTTTATGAAAATTTCAACAATAAGCACTACTACAGCAGTTACAACAATTGGTGAGAGTCTGGAAAACAAATACAGTGGTACTCATTCCGATTACCTACATTAAACTAACCCCAGTTTAATAAAACACTTCAGATTTCCAGCTTATTTTCCATACTACAGAATACATTGGTGTTGTTCAAGGCACTTTTTACTCAAGGCATTCTACAAAGTAAAACATCAATTCATACATCTTTAAGTACATAACCATCAAAGGATTAAGACTTAAGGGAAATATATTCATGCCTCATGTTTGAACTTACCTTCAGGACAGTTAATGCCATCATTTGTTTTCTTTGTTTTCTCTGCAGGTCATTATATAGCTCACAATAAAAAAAAAATTACTTGCCACATTTTGATCGATGTGACTTTTTATTATGCCACATTAGGAATTTCAGGGCCATCATTCCTGTCTTGAACTTACATCACCTTGAGGTTCAGCCACTGATTGTGGGGAGCTTACCTACTTCATCACTCTGCACTCTGAGTTCCAGCTGAAACTATTGCTTCACTTTAAGTGTTGTAAACCATTTCACTTTTTTTTAAACTCAGTCCAGAAGAGAATATAATTAACTTATCACAAAACTTCAATTTGAAGCTTTTCAACATTTCATGCCAATGGCAGTGGGATGAAACCCCTCAAATGGGCATTAATTACCCATAGGTAAAAACAAGGACTGCAGATGCTGGAAACCAGAGCCTAGATTAGAGTGGTGCTGGAGAAGCACAGCAGGTCAGGCAGCATCTGAGGAGCAGGAAAATCAATGTTTCAGGCAAAAGCATTCCTAATGAAGGGCTTTTGCCTGAAACGCCGATTTTCCTGCTCCTCAGATGCTGCCTGACCTGCTGCGCTTTTCCAGCACCACTCTAATCTAGACATTAATTACCCATATAATGGCCTCAAACAGCATTGGAGGGGCAGGAAGGCAGTTCTCAAGCCTTCATTTCCTAGAGTTAATCAGGACAGAGGCAGAAAATTGGCAGCATCTCTACCTGGCATTTAAATTAAATGCCCCTCTCCCCTCCAAACCTGCATCTGAGGAGGCCATTGAACTTCACTACAGATTCTGTATGTACAAAGTAGAAGGATTCAAATGAAAAGCTTTTTTAAAAAATGTTAACACCCCTAAATGGAAAAATGTGGTTGACTGAAACAGCTATGTGTTTCCAGCCTTTGCTGGTGTGGTTACAGGTCTTCAGAATTCATTGTCGGATTACTTTTCAACATTTGTTGGAGAACGCTGAATGAAGGCTGGGGCATCATGACTCATGGGACAGCCAAGGACTTTGAGACAGTACGAAATGAATTCGAAGTCAACAGAACACAGTGGCAGATGGAATTCAATATAGAGAAGGCGAAATTATCAAAAAGGAAAGGAGGTCTGGATTTGAATAGTTTTTGTGACCACTTAACATAAAGGAATAAATAGGCAATATATCCTTATGTATTGTATCATGACGCAATGGGGTAGAATGCTCAAAAGCAAGTCCTGCTATTTCCTAGTGTCATCATATAAGTTAATGTCTTCTTCTAAAAGAATTACTCAACAATCCCAAACTACCTCATTTTCACAGCCAGGATAAAAAGCATTTACCAGGTTCCTGTAGTTAACAAGAAATCACCATTTATTACAGATTGTTAAATTCTAGCTACAAATAAACAAATTGAATAAGTAGACGGTACAAATTAAAATTCTAAACGTCTTAGAAATTCCTTTTCACACACACAAACAGCCAAGAAAATGGCTGTTTCACATGTGGAAGGAAAACTGGGAAAATAGCCACATAGTCTTTGTTCACAAGATCTGTTGAGTTGGTTCGTGTTGATCCAAGTGTTTCCCCTTGACCTTCCTATTCCCAAATGCTTCCACTAGTTGACAAAAGGCATAGGATGACTGTTTGCTTACAAAACATCACTGGCTTATCCAATTTAAAGGCACAACTTGCAGCATCTGCTGAAGAAAAGGCAAGTTGGTGTTCTTCTGGATTCAAGTGGCTTACTACAGCGACCAACTACAGCGACCACAGAGCGAGTGTTTTTGGCTGTTGCAGATCAGCTGGTTTCTCTCCTGTCTGAACCAGTTTCTCTCTCTCTATTATTCATAGCCTGAGTTGTTCAACTACCAAACAATCACATTGTTGTTGGCAGGCAGCGGGTCTTTGACAGCATTAATCAGTCCATGGTCCACAAACCAATTAGTTTCACTGATAACAACAACACCTTGTCCAAGTTTGTCTGTACATTGCCAGAACCCACAGCTACACAAATCAGATTCATGAAAAGGTATAAAATTCCTTACTTTCAAGCATTCAGTCATTTTTATGACCGAAATCCTTGTGAGTCAAAACTAAGAAAAAAAAGTTTTTTTTTCTTATTTCAGTCTACAGTTGTAAAAGGTGCAAAATAAGAAGACATAGTCTTTACAGCAGCATGGGCTGAACTTTCTATCCTGATCCACCCACATTGACGCGACAGCCAAGAAAGCACAACAACACCTCTACTTCCTCAGGAGGCTAAGGAAATTTCAGCATGCCCATTTACCATTTTTTATAGCTACAGCATAGAAAGCATTCTATCCCCAGATGCATCACGGCTTGGTATGGCTGCTGCTCTGCCCAGGACTATCAGAAACTGAAGAGAGTTGTGAACACAGTCCAGTCCATCACAAAGGAGAAAGTGAGGACTGCAGATGCTGGAGATCAGAGCTGAAAATGTGTTTCTGGAAAAGTGCAGCAGGTCAGACAGCATCCAGAGAGCAGGAGAATCGATGTTTCGGGCATGAGCCCGACTTTTCGGGTGGAGAATGGTCCTGAAAAAGGGCTCATGCCTGAAATGTCAATTATCCTGCTCTTTGGATGCTGCCTGACCTGCTGCGCTTTTCCAGCAACACATTTTTCAGTCCATCACACAGGCCAACCTTCCATCCACTAACTCCATCTATACCTCTGCCTGCCTAGAAAAGGCAGCTAACATAATTAGAGACCCCTCCCACCCCAGTTATAATCTCTTCTGTCTGGAAAATACAAAACTTTAAAACACCTATAACAAAACAGATTTAAGAACAGTTTCTTCCCCACTGTTATCAGACTTCTGAATGGACTTCTCAAATTTTAAATGTTGATCTCACTCTTTGTGCACCACCACTGCAGTCGTGACATTGTATTCTTTGCTCTGTTATATTACTCTTATGCACTTTGTATGGTATGATCTCCTTGCACCACACACAAAACAAAGCTTTTCACTCTATTTAAGTACATGTGACAATAATAAGGTAAATTAAATTTTCTGTAGAGTGGCAATCACACACAGACTGTCATTCTACTTTTTACATCATGCAATGACAGAGCTCCATCTTTCTGACAGGAGATTCCAATCAGTGCTTCTTCAGAAATGGGGAGCTGTAGCTCCATTCGGACAGGTCATTTGTTGCACAGGACAATCGTGCGAAGGCAGATCATGTTCCCGTTTCACAGCAGTCAGCTGTTGTATTCTAAACTGTAAAGGTTCAGAATTACAGACTGTCAATTCAACAGGTGCTGTGATACAGCAAGTACTCAGATTTAAATGGATGCTTTGAGAAGGTTTCAAAGTAGACAGACAGGAAGCTGGAAGAACACAACAAGCCCGGAAGCATCAGGAGGTGGAAAAGTCGATGTTTCGGGTGCATCCTTCTTCAGGACCATTCTCCATCTCCTGATGCTGCCTGGCCTTGCTGTGTTCTTCCAGCCTGACTGTCTACTTGAAAAGGTTCCAGGCGTTGAGGAATTGTTCAGCCAACCTTTCAGGTCAAGTCCTTTGGATTCTGCGACGCGATGGATTCCACAGGGTGCCCATTCCCAACTCCCATCCATGCTTCAGAAACAATTACTTGGCCATTGGAAAGTTACCACGTCAAACCAGAAAGAAGTGATCAGACCCAGCGACGTTTGTAGGTTCGGTGTTCAAAATTGCAACATCGTGGAGCATGAAACAGCAAAGCAAATAAAATTTCACTCTACATAGGTAGCCAAACAAGTACTACACAAGTGACTGGATACTTTACTAAATCAGTACTGCCGGCAGTATGTTTTTTGTTCATTCATGGGTGCGAGTGTCACATTGATTGTCCAGAGGACAGTTAAGAGTCAACCACATTGCTGTGGGTCTGGAGTCACATGTAGGCTAGATAAAAGGTAAGGATGGCAGTTTCCTTCCCTGAAGGACATTAGCAAACGGGAAAGGTTTATTCCTGACATTCGACAATGGTTTTGTAGTCTTATTAAACTCATCATTGAACTCGTATTAAACCACCATAAACTCCTATCTAACTCTATTCCCAGACAACCATTAAATTCAAATTCCACCATTTGCTATGGCAGGATTCGAATCCAGATCTTCAGAACATGGCCTGGGTCTCTAAAATAATAGTTTAGCAACAATACCACTAGGCCATCACCTACCCGTGTATAATGAGCACTGCATTCAGTCTCCAAATATGGGAAAATGCCAAAAAACACATGGTGAGGAAGCTTTGCAGAGTTATGGAGCTAAATGGCAATTATACAACATTACTTCAATATACGCTTGACAGGAGGATGAAGCGATAACTAATTCAAACTGGCAGAAGGCAAGTGAGGTCCAGAATATGCCATTCCTGCAGAATGTGGCCAATACATGAAATGGACTTTGAATAGGGTATGAGAACAAATAAGCTGGAATTATTTAACTGATGCTGGAGTGCTAAAGGTGGGGGGAGTTGTAGACTTCTTCCAGATGGATGAGCTCAAATAGTTCACAAGGTCTTCATCATCAGTAATTAATGTGTATCTTGTAAATTATGTAACTGCCATATGGTTTCCTGCTGTCACTCATGTTACTTTTGCCAATTCCAGTCTTATTTAAAAACTTAATGAAGCACCAGGTATTAATTCTTCATAGAATAATAATGAGCTAATTAAAATTGTCGGTTTCCCTCAGCTTTTGACTAGGAAATATTCTTCCTTCGTATCTGCAGGCCTGGGATATTTTTGAAAGGTTCATTACAAGAAACAAATATCAGAAAAAATAAATAAAATAGAATAACATTTCTGAATTTATTATGCTCCTACCATGAAAGGAGCAGTAAATGTTAGCTTGTTAGCCATTACTTTGATAATAAAATCTCAGGAATGGCTGCATTATTTCCAAGACGGTGATTTTATGAGGAAATTGTTCATTAGGGAATGTAACAGACACTCATCAAGTCTTCAGCAAAAAAAAATCAACTTTAAAAGTCCAATTAAAAACAAAGGTTGAGATTTCCCAACAGAGCAATAGAAAAATACAAGCAGCTTTTTTTTTTAAAAACAGGACTTGTGAAGAATTCACAAAGTAGCGATAGTAATTGTTGCTATCAAAACTTCTTGGCCCGGGAATAGGCACACCGGGAAACTCGTTATTAAGGGAAAGTGATTTTTTTTAAAAACCACGACAACCTCTCCCTCCTATTTTAATTTGGGCCTGCTTGCATGTTTGAAAGGTACTTTTTTAAAATTTAAGTCAAAAGGATAAAACAGCCTAATCAATTAGAACCCCAATCATTCTTAAGCATTCACTCTCTCCACTACCACATGTCAGCACTTGTTATAATCCAAATAGAAGCAGAGAGTCATAGAAATGTACAGCATGGAAACAGACCCTTCGGTCCAACTCATTCATGCTGATCAGGTATCCTGAATTGATCAGTCCCATTTGCCAGCATTTGGCCCACACCCTTCTAAACACTTCCTATTCACATACCCATCCAGATGCCTTCTAAATAATTGTACCAGCCTGCATCACCTCCTCTGGCAACTGACTCCATACATACACCATCCTCTGTATGAAAAAGTTGCCCCTTAGGTTTAAGGTGAGAGGGGCAAGATTTAAAAGGAACCTATGTCCTCTAGTTTTGGACTCCCCCCACTCCAGGGAAATGACCTTGTCTATTTACTTTTTCCGTGTCCCTCATGATTTTATAAACCTCTATAATGTCACTGCTCAGCCTGCAACGCTCCAGGGAAGAGGTCCTTGAGAGGTGGTTGTATTTTGGACTCTTAAATTCTAAGTGAGAATTCCCTGGAAAAGGGAGTAACAAAAAAATTGCATCTGCCTGTGCCCAACAAAACAGGCCAGATGATAGACACCATGGGAATAGGAAGCCCAGGCTGAATTCCATGCAGTATTTTAACCTGAATGCAAAGAAAGAGGCAGCTGGTACTACTTCATGCAGACTTACAGTCTCCAAATGAATGAGGTTCAAAAAGCCTTGGACACAGATAAAAATAGCAAGTTCCGAAATAGAGACTCGAAGAATAGCTTCTGACGTCAGTAACAAGGAAAAAGCTCTGGCTGTTCTTCTCCATTAGCTTTGAAAGAAAAAGCAGATGGGCAGGTCAGGGATGGAAACCAAAGAAATTTAAGGACTCCTGATGGGGAAGGGAGAAGGAGTCACCCAAGTGAGCCAATCTGTTGGCAGTCAGTTTGAGATAGACCAAAACATTTCTGTAAAGGACCTCTGAAGATCACTGGATGTTCCAATTCGGAAGAACAGAGAGAAGGGAGTCCCTTGGAAACTGGAAGCAATGTTGGACTGGGTTTCGTAAAGATTACAAAGCTGCAAAGACTATGCTGTAAATTATAAACACAGCTTGAGATTTTCAAATATGTTAAAAGTCCCAATAAGGCATGTCTTTTCTATGGTTCTAAGTATTAGTTACTGAAGTAACATCTAATCAAAATTAATTTTGGTTTGGCTCTTTGTTGCAGGAACAGTCTTAAAACTTGAAATCATAATTCTGAGATTCCCTTCGGTTAGTCACTCGAAATTCAAATGTTCATTTTAAAATTATTGATCTCTATGGAAACTGTAGCAATTATTTAAAAATATTTAAAACTGCAGAAAAATGCCACAATTTCTTTAACGGCTTCTCTTTGCATTTGGTAATGAATTCCAGACGTACAGAACAGCTGTATTTCATGAATATTAATCTGTTAATAAATCCCTTTTCTTCCATCATTGGCTACTCCCTGTATTCATTACAACCCTCCAAATAAATTTAAACACTGATATCTACAGCTTAAGTTTCAAGTTTTACTTGACACTATGATGGAAAAAAATGTCATAAATTAAATTTGCTTTTTAAAATTATTATCAACTTTTAAAAATAAATTCATGCAAAACTAAAACCAACATGAATCTTGAGAACACAGTAATATTGTAATAAAAGCCACTTAACATGGGCCAGGGAGGTAGGGCAGGGGGTGATAGGGTGGGCAATTAAGCTTTGAAGGTTAGCAAATACTACCTTGCAGTAGATGGAGGTAGGCATACCAACCTGCCAATCTTGCCATCTCCTCCACTGGCCATCAAATCCTGGGGGAAACGGGGGAATATAACCTGGATTTTCTGTCTCAGAGGCAAGGACATTGCCCACCTGTGCCAAAGGACCATAGCCTACAATCTAAAATGCAAGAGCTCATTTGTGGAAAAGCTATGCATTGTCTTCAAGGTGGTAAGTCTACATGTGCATATTTATTATTAATGCCTAACATCATCAGTTCTACCAGTGCATTGACAAAATCAAAGCTTTTGCATATAAAAACAATGGTCTGTTTGAAGAAAACGGAGTTATTGGCAACAATCACCCACAGTGATCGTGACATGTACACATAAAGATTATCGTATTGTATAATGGCATCTGGATTTGCTGATTCCAAGGTATTCTCATTCCATCAGTGAAATGCACACAGAGCCATGGCTTACTTTCTGCAAATGGAAATAAAGGTTTTACAAACTATTACCCAATATGCCAAAATATTTACATACAAAATATGTAAAAATATTTTTACACTTTATCATGTAAAATGGAGAGAAACGTAACCTTTGCCTCTCATTCTGTTGTTACAGATCCTCGTGACTGACAGTGTCAATTTTGCTGCTTTTACAAGTATAGTATTCATACCTCATAATTTATCCAACTACTGGAGAACATTTTAATGAGTAGAACAATGTATTATTGTAAGCTTTTTGAGAATTACACTGAACAAGAGTGATCTTCAGTGCTTATAAATTACTTGAACGATTTGTTTCTTATTAATTTTCGTGTACATAAACGTTTCTATAATCCTGAGATGTTTGAGCTATTAGCTGCCTCAATTACCTTGCTTCACCAAATTTCACAGAATTTGACATTTATAATTGAAATTATTGCAAATGAGATTCAGTCCACAAAAGGTCAAGCAATTTATACCAAATCAAAATCATTACTATTCTATCAATGGATGCAGACAGGAATAAGCACAATCCACACAATATTCAGCAAGTACAACTAACTCTAGTTAGCATTAATTGATAATGAGTCTGGTCCTTTTCACACAAATATATACTGAGGATGACTGCAAGTATGAATGATATGAAAGCCTGCTCCTTTGTTCTGTTGTAATTTTAAACAGCATTCTGCAAAGAACCCGTTAAGAAGAGACATCGATGACAAAAAGCCTTTTGCTTTTTTTCCATTATCGAACATTAATGCTTTCATTATTGAGCAGCCCACAAACACAAATAACTGATAACTGTATTAACTAATAAAATAAACACCACCACATGATACATTGAGGGAATCAGCTAACTCCCTAATTCAGTAGGTCAATCAGTTCCAAGGAGAAGCCAGGATCTTCCATAAAAGGTGACAGCAACACACATAACAACTGCATCCTAATGGAGCCAGTTCACTCTGTGCAACCCCAACTGTTCATTTATTTGTACCTAATCAAGACATTTATCTCACTGATAATCAGCTAGCATTTTTTGAAATTTGGATAAGCTTCAATCAAGAAAATTGTCTCCTTATTAAATTGTAATATCAAGTGATACAGGCTCAACAACAAAAAAAGCAGTTTGAAAAATCCCTCAAAATCCTTTTGTGTTGTATTTTGCTCATTATCCATAATCCATAGCAAACAAAAGGCACATTTGTGTCATTTACAAATGACATCAGTTTGTCCCATTGCCAAGTAAGAACAAAACTGCCAAACATTTCAATGAAGATAATGGGTGGGTTTAACCATGGGATGGAGGGATTGAATACCTCCCTCCCTCCCGAGGGGGAGTAAAGTTAGCAGTTAGTGCCGATGCCCACAGGAAGTGGTCCCTCCACTTTGAGATGCTGTAGATTTGCAGAATCAATGTAGAACTTTGCCCCTCAATGGAAGGATGAGCAATATCTCAATTAGCCAGAGCTCCAACTGTCCTGGCAGTACCACAGCGCGGTGGTGGGTGACACCAAGATTACAACAACTTCCCGGTGTGTCAGAGCACCCTCCAAAGACCGTAGGCCCCTACACCACGCATCAAAACTTGCTGAAAACAAAAACAGGCTACTCACCTCCCTCACCAACTCTATTTGGGTACAGTTAGAGAGATATTTTCTGAGTAATTTTCCAAAGATAACAGTATAAGTTCTCCTCTGGAGCAAATGTGACTTGAAGCTAAGCCTCCAGGCTCAGAGGAGCACTACTATTGCAACACGAGAAAACAGTTAGATTTTTTTTCGTTTTTTTCTTTTTTTTTCTTTTTTTCCTTTTTTTTAGTGTTTATTTTGCCTCGTACCCATGTCGTGTGTGTGCAGGTGTTGGACACAGCGAAAAACAAGTTTGTACATCTTTATTTATATTCCACCACCAGGAAGGATACAGTTGGATGATGTTGTGCACAACAGAGCTTTTTACAAGCACTATTAACCCTTCATTAATTATTTACATAGAATGGGCAGGCTGCCCATTGTATCATGGCAATGACCTACAGTGGGTGGAAAAGTAGTGTACTGGAACTCACCTGTTTAATGTACCCCTCATTAAAATCACACCCCATTAGGGCATGATATATGCAGCTCGCTAATTGTTCAGTTTGGAATATAGCTTTGTGTTGTTAAACTGCATGTTAAAGTGACAACATTTATCAAATCATTAAAATTTTCTTTTCTCTTAGAGAAAAACTTATTGTTTTAAACATTCTTTTTTGTAATTTATTTAAATATATTGAGCTTGTAAAGAAAATGATATCCAAGGTCCCTTTAATTAATTCAAAGGGCAAGGATGCCAGCACTTACTTTCCATCCCTAATTGTCTATAACTGAGTAACTTGCCAGGCCATAACTCAATGAAATAACTCCACAGAGGCCCAAATCCCGTCACCCTGTATTTATACGTACATGGTACTTGTCACAGGTTGAACTTCCTCAAAGCTAGCTCTCAGAATGAGCAGAACCTCTGACACTCCTGGTTCTGTCCATCAGCCAGGGCTGACCAATTGGACCAGATTAACGACCCCAATCAGGCACATCTCATCTTCCACCTAGGGACCCTCCAACCACGTAGCATCAATGTCGACTTCACCAGTTTCCTCATCTTCCCTCCCCTCACCTTATCCCAGATGCAACCCTCCAACTCAGTACCACCCCCTTGAACTCTCCTACCTGTCTATCTTCCTTCCCACCTATCACCATCACCCCCCCATCTTCATCTACCTACTGCCTTCCAATTTACCATTCTTCCCCTGCACAAACACCTTCCTATTTATCTCACAGCTCCCTTGGGCTCCGTCCACATTCCTGATGAAGGGTTTATTCCCAAAACATTGACTCTCCGGCCCTTCTGATGCTGCCTGACCTGCTATGCTTTTCCAGTGCCACATATTTTGACTCTGATCTCCAGCATTTGCAGTCCTCATTTTCTCCAACTCACCCTGGCCGACCTTGTTACAATTCCTACATGGTGGGGAGCTGAGTCAACCACATGGCTATAATTCTGAAGTCTCATGCAGGCCAGACATGGTAAAAACTGTAAATGTATTTCTCTAAATTATACTGACAAGACATATGGAGTTATACAACAATCTACAATCTATTGATACAACTTCTCTTTCTAATTTTAGATATACTTCATTACTAAATTACGATACCCCAGTGTCATGTTAGGATTTGAACTTATGTCTCCAAACCTTTAGTCCAGATCATTAATCCAATTGTGCTATTCCCAACTCATAACGAGCAAACATAGGAACAACTTCCAACACTGACTTAAGTCAGTCATATTAGCCAACCATTATTTCACCTACTTGATTCACCTTTCAATTATCTTCAAATGACTTGGAAATATACTATCAGAATTCTGTTTGTCCAAGAGTGAAGGTTGGTCTAAATAGCTTTGATATGGACACTGATATGCAAAACATGATTGACAAGTGATTAGTGATGAAGATTAAAGCCCCAGAAGTATAGAAATGTTCACAAGAGGAATGCAAACTAATTAGACAATAGGAAATATTTTAACTACAATTTTAACAGAAACCAGTTCCCATGGAGATATCTGCAGCCTACATTTTTTTTTAACAAATGACCTTGGTGAGCAAAATAAATGAATTTCCAAAATTGCTGGTACCACAGAATTGTGGCGGTACAGAATGGCTCAGCATTTAAACAGATTCAACATGCTATATATGGGTCCAAAATATGATTTTGAGATTGTAACTAGAAATTAATAATTGTAAGCAGCACAAAGTCAGCACTTAGCACTCACAAATTCTACTGAAGGTATATTTATTGGCAAATTATTCCTGATGCCCTGGCAAAATTGAACTGTGTAGCTACACAGGAATACTCCCCAGGATTGTACAGCGTTACTCAACATTAATGAAATTATTGTCCCCAACGGTTAAGTTAGGATATGAATGAAGGACATGTTGAAACTGGATACTATTGGAAAATACTGGATAATACTGGAATAGTATTGGATACTATTGAGAAGAGGATATTGAGGCCAATAGAGGAGAACTGTGAATGATAAGCTTTGAAATAATGAGGAACAGCAGCCTCTGAAGTAACAGAACACCTTATAATGAGACAAGATGAATGGACCAGACTTATACACATGTTGGCTGAATACTGATAACCTTTTGAAGGTACACTTGGAAAAAGACAGCGTTGAAGGCCAAAATTAAAGCAGTGGGTCTGTGTAGAAGAGTGGCAGACAAGTAAATAAGACCACAAGATACAGGAGCATAAATAGGCCATCCAATCCATCAAATCTGCACTACGATTCAATAAGAACATGACTAATCTGATAATCTTTAACTCCACTATCCTGCTTTGTTCCCCCAATTCTCGATTTCCTTACCACTAAAAATCTGTCCATCTCAGCCTTGAATATACGTAATGACCCAGCCTTAAAGGACCCTGCGGCAATGAATTCCAGACTGATCACCCCTGGGAAGAAAGAATTTCTCCAGGATGAGGTGAGGGGAGCACAGGTGACAATGTATTGCATGACAGGTAGAGGTAGGATTAAGAATGATCAACACATCCACTATCACATTATCAATACATAGGATAATAATATAAAAATACATTGACTCATAAAAAGAGACAGATCATTTAGTAAACTCTATTCTATGCAAATTTAACTGCAAATCAATTCTGGCAGCAGATAAAGAAAAAGTAAGAGGAGTAAAGGTGAAGAGTTCACTTTCAATGTTTGAATTAAATGGGTGTGGCGCAGCAGACAGTATTCACTGGAATAACCATATGATGATATTACTCTGACATCAGCAGAGAAGACTGCAGCAGAAGAAGAGACCTGAGGGAAGCAGGTAGAGAGCAGTCAGACGAAGGGAAATCAGATGATCCTTTTATCCCCCTGGCAATCATTGCCATATTCTGTAAGTTAAAAAGGTACATCATCACAGACAACATTTCACAGCAGCTGTCAAGGTGGCTAAGCAAATAAGAGAAGGGGTGCCAGAAGGTAGGGTGGCAGGTGGGAGTTGTGGTAGAGTGCAAGGTAAGTAACCAGGGCAATAGGATGCCAGGTCAGGGTGCCAGGGCACAAGGTAGCAAGGGGGCCAGGTAAGCGATACTGTATTTAGGGCAATTTGGGGTGGTCAGGAGTTATCGGATTCGGTGGGAAAGGAGGGTGTCAGGTCCCAGGAGTGTCAGGTCTGGGTTTGGAAGGGGGTGATGATCAGGTATCAGGAAATGTGGGGGAAAAGATATCTGGTCCAGCAGAAGCAGAGTGTCCAACAGTGGGAGAAGAAGGGAAGGGCACTAGGGTTCTTGGTTGAGGGATTTCAGATCTTGGGCTTACAGGATGTTGGCCCATGGTTTGGGGAGTGTTGATCATCTGGGGAGGTGAGATGAAATGGGAGGTTAAATTTAACAGTTATCAAGGGGTCACACTAGCTTTTAATAGTCTCCCTTTTGAGTAACTATTTGCTTAACTGCAAGGCCTCCATATTGTCCAATTTAAATGGATACTTTCACAGTTTGTCAGTCGTAAGGGATTGCTTAGCGGAATCCTCAACATCCCAGGCAAATCCTTTGTAGTTGCTGTGCTGGGAATTCACAGGGTTTCTGTGTACAAGTTCCAAAAATACTTCTCAAGTAATTATCTGGGCATCAGAAAATCTGGGCAAGAGTGTGTTTCAGAACTGAGGATAGTGAGAGAGGATACCTTACTTTGGGATATGTATCTGGGATGCTTGACATCAAGAGAGTGGCAGCCAAGTTAAAAAGAAGGAGCAATCTCGAAGAGGGAATGTGTAAATATAGACATACAAGAGGTGATCCAATGTGCTTATGAAACAGGCTAACAACGGGGGAAGCTTGCTGAAACCAGGCTCATCCTAAATCAGCATAGCTCATATCAAAGGACAGTGACAGTGAGGAAGACTCAAAATTATTGAACTGAAGTCAGATCACTGCCCACTAGTTGGAGGAGAAAAGAGGAAAGACTTTAAAGGATGGAACAGACCACAGGAGACTCTGAGGACAAAGCAGCACAATAGGAAGATTCTGGAGAGCAAATACTGTATAAGCAGCACCTCCAAATGAGTGTCAGGAACCTGCTTTTAAAAAGTGCAGCAATCCTTCAAGAGTCCTTGGCCTTTAAACCAGTCTTTTCTTCTTTTCAGTTCACAAGAAGAAAAACAGAAAACTAAAATAGCTACTTTTTTTTTACTACTTCTAAAATTCTGTGTGAACCAGCTTTTAAGGAGGCATTCAGGAGGCCTATGATGATGCACCCAACATGGTGTCAGGTTTTAAAAAGCACAGCCAACTCCTCAGTTGGCTCTTCAAAGGATCAACTGAAAACATATCAGAAAACCAAAAGTCATTAGATCCTATGGCAAATAATCCAATGTCTACGTTCTCTTAATATTAAAAATCTCAATAAATACCTTGCTGTATTTAAAATAACTTTTTGCATGTAATTTTTCCTTCTTTCCAGAAGATGTTTTTCATGTATCCTTCTGATATCATACAAATCACTGTATGACACCACATGGATACATGAGAAAAATCTTCTCGAAGGAAGGAAATAAGGAAAAATATGTCATATAATTTGTAAACTTCATTTATCATCCTCTACTGATATCCTCATCCATCCAAAAATGTATCTACAGTCCTCAAACATATTAATCCTCATCAGGAAACTTCCCATTGTTCACTCATTAATGATTAGAAGAGTGTGTTTAATGAGACTAACAATTTCTAATTCTCAGTACCTAATCTGTCCTTATTGTCCTTTGGAGAATAATATTGAATCGACCGTAAACGAAATACAACTGGACATATTAGCTTAATTTCCCTTTATGTCTTTTACAAAAAAAAACAGATTTGAAGAAATGACATACACAATCCTCCTTTGTTTGTTATTTTTCACTTCAACACAACAATTTGCATTAAGATTGATGACTTATTCATCTTATTTTTCCTGAATAATGATGTGCAGTATTTTCTTTAATTGCTTCTGTCCTAAAGTGGTGTCCTCGCCATTTTTAATTCCTCTTGTAATCCTTATTAGTTTGGAAATTGTCTTTCACAGCATCCTAAGCCTGACCAGAAAAATAGACGGGAGACTTCAGCAGCTTTCTGCTAATGGTGGCCTGTAGCCAGCTGATTTGGGACAATACAATGAAGTGCATAACATCAAAACAAGCTTTTTAGCTTCAACAGTACGTGTGGGCATTCACCCTCCTTTCAAGCACTGAGTCATAATTACATTCGCCAACTTGTTCCCTCATATGTGCCCTCAGTCCATCAATTCCAATCCAGTCTTGATTGTTGACATGGCTGAATGATAAGCCAAAAATGATGGAAATTAACGGCTGAAAAATGCAACTCTAAATTGGGGTGCCCTTTGTGCTAAACCTTTACATTTAATCTTGTGTTCATGGCCCTTGGTTCTTCAACTGCATTTTGTAAACTTCTGTCACAGGATGAAGATGCTGTTCACTTACAGTTCCAAGTTGGGAAGGTGTGTGGCTTGCAGGGGACCTTATGGCCAGTGATGTTACAAAGTACCTGCTGCCTTGTTCTTCTAGGTGAGAGGGGCCTTGGGATTGGAAGGTGATGTTGAAGGAGCTTTGGTGAGTTACTGCAGCACATATTACTGCCAATCTGTTTTGATGATGGAGGAAGCAAATGCTTAAGGTGGTAGATGAGGTGCCAACTATGCAGAGTGCATTGTCCTCGATGCCACTGAACATCAAGAGTTGTTGAAGCTGCACTCATTCAGTTACGTGGAGAATAATCCATCAAATTGCTGACTCGTGCCTTGTAGATGGTGTACAGGCTTTGGGGAGTTAGCAGGTCAGTTACTTGCTGCAGGATTCCTAGCTTCAGACCTCTTCTTGTAGCCACAGCATTTATATGGCTAGTCCAGCTCTTTTCTAACCTGCAGGATATTGACTGGGGTGGGAGAGGGCGAGGGGATCCAACAATGATAATCCCATTGAAAATTAAGAGATGGTTAGATTTCATCTTGTTGGAGATGATCATTGCCTGGAACTTGGAATATGCAAATGTCATTTGGATATACATCAGCCAAAGCCTAAATATTGCTCAGTTCTTGCTGTACATGGCTATGGTTTGCTTTAGTATCTGCAGAGTCACAAATAGTGCTGAACATCGCGCAGTCACCACCAAATGAATGACTACTGGCTAGAAGATAGAAAAAAAGACATTTATGAGTCAGAGTCATAGAGACGTACAGCATGGAAACAGACCCTTTTGGTCTAACCCGTCCATGCCGACCAGATATCCCAACACAATCTAGTCATACCTGCCAGCACCCAGCCCATATCCCCCCAAACCCTTGGATAGGTCAAAAATACTATCCTGAGAAAGTCCTGCAGCGATGTCCTGGCACTGAGATGATTAACTCTCAACAAGCAAATCCCTCTTCCTCGGTGCTCGGTCTGATTCCAAGCAGCGGAGGATTTACCCTGATTCTCTTTCACTGTAGCTTGCTGTGGCTTCTTGATGCCACACTCGGTCAAATTCTGCCTAGATGTCAAAGATAGTTGACCCTGCCTCACCTCTGGAGTTCAGCTCTCTTGTCGACATTTGGGACAACGTTGGATTGAGGTCTTGTCTATTCCCCATCTTAATGGCATTCCCTTACAACTTCCTTTGATCTTCCAAATCCTTAGTTATCTCAAATTGGTATTATTGACAAATATTGGCCCCACTCCCTCTAGGCCAATATCCAAGTTATTCATATAAACATTGAACAAGAATGACATCAGGAATGACGGAAACCTTAAGCATATCACTAGTGACTTGCAACCTTTGATAGAAAATGGCCTCACCTCTATTCTCCATATTATTCTTTCCAATCAATTTTTAATCCCTTTTGTAATATTCCTTCAATCCCACTCATTAATCTACTTTGGCGGTAATTTACAAACCGTACTTCGAAGGCTTAAATTTTCCATACCAATGTTACATCGATTTACCTGTAATTTCTAAATCAGCCCTGTATCCTTCTTTAATAAAAGAATTCAGTATTAAATTAGATATTGCTCTCTAACCCTTACAACATCACCTATCCTTACTCAATACAGCGCTGTGATTTAAGGGACAAGTTTACTTCCTCTTCCCATCTGCTAAAAAGAACAGCAGGGACATTGAGATGTTTGTGACATGTTCCTTTCCTACCCATCATTTTTACAAGCCTATATACAAACACAGGAAGGCTACCTGTCCCACAGGACTGGGAGTTTAATTTAAATGGGAGTATTGTATCCTAATCAGGTCATTGGAAGCTGATCTTTGAACATGTTCAAGACAGATTAACACATTGTCGAATGACCTCATGGAACAAGTGGCTATCACAAGAAAATGATATTAAAGGTGGATGATGCGGCCATCTAGAATGACACAGCAAATTTGAGGGAATGGCCAACAGCTCTGGGAAGCATTTTAGATCAATTGGCTACACGAGTGACAAACGCCAGAATCAAGCACTGGAAAATTGTAGATTCAGTTCTTGTTCCCACTGAGATAGGATGGAACCTATTTCCTTGTCCTATCCTCCAGGAGTACTAAGGAGGTGGCTCAGGCTGAAGCATCAGTAGAAACCGAGCCAAGGCTGTTAATGAATGAACTAGAGGGTATACTTCTGTCCCATGTTAGGATTAAATTTCATGTGCTCACAACATTAACGTGGGGTTCTGGATTACTGATCCACCACTGTGGGTCAGTAATGTAAGCAGTACATTAGCACTGTACTGCTTCCCTCACTTTGCTTGCATGTCCTGGTTACTGTGTTAGATGTTTCCGATACAAGCTATTTGGAGATGTTTGGAGAAGGTGAGACTGAATCCAGATCCTCTGGCTCAGAGGGAGAGACCCTTGCTCTGCCAGAGCACCCTACATTACAGTAGAAACTCATGTTAGCAACATTAAAACAGTTGCAATTACACAAAAAAGATACCCAACTTGACAATCAATTTAATTGGAGGCCTTGCTCTAAATTTTATGCTGAAAGTCGATCTTTTAAGGGACACCTGATTGGTCATTGGTAAGTCTTCAAATGGGATTAGGAACCTGATCACAGAAGTCTCACCTACCATGATCTGACAGCCAATCAGTGCCAGCAGCTCTCACTCAATAGCACCACAGAGTCCATTTGCCACCGGGCAGTGGGGATCCGAGGTGGAGAGCTCTTTATGTGGGAGTCCTCCCCCTTTCTCTTCCAGATCTGGGATGGAGGGTGCGGCACGCAACGGTCCCCTGCATACGCAGATTGCAGTGGTTCACGGATTCCCGGCCCAACTGCTTGTTCTATGGCGCTGTGGAGTCCGTGAACCATGTATACATAGGGTGTGGGTGTTTGCACTCCCTTTTTGATTTTCTTAAAAACCTCCTCCTCTGATTTTGGTTGCACTTCAGTCCCATGTTCCTGATCTTCAGGCACCCGGTGCGGAGGAGGGAGGGCAGGTCTGAAGACCTCCTCGTGGGTCTGCTCCTGGGCCTGGCCAAACTGGCCATAAACAGGTCCAGGCAGCGGGCTGTGGAGGGGGTCGTTAGGGCCGACTGCCTGCCCCTCTTCCGCGGTTACGTTAGGGCCCGGGTGTCCTTGGAGAAGGAGCACGCGGTGTCCACCAACACCCTGGAGTTGTTCAGGGAGAGGTGGGTGCCGCAGGGAGTGGAGTGCATCATTTCCCCCGCCATCTCTATTTTGATTTAATCCCTACCCTCCCCTTCACTGTTTGATCATACAGCACTGCTCTTTGATGTGAAGGGCACTGCTTGTCACAGGCTACTCGAGTGTTTCCTTTCTTCCTGGAGGTGGAAATTTGAATAATGATTCGTGCACCTTGTGTCTTTGACTGTGTCTCACACCTGCACACACACAACATGGGTGCTGGGGGAAAAATAAGCACTCCCACGGTTAGGCGGTAGTGTGGGGGTAAAAAAAAAGAAAAAAAAGAAAAAATAGCACCACAGAAAAATCAGTGGCTGCAGTCAGTATTACATCCAGGATGAAACAGTCTCCCAAGGAATAAGTGACTATCGTTGTCAGGGAACAGGGTCTCACGGTTTGGGCTCATAGGAGAGTACGATCATAGGGAGGTGTAAGCAAGGGCAAAGGGGAAAAGCTCTCAGTGACCATACCCTGATCTGGAACGATAAAATGAAATTGGAAAGGGTAGAGAAAATGATTTAGCAGGATGTTGCTGGGACTAGAAGGTTTGAGTTATCAAGACAGGCTGTGAATTTTTGCACTGGAGTGCAGGAGGTTGTGGGGTGACCTTATAGAGGTTTATAAAATCATGAGGGACATAAATAGGATGAAGTGCAAAGGTCTTTTCCCTAGAGGAGGGGAGTTCAAAGCTAGACGGCATAATTTTAAGGTGAGAGGAGAAAGATTTAAAAGGGAGGTGAGGGGCAACTTTTTCACAGATGGTGACTCCGATGTGGAATGAACTGCCAGAGGAAGTGGTAGATACAGGTACAATTACAACATTTAAAAAGAGATTTGGATAAGTACACAAATAGGAAAGGTTTAGACAGATATGGGCCAAACGCAGGCAAATGTGACGAGTTAGTTAGGGAAACTTGGACAATCTGGATGAGTTGAACCAAAGGGTCTATTTCCACACTGTATGACTGTATGACTTCAGAACCATTGCTTCTGGGACCAGAACACCTGTTCAGAGATTCAGAAGATTTGAGTTTAGATATGTGGCCCACAAACATTTTCCAAGGAGAAAAATCTCACCGAGCATTAATATTGTTTCAGAGTTAATGCCTCGCTCTCGGAAACTTCTTTTGTAGCGTTAAGGTCATCATGTCCTTCCTAAAGCATGGTACCCAGAATAAAACCTAATGCTTCAGGATAATAAAGGCTAAGCCACAATTTCCCACCTTTTGTATTTTGGGACTCAATTTATAAAGTTCAGAACCTTTATAATTTATTAAAATATTCTGCCTCAACTTCTTCCTCAGATTGCAGCGTAATTCCTGGGTTACCTCACTTTATGCTAGATTTGCTTAAAGTACTGTAGTCAGCTAAACTGTGATGTGAACATTGTGGTGCAATCCCCACTCAGGTCATCTCTCCCCTGCCCCCTACCTTCTCACATCAATGAGTAAGAAAAGAAGTAATGCTGTTATTATAAAGGCTATTGTTATGATCTAGTGTCCTCAACTGTTTTAGGGTAATACCCCATGTTGATGATAATACAAGATAGATTATACAATTTTAACTTTTTGACTGAAATGACATTTAAATAAAACATAAGTACAAAATACTGGAGTCCTTGTTTTAACAATAAAACAAAACTTTATAAATAATAGAAATGAGGATAAACAAAAAGAAACCCACTCTGCTCTCTCATAACACAGTTTCAAAGATTTTTAAACGCAGTACAAAAATCTAAGCACTTTTTGAACAGAAACAACAGCTTTATATTGGATTTTAACCCGGTAAAGGTCACAAAACATTGCTGCAATTTTAAGAGCATCTAGTGCCATATTTCTGGCAAGACCCAGACCAGCTCACTTCCAAAAGGAGAGAACCTCTTCTTTTTCACAATACTTTGATGGGCTTGAAGTAATTAAAATTTCAACTCACCTGCTGGAACTGTAGATAGCTTTTTAAAAAAATTATTATTATTATGCTCCTGAATTGGTTTCCTTTCAGAGTTATACTATCCCTGACACAGCTTCAATTTCTTTTCTTTTCAAAAACAATTTAAAACTTCACCTCTTTTTGGTTACCGATGCTAACAGTGTGAGTTCAATTTCTGGCTAAGGTCACCATTAAGGACTCTCCTTCTCAACCTCTCTCCTTGCCGGAGTTATGACGACCCATAGGGTTAAACCATCAGCAGTCCTCTCTCTCTGATGAGACATCATTCCCAGGAGGACTATGTATACCAGACTAAAATCCCCAAAGTTAAAAATCACACATCAAGTTATAGTCCAACAGGTTTATTTGGAAGCACTAGCTTTCAGGGTGCTGCTCCTTCATCAGGTGGTTGTGGACATTAGCTGCAATTGACATTGTCCAGTAGTTCCCAGGAGCCGAAAATCTACGGTATGTTCTTTGCAGCCTGCAACACATTATTGAGGGGGATGAGCACCTCTCAAAGATCTTTCCCACACATCCACTTCTCGCCTTTAAACAACCAAACCTCAAACAGATCATTGCTCATTGCAAACTGCACAGATTTCACGACAACACTGTACAACCCTGCAAGACGTTTCAGCACGGATACCACCATTACACAATGAGATACCACCCACCAAGTACTCATGTGATTCAGCCAACGTTGTCTACCTCATACAATGCAGGCAAGGATGCCCCGAGATATGGTAACTTTGGAGAGACTGAGCAGGAGGCTACGGCAATGGATGAATAGACACTGCACAACAATCAACAGATAGGAGTATTCTCCCTTGGCTGGAGAACTCTTCAGCGTTCCAGGACATTCGACCTCGGACCTTCGTGTGACCATCCTCCAAGGCGGACTTCAGGACAGGCAACAATTCAAACTAGCCAAGTTCGGTACCCATGGGGATGGCCTCAACCGGGACCTTGGGTTCAAGTCACACTACAGGTGACACCATTGCACCAAATTCACACAAACTCTTGCAGACTCATACACTCTTGTCAAACTCTCTCATACGCTCACAAATACATTCCCACACTCATACCCACACACGCATGCTCTCACAGATTTATACCCCTTTACACTCTCACACATTCTCTCACAGATACTCATAGCCAGCAACCCCCCCACCCCCACTCTGTCCCCCACCTACACACACACACACACAAAGTTTATGGGGTGAATTTGTATTTGCAGAAGTGCATTTTATTTTGCTCAAAAATTGCATGAATCCATGTAAGATACTGTAAATCCCTTTAAGAAATAGAAATCATTCTGTACACTGAGGCACAGATAGCCTCACACAGGGCACCTCACACCTTCAATGCATTATCTGAGCTGACATAGCACCTATTATTAAAGTTCACTTGAGAATGTAACTTTAAAAAAAGTTCTGGGATTTACATATGAAAGAACTGAAACCAGCATGGTCATTCTAAAAGATGAAACTTAACAAACAATCCAGGTCTTTTTCAATATATAATTTCAGTTACATCAGACTATAAACATTTGCTACAAATTCTGTGTGTTACGATCTTATACTCCACAACCACCTGGTGAAGCAGCAGTGCTCCAAAAGCTAGTGTGTCCAAATAAACCTGTTGGTGTGCCATTTTTAACTTTGTAAATCCCAGTCCAACACCGGCACCTCCAAATCATTAGTCTGGTCTGGTATTAATAAATAATAACAACTTCTTATTCTAAGATAATTTCATTGCTTTATATCCCTTATACTTGGAACGCTGCTTAGCATGCTTTTCCTTTTAAAGACATCTCGGTACTTTGGAGCTTGAAATATCCTTCTCTCTCAAACAATTTCCCAGTGCAGTCTTAAAATTAAAGTCTTACAAGTTCTCCTTCCTAGCCTCCCATTGTCCCACCTTCCCTACCTCACCCAAGGCATGGCTACCATTAGGATTAAACTCCCCACCAGTCATTTCTCTCTAATGAATGAGCACTGGGACTGCAGTGACCTTTAAGTCCCCAGGAACTCTGGATAACTTCCCTCTCGCTTAAAATTATGGGTTTTCAGTTTTTTTTTAAAGCTGATTGTTAAATCTAAACACAATGTTCAACTTAGAATTCCAAGAATTCAAGTGGCAGCAAACAAAATTAAAACACATTCTTCTAAATCTCATATTTTCACGGCACCTACATTTGTGATTTTTAACATTTAGTTTCTGAGAGCTTAAATTGCTGCAAACATTTAATTAAGATAGCACCAATACAGTCCCTCAATTCCTGTACTTAAGTGTGTTGCAGCGGCTGCACAACTGACAGCCTTCAGAGCCGCTTGCCTACCTGCTGAGAGATGAGTCTGCCTGCCACTGATAGGGATGGCGCCATGCATATGAATTTCTCCCCTTCAGAGTTTTGATTTGCTTTTCATATTGTCTCAGAGCTAAGAAATATACTGCACGGAGACAATTTTAGCCAGAGCTCATGTTATTTTGAAACGGTCGATTTAAAGCAGCACTTTGTGCTTTATGGCTGAAGTAAAGAAATTAAATCTTCCATGGTTTACCTGGCAAGTAAGTTACTTGCGTTTTGAAACATTCATGAATTGATTTCACAAGTTAGAAATTTAGACATACGCTGAATGAATATGGAATTATTTACATGCCACTGAAAAGTTGCTGACACCTTGCCTTTTACAAGAAATTTTTAAATAGATCCCTTAGGCAGGCAGACTCATCTCACTAAAGAGCTATCATTGAGAAGAAGCATAGACAATTCCAAAATTAGACAATGCGCCAGACTTTGTATTTGAAGTGTGCCACTGTAGGGTGCAACATTTCAAGTGGAACAATAAGTATTGGCAGGTTTACTGATAAAGGAAATCACTTTGCAATTAAACTGGCTGCTTTTCACAATGATACATGTTCAGCTTGAAGAACAGCCAGCAACTTAAAACTGGCATCAAGACAGGGCAAAGCCACTAAGGTACTTGAGTAGACCAGACTGGTTTAATGGACCAAGTGGTCTTTTCCTGTTATATCACTGTAGATTCTCAAAACATTCCTTGTTGCTGGATCAAATCCAGAAAACTGTCTATGGATTAGCACTCTTTATGTTTTGTTATAGATAAGTGCATAAACCCCTAATTAGCTATTATTCACACACTGTGTGATTTGTACACTTCTGTATCTTCATATGTCACCAATGTTCAGGAATAAAGCAAAATTTTAAATGTGTTATTTAATTTTAAATAAATATTACCGTGGCAATTGGACACAGAGCTATATGACATTATATTTATTGTACCAAGGGGACAGATAATTTTTCCTTCGTTTAAATGCTCTTGACAGAGTGTTGAAAATGACAACTGACTAAGCTCTTGGGAAAGACAATAACAGAATATTGAAGTGCCCCTCCACTTATTAACGCCTAGATGTAAATCATATTAAACCTTTAAAAAAGGCAATGTGTTTTAATTATTTAAGCCATGTTTGGGATATGAACAATAAGTATGACAACGGATCAGTGAACACAGACCATACCAGACTCAGAGCTTGCCATTATGGGCAATTCAATTAACGTGTGTGTATTTATCAAGGAAGACAAAACAGACAATCTCCACTTTATTCACGTCCGCCTCGATCGTCCCCCATTAGGTGCTCTTTCTTTCCCTCTTGGATCACAATCCTACCCTTACCCAAATGATTTGAAAGATGAAAGTTAGTTGATTTGCCTTGGGTTGATCAGATACATCTCATGAACAACTGAAAGAGACCAATATATCTTGACCATGCTCAAGGACACTGCAGAGAAATTGTAGATGCAAAATTCCACTATATCTAAAAACCTTAACTGGAAAAGTCACAAGCTTGGACTGTGCAATTGCTACCAGTATATATAAGAATTAACACAGCCATTTGATACAAACAGTGAAACCTGACTAACAAGACACATCAGCACTGGTAAAGGAAACACTATTTATTTAAAACAGCAGCAGCATAATAGGATCAACACTAATTTTTACGAAGGTAGTAGGGGATAGATCTGCATTACTTCACAATTATTGACTATTAACATCCTCATCTGTAGAATTTCTGAATCATAGATCATTAGATGCATTATAAGTTACCACAGCCAATAAAATGAAGCGTCAGCCTAGATCTAAAAGTTTGTTGAATCAAATACGAAGTTAGAATGGTGAAAATATAATAATAAGGAATATTGCAGCAATCTAACGTAAGCATAATTTCTTTTGTATCACACACAACATTACAATTCCCATATATTATAAGGGAAGGAATCTAAAATCTGATAAATTTTCATGATATCTAGCCCAAAGTTTTCAAACCTTGCTTGCTTCACTCTTACTCCCTGTTGGGACAGGGCCTGGGACACAGGTGGGTGCAACAGGCCAAACAGCCTGGACTCTGGATTTTTGGGGACCACTGTCCTTAGGCTGGGAGTAGGGCCTAGACTGGGACTAGAGCTGGGGGTCTGGACCAGGTGCAGCCCTGGATCCTGTCGTTGCTGTCACAGCCATAGTATAGGGATAAGGAGTAAAGGTGGGGATAGAGAGACATATAACAGACCAGCCACAACCATACTAAATGGTGGAGAAGGATCATGCTGCTAAACGGCCTACTTTACAAGAAAATGCAGTGTGCTAGACTGAGTCCCTTAAAGGGTTACTGTAACAGACTGTGATGTCACAGAAAGAAGCAACATGCACTGAGATTTTAAGAGAAAGTGGCATGGAAAGAACAAGGTGTGAGAACGTGTCCTTCTAGTTGTAGTTATGTTATAATCAATGTCGAGTCTTTTATAGCTAGCAGTCTTCAAGTCTTATCAAAACGATTCTGTTCCAACAACACAATAATGTACAATTCAGTTCACAAAACTGCCTTTAACCTCGTGGTGGGTTACAAAGCATGCAATGATAGAAGTTACAAAGCGTTACAAATAATTACTAATAGTTATCCCACAGCATTTCTCATTGTAAGTTTGAAATTACAACATTTTACAATAATAGCAATCTTTATGCCCTGCTCTGGATTACATCAAAACAAATGATTTAGTGTTCAAAGAAGTCAAATTCCATGATTATTAATTATATTTTCAGAACTTTATTGACAATTTGGGGATCAGTGCTGAACATTATTCCATGCAAACTGTAAGTATGTGGCTTTTGCTTTGTGTATTCGGAATATTCCATTAATTTTGATCCCATTATTTTAAGGATTCAAGGCAACATGGTATGAAAGGTGCAAAGAGGCAATGGCCTCCTGGTATTATTGATAGACTGTTAATCTAGAGACCTAGGTAATGTCCAGCGAACCCAGGTTCAAATCCTGCCATTGCAGAATGCATAATTTGACCTCAGTGAAATCTGGAAGTATGAGTCTAATGGTGATCGAGAATCCATTATAGATTGTTGGAAAAACCCAACTGGCTCACTAATACCCTTTAGGGAAGGAAACTGCTATCCTTACCTGGTCTGGCTTACAGGTGACTCCACACCCACAGCAATGTGGTTGACTCTGAACACTTTGGAATGGGCAACAAATGCTGGCCTGGTCAGTGATGCCCTCATCCCATGAATGAATTTTTTTAAAAAAATTTGGAAGCTTTGTGTCAGCTGGTTTAAAACATGAGGAAAAAAGATACTTGAGGACTTTGGCTTTGAAAGTTCTTGGATTATTGGTCTAGCGATTGGGGGCTTTGGGAGGATCGTTTGGGGTATAGCAGGAATGATGAGCATATAGTTTTGCATTGATCTAGTATCACAATGGAAGGAGAATCTCAAATTTGAGAACACTGCGGTGGGTGAATTCGAGGTTTTGCAGAATGATGGGGTGAGGGTTTGGGGAATGTCAGTTTTTATTTATTGGTGGATACCTGTTCTCTGGCAGTTTTGCAGGCCTGGTTTATTGAAGTTTTGGGTCCCTGTTAAAAGGCTTCTTCCAATGTACTGTCTCTGGGCTGTCCCTGACAGATGATCCTTGGTTGACATTCTTGAAACATGGCATCAAAACTCCTCCGAGATCCAGTCAAGCTAACAATATGTGACATATTAACCAAGTCCCTTGGTACTTAGCTGCCATGTACTCATAAAATATACTTTAATGAATTTAATATTTGCACTCCTGTGTTCAAAACTATGTGTAGTCATTTCTTTTTATCTCAGTCACCTCCTTCAGCCCTTTCTTATATCCTTGTTTCTTTTTACTCTGCACTGACAGACTTGCTTGAGCCCTGAAATCTGGAAATCCCTCCCTAAATATCTCTAACCTGTTTTTGGATGCTCCCGAGACCTACTTGTTACATGAGGCTCCTTATCTCCTTTTGTAGTTTGGTATCAATTTTTACCTGAAAATATCCCTGAGATGACTTGTTGTGCATTTTATAATTTATTATATGATGAAAGATGTTGTATCTGTGATTCGCTCCTAACTGGGTCTAGTATGGCTTTCACTGGTTAAAATGTTTACAATTGTCTGACCAGCTACAATGGCAATTAAGCAACTTTAATAATATAATTTTTCTACCCTTTAACAAATTAATTGTATCAGGATGAGGAAATAGTCTCACTTGTCTACCCCTTTTTCTCTTGCTACTTTTCAACTTGATATGTTTTGAAAATATTAATAATAAATGTGTTTTAAAAACTTACTCAGAGCTTAAAAGCTAATTACAATCATCTTCAAAAACATTAATTGAAAGACAAACTAAAATATTTAAATACAGTTCAAGATTTCCACTGAGAAAATCCAAAGAATGATTCTCATTCATGATTCACAGACCGTAATCAGTAAGGACAGGTAGCAACATCTCCTCCATGATAATCCCAACATCAATGTCTCTCAAGGTTGGGCACTCAGCCCCTTACTATACTCATTATACACTCAATCGTGGGGCCAAATTCTGCTCTAACACATTTGCTGATGACACCGGCATAGTAGGTCAAATCTTAAAACAATGATGAGACAGAGTACAAGAGATAGATAGATTAGTAGCATGGTGTAAAGATAACATCTCTCTGTGTCAGTAAAATGAAGGAGCTGATCATCAACTTCAGGAAGCAGAGTTGAGAACATGCCCATGTCTGTATCAATGGTGATGAGGTGGAAATGATCAAGATCTTTAAGTTCCATGAGTAAAGGCCATTAGCAATCTGTCTTGGTCCTCCACATTGACACTACCATCAAGAAAGCACACCAACACCTCTACTTCCTCAAAAGGTCAAGGAAATTGATCAGGTCCACAAGGACCCATGCCAATTTTTATAGATGCACCAATTAAAGGTGGTGCAACTATCTGGATACATTATAACTTGGTATAGCAAATACTCTGCCCAAGACGGCAAGAAATTACAGACAGTGGTGAATGCAGACCTGTCCATCACACAAACCAGGCTTTCTTCCATCGAGCCAAGATTAGAGTGTTGCTGGAAAAGCACAGCAGGTCAGGCAGCATCCGAGGAGCACGAAAATCGACATTTCGGGCAAAAGCCCTTCATCAGGCACCCTCCATTGACTCCTGTTGCCCTTCATCAGGAATCTTCCATTGACTCCTATTGCCTCTGCAAAGCAGTCAACATAATCAAGGACCCTTCCTGATCAACGGCTTTTGCCAAAAACGTTGATTTTCCTGCTCCTCGGATGCTGCCTGGCCTGCTTTGTTTTTCCAGCGGTACACTCTTGACTCTAATTTCCAGCATCTGTAGTCCTCACTTTCACCTAATCACCCTGGTATACTCTCTTCCATTGGGCAAAATATACAAACGTTTGAATACACATACTAACAGAATCAAGGACAGTTTCTTCCTCGCTATTATTGTACTTTTGAACAGACCTCTCATATATTATTGACTGTACTCTGCACCTGCTCAGTAGCTGTAAAACTGTACTCTGCATTCTGTTCTATTACCCTGATGTACTTATGTAAGGTATGATTTGCCTAGATAGCATGCTAAACAATACTTGCATCTCGGTACATGTGACAATAATAGATCCAATTAAATCATTTTAACAAATCATAATTGCTACAAATCTGTAGTCAACATTTTTTCCCCCGATTATGCATACACAGGACTCTCACTATTGAAAATAACAATCAATTAAATTAAGCCTTGGGAATTTGCTATCCAACCAGACACAATGTTAGAGAAGGAAGAGAAGAATGGTATCAAATGAGCCAACCAAATGGTACTGATGATTCTTGGAAAACTGCACATTTGATAGAGGAGCACTCGTCTTCAGCTAACAGGTTCATGCCCACTCCAGAAAGCTCAATTTTGCCAATGTCGTAAAATATATAAACACACTTGGGATATAGCAAATAGCCAAATTTATAGACAAATATACAATTGCAGAGAAAATTACAAGAGCTGATTTACTTTTCAAAATACATTCTCAGTCATTTGACTGGTCCAAGCTTTAGTTATTGGTACATTTTTCTAATGGGTTAACTCATACAACTTTAGTGGTTTCTCAGTAACAGTTTGTTAATTACCTTTCTTTTGGATCTATTGGTCCCTGAAACTCTTCAGTTCTGATTACAGTTGTCATTGAGACTGTTAGTGCAGAACAATGTCAGCAGCAAACATGAAACAGCAAGGTGCAAGATGTGCCGGATACAAGACCATTCACAACAGAGGTCATGCCTGGATCGGAGAATACCTATGATTTCACTGTACAGGTTCTCTCAAATTATTCCATTTGCAGTAATTAGCTTTCATTAGGAGATACCATTATTCATGTAGTGCTTGAATTGTTGAGTAAAAATCAAGTCAAAACTGAAACAACAAAAGCATACAGCTAATGAAAATGAACAACCTATATTTATAGAACACCTTTAATGCAAGAAAACATCAAAACATCCCAAGAGCTCTACAAACATATTTTAAGACATAATGTTGATTATGGGTTTGGCATCATATTAAATCAGAGTTGCAGTGTGTGGCACTGGAAAAGCACAGGTCAGGAAGCATCCAAGGTACAGCACAATCGATGCTTTGAGCAGTAAGCCCTTCATCAGGAATGAGGGGGTGAGGATAGGGGGCTGAGAGATAAAGGGGAGTGGGGTGGGACTGGAGGGGAAGGTAGCTGAAAATACAATTTGTAGATAAAGTTGTGGCGGCGGGTTGTGGGGGGGGGGGGGGGAGAAAGAGATAAAAAGGTTGGAGAGGAGGGTGGAGCGGTTAGGTGGGAAGGAAGGTAGGACAGGTCAAGAGGATGGTGCTGAGTTAGAAGGTTGGATCTGGGATAAGATGGAGGGAGGGGACAATGAGGAAACTGGTAAAATCCACATTGATCCCATGTGGTTAGAAGGTTCCAAGGCAGAAGATGAAGTGTTTTTCCTCCAGGCGGCAGATGGTAAGGGTTTGGTGGTGGAGGCGGCCCAGGATCTGCATGTCCTTGGGGGAGTGGGAGGGAAGTTGAAGTGTTCAGCCACAGGGCGGTGGGTTGTTTCGTGCACATGTCCTGGAGATGTTCTTGGAAGCGTTCCGCAAGTAGGCCAGTGGAGAGGAGACCGCATTGGGAACAACATGTACAGTAAATGACGTGTGTGGAGGTGCAGGTAAATCTCTGATGGATGTGGAAGATCCCTCTGGGACCTTGGATGGAGGTGAGGGGGCAGGTCTGGGCACAGGTTTTGCAATTCTTGCAGTGGCAGGTGAAGGTGCTGGGATGGTGTTGGTGTTGGGGGAGGGGGCAGGGTGTGGAGGACCTGATATGGTAGTCATGGAGGGAATGGTCTTTACGGAATGCAGGTAGGGGTGGGGAGGGATATATACCTGGTGGTGGGGTCTGTTTGTAAGTGGCGTAAATGGGGGAAGATAATGCGATGCATCCAGAAGTTGATGGGGTGGAAGGCGAGAACCGGGGGTTCTGTTCTTGTTGCAACTGGAGGGGTGGGGTTTGAGGGTGGAGGTACAAGAAGTGGAGGAGATGCACTGGAGGGCATCGTCAATCACGTGAGTGGGGAAATTATGATCTTTAAAAGGAGGAGGCCATCTGGTATGTTCTGCATGGAATTGTTTCTCCTCGGAGCAGATGTGGCTGTGGAATTGGGAATAAGGGACAACATTTTTAGAGGAGGTAGGGTGGGACAAGGTGTAATCAAGGGAATTGACTCAGTCAGTGGGTTTGTAGTAGATGTCTATGTCGGTCACTGGAAATGGAGATGGAGATGGAGAGGTCGAGAAAGGGGAAGGAGGTGTCTGAGATGGTCCAAGTGAACTTAAGGTCAGGTTGGAACGTGTTAGCGAAGTTGAACCTCCTCATGGGAGCACGAGGTGGTGCTGCAACATTCATCGATGTAGCAGAAAGGTGGGGGATGGTGGCAAAGTAGCGGTAGAAAAGGGACTGTTCCACATACCCAACGAACAGACAGGCATGGCTGGGGCCCATGCAGGTGACCAAAGCTACCCTTTTGCTCTGGAGGAAGTGGGAGGATTCAAAGGTGAAATTATTGAGAGTAAGGACCAGTTCAGCCAAATGAATGAGTGTGTCAGTGGAAGGGTACTGGTGGGGGTCAATGGGAGAGGAAGAGATGGAGAACTTGTAGGCCTTTGTCATGGCGGATGGATATGTACAGGGATTGGATGTCCATACTGAAGATGAGGTATTGGGGTCCAGGGAAACAAAAGTCATGCAGGAGGTAGAGGGCATGGGTGGTTTCCCGAACATAGGTGGGGAGTTCCTGGACCAGGCGGCCAGGATGGTGTCAAGGTTTGTGGAGATGAGTTCGGTGGGGCAGGAGCAGGTCCCAGTCATATTAAATCAGACAACCGTAATCCAAGAGATGAATTCTAAAGGCTGTCTTAAAGGATGAAAGTGAAGTAAAGAAGGGACTTTTGCATCTTAAAACCTAGTCAGTTGAAAGCACAACCACCAATGGATTAAAATTTGGGATGCTCAAGAGGCCAGAATTAGAGGAGCTCTGACACCTCAGAGAGGTGGATGGCTGAAGGAGGTTTCAGAAATGGGGAGGACGGAAGCCATAGAAATATTTATAAAGGAAGTGAATTTTAAAATTGTTGCTGCTCGAGTTTCCTCAAAAAGGATGTAACCTAATCCTTTATTCACTGCAATTTTAACTAGTTCATTGCATCAACAAATGCAGACACAAAGCCAGCTGTAATGGTGTGCCTTCTTACTGCAGTATACTGTTGTTTTTATGGCTGCACAAAACGACGAGAGCGCTATTTATCTTAGAGACTGCTCCCTGCAGCCATCTACTTTAGCATTGAAAAGCATAGAAAAATAAAGGAATGCAAAGTAGCAAAAGCAATACTGACATTTCATTGCAGATGTCGCTTTAGGCCTAAACTGTGCCCTGGCTACAGGAATCGATGGCACTGAACAATACCTGTCTGTATTGGAATATTCAGACCTCAATAAACAAGACTATTTATCTTCTCAGTACCAAAGTACGATAAGAACAGCAGCAAATGCAGCGAGTGTATCAGTCAGTGAAATCTGCATCAAGAGTGAAAAGACGA
Organism: Hemiscyllium ocellatum; assembly: GCF_020745735.1. Taxonomy (NCBI): domain Eukaryota; kingdom Metazoa; phylum Chordata; class Chondrichthyes; order Orectolobiformes; family Hemiscylliidae; genus Hemiscyllium; species Hemiscyllium ocellatum. Next base: position 27,611,140 of record NC_083436.1, on the reverse strand, counting down.
CACTGGAGATAATTTGGTTCAGACAGGAAGACAAAACCTATATAGTGACTCAAAAAAAAGAGAGTGTCAGAGGTTCTGTTTGCTCTGTTAGCTGGTTCTGAGGGAGCCAGACCAGTGTTGAATACAACGCACGTGTAAATAAAGAGTGATGGGATACCAGCCTTTGTGGAGTCATTTAAAAAGCTAATTCATCTAGCCCAGAGTTGTTTTGGCTTTAACAATGGTTAGCCTGCTTACTCAGGGAAGGTGAAATGGAAGTGAGGAATATTGGACAGTAACAGCCACCCAGCACTCCATGGTTGTTTGTAGATCCATCAGTGATCAGTTACTCCCCCATTCACAATCCCTTAACCAGCTGCTGTCTCCTGAACCTCTCTAAGGCTCCTTTGCAATTGCTGCGCAGCCTCCCCCAAAGTGTGAACTCCTCTCAAGTATTCTACCCACTCCTCACCTGCTCATAAATATCCATTCCTTCCCCTCACTCTGCTGCTTCCATAAACATCCCTTCCTTCTCAATGTTTCCACACCATCCATAAGACTCCTCCTCCCCAACCTTCATTTGCACACTCTACCCCACCCAAACAAAACAAACATTCACTTCGCTCCCAATCTGCCTAGGCTTTACATGAGGACGCAAATTCAACACTTCTACCCAGGTGCAGATGCTGGGGGTCAGCTGCTGAGGTCTTGGCTCTGGGTTCCATCTCCTCCACCCGAGCTGGAGCTAGAGCTGGCTCTGTGCTTGATGTAGTGAGGGGGCCGGCCTCCTGCAGGAGGACATTGGGAGGTGGCCCAGGGCAACAGAAAGGGAGACACACAGCAGAGAATGGGAGGGACAGGACGGTTTCATTGTCACGGGGTGTAGGCTGCTGGACCCAGCCCTCAGTCCCTCATTTGCAGCAAATGGGAAAACAGCAGTTTAACTCAGACAGACAGAATTCTGGTCATCACCGTCATCTTGGCCTGGTAAATATCATACCCTTTATTAACAGGAGGCAGAATGATAACTGAAAAACTAATAAGAAACTGGATATATAACTATCAAACAGGAATGAATAGATCTCTAGCCACACTTCCAAACTTCATTTAAGCCTCCTTTGGGCTCAGTGACATGTTAAATAGCTATTGATTGAGAAGATAATACTTGAAACTCAATAGGAATCACATTACATCTGCAAAAGTCATCCTTCTCATAGCTAGAAGGGGTTAGCTAGATAGGATATCATTGAACATGCATAGATCTAGGCTGTATGTATGTTGCTAACCCACAACATATAAGTATTAATTATAAACTGATTCAGTGCTGGCCTCTTAAACAACAAAGCAAACTAGAAGCAGTACTGATTTGGAGATGCCAAAACATGTCGAACCGGGAACATTCCTCATCACAATGGACGTTTCCGCACTGTACACCAGCATCCCCCACAAGGATGGCATTGTGGTAACAGCCTCAGTACTCAACACCAACAACTGCCAATCTCCAAACACCATCCTACAACTCATCCGCTTTATCCTCAATCACAACATCTTCACCTTTGACAACCAATTCTTCATCCAGACACACGGAACAGCCATGGGGACCAAATTTACACCCCAATATGCCAACATTTTTATGCACAGGTTCGAACAAGACTTCTGCTCTATGCAGGATCTCCAACCAACATTGTACACCAGGTACATTGATGACATTTTCTTCCTCTGGACCCATGGCGAGGAGTCACTGATAAAACTACACAGTGACATCAACAAGTTTCATCCCACCAAACTCACCATGGACTACTCTCGACTGTCTGTCTCATTCTTGGACACGTGCGTCTCCATCAAGGATGGATACCTCAGCACCACACTCCACCGCAAACCACAGACAACCTCAATGCTACACTTTTCTAGCTTCAAAACATATTAAAACAGCCATTCCCTATGGACAAGCCCTACGCATACACCGGATATGCTCAGATGAGGAGGAACATGACGGACACCTGGAAGTACTCAAGGATGCCCTCACAAGAACGGGGTATGATGCTCAACTCATCGACTGCCAGTTCCGACGTGCCACAGCAAGGAACCGTAATGACCTCCTCAGGAGACAGACACATGCTGCAACTGACAGGGTACTCTTCATTGTTCAGTACTTCCCAGGGGCTGAAAAATTACGCCATGTTCTTCGTGACCTGCAACACATTATCAATGAGGATGAGCACCTCACCAAGACCTTCCCCACACCTCCACTACTTGCCTTTAAACAACCGCCAAACCTCAAACCGATCATTGTTCGTAGCAAACTGCCCGGCTCTCAGGACAACTCCATACAACCCTGTCACGGTGGATGCTGCCAAGACGTGTCAGATTGTGGACAAAGATACCACTATTACGTGTGGGAACACCTCCCACCTTGTACATGGCAGGTACTCATGTGACTCAGCCAACGTTGTCTATCTTATACGTAGCAGGCAAGGTTGCCTGGAGGCATGGTACATTGGGGAAACCAAGCAAAGGCTACGACAACGGATGAATGGGCTCCGCACAACAATCAACAGACAGGAGGGTTCCGTCCCAGTTGGGGAACACTTCAGTGATCCAGGGCATTCAGCCTCGGACCTTCGGGTGACCATCCTCCAAGGTGGACTTCGGGACAGGCAACAGAGGAAAGTGGCCGAGCAGAGACTGATAGCTAAGTTCGGTACCCATAGGGAGGGCCTCAACTGGGACCTTGGGTTCATGTCACATTACAGATGATCACCATTGCACCATACACGCACACACACCCAGACTTAAGACACTCTGCACACACACTTTATCACACTCACAACCCCCACCCCAAGCAGACAGACAGACAGACACACACACACAGACAAAGACCCACATGCACACATATATTTTGTGTTGTTAATGTGTACTTGCAGAGTTACATTGCACTTTGCTCAAAAACTGTATAAATTCATGTAGAACTCTCAGCTCAAAAACTGATGAATTTATGTAAAACTCTGTTATCTCACTTTTTAGATTAGAATCAATCTAAACATCAGGTCATAGAGAACACAGGGGGCTAACACCTTCAACATATTTTCTAGCTATCACCATTGTTAACAGCTAACCTGAGAATGCAACTTTTAAAAAAAAGGGTTTTGTGATTTACACATGAAAGAAGTGAAACTATCACTGTATTCTAACAGATGAAAGGCTTAACAGACAATCAATTTTTCAATGTATAATTTCAGTTACATCACACTGCAAATTTTTGCTATAAATTCTGTATTACGATCGAGCCCTCCACAATCACCTGATGAAGGAGTGTCGCTCCAAAAGCTAGTGTGCTTCCAATTAAACCTGTTGGACTATAACCTGATGTTGTGTGATTTTTAACCTAGAAGCAGTACAGACGTCACAAGCATATTGATACATGTTTGGGCCATAGCCAATGAATGGAAGAATTATTTTGGTCAGTCACAGGAGAAAGATTTATAAGAGAAACCTCAATTATCCGGCATTCATTTATTGGAATCTTGAGTCATCCAAACAAGATCGCAAGGTCCTGATGCCTCGCTAAACCGTGTTATCTGGCGTTCTATTATCCGAACAGAATATTCCCCACCTTTGTCATTCAAATAATCGAGGTTTCTCTGTAGTTTGTTGGCAGCACAAATTGTCCTCTCAGCCGAATGCCTTTGTCGAAATGGTCCAGGCAGACCTTCTCTTCAATCCATCACGGAAACCCAAGTGGGATTCATAACAGTGAACTGGCAATTCTTTTTCTATGTTTGCAGAGCAAATATATTTCATTCCTTTCAAGGAATGTAAGACTGTCTTAAATAATGAAAAACTTATGCAGGTAGATCAGAAAGCCAGAAGAATGAGAAATCTCACTTATTGGGAAATTCTGGTTCTTATAATTCTACGGTTAGGATCAAAAATAAAACCTGATGGATCACTTAAAAAAAAAGTCACACACTCCAATTACAAATAATCCATGTTTTGTACATAAGGGAAACAACAAACTTATAAAGGTAATATGGCCCAAGGCAACTCAACGAATTATGTCAAAATACAAATAATAGATCAATTATTTTCATTTTCAAGGTGACATTTCTCCCCCATCTGTGATCTACTGCAGTATTTTTCTTCCTAGGACAGCAACAACTTGCTTTTGTATAGCATCCATGTACCAAAGTTCTTTGTAGGAATATTATTACTAAAATATGACACCAGACGACTTATTAGGACAGATAACCAAAGCCATGAATAAAAGAAGTAGGCTTTCAGGAGTGTTGTAAAAGGAGGAAAGCTCAAGTGGTAAGGCTCAAAAGCTTAAAAGTCTAGGAGGCTAAAGGAATAGCTACCAGTATCTTCTCAAGATATTTGTACTTCATCAAATTGTACGTATATCATGCTCATTACAATTTTTATGAAATAAACATTTGTTACAACAAATAGGTGGTTGTTTCTCCCGATGTCATTGTTGATTAACCCTTCATTGCATTTAAAATCAAGCATTCTCTCCTTCCGCATGTTCCCAAAGACAGAAAAGTCAGCAGATACACATATCCGATCATGAACAATTGAACAAAGCCTAAGAAAGGGAGGGCACAAGGTGCAGTATACTTGGACTCTGCTTTCAAAGTGACACATTGAAAACAAGACAGTGTTTTACACTATCATTGTCATCAAACCCTCCAAAGTGCTCACAAAATTCAAGCTGTCTGTCCTCTGAAATCTAGTGACTATTTGTTACTGGATAGGTTTCATAAAGGAGAAGTTGTCAATAATATTACTCTTGTAAAAACTACAAGAAATGTACCCACAGAAATGGGAACCCATGACAAAACCTACCAATGTAAAACTTTCTGCAACTCCACGTGCAGAATCAATAAGGCTGGAGTGCAAGTACAATCGATCCACTTGGACATTGCAGATATCCACTTAGACAATACTAGATCAGCAATTCAGGTGTTATACCTCACTGTGCACAAGAAATCAAGCCTCTTTGCTCCTGGAGTTCACCCAAGTTGAAGATTTTATATAAGTACACAAAATACCCCAATTTACATGAGTTTCAGACACAGGTTGACATAAAGCATGGAACAGATTTCTGTACTCTATTCTATACAAGCAAATAGATTCTAGCCATAAATGAATAGTAATGAACTACTGGTGAAAACTCTAATCCTCTTATAAGCTCCACCCTTACACACACAATATAGGTAATACGGATGGGGAGAAAGACTAGGAAAGCAGTTATGTGGTTACTGCTCACAGGATCTGCTTAGATTGAGCTGATGCCAAACAAAATGCTGCTTCTCACAGTCTTCCTCCTCCAGATGTTTTCACTGGTTTGCAAGAAGCACAGGGCAGTTGGTTCACATTTGTAACAATAGCTGACACTAATTAAACGTCACAGCTTACCGCTGAAGGAAAAATAAACTAGTTCTCTTCGAACAGAAAGTAGCTTTTACTGCAGAGAACAGAAAAACCTCCTGACTTGGAGGAGATTTGAAAGTTGCTCACTGCCATGTTCGCAACCCCAAGCTGTTCAGGAATCAAAGAACCAATCACAAGTTTTTTAGTCAAGGAGGAGAGTCCTTGCGTGCGCGCACGCACACACACACAGATCCAGCTCTCTCAGAGTGAACAGAACCTCTGACAGTCCTGTTTATTTCTTTTTCTTTTTCACGCCTTTTTTTTATTAACCCCCACACTACCACCTAACTGTGGTATTGCTCATTTTTCCCCAGCACCCATGGGGTGTGCGTGCAGGTGTGAGACACAGTGAGAGACACAAAGTGCACACGAATCACATTGTTTGTAGGCAGAGGACCATTGAGAGATAAAAGGTTGCTAGGCTGCAGACCAATCAGCTACTTATTGCCACTAAATCTCAATTTGTGCACACATTAACTGCAACATATCTACAAACTACTGCTTAAACAAGCAACTGTGTAACAGTGCTTACAAGAACATCAATCTACTTGCTTTCAAAAACTGCAAATCATCCTTTGATATTGCTTGGTTTTTAAAACAGCTCCTTTCCCATTTCAATACACAATTAATAAGAGAAAATAGAGAAAACTAAAAGACAGTGTCTTTTCAGAGGTATACCAACAGGTTTTGAACTTTCACTCATTACAATCCATGGAATCAGTCAGACAACAGAAATTGCAACAGACTATTCAAAAAACACTTCCTAAATTTAATAAGAAATAATAACAGAACAAGAATCAGGCAATGACTATTTCCAATAAAACCAATTAAACCATGGCCTCTTGACATTTACTGGCATTACCAGTGAATTCCCCACTATCAACAACCTGGATATTACCAGTCACCAGAAGCAGAACTGGACCAGCCAATTACATACTCTATCTAGAGAATCAGGTTAGAGGCTGAGAATTCTATGGCAAATAGTTCACCTCCCATGTCTTTAATGTGTATCCACCAACTTACAAGGCAATTAGGGGAGGAGATGGTCTAGTGATATTATCGCTGGACTGTTTATCCAGTGACCCAGATAATGTTCTGGGGACCTGAGTTTCAATGCAACCATGGCAGACAGAGGAATTTGAATTCAATTTAAAAAATTTGGAATTAAGAGTCTAATGATGACCATGAATCCATTGTCAATTGTTAGAAAAATGGATCACTAATGTCTTTCAGGGAAGGAAGCTTCCATCCTTACCTGGTCTGGCCTACATGTGACTCCAGACCCACAGCAATGTGATTGACTTTTAACTGTCCTCTGGGCAATTAGGGATGGGCAATAAATGCTCCCTAGCCACTGATGCCTTCATCCTGTGAATGAATAAAGAAAAATATCAGGAATAGGATAGAATGTTCTCAACTTGACTCGATGTGTGCAGCTTCAACTGTCAATACCATCCAGGACACAAGCAGCTGAAGTGATTTAAAGTCTATCCTCTACTTTCAACATTCCCTCCCTTCACTACTGATTCACAGGAGCAGCAGCATCTACAAATTGCACTTCAGCAGCTCCTTCAAAGGTATCTTGCAAACCTGCAACCTCTACCACCTAGAAGGACAATGCAAGCATGGGAATACAACTATCCGCAAGTTCCCTCCAAGCCACACACCATCCTGCCTTTGAACCATATGGCTTTTCCTTAATTGTCACTAGGAATCCTGGAATTCTCATACGGTGGGTACACCTCCACCCGAAGGACTTGAGTGGCTCAAGATGGCAGCTCACCACCTCTTTGTCCAGGACAATTAGGCATGCGCAGTCAATGCTGATCCAACCAGAAATTCCCACATCCCACGAACAAATAAACAAAGATTATAACAAGTCTATATGCTGTGCATGTAGAATGCTGCAACTACCAACAAGTTAGTCAGCTGTGGGTTTTCAAGTTGCCCACAGAAATTAGATGTCTGCTTCACAACTCACAATGTGTTTTACTGTCTTAGGTAAACCAATCCACGACGTTAATCAATCCTTGACAAGCAATTCATTATTGGACTATTTGTTAAAGGGACACCATCTACCATCATTAGTCAACAAGTTGGGAGGGTCTGGAAAAAAGGCAGAGTGGACCTCCCATTTACGTGTTACTTGTAGGCTTATTTGTCTCTCTATTTCTAAAATAGAATGTAAGCTATCATTCCGGAATTTGATCGGTTTGGATCCAATGCCTGAGTAAGGTCTTTTTCACTGTATAAAGGTATACATGTATGGAAAAATAAATGACCTTGTGTTCCTCCTTTATTAGTTAAAGTGCTTTTGCTGCAGATTTTGCTAAAATTCTGGATAGTGAGGGAGGGTTAAAGACTAGGGGTATGGGCCTCACAAATAAAGGGCTCAGGAATTGGAGAAGCAAATCGAACCATTGATTTCTCTCCCAGGCCCTGGAATCAAATACTACATTTTTATTCCTTGTAAACTCAATGACCTTATATTAAATTCATGGTCCTAATCAACAAATAAATATGCATTGCATCATTTCGTAGAGGCCAGAGTGTCTGATTAATCTGAGTACAACACAAAGATTGAGTTTGAGATATGAGATATGAAGGTTGTGTATGATGCGGAAGAGATCTAAGCTTTTGAGGTTGTAGTTCTGCTTGATCAGATCGATGAGGCAGATGATCAACATCAGGGTCACTCATTTGAGAAGGAAATGTGTCCTCATAATCATTGGCCTCAAGAGACCCTGGTCAGCTCTTGATCAAGACTCATATGTCCCACTTCATTCTGCCATTCTAAAATGAGCATTGTACTCGACCTGCTTTTGTGGCTGACATTTTGCTATTTCTTCAATAAAAATCACAATTATTGGGAATAGAAGACAATAGAAACTGAGGCCATAATCAGGTCAGTCTTGATCTTAATGAATGTCACAGCAGGCTCAGATGGGCCGAATGGCCTTTTTCTGCTGTGAATTTGTATGTCTAATGAAAATCCAATCTCAACTTCAAATTATGCTTTTGTCATGGTGTTCATTCATTGACATACACTTAACTGTGCCTTTCCAATCTGGAATTTCATCTGTGACTGTTCCCACATTCTCTTTGATCAGTTAGTTCAGTTGGCTGGACAGCTGGTTTGTGATGCATGTTCAATTTCTGCAATGGGTGAGGTCACCATGAAGGTCCAACCTTCTCAACTTTGTCCCTCACTAGAGGCGTGGTGACCGATAAGTTCAACCACTACCAGTTGTCTCCTTTGAATGAGACAGCAGCTTTGTGGTCCTCCAGGACTAGGGCAACTTTACATTAACTCTTTGGATGGCAGTGGCAATTTATAATTGATCAGTGGCATGCAAAAGATGCAACCAGTCATAAGTTTAGATGGTGTCTTTTCATCAGAATGAATAAGGTGGATTCATATATGCAAAAAGGGAGGCAAATGGATTGTATAAACATTCTCCTATCAATAATGTCACTCTCACCAACTGTCCTTTATCATCTACCATTGATCTCTTTGGACATTGTTTTAAAAACTAATTCATGGATGTGGGCCTTATTGACTCGGCCAGCAATTATTGCACAGAAGACCCTTTAGAGTAAACCACATTGCTATGAGTCTGGAGCCTAGACAAGGCCAGGGTAAGGATGGCAAATTTCCTTTCCTAAAGAGTCAAGTAACGCTTTATCAAGACTGTGGAGTCATGAAATGATGCAGACAGATCTTGAATCATAGGAAGTGGATACTTATCTAGGTTGATTGCTTTCTTGACTGTATTAAAGATGATGTGTAACTGTAATGTGTAATTTTATGAAACTGGCAGACTTAACACAATGAGCATGACAGGGTTCATTACTCCCTCTAAATCCAATAAATAAGGAAAGAAAACATTGTGCATCATCCAGGTCATAGGTCACATTAAAATGTATGCTCAGGAGATGACTCAATTTCCTGTCTCTGATGAGAATTTTCATCAATGCTTAAAATTATCTCCAGCACAAGCTTCCATCTCACTTTCAGTTTCTGTTTGTGTGTAACAACATTCACATTGTTTTCCTTGCTGTGTTTGCTGAGGAAAGTCAACAGACACACAGAATCAAACCCTGAACAATCGACAACAGAAATTCCTGGAAAATCTCAGAAGGCCTGTGGAGCTAAAATATCAGTTTGCAGTTATATTTGCAAAAAAGGGTTCATTCTGTTGTTGAATGTTCTTAGGTGTGTTAAGTACAATGAAAACATTTTCTTACATTTAAAACAACGGTCCATGATTTGCTAAACAGGGATATGGTGTGGCCTGCTCTGGAATTGTGAAACAATGGCAACAAACTACCCACAATTCACAACCTGGTGGATTGAGACACCAGACTTTGACCGTCAACGACCATGTCGGTGCAAGGGTACTTCAGCTGATAATTATTAGACTTAACTGTGGCGTGTTTAGTTGGCAATTAAATGAACAAATACAACAAGTTAACGAGTCTCACAAGGAGGTTAGTGTTGAGAGGCCTGTATTGGAAGCTAACAATGGACCAGTGCAAATTGTCAGGCAGATTGTAGCAATTTGCAAGTCCCACCCTTGCCACAAGCTGCAAGCCAATTTGCACATTAACAATGGTGTGCATTATTCATATTTTGTTACTTTTCCTGGTAAGTTCCTGGACTGTTAGTATTCTAGTTGTGCTGTTATCGTTCAATAATAACTGCGCCAAACTACGCAATTTCAACATTATGAATTGTTAAATACACTGTGTCAGATGTGGATTGATAGGAGTTCCATTTAACCACTGGCACAAAAAGAGTGAATAATAAGCAAGTTGTGTCAATCAAATTTAATTCTTACTTGATGTCGTTTCCCCATCATAAAAAGAAATGTTTGTGGCATTTTGATGGATGATTTAACAGAGAATGCTAATGAATTTCTTCTTTCTCAATACAGTTGAAAACTCACTGTGGTTGCCTCTTGCAAACCTAGAAGCACTCTCTCTACAAAAAAAAACAATTCTCTCTTTTTTAGGGTTATTATCCTTGTAAAGTTAAAATCTCAAAAGATTTCAATACAGTAAATGATAAAGTTATTCGCACTAAATGGCAGCCCATTACCAGATTAAGCATGGGAAAAGATAGGAACAGCTGTAATCTATACTAAGTGTCACGGTTCTTCAAGGCAAGTGGGTACAGTTACTGTTCTTTTCTCAACACGGTTAGTACACTTACTGTCTGATGAGGCACAGAAGAGGATCTGTGGGATGAATGAAGTAAAAAACTTACTCCTTTGTGACATTAAAATGCTGTTCAATTGGCATTCTGCAAGGAAACCATTACTTATGTCACTGAGGGAAGTGTTACCAACAGTGCATTTAATTAATAGCACACCTTTTAAAATACACAGTGCCCTATTTAAATACACATACACATATGCCAAAGAGCTAATAACATGCAATAAAAATAACATTTCAATACTGCAGCTGGCTGACTGGTGATTTCATTGAAGTCAGTGCTCTCGAAAGAGAAAACAAATCCCATTAAACACTTTGACTCATCCTGATGTCAGCACTGGAGAAACATAGCAACCATGATTAGCCGAGGTGAGGGAAACATATGGAGCAAATAAATTCCACCTGTGACTTATTTACACATGGTGAGATCTCTTTAATATTACACTAAGTCAGCGTTAATATTTACACAGAGTAAGGTCTCTCTAACAGTACAGATCAGCATCACCTTATTTCTTCTACAGAAAACATAAAAGCAAATTAATTTCATTTTCAGTCTTCTATTGACAGAGTAATATGGGCATCTGGAGTTTTCTAATTCAGTTTAGGCAGTGAGTGGTAGCAGAGAGATTAACAGTGAAGTCCTCAGAATGATACTTAATCCTGATTCCCTAGGTGCTCACTTTCCAGACAGTTTCTCATTTTCCAGGACAATCAGTACAGCTAAAGATGTTTCCTTACTCCTTACTCACCTCTCTGAGATCAGTAAACAGAACTCAGCTCATGAACCCAACTGATGATATATCTAATCTTTAATGTTCAATCCCAATACAAGTTATATGTACAGTGTATATCCACTGATTCATCACATGATTTCATTACTTCCTAACATAGTAATGAATCTTGGTCGTGGTTTGAAAAGAAGTCAGGAAAACATCAAACATTTATTGAGAAACATGAAAAATAACTCAGTGAGTGGACATTTTATTGTGCAAAAGGACTACACTTTCCAGCCACTGACTACAAATGACTGAAAAATCTGGAATTTTTTGTATAAGTTCCTGCCGCAATTTTAAAATTGGCAGTGGATGTCAGAGAGGAGACCTTCTGCTCTTCTTTAAATTTGAGGTAACATTGACACAAAGCCAGGAGAAAGAGTGCACAGTTATTTTTCTCCGAGGTTCCTGCAGCATATTGAAGGAAATCTTATAGGAATTCCCAGTGCAGATGTGTTCTAAACAGCAGAAATTACATTGAGGAATAAGGGAGGTGCAATTGGAATAGAGTCATTTGCATTGGACGCACTTGCATTGAAGAATTGTGAAGTGTTGTATAGATTACAAAGTGTGAACTAGAATTAGAATCGCTACAGTGTGGAAACAGGCCCATTGGCCCAACAAGTCCACACCGACTCTCTGAAGAGCAACCCATCCAAATCCACCAACTCCACCCGACTCCATACCCGCCCCCGACCAACCTACACATCCCTGAACACCATGGGAAATCCAGCATGGCCAATTCACCTATGGGTGGCCCCAAGCCATGTTGCGTTAGACTGTTTCAGTTGGATGGGAGAGCTGCAAATGCATTAAGAGCATTTGGAACATAGGCCATAAGTGGCTTTTGGGTAAAATCTGGGAGGGGGAGCAGAGTTGGGGCTAGTCTGGAGGAGAAGGGCACTTATCCTCGGGCTGCTGTGGAACTGAATGTGTGCTGTTCCTGGCTCCATGGTGTGAAGTGTAGAGCACCCTGCCAATGTGGCCTTGCTAATTACATTCCTGATGAAGGGCTTATGCCCGAAACGTCGAATTTCCTATTCCTTGGATGCTGCCTAACCTGCTGTGCTTTAACCAGCAACACATTTTCAGCTCTGATCTCCAGCATCTGCAGACCTCATTTTTTACCCTTGCTAATTACAGGCAGCTTAAGGGTTGCATTTTGGCTCTGCTACTGGAACACATGCAGCTGGAGAAGGAAGAAAGAAGGTGCTTTCAGTGCCCAGGTTACTGGTGGAGATACCTCCTTCAAGATGTCCACTGAGGCCATCTTCCACTCACCTCCTAAGATCATAGCTACTTTTCTCCCTCCCCAGCAGCCTCTAAAATATTTTGCTGGGATTTTCTCGGCAAACCCATCTAAAACCTTTTGGAGATTTCCCCAGGCTCCAGCATTAATGACACTTGTTCTTCAGGAATGCTTATGGTCCCCCAATTTCAGTAAGCACTGTTGGGGAGATGGTGTCATGTCCAGACGTCAGATAAATGTTCCAAGAACACAGGCTCAACTCCCACCATGGCTGATTGTGGAATTTAAATTCAATTAATAAAATCTGGAATTGAGAGCGAGTCTCAAGGATGGTGGCTAACAGTTGTTGATTGTCCTGGAAAATTACTTGATGCCTTAGAGAAGGAAGTCTGCCATTCTTCCCTGGTCTGGCTCAAATGTGACTCCAGAACCACATCAATGTAGTTGACTCTTAACTGCTCCTGAAGTGGCCTAGGAAGTCACTCAATGCAAGGGTTGCTATGGATGGGCAACAAATCTAGGCTTTGCCAGGGGCAGATTGGCCCAATGAAAGATTAAAGACAGGAAAAAACAATCAGGCCTCCTATTTGCATATGCAAATGGATTGATGTCTACTACAAACATAGGGCATAGTAGTCTACACTTCAGTAATTGTCAATATTGCAGATGACACATTTCCAATGCAGAACATGCATGTCAATGCTGCCTGGACTGTAGGGCAATCATCCATTTGATGTCTGTAAAGTGAAGTTATTGTGAATGAATTTCAAGAGTAAAAACTTTAACTAAAACTCAATGACTTTGGACGCTGGCAGGAGTAATGTACTAGGCAGATAACAATAGTCATACAATATTTTTTGGAATAAAATATAAAACGGATATTAACAGTGTGTCTGAATCACCTATTTAAAAGGAACTTACTTCCTTAAAATGAGTTGTTAAGAACAGAAGGCAGCTAATTTGACTGAAAAAAAAGGTTGTTGTAACAAGTTAAATCATTTGATAAAATGGTGAAACGAATGCAGTGGAAGAAAAACTGGATATTGGTCATGGAGAGCAAGTTGATTAGTAGAATACATGTATTTTTGCATCACTGTCAGAGGGGTTTTCTAAGGATCCAGATGTTGTTTTAAAAGAAAAAGGCTATTATAGGAGTGTAGCTATTAATTCCTGAAGCATACAAGCAAAAAAGTCAAAATTCAAGGAAACATCCTGAACACATGAATCATAAAAAGTTGGCATCCAATTTTAGTGGATTTTAGGAAAGGCAAATGAAATTTTGGCCCACATTCCAAAAACAAATGGAGTATAAAGGTAGGATGGTTTTCCTAAAACTATTCAAGGCGCCAGTCAGATAACAGCTGGAACATTGCGAATAGTTTTGGTCCACTTATCTAAAGGAACGATAACTGGCTCTGGAGACAGATCCAGATACAAAGGGATATTCTCATAAGGAGATGTCAAGTAGGTCGGACTTGTACTCTTTGGAGTTTGGAAGAATGAGAGGCAACCGAATTAAAACATACAAGACTCTTTGCTGGCAACCAAAAAGTATCTTTCTTCCTTTTCTCTGTGAAATGAAAAGACAAAACAAAAATGAGAAACAGAAAAGAAAGATCTTCTCTTGAATTAGAATTCTAAATCTACTCTATCAACCACCAAATCGAGGAACAATGTGCTCTACATAATAGTGCCATCATTGCTAAAATCAAAAGAACAGTATGAATTAACTCTCCACCTTGAGATCTGAACTTTCAATCTTCACAGTTTTATATTCCTTGACTATAATTTTCACAACCACATTTTCTTTTTCAAACCATCTGTCTTGTTCCTGTCTTATTCATGAATGACTATGCACATACTGAGTATTTAAAGGGCAATTGTTTATTTTGAGCAGCTTTAGAATTATAGAATTCCTACAGCATGGAAGCAAGTCATTCAGCCCATCGAGTCCATACTGACCCTCTGAACAGCATTCCACCCTCCTACTCTATTACTTTAACCCTACTTTTCCCGTGCTAATCTACTTATCCTGGACACTCTAATATGGCCAACGACCAAAAATGCACATCTTTGGACTGTGAGAGGAAACCCATGCAGACACAGGGAGAATGTGCAAAACCCCACAAGGGCAATTAACTGAGGCTGGAATTGAACCCAGGTCCCTGGCACTGTAAGGCAGCAGTCCTAATCACTGAGCCACCCTGTGGCTATGGAAGGTGAAAGCCCAGCATTTGAATTATACATTGCAGTATGGCCATGCTGCAAACAACATGGTAAGAAAAATCGACATCCTCAAATCATCCTCTCAATACTGTCCTACCATTTATTAATCATGGCTGAGCTGTACCCACACTATTCTTCCTCAGTTTAGAACAGCAAGAGGCAATCTCCTCGAGATATGCAAGATTCTGAACAGGCTTCACACAGCAGATACTAAAATGGTGTCTTCCCTGATTGGGGAATCCACAAGATGAGGAGAAACAAAATTTGGACTGAGAGGAGGAGAAAGTTCTTCAGTTAGGAGATGTGAATCTTTGAGATTGTTTATCATTGGGTATAATTAGGAGTGATACGGATACATTTTTGGTCTCTTAGAGAAACAAGGGAGATTGACAGAAAGTGCAAGAATGGATCTGAGGCAGAAAATTAGCCAGGGTTATGAACGGCTGAGCACACTCAAGGGTCGACTTACTTGAGTGCTGCTGGAAAAGCACAGCAGGTCAGGCAGCACCTGGGGAGCAGAAAAATCGATGTTTCGGGCGAAAGCCCTTCATTAGGAAGCCCTCTAATCTCTAGCATCTGTAATACCCACCTCCACCCGGTCTATTTATTTGTCTACTCCTGCTCCTATTACATATGGGAGAAACCTAACTTTAACAACCTGCTTTGGATCCATAAACTGTAAAACCATGGCCTAACAAAAGCTTGAAATTGTGAGTTTTCAAATTTCTGTGGGCCTCATGTTGAAACTTTCTATTGCCTAGAGAAGAGAAAACTACTTAAAGCAATCCTGCTCTCCCTTAGCTTATCATCCAGCTGCAGGTCAGTGGGCCATCATGGACTCCTTCTAATGCGACTGCAGTGAATACGGGGAAAAGGAATCATCGGTCTGGCAGCATCTGGAGAGAGAGCGAGCGAGAGAGAAAAACGATATACACATATGATGTACAATATATTATTCTCTGTAAGAGGCGATGCTGTCTCTTGGCATTATCTCTTAACAGTGGGTGGAGTTTAATCACCTTTCCGCTTCTCTTTAAGATGACCAATAACTAATCAGAACCATTGGATGATTGGATTGCTGCTATAAAACCAATGAATCCCTCTCTGGAACAGATATGACAAGAGAAAACAAGTACCACCCGCACAAGAGAAAATAAGTTGTAGGCTAGTGTGGAGGAAAATTTGACATGGTTTGCGTGGAAGCCATTTTCCTATTCCGGCTGAGAAACCATTTTGTAAAGCAATAGTAGTTGGCATGTTAGCTGTGCACCCCTTAGTATGAGGTAATGCTAAAAGTAGGCCTTATCTATCCGTGGCCTCTAGCCAGTCAAGTTAGTGTTTTTCTCACTTTGATGGATGGCCAGTGCATGCAATGGAGTCAGTCAAGTGGACCTAGACTTGTCAATTAGTCCTGTTCCCCTACAAATTATTGCCATTTCACGGTTGCTCAGCTAATTAAGGACATCTCTGCTTAGCATTAACAGATCTGTGCAAATAGAACACACGGTGATAACATTCACTTTGGTCCACTTGTGGAATGTGTAATAGTATTTAGTTTTGACCCAAACGGCTGATCTCTAATTCAGTACCATCTTGGAAGCATGCACAGGCCTTGTAATTAACAATCAGCTCCTATCTTTTTTTCTCGATAATCCTGTAGTGTTCTGATGTACTTTGGAATAGCACCGAGTCAGTTAGGATGGTGAATTCCCCATGATATATCATGTAATAAACTAATCAGTTCTCAAGGTCTCTGTCTCAAGAATTTTTACTTCAAGAGTAATCCTTCTTTCTCTCCACCATTTGTTAAAGAATAAGTATGTTTGCAATAAGTGGAGTTATTTTATGAGAAGGACAAAACTTGGTGTTATTGTCATCCTGTTTCTATCCCCTCAGTCAAAGCAAAACGCTCAGAGACTTAGTTTTACCACCATCTTTATTCCATGCCCTAGAGGGAGTGAGAACAATCGCCCATGTGCACAGAGACATAAGTTCACGGTCTTCTCTGGAACTGCAGTTTTTCAATGAACTGTATAGTCATTTTACAGGGAGGAACATCCAGACAATGCAATGTATATAGTGAGTGGTGACTGTTACAATCAGCGAGTGTCAATAGTAAAGATTAAGCAGTCTGCTCTTACACAATTAATAAATGGGTCCACATAATGAATACTTTTCACCTTGTTAACTGACTCATCTTGTTGAATGGCTCTACATTATGACTGCTTTTCCACCTTGTTAACCCATTACCTTTACCTCCAGCACCTCATTGTTAACTGCAGGTTCTTATCTGATATGAGTTTTGCTCAGCTGAACCTCTTGTTTCACAAAACTCAGAACTTAATTCACACTGAGAAAGTGTATAAGGTATAAGCAGGTAGGGAAAGAGTTGAGTTTGTGCTGAATAGCAGTCAGTCAGTCAGTCAGGCAAATTGATCATTAACTGGGTATTTACACATTTATGATAGCTTATTCAATCATCAGTGCACTCTTCCCAGTTAAGTCATAACAACAGCATAAAGCCCACTTGCTTGGTAAGATCCAACAGCCAGAGATGGCAGCATAGCACAAGCTCCTGAGACAAATAGGTGGTCAGCAAAGATGGAAGTGAGTTATTTGAAACACTTCACACTACATTAGGAAATTCAGTTAGGTTCCTTTGGGATGAGGTGCAGTACAATAACAAAACTGTATGGATCTCTGAATAGAGCAGAATCCCTACAGTGTGGAAGCAGGATCTGTCACAAGATACATTGCTAAGGGTACTGAATATCAATATCAGCCCATCAAGTCCACATTGACCCTGTGAAGAGCATCCCAGCCAGACCCACCACATGCCCTATCCCTTTAACCCTGCATATCGCATGGCTACCTAACCTGCACATCTTTGGATTGTGGAAGGAAACCATAACACCCACAGGAAACCCACACAGACATGGGGAGAATGTGCAAACTCCACATGGGCAGTCACTCGAGGGTGGAATCGAACTCAGGCACTGTGAAGCAGCGGTGCTAACCACTGAACCACTGTGCCACCCCACAGGCTGGTAAATTGACAGTTGTTATCAGATAAGGCCAAGGACAATGGGCTGATTGCCCCAAGGTACTATCCATTCAGTTTTCCAAATCCATGATCTGTCACACGATGCAGTGCTAAGGGTATTGGACGTCAATGTGCTCAAATTATTATCATAAATTAAATGATATTCTGTACATTTATAATGTTATTTCCTTTGTACACCCTTTACGGACTCAGTAACAAAGAAGGCTAGGTATTTAGTTACAGTAACCTGATGCAAAAAGTCAACATAACAGGACACCTCAATTGAAAGCCATAATAACATTGAAAGCTGCTCATCTCGCAAATATGACAATGGTAGAATTATTGGATGCTAACGTGTAGTAATATGCTGACTGGTAACTTTGAAAGCAGTTAGCTCAAGTGCCTTAAAATGACACAAACCTGATAATCATCATCCTGAATAATCTTGACATTCCAGCACTGTTTGGTTCTCATGCTATGTCTACCAACATCCTTTGTACCTGTTCTTCCTTGCAGCCCCTAACATTTGCACTTCTGCAGAGAATGCAAACAAATATTCTTCAAACTAAACACACGCGTTATTGTATTGGCAGTTTAAAGTAACATTGGGTGCTAGCTGGCGTATCTTAAATAGAGATCAGTACAGTCCATTATTTTTGACGTCATTATCCATGTAAACCCTAACCAACCCTAACAAACGTAACAGGAGTAAATCAGCACAGCTACAATAGCTTACTATTAGGTTCAACAAAAACATGAGGATGCACAAATTCCAAAATTGAAGGGAAGAGCATAGCCCACTAGAATCTGACCAGGTGCTTAGGGTGCTTTACCATTCCTAATACATCGTACAATAGAAACCCACACAAAGAAACTTCACAGGAATACAGGCATTCCAAGTTAAATCATTTTATTTTCCTATTTCTTCTCACAAAAGACAGTATACTAGAAGTAATGCTTTCAATTGTAGACCATAATTTAAACAAATAGATTAATAACAATAAAACAAATATAATGACAGATTGACACTTCCAAAATGTATAAGATATAATGAGCTGAACATAAAATGCTCATCACTAAATCAGATTTAAATAAAAATCTTAACATACAGAATTACCTGCAGCAAAAGCTATTGACTATTATATCATATTACTGAGTTCAGGAATATCACTGCTTTATTTGAAATAGCAATAAACCAAGACAGTTTTCTTATTTCATTACTGGATTGAAAAATACAATTCATACGCTAACATGTATTGATTGCACTAAGGCAAGCAATAAAGGCACTGAACTGTCCTGAAGTTGGTTTCCTGTGATGATTAGACAGCATTAATGGAGACAAACATAATTAGTTTTTTTCCCCCAACATCATGTCCTATATAAACAGAAACTATTATTTAGGACCATTCATGGAACTGAAAGGTAACAAGACATCATATACACTTGATTACAGGAGTGCTGACATTTCAAGACAGTAACTGTGTAATGGTACTTTATTGTAGTCTTCATGTTAGTAATAAGCACACAGTTCAAATAAGCTTAAATTATCTGTTATTTTTATGCCAACATTAAGAATAAAAGTGCGACTTTATTCATAGTATTTAATAAGCATTGCCAACTTATGTTCTCACCAATTGCCATAAATAAACTGTTGGGTAGCAGTAATCTATTCTAATAGGAGTAAATGTGCATTACTTCAATATCAGCATTGTTGCTAGATCTGTACCTTGAATTAGTAATAGCCTGGATTAAAGCTCATCACAATGACTAACAGCTCAATTAATGTCTCTCAGGAGGATCTAGATTACACATAGGAAAATGAACAATCTTTGAACATATATATGTAGTAAATTACTTCTAGTGTTGCAGCAACTACATAAGGATATTGTACAATGTTACGCTTAATTTTTCTCATATCTTTTTTCATCAATATTAGTCATTTTCACTGATAATTGTGGATAACACATTCTTTTTAATGCCATTCTTGTTCACAGTAATACTTATGATAATCGGTCCCTATATCTGAATTCTAGCCTCATTTAGAGTATTCAGATTCATTACACATGACCATGTAAGAAATCTAAAGCACACAAAGGCATTGAAGGAACACAAATTTGGTTTCCTTCCAAACAGAACTGCAGGAGTACCTACATCAAATGGACTGCAGTGGCTCAAGGTGGCAGCTCACCCCACATTCTCCAGGATAATTAGGGAGAGGCTATAAATGCTGTTCTAGCCAGTGATGTCCACATCCTGTGAACTAACATTTTTTTTTAAAAAAGCATTATGTAGCATATCCTGTATCAGCTACTTCCCTGGATGTCTCAAATAAGAGAACAAGAGAAAATGATTAAGAGAATGACAGTTATCCAGGAACTTGGTTTTTGTGAAGTTCATTCATTCAATAAGTACGATGATATAAAATATTCATGACCTCCACACTTAATAATAGATGAAAAACAAATAATTGATCTTTGGAAATGGGGAACTGGATAAAATTTTCTGACGTCTCGATGCTTATATTTTGCGAGATATCTCTAAACCCAAGAAGTGAAAATCATGGAGTCTATTTAATATCAGAACACTTGGAAAACAGTGACAAGGTTGGACAGTCAGCATAGATTAACTAAAGGGAAATCATGCTTGACAAATCTACCTGAATTTTGAAGATGTAACTAGTTGAGTTGATTAGGGGGAACCAGTGGATGTAGTTTACCTGGATTTTCAGAAGATATTGCACCCAAAATTAAAGTGCATAGGTTTGGGAAATGGTATGGATAGAGAATAAGCAGGCAGCCAGGAAACAAACAGCAGGAATAAATCGGTCATCTTCTGAGACGGTGACTAGTAGAGTACGGGGGGGGGGGATCAGTGCTTGGACCCCAGTTATTTACAATAAATATCAATGATTTGGATGAGGGAACTAAGTAGAATATCTCCAAGTGTGCAGATGGCATGAAGTTGGACGACACAGTGAACTGTGAGAAAATGCTTCAGCATGATTTGGATAAGTTGTGTGAGTGAGTAGATGCATTACAGATGAAGATATTGTCATAAAAGTGAGGTTATCCACTTTGATAGTAAAAGCAGATTTTTTTTTATGAATGGTGATAGATTAGGAAAGGGGGAGATGCAATGAGACCCCAATACCGATACAGATCTGTCACTGAAAATAAGGATCCAGATACAACAGGCTATGAAGATGACAAATGGTATGATGGTCTTCATAGTGAGAGGGTTTGAGTACAGGAGCAGGGATGTCTTGCTGCATTTGTACAGGCTTTCATGAGACCACACCTGGAGTATTGTGTGCAGTTTTGTTTTCTTTATCCCTCTATGGAAGGATTGTAAAAAAGATTTTCCAAACAGATTCCTGGTATGGCAGAACTGATATATGAAGAGAGACTGAACTGGTTAGGGCTATTTCCATTGGATGTTAGAAGAATGAGAGGGATCTCATCGAAACCTATAAAATTCTAACACAGCTAGACAGGATAGATACAGGAAGGATGTTCCTGATGACCTGGGACAAGGAGTCACAGTCTAAGAATATAGGATAGGCTGTTTAAGATTAAGGTGAGGAACTAATTATTTACCAGAGAGTGGTAAAACCTGTGTAATGCTTGCCACAAAAATGTGGTTACAGCCAAAATATTGATTGTTTTCAAGGAGATAGTTATATTGATTCACAGATTCATACAGTGCAGAAAAGACCCTTCAGCCCATCAAGACTGCACCAACATAACTGCCACTAAAAGTGCGCTATTCTGAATTCCCTGCACTTGTTCCATATCCTTGAGTTCTCATACTTCTTGGGGCTAAAGGAACCGAAGGGTAGTGACAAAAGTGGGATCAGGGTACTAAGTAGAAGGATCAGCCATGATCATATTGAATGGCAGAGCAGGCTTGAACAGCTGAATGGCCTCCTCCTGTTCCTGTTTTTTTTGGCATTTCTACATAGGAGTATCAAGGAGTAAGCATAAAGTATTCCTGAATACATAAAGTAATTTGCTGATCCTGGAGGAGACTCATTTAGAGTTTTCACATGGATATCAGTGATGCACCCACAACTTTCAGCACTGAACTATGTCATACAATCTGGCAGTATAAAATAGCATCCTCCTATGATTAGAGCAGATATGTCTGCTGAAAATCCATGCCATCTTGTTACCTCTTCCACTTCTGGCAAGGTTCTGAAAAAAAACATCCAGTAAACAGCAAATCCTTAAAAAAAATCTTCATTTCACAATGCAAGGATGTACAGAACTACAATTATGATCAGAGTCACTTCCTCTGATCAGTGTAATTGACGTTCACATTGAATTACAAAAAGACAATACTTTTCTTTCCCATTTTAATGGGTCATCCTACTTTATTTGAAAAAGTTTCACCAACCCTGCTGCAAGCTAAACTTCTGGGCCTGGCCAAAGCTTCCCTTGCAGTTTTTTGTTTGAAAGCCCAATTGATTTCCAATGTCTCCATCTGAATGAGTGACTGACATCTCAACAAGGAGTCCACTGATACAGGCAAACAAACATCTCATCATTTGCAGCTTTTGACATTGCAGCATCAAAGCTTCACTTATTAGTATCCCAGCCTGCTACTGTCAGCACCTTTTAGATAAAAAGCAATTTGTGAACGCATTTTGTTTTAAAAACGCAATTTGTTCACATAAATCTTTTATCTCACTCCAATTCTCTCTGTGGAAAGTGGTCGATGAATCCCAAAGCTTGACAATATATGACAACCAACCAGAATTTGTGCAAATCCAGGAATGTGCTAATTATTTCAATAAATATTATTAGAATAGTCAATCTATTTCAACCAAAAGTAGGAAAGAATGAACCATTTTGGCTGCAAGAGATTTTAACTGCTTTCAAAATTAACTGGACCTCAAATCACCACCACCGCCCACATAACAATATTAATTTGGTGAGACAATAATAGTCATGTATGTCCAACAAGCAGCTATCTATGATGGTAATCAGTTCATGTATCCACAAGTAACTAAATGACCCAATTTACAGTGACTGAAGAGTTCCCTTGATTGATTTAGTTATGTAAGCCATTGAATAGTGAAGTCATGTAGGGCTCCTGTAGATCAGTGGTAGTGCCCCTACAACTGAACCAAGAGCGCTGGGCTTGAGCCTTCAAAACATCTCTGAGCAGACTGATTTGAAAGTAAAGTATCTAAGCCATACAGCCATATTTAATTGGTGATCTCTGGTGCACAGTTAGGGGAGATGGTGGCATAGCAGTAATTTTACAGGAACAATAATCCAGAGTCCTGATAAAGGGCTTTTGCCCGAAACGTCGACTTTCCTGCTCCTCGGATGCTGCCTGACCTGCTGTGTTTTCCAGCACCACTCTAATCTTGATTCTGATCTCCAGCATCTGCAGTACTCATTTTCACCCAGTAATCCAGAGGTCCCGGCTAATGCCATGGGCTCAAATCCCACCATAGCTGTTGATAGAATTTATATTTCATGAATAAACCTGGAATAAAAACCTAGTTTTAATAATGCTGACATGAAAAACTATCAGTGATTGCTGTTCTATTTCACAGATATCGTATAGGGTGGGATCCTGTCATCGTTTCCTCATCTGGCCTACACATGATTCCACATGGACCTAGGGCAACACGTTTGCCTCTTAACTCCCTTCTAAAATGGTCTCACAAATTACTCACTTCAAGTCCACTTAGGGGCACTGGCAAGGACATTTGGATAAGTTCCCAAATAAGAAATGTTTGGAAGTATAAGGGACAAGTTTGGGAACATGATTGTCATGGACTGGCTGGACCGAAGAGTCCGATTCCCTGCTGTATGACACCCACATCCCACGAAAGAACAAAGAAAAGAAATACAATGAGCTTTAGCAGCATGCGGTTATGATGGAAGTTACATTTGAAAGAAAATGGGGAATTAAAAGATCTATTGACCACACCGGATGCCCACTCAGATTCCACAAAGTAAAGACGATACCAACTAAATACAGGATTTAATCGAAAAGTAGCTGACATTAGATACATGTTATAAACAGTAGACATAAATCACAATTGCTATTATCGTTGGAGCTATAATTTTATACTAATTGTTTTAGAAGAGCGAGATGATTCGCAGAATAATGAAGGAAAATATTAACACATTCCCAGAATCACCCTTTTTTAAAATCTAGGTATGCAAGAAAACAAATAAAGCCTATCTACATTCTGAAATGCGAAGTCATTGACAGCTCAAAACAGTTCAACAAATTCAAGCTGAATTTTGGGTTATAAGAGAGAGTCAAGAGGAGGAACTATTTGAAAAAGTGGGATTTTGGTGCTCAAAATTGCCCGAGTAGTGAAGCAATGATATTACAAATGTTGAGTTCAGAAATTGGTCAGACTGATAATGGGAAGAGATTGAAGATTAGGTGCTGCTCTAATCCCTTGGAAGGCCAGGGCTTATTAAAGTTCTTTGCTGACAAAAGATAGAGGATATTTATGCTAGTGGCTAATCAATATTTTCCCAGAAACTAATGTACACAACTAAACACATTTTGTTTTATGATCATTGTTCTCCAGTTGAATACATACACATACTTTTATACTTACAATTAATGGAATATACAAAAACTATGGTTCCCTCTACACCAGCATTGTTAAACAATAAATAAAATAGATTAAAATACTAAATTATTTATTAATGATAGTTAACAGCATAAATCCTTTTCTTTTAATATCCTGTCAAAACTTTAAGTTATCTTAGGGCTATGACTTGAAAGAAATTTTGGGATTTACATATTAATCAATCGAAACCTGCATCCCCATTCTGAATGATTAGAGATTTAACAGCCATCTCGGTTTATCTAATACATCGCATCAGTTGTATCACTTTGATCTCTTACTTATAGATTCTGTGTTCTATGTATCCTGCCCCACTAGCTACCTGACACAGGAGCAGCACTCCAAAAGCTTGTATTTACAAATAAACCTGTTGAACAATAACCTGGTATTGTGTGATTTTTAACTTTGGCCAGCTGAGAAAGGAACTTTAAAGTGTGGACAGGGTCATCCTTAATTGAGGTTTGAGTATCTGTGAGGTTGTTGTTTGGGGTACAAGGGTTGAATGCTTATTTCTGATTTTTATAATCTGATTGAAGATTTGTAGCTCGGGTATCCGTTGTTGTGGTTCTGCTCGCCGAGCTGGAAGTTTTTGCTGCAAACGTTTCGTTCCCTGGCTAGGGAACATCATCAGTGCGGTGGGAGCCACGTGTGAAGCGCTGCTTTGATGTTTCTTCCGGTATTTATATTGGTTTGTTCTTGCCGCTTCCGGGTGTCAGTTTCAGCTGCAGTGATTTGTATCTGGGGTCCAGGTCGACGTGTCTGTTGATGGATGTTCTTGCCGTTTCCGGGTGTCAGTTTCAGCTGTAGTGGTTTGTATATGGTGTCCAGGTCAATGTGTCTATTGATGGAGTTTGGGGATGAATGCCATGCTTCTAGGAATTCTCTGGCTGTTCTCTGTCTGGCTTGTCCTATGATAGTGGTGTTTTCCCAGTCAAATTCATGTTGCTGGTTGTCTGAGTGTATACACTCAGACAACCAGCAACATGAATTTGACTGGGAAAACACCACTATCATAGGACAAGCCAGACAGAGAACAGCCAGAGAATTCCTAGAAGCATGGCATTCATCCCCAAACTCCATCAATAGACACATTGACCTGGACACCATATACAAACCACTACAGCTGAAACTGACACCCGGAAACGGCAAGAACATCCATCAACAGACACGTCGACCTGGACCCCAGATACAAATCACTGCAGCTGAAACTGACACCCGGAAGCGGCAAGAACAAACCAATATAAATACCGGAAGAAACATCAAAGCAGCGCTTCACACGTGGCTCCCACCGCACTGATGATGTTCCCTAGCCAGGGAACGAAACGTTTGCAGCAAAAACTTCCAGCTCGGCGAGCAGAACCACAACATCTGATTTTTATAATTAGCTAATTTCAACTC
The DNA here is from genome assembly GCF_020745735.1 of Hemiscyllium ocellatum. Lineage (NCBI taxonomy): Eukaryota > Metazoa > Chordata > Chondrichthyes > Orectolobiformes > Hemiscylliidae > Hemiscyllium > Hemiscyllium ocellatum. Next base: position 27,585,212 of record NC_083436.1, on the reverse strand, counting down.
ATTTTTACATAGCATAATTCAGTCAGTGCTTTCTTCCCCATGAGTCTAATAAACTTGCATATTCTTTCATTAAATGTACATTGCAGCCTCCTGTCAATGTGTTCAGTGACTGACCAACATGGTAAACAAATAGCAAAAATAAAACTTATGATCTATCAAGCCAGATTTCACTGTTGGATATTAATTTTGTTCAGTATTGCCATCAACTGGAATGAAAACACAATAAAAAAATAGAGAACATAAGATTAGAGAAAAAATGTGATTATCTTTCCAAATGAAATCATTTCTGGTAAAGAAATTTACCAGAGCATAAACAAAAGAAATCCAATTTCAAATCTTCCAAACACAACTACAAATTACTTCTCATTTATAATTTCTGATATTAATGCAAATTTAATAACGCTATTAAGAACAGCATTTTAGATAGATCCTCTCTATTAAACAGAAGCAAGGAAGTTACACTTTATCTTTGTAAACCATTGGTTAGGTCTTGGCTTCAATACTGTGCCTAACTATGCACAGTATCATTCAGGAACAATGTTGAGTTTTTTGTACTAACTGTATCATACCAAAAGTTCTTCATTAACTATTGACATGTCCCACGTCATCCCACACATCTAATTCTAATGCCATCATTACATGAGCCATTCCTTGAACGATTCATCACCTAGCAGATATCTTCCAAAAACAAATGTCTCTGCACCATCTGAAATGCCACTGTGCACTTTGACAGGTGTTGGCAAACCAGTGATGTCCCTCAATAGCATTGTAAAGGCACAAAGCCATGCAGTTTTCCAGTTGCATTGCGCAGCTAGAGAAGGGTAAACGATAGCAAGGAAAATAGCTAATGGTGGACACCAAGAGCACCAGGCTCAGCCTAGTCTAAGTACCCTACCCCCAATCCTGCAAGGGCCTCAATGTCCCTTTTTACTTTACATTACCCCAAAAGCCCATTTCCAAACTCCCCATGCAGAAAGCCACCACACAGCACTCCACTGCCAACTGTCTGCCGTTCCCTAAATGCCAGGAATTATACCTGAAATGATACCCATTCTGCTCCTCAACACTCCCCCGGGAAGGCCAAAGTGCTGGTCACTGAAAACAACCTGCCTCTTGGAGCCAAGCTTGCTCTCTGATGCTCATTCCCATCCCTATAAACGCTTTTGCTTTCCCTCCTCTCCAGCTTTGACAACCCTGCCAATTTTGGTAGTGATCTTTCTGTTGCTGTTATAGGGCCCCTTGCATCCTCCTTAATGACAAATGGAGGATATTTGTCTCAGACGTTGGACTTTGAGCGGTCCCTGGATGTGGCTGACCAGACCCTGACTGCTTTATTTTCAGTCCTCCCATCTGACTATGCATGATTCCCCTGACTGCTGCTATTAGCCTTACAGATCTGACCTCCGGCCTAATGTACTGGATTTGACAGATCCACTGAGGGTGAATGTCCCAGGCTGACAAGTGACCCTGGACAACCCACTTGACTGTAAAAGGACCGTGCCTCTGATTGACGGCACTGGGAATCCCTGACTGACAGCGGTCCAGCTTTGACTGGGTTGACGACTAGCCCCCACTCAGTTTCCAACATGGCCATTTTGCTGGCACACTTAGACATTAAGCTAACATCTCAGTTTGCCATAATCCAAGAATATCACTCCCACCTTCCCTCTCCCGGACACACTCCAACTGATGAGCAGTCTGTATGTCTGTGTAAAAGGGTATGTCAATATGGTAGTACTAATATGGCTCTGGCAAAATGCCAACTGACATGGCAGGCAAGGCACGGATGGTGGAAGCATCCAGGTAGGCATTGAGCGAGCAAGTGCTGACAGCACAAGTGAGCAGCCCTCACTTGCAGCCAATCGAATCTATGAGCCGGGTGCCTGTATAAGTGCATGTAAGGTAGCTGCATCAGCCTTTCAATCCTAGCTTCCAATGCACCTGGAATGAAAGCCTGCATCTCCTGAGTGACCGGCAAGTGGATGGAGAGGTGCCATGAGAATCTTGTGGATTGATAAATATCAGATTCCAACATCTATGGGGGAAGGGAGCATGAGGCTGGTGCCCGTAGAATGTGCCCGGAGATGCTGTTTGGTCCTCAGCGACATAAACGCTCATCAGAACGCTACAAGCTGAAATGACCGGTTCCTTGCTCTGCTCGCTGATGTTTAATGAGAAGCGCATCTCACCGCTTGGCACAAGCTGCTCCCAATGTTAGATACGTTTCACTATTTCCTCATCCAAAACTGGCTGTGGTCAGTACCCAGATCACTTATAAAACTCCACCCTACATAGTTTAAAAGAATGGGGAAGGAGAAAGCATTTGGTATAGGGATTTTAACAAGAAAATGAAGATTTTAGAATTAAGAAATGAATGATAATAAGACTTTGGTGAGTGAGTTATGTTCTAGAATGCACTGCTTAAAATGATGATTGAAACAGATGCAATAGTAATTGACAAAAATGAATTGTATGTACGTGTATTTGGACAAGAACAATGTTGATCACTTTGATGAGAGAATAGTGGAGTAGGATTGATTGGCTAGTTTTTTCACAATGGGCTGAATGGTATCTTCCCGATTCATAAAGTTCTATAGTTCAACAGCTCTTCTTAATAACACCCCTTTTTAGTCTCCTCTGCTCCCGTAGTATAAAATGTTAAATTTACAATGTGGTACATTTTTCCTTTAAGTACCAATTAGGCCAGCAATAAGAAGCTAAAATAGCAGAACATGTCTGCAATGCTGTACTGCACAAAAGCAATTTACCCTGAACAGCAATTTGGCAGCAGATGATCAAAAGGGAAATGTGCGCCTTTCCACATTCCTAATATCACTGCCCTTTGATCACCAAACGTACATGAATAATAGTCAACATTGACATTAATTCAAAATCAATATAAATGTCTCTCTTGCAAAGATTGCATGATGTTTTACCTCATCCATTGCATCAAAGAGTACACATTTCAGCTAACAATACCTGGGAAAGATGTATCTAAACATTAGTTTCTACCTAAAATTTTTAATTCTGCGGAAGAAGGAGAATGAAAGCAATCATCATTAGAAGATTAAATGCTTGAATGCTGTTTAGACAGGAATACACAATTTTCCATTCTCTGGAGGTGTTGGGATGCATTGAACCTGGAGAGAACCTCACTAATTTCTCATCACCTCAATATTACATGCTGAGCTGGAGCGGCTAATCAGGATTTTCTCAACCCACCAGCAACTAAGCCACTTAACTGGTCAATTAGTGATCACATAAAGACTTGCCTTTTGCCTGATCACCTGCCTCCCCCCTTGGATGAGAAAGATGGCGAGATTCCGAACCAGAAAACCACAATGATCTGGCTGTCTGTTTAGGATGGGGTGTGTTCTCTAACTGCCTATAGGTGAGGGCAATTGGACACAAGGATGGAAATACAAAAGGTACCCTCTGAGTACCCTTGCCTCCAACCTTCCTAGCCTGCCTCTCTGCACAATACTCCTTCAAGCCTATACCACCATTCAATAAGATCATGGCTACTCTGTTTACATTCTATCCCCAAAAACCTGTGATTCCCTTGCCTAACATAAATGTAGCAGACTTCTTTAGAAATACACACATTCACGGGAAATGGGCATCACTAGCCATGCCAGCATTTACTGCCCATTCCTAATTGTCCACAGGGCAGTTATGAATCAAATCACATTGCTATGGGTTTGGAGGACAGACCAGTCAAGAACAGCAATTTTCTCCCTGAAAGGATATTAGTGAACCAGATGGGATTTTCAAACTAACAACAACAGTTTCATGATCATCATTAAACTCTCAATTCCAGATTACTATTGCATTCAAATTGCCTGGGTCAATGTATTAGTAGCCTAGTGATAATAATACTTGACCATTTTTCGCTAATTAAAAATATTCAATGACTGTGCCTCGAAAGACAGAGTTTCAAAGTCGCACAACCCTTAGAGAAAAACAAATTCTCATGTCTGTCCTAAACAGAAAACCCCTAATTGTAAAACAGTGTACCCTATTTTTGGATTTGCCCACAAGACAAAACATACTTTCTCTGTCCACCTTCTCTAGGTTGTATAGGATCTTATAAATTTCAAATAATCCCTTCAAAAAGTCCATTAAGTCCAAATGTTTACTCTTAAGACAACCCACTCATTCCAAGTGTCAATCTATCAACCTCCTATGAACCACCACCAAAGCATTTACATCTTTCCTAAAAAGGAACAAAAATGGACTCAGTATTCCTGATGTGGTTTTATCAATGTCCTGTATAACTGAAACATATTATTTTTACTTGAAAATGTTCAATTTCTCTCATAATTGAGGATATCTATTAGCCTTCTTAATCACCTGCTTTATTTGCATACTAGCATTCTGTGCCTCATGAACTAGAACAGCTAGATCCCTCTCCCTCCCGGAATTCTGCAGTCATTCTCAATTTAAATACTACTCTGCTTTTGCAATCTTCCAGTCAAAGTGAAGAGCTTCACGTTTTATCACATTATAAGTCATCTGCCAGATTTTTGCCTACCTATATCAATCTGCATCCTTCATATGTTAACTTCATAGCATACATTCCTATCTACCATTGTGTCACCTGCAAATTTAGCCACCATATCTTTGATCTCTCCAGCGAAGTCATTGATGAAAACTGCAAAATGTTGAAAAGCCACACAGACCCCTGTGGAGCCCTGATTCATCACATCACACCAATTTGAAGAAGTCCCACTTATACCAAATTCATTCCTTCCAAATCAAAGTGAGTTTCTTTTGAAAGCCATCTTCAAATATTTGACAGCCAGTCTGGTAACCATGGTAATTACACTCCAAAATTATATTCTCACACAGATGGAAATGTTTGCCTGCTAACAAGGCCAATATCTGACCACCAGTTTTCTAAAGTGGCAGTGGTCATAGGAGATGGGTTATAAACTATTTTGAGAATACATTTGATATTAAATTATACTCTGTCAGATTTATGTCTTCAACACCAACTTGATCTTCCATCTGAACCAGGAGCTTCTAACAATATTACCAAAGACGATTATCAAATAATGCACCAAAATGTGAATATATGGATGACATTTAACCCCTTGCTTCAAACTTTCATCGAGGCTCTTCTTGAGCCTAAGGCTACACAGATTAATTTTTTTTTCATGAAAGACACCTAGACATTTCCTAGTTTCCTGTCATTACACAACTCTGGAACAAATGGAACTTGAACCTGGGTCTCCTGGCTCAAGGTAGGGACACTACCACTCTTCCACAAAATTTTTTTTTTAAATGAAAGACATTCATATTTTGAATTTTCTAATCAACCTGCTCAGATATATAATAAAGTATCTTTGGAGCAGGTGGAACTTGAACTCAGGTCTCTTAGTCTCGAGGTCAGGACACTATCACTATGCCACAAAGCCCTTTTTATGAGAGCCATTAATGTTATTGGATCCAACTGCTTTCAATGGACTCAAGCTTTAGATGCTAATCATATAATTTCAACAGCCAACATGATAGTTTAATCCCTCATTCAGAACCCAAATTCAGATCACCTGCTCAGATAATTGTACCTTTTTCTATTCAGCACCTCATTTTGGAGCTACACTCCTCAGACATTAAAAGCAGCATTTTATACTATGGATTTAGAATACATATAGAAATACACAACCTAGTCATTTGGGCTTTCTTATCTCCAGTCAGTGCCTAATGCATTAACTAACTGAAATGCAATACTTTTTTTTCTACCAACTAATACAGTAAGACATTGTGGAATACCATATATAAAATATCATGAAAATAGGTCAGTTTTCCTGTAATAACTGAGTGAAATGACTTCTAACAGTTTCAAAAATCACAACATTCTTTATTATTCATTCTTAGAATTGGGAATCTCTGGCTCGGCCAGTATATATAGCCCAACTTTAACTGTGTTTCAAAAATTCATGATGAGCTGCCTTCTAGAGTTGCTGTAATCCTTGGAGTTAAGTATTCCTACAATGCTATCAAGAAAGGAGTTCCAGAATTTTGAGCCAACGACTGTGAAGGATCAGGAATGCAGTCCTAAGTCAGGATGGTGTGTGGCTTGGAGAGGTACTCCACGGTCTACAAGTTCCTAAGTATCTATTGTCCTTGTTCCTTGAGATAGTACAGGACATGCGTTTGGAAGATGATGTTTAAGAAGACTAGGCAAGTTGCTGTAGTACATCTGGTAGATGATACACATTGGTTGCAATATGCACTGGTGATGAAGGGAGTGAATGATGAAGGTGATAGATGGGGTGCCAATCGAATGACTTGCTATGTCCTAGATGGTATTGCATTTATTGTACAATGTTGGAGCTGCATTGATCCTTATAAATGGAGCGTATTCCATCTTACTCCTGATTTGTTTCTGGTGATCAGGTACAATGTCAGCAGGAGGTAAGTTATTTTTCGCAGAATTTCCAGCCTCCAGTATGTATGTCACAGTATTTATATGGCTAGTCTACTTCACTTTGTGGTCAACAATAAACCTCAAAAAGTTAACAGTGGAGGATTCAGCAAGGATGATGACATTGAATACCAAGTGGAAATAATTAGGTGCTTTTTTGTTTGGAGTGATCATTACCTGGGACTTGTGTGGCATTGATGTCACTGTATCATTCTGCCAGAGGTTTGGAAGACAAGTCCTTCATCTCTCTTTCTGTAGCACAGGCTGGATAAGTTACATTAATGCCCAATTTCCTACTCCTCCTTTCCATCAAGGCAGAAGAAATTGGGCTCAGGTCATCTGATTACCCCCCTAAAAATTACATGTCATATGCAGCACAAAGAATTGAAAAGCTAGGGATGCATCAAGCCTGAATGTAAAATTTTGGGGGGATTTTATGGTTGTAATCTGATAACTGATTCGGTAAGTCTTCCACTTCCTATTTATTTGAATATTTTATTGATGACCATATTATTTCAAGAATGATGCAGAATGCTAACCATCATAGAAAGTATATAACCATCTTGCATCAAATCTTTCTCTCTGCTATTTTAACAGCATTTCTTTATTTTAAATAAATTAATAAATGCTTATAATGTAACTTCTCTACAGACATTTCCACTAATTACCACAACGCCTAAATATTGTACACTTGACAGTGCCTGCTGTTAATATTTCATGGTTTTAAAGTTCTCACTATACAGGTTTATATTAAGTGTTGGCACATATATTCTTTTACAGTGGCGCCCCTATGAATTTAACTTGTGATGTTATTAAACTTTCTCTTGCAATTCCTTGAAACAAGGTGGATGGTTGACATGGAATACCGCCCAATCCCAATGCTTGCATGTATAATCCTTCAACATGAGATGGTTATTGCGCTACAGCTACCTCACAGTTCTCGATGACCAGGAAACTCACCTGCTCCACAGGCATCACAGAAGGTCTCACAGGTTGATAATCATACAGGATTCTTGGGGGACTTGCCAAGATAGATGCATAAAGGCTGTTTCCCTTTGTGGGAGAGTCTAGGACCAGAGGGCCTTTTCAAAAGAAAAGGTACACAGACAAAACAAATGAGGAGGAATTCTTTTTCTCTCAAACGGTTATCAATCTGTGGAATTCTTCACCACAGCAGGCTGTCAAGGCTGGGGCATTAAGTATATTCAAAAGCAGAGAAAGACCTTTGTTTTTAAAGTAAGGGTATCAAGGTTTATGGGGAAAAAGGCAAGAAAGTGGAGTGAGGATTATTAGATCAGCCATGATCTCATTGAATAGCAGAGACAACTTGATGGGCTAAATGATCTATTTCTGCTCCTACATCTTATAATCTTATTATGTTCTATTTGACCATGTCTCTCTCTGGCTACCAGGTCCTGGGATTGGAGCATCTAACCTTCAGAGGTAGGGACACAATCCACTATACTATTAGCCCCTACCTCCTCCATTTATTAAATTAAAGAATATTATTTTCAAGATACTAACTTGGCATGCACCCGAAAAAGATTCTCCTAACAAATGCATATGTTGAAATATATTAAGCTTTGAGACATTGATTTATTCCAGAGCAGAAATATATTCATACTGTTTTCTATTAACAGCATTCAGAACAGTTAAAAAAAACTGCTGTCTAATGTTGCCATATGGATAGTTGCTAAGCACCAAGGTCACTTATAATTTCACAAACTATCCAATTTGCGGAAAATGCAGTTGTCGATTGCTTTTTCTTTCTTGCAATCATCAGTGATTTTAACTAGCCTTTATCTTTAACAACTGTTTGCCTACACCAAATGTCTTGCATCTACAACATGTTTCCATAGCAAGGAAGAATTATTGGATATTGTCTAGGAAATGAACAGTAAAAATATAGGAATGTTTTTAACATGTTTCTTTTTCCACAATGTTGAAATCAGGTTGGTGAAAATATTTATTATCTGTGTTTGCCCCCACATTCCATGGCATTGTTATTCAACTAATCATCTAGTGATCTTGTGAGTTGTAACTAGTTCTTAATGTTCATAAATGTTTGAGTGCTGGACTTCTGATGCCTGGAGGAAATGGAAATTTCAATCCTAGGTAGATTACTGCTAACAGCACATTAATATATTTCAGGGTGAGTACATTACAAAATCTTAGCTTCCTGAAGTCAATGTTAATTAAGTCCTCTCACCTGATCAGAAATTGCTTGTTGGAATTAAAATCAAAACACATTAGTAGAAGCTCCATCAGCAGCTACAGATAAAATGTTAAAATATATTTCATTGTTCAGTTTCCATAATGCTGCTGGCTTGTGGACTGTCATGACAAAAAAAAAGTATTTTTTTGTTTAAAAATGCAGATTTCCATTATCTGCAGTATTTTGCTTTTGACTCATAACTCAGACATTTGACCCTGGCTTAAAATTATGAAAACAATAGTACTGAATTTATCAGTATATTTCTTAGACTGAAAATATACCACACAAATAATACCAGTTTAATACATTAAGACAATTCCTTTGTCTTCTACTTTATTGGTTCCATTTATTTACTTGAACTGATTAGCAATCCCATAAAAGTGGTTTAAGAAAATTGTATATGATCATGCATTTGGACACTAATATTGTCTCAGAGCGATTCCAAACTAATAGTATGATATTCCATTTCACCCCAAAAGAATTTTCATCTAGATGATAACAGAATCAGTTGTTGTGAAGAGTCTTTGAAAGGTTGCATTAATGACAATGGGGAAAACTGCATAAAAAGTAAACATTGCAACTCATTTGCATATCCTCTTTATGTTAACCATTTGGAAAAGTAGATTGTGCTCAGTTCTAACAATGGCATCCAAAATTCAGAGAGAATGAGTCATTCTGGTGTTCTGCAAAAATTTACATGGAATTAGTAAATAGGTTGTAACAATCACGAGATTACATTTTAAATCATTGCTGATAAATTAGAAAACAGAAGCTATGTAAAATGTGACATGAAATATATCTGTAATATGGATCATAGCAAAGGAACTGTAGATATTGATAACTTTAGTTTGATAAATTCTTGATCTCGCAAGGAATTAAGGGCTACAGTGAGAGGGTGGGTAAGTGGAGTTGAAATGCCCATCAGCCATGATTAATGGCGGAGTGGACTTGATGGGGCCGAATGGCCTTACTTCCACTCCTATGTCTTATGGTCTTACGATATAGAAATATGAGCAAAGGACTTTCAAATGAAATGATGACTAAATTTGAAGGGAGATTCTACTGACATTCAAGTTCCCAAATGTCATGTTTGTTTATTTTTTGATGAGATCAATGTATGTTAGAAAAGCTGGGAAGATCTTCCCAGTCTCCCTGCATTAACTAAAATGGTGAGAGATTACAGAGCTCTCAGAAGTAGAGGGATCTGGATGTTCCACCGCATGAATCGGAAAATGTCAGTGTGCAGGTAGAGCAAGTATTAAGGAAACCTAATACAAATGTTGCCATTTATTGGGGGAGGGAATTGAACACACAAGTATGAACGTTATGTTTCAGTTATGCAGGGCATTGGTGTGACCACACGTGGAATGATTTGTAAAGTTTTGTGCACCCTATTTAATGAAGGATATTATTGCCTTAGAAGCAGTTTACAGAAGGTTTTCTGAAATACCTGAAATGGATGGGTTGCTTTATGAGGAATGTTTAGACAGGCTAGTGTCTGCTGGAGTTTAGAAAAGAGGCAACTTGGTTGAATAATTGAAACATCTGAAGATCCTGGGGGGTTCCGACAGGCTGTGCATGGAAAGGATGGTTTCTCTTTTGGGAGAGTTTTGAATTTGGGGTCACTGTTTAAAAATAAGAGGTCACCCATTTAAGATAGAGATGAGGAGATTTTTTTTCTCACAGGGGTTTAGGAATCTTTGGAACCCTCTTCCTTAGAACGGCTGAAGTAGAGTATTTTAATATTTTTAAAGCAGAGGTAGATAGGTTCTTGCTATCAAGGGGGTAAAAGCTTATTAGGGGTAAGCAGGAACATGAAGTAATCACAACAGTCACACCTTAGTGAATGGACAAATGGCTTCAAGGGAGTGAGAGGCCTATACCTGCTCCTAATCAGGATGCTTTCAATATCATGAACAAGATCTTGCATTTTCATAGCATTTTAATCCAAGAGCATTATCAAGCAAACTTTGACATCAACTTACATCAGATATTAGCATGGGTGAGCAACCATTTGATCGAAGAGACAGATTTTCAGGAATATCATAAAGAAGAAAAGAGACTGAGGAAGGTTTGCCAGATGGTGATCCAGGGTCTTGGCAGCTGATGGTACAGTCACTTAAGATGGAGCAATTAAAAAGGAGAAGTTCTCAAGATAATTCTTTAAACAAAAACCAGATAGCTGTGTACAAATTTACTTACATGTTTTCTATATTGCAAGCGTACACATTTCAAAACTTCACATTATTTGCCACAAAATGACTTGGGCCACACTGGAATTGTGAAAGGCACCACAAAAATGCAACGTTTCTTTTTTTCATTGTAGAATACCTGCCTTCCAAAACATGAAGGAGAAATTGCCTCAAATATTAAGTGTAATGACAGTATAAAGGTATTTAAGATTACCTCATTGCATCTGTGAGGTTGGTAAGATTATCACTACTTGCAATGAAATCATAAAACTGTTCTTCTATAAAACATTTTTTGATTTCACTAGAAACATCAATCAAAAGAAATGGAAAGGAATTGTAATGTTGCCAGATGTAGCACCCAGAACAATTCTTCCCCTGTCATATTGTAAGGGCAGAATGCAAAACTGTTTTCCATCATAGGAATCTATTAGCCATTGATGTGAAGAAATTGAGTTATGGGATATTATGATTAAACCCTCTTGTTGCTTTACATTTGCTGCTGACAGCAGGAACAACATTGAAAGTAAGTAATAAAAAGGTGTACACAGCCAGGCTATTGACTCTCAAATCTGAAGCATTTATTACACAAATAGACACCCTTTTAAACGAGAAGACAAAATACTAAATAAAAAGTTTTCAAAATTAGCAGTGTAAACTAATTTCCTTTAGCATTTTTCCTCAGCAAATAGATTATTCCACCAGGGAAATATTACAATAAATGTTACAAAAATAATCCACTATCTCTGATTAGTAAGAAGTGGGGATATTAGTAAGAAGTGTCAACGGGTATCATGAAAAAAATACATCCACATGAAAAAAAGAATCATGAAAAAACATACATCCACAGAGAATATCATATTGCTCCTCAGATACACTGACTTCCTATATCCATGTGACAACAGAAGACAAATGTGTAACTGGTGTTTTTTTCAAATAGTATGTTTTATTTGCTAATAGATACAGGAATGACACAGCAGCTCTGAACCATGGTATGCACATCATTTTCCATGTGGGACCTCCAGGACATTTCACATGTACTTGATGACCACATGGGCAGCAAGTACCACCAACAGTACCAACACAAGCCTCTGAATTTCAGAGCTTGAGCAGCAACTGGGGTCACTGCATTGCATCTGTGAGGTTGGTAATCTGATTATAAATGCAGTCACTCCACAGCTTAAGAGGAAGTAGGTAAGGAGGGAGAGATAATTGGGTGGTACAGGAATACATCTCACTCCACAACCAGTATTCGGTTCTGAATACTGATGAAAGCAATGCTTCATCTGGGAAGTAGAGCCCGAGCCAGGTTCACGGCACAATGACCCATGAAGGGGTCCTGAAGAAGCCTGGAAGAGGATCAGTGATAGGAGATTCAATATGGAGCCCATAATAGGTACTTCTGTGGCCACAAACATGAATCCTGGATAGTACATTGCCTCCCTGGTGCCAGGGCAAAGATGTCACTGAATGGCCCAATGAACATGGAGTGGGGGAAGGGAGACCAGTCATTCATCATGATCAACAGTAATACCTACAAAATAGAAACATTGGAAGTAACTCTGGAGTCAGAATTTAGCGGGCTAGATAGGAAATGTTAAGCAGGGCCTCAAACGTTGCAACCCTCAGATTACTCCCAGTACCATGTGTAAATGAGTACAGAATTAGTATAGAGGAAATGAATGCATGACCGCAGTAAATGGTGCTAGAGGGAGAGATTTTGACTCTTCGGACATTAGGGTCATGTCTGGTGTACATGAAACCTGCACATTCCAGATGGTGTGCCTTTTTATTAGAATGGGGACTGAAGGTCTTATAGGGAAATTGCTAGTTCCATTGAGGAGGGTTCAGAAACAAGGACGCTACCACCAAACCACAAAAGCCATGGCTATAACAAACTCAGGTATAATGCTTTAAAAGAACTAACAAGTCACTCATATGGAAAATATAAATAACCCTAACCATTAAAGACGTTGATAACAAAAGGGAAGAAGCTAATTTTACCACTAAGTGCTAAATAAACATATGTGCAATGTGACCACATAAGTACCTGCATTTGTTCTATGTAATTAAACCTATAAAAGATGCAAATTACTGAAGCGCTTGGAAGGAATAATGTTTTTATCATATCATTGATTTGATTAAATACAGAAATATTAAATAAACATGTCAGTGCTTCCTTGTCCTCGACCTTGTCCTAAAGATAAATGAATGTTAAAATATTTCTACATCAGGAATAAGAAGATATATGTCAATATTCCATAATACTCATAAAGGAACAATAACAATATATGACAATATTTATAAGATGGCAAGAGAGATGGTGACCTGTGACCCTGGCTCAAATTCATAGCATGATATATTGTCTGGTTTCTTAATGTTGGAAAGTTACGTAGAAATTATCAAACAGTTCTCAAACAGATTGTTAGCAAAGCTCTAACAGTAGCCAGGAATAAAGGAATGACAGGAACTGGCATAAATGATGGAGCCTTGACCCCATAGCTTCCTGATGAAGAGCTTTTGTCTGAAAAGTTGATTTTCCTGCTCCTCAGATGCTGCCTTACCTGCTGTGCTTTTCCAGCACCACTCTAATCTAGACGCTGACCTCCAGCATCTGCAGTCCTCACTTTCACCTATTACACCTTTCCACCCTGCTGCAGACCATGATCACACCAAATGTGCACTAACACAGGTCCAGGCACGCCACTGCATATACAATCCTACGACATGATGGGATGCATGGCTGTTTACAGAGCAGAATGCAAGGAGCAGCTTAACTCTCTTTTTCCCTCCTCATTCACTCTAATGGATATTCATTCCTTGCAGACAAGTTCCGTATTAGCTCCCATCAAAGGGGGAAAAAAATTCAGAAGACTGTCAGCTACAAAGTAGGAGGCACGTGCCATGCTATGGCAAAACATGAAGGACCTGAGAAAAGACACTGAACTCCAGATTACAAAAACACTTGGATATGCAGTGGCCAAACCTACTTGTGAAACCTTTGTGCCAATCACCATATAAAGCTGGGTTCCAATGGTAACTGTCCCTTTATCCCCCGGGGTATTGGACATGCATTTACCTGTGATAGCTAACGTACAAATAATAGTTTATATGTCATACATCAGAAGCAGCATTAGCACTCTTGTGAAGGTGGGGGTTGCACATAAGGGTTGCCTCTTCTGCACCTGCACCATGATAATACTTTGGAATATCTAAGCTATCAAACACAAAATTTCAATACCCATTCTGTTACTGACCTCTTTTTTCTATGACCAGAAGAGAGAAGGTGTTCACAATATTTGGGCTGAATTCAACTATATTCAACTTTATATCATCAGTAAGCCTTAATGCAGCACTTACTGAAAAAATCATTGCATTATGACTATGCTTCCCCCAGTTTTGACATTCCTAGTAAATTGATGTTTTTGTAGATAAGAACAGTACTTAACAATGATAGAATTTTTTTTAGTATGCAAGATCACAACTGATCCCGCAAGTTAAGCAAACAGATATTTCTAATAATAAGTATCTTATACTTTAGTTTTCCTACAATTTTTTTTTTAAAAGAAGTTTCTCACTTCCTTCTAATTTCTCCTCTTCTTGGTTAATTACCAACTTGCCCATTTTCCCCGTCTCAATGCTAATCTACTTTTCACATGGGAGTGTTATACCTCCCAACAAGCATCAAAACATAGGGAGCAACACCATTTGTCCTGATTAGGCCTTGTGCAAGTATTCCGTTTGACTACATTTAATTAGACAAAATTGCTAAATACAACCTGATTTGGTGCTAAATCTAAACATGCACAATCATGAAAAGTACGTTTATGACTAATATAACAGGAGTTGACAAAATGATCAGAGATTACCTAAATATAGTTCCTTGAAAGCAGAGTCGCAAGTAGACAGGATGGTGAAGGCGGCCACCATTTTGGACTACTGCATACAATTCTGAACGCCCTTCTGTAGGAAGGATGTTCTTAAACTTGGCAGGGTGCAGAAAAGACTTACAAGAATGTTGCCAGGACTGGAGCGTTTGAGCTATAGGGAAATGGTGAATAGGCTGGAGATTGTGCTGCTCCAGGGGAAAAACAGAATGAGGAGTGACCTTATCAAAGTGTATAAAATCACGAGGGGCATGGATTAGGTGAATAGCCCAGGTCTTTTTCCTAGGGTAGGGGAGTCCAAAGCTAGAGTGCATAGGTGAGAGGGGAAAGATATAATAAGGACCCGAGGAGTAACTTTTCCACTCAGAAGGTGTTGCACGTATGGAATGAGCTACCACAGAAAGTGGTGAAGGTGGATACAAATACAACATTTAAAATGCATGTGGAGGTGTACATGAATAGGAAGGGTTTAGAAGGATATGGGCCAATGCTGCTTAATGGGAATAGGTCAGATTGGGACATCTGGTTGCGCGATGTGTTGGACTGAAGGAGCTGTTTCCATGGTGTATAACTCCATGACTCTACACTACCTTGCATAGATATCCTTACATTGACCCTCTAAAAGCAGCCAATTTTTTTTCTGCAACTCATTTAGCAGAGTGGAATAACAAAGGTCTCAGCTGTTCAAAACTAAAAATGATTTAATTATACAGGAAGTTAGGAAGTGCTTCACTGCTCAAAGGGTTCTACAATCATGTCAGCATTACTGTTTGTAAAATATAGCTTTTGTACAATTACCAGAGCTCTTATTTGTTTGACAAGTGGCTTCCATTAGCTCTGTTCCCGCAAAACAGAGTACCCATGCAAAAGTCATCCAGTCTAAGGCTTGGTATGTTTTTTGCTGCTCTTTGGCTCCTACTGTTAGTCAATGGGAATGTGTGTGTTGATGCAATTATGAAATAGTCAGGCTTGTGTGCTCAGACTAGATTCCCCAGAGTGGTGGCATTCAGGAGCGTGGAGCCTGCATGCTTATCAACTCTGTTTTTACACTCATTCCCTTGACAAATCACCTTCACCTTACCATAAAATTTGCATAGCTCTTGCACTGAAAGTTTGAGAAATATAATGAGGGATCTATGTATAGTTCTCATGTCTTTCTGTGGTACAAGCCTATTACTGAGATTAACTGCACAGTGATTTACTGACACAGTCTAAGTCGGAGAGCGTTCAGATATTACGGGCTGTATTTAGGCCATCAAGGGTGACAAGCACAACTTGGTGAACTCACCTTGATTAAAAATTCCCCAAAATGTGAGATTTCATTATGTGGCTGGTGGGGGGGTGGGGGGGGGGGGGGGGGGGGGGGGGGGAGATGGCTGCTGGTGTGGGATAGATTAGGGCCTGACAAGCGCAGAAGCAGGATGTGACTAATAACAGGGCTGGATGAGTGTCAGGGCATGGTAGAAGAAAGATCTGTCTCAGTACTCTGGGACAGTATCCCAGTTGTTTTGGGAACACAGGACGTAGAGCCAGGAATAAGCCTTTTGGCTCTTTGGATGGTGGAGTGGCCTCAATCAGATTTTGGCTGATCTGGTTGTGGTGTCAACATCATTTTTATTTTGGAAACCTTTGAGTACTTGAAACCCCTTACAACCCACCCATCCCTATGCCCTCATCTCTTTCATCCTAGAACAGTGTCAATTCATGTCCCTTCATCCCAATCTTTGGCTCCTCAAATCTTTCATGCTACCTCCAAAGTCACTTATTGAGTTTGTACTACGGATAGACCTTAGGAGTTCTGCAGAGGTGGAAAAAACTGCTAATAATGATGTACTACAGTCCCTAATCCTACACACTAGATAGTGGAAAAACTCCCATTCATAAAATCAGTTGAAAGCTTTTAAATCTCGATTAGTTAATATTTTATAAAAACAAATAAACTTCTATTCAGACCCCACAATTAAAACACCGAGCCCTTTAGTAGACTGTCAAGCCTGAACTCCGATCATCTGTTGAGATAACTGAAGCTTTTGAAACTCAATGACAAAAACAGATTGATGGTAGAAGACAGAGGGTGATCTTTCAGACTGGAGACCTGTGACCAGCGGTGTGCGACAGGATTTGGTGCTTGGTCCCTATTATTCGTCATTTATATAAATTACATGTGTGAGAACTTCGGAGGTATGGTTAGTAAGTTTGCAGATGACATCATGATTGGTGATATAGTGGAGAGTGAAGAAGGTTATCTGGGAATGCAGCTAGATCTTGATCAACTGGCAAGTGGGCTGAGGAATGGCAGATGGAGTTTAATTTAGATAAATGAAGGTATTGCATTTTGGTAAGGCAAACCAGGGTCAATGATAGGGCCCTGGGAAGCGTTACTGAACAAAGATCTAGGGGTACAGGTTCACAGCTCTATGAAAGTAAAGTCACATGTAGACAGGGTGGTGATGGGCAAGTTGGGCTGAAGGGCCCTATGACTCTATAATAGATCTTGGAGAAACGTTAACAGTTAGTTTTATTTGAAATTAAAGGAACAGCTGCTAATTTTTGCCAATCTATATCTGTCAATCAAAACATTCCAGTATAGATTTTTTTTAAAAATCATAACTGCAGCCTGTATTTGTTTTAAGTTTAAAGAGCAACACATTTAAATGTCAGATCATGACAATTATATAGACTTTATCTACCCCTCAAGCTTGTGTCTATGCCATCAATTCATGATTCCCACATCAGCCAAAATTATGTCTATTTTAACACAGCACCCATTTCAAATGACCCTGTGGAGTTTAGATTTTTCACTTAGATAAATTGTGCCCCACCATTTACCCTACTTGCAGAAATTAGAACTGTTGGAAATGGTAGCAAGATTTTCACATCTGGGTCTCGTTTTAAAGGTTCAAGACATGTTCTCAATTCCATAAAACTCCAATCCTGTATCACAGCTTTAATAAAACAGAATTGAAATACTCTATTCCTAATAAACATCTATTTTAACATATATAGATTAAGCATCCACATTTCAAATGTCAGGAATTAGGCAAAAACCTCTTCGATCCCCAAGTAAAATGGCAAAAGAAGTCCAAATACAGTCTGCAAATGTGAAAAAAAAAGAATGAGAGGTATTTCTTCCAACTTTCTTCAATAATCTCATCAGAAAGTATTGCAATTTAATGAAACTAAGTTTATGCATCAAACACATTTGCAGAGGTAGAAACTGGAAACAAACATATTCTGTTGAATGTGCTCTGAAGACCACATCAAAGCCCTTCATTTTAAACAAAACATTCGCACTGTAGGCCATACACATCCTTTGAGGCTGAACACTTCCAATCCAGGAAAGTGACAGTGAACTACTCCACAATGGGATTCGCATTACAAATATTTCAGTCCTCTGACAATATCAGGCATCCATAGTCAGTACTGTACATTAAAAACCATTTTACTACCCTAAGAGACTAAGGATAGACATTCCTCAAACTGAAAAATGAAAATCCTTCTTAAGGAGATCTTTCCAGTGCTAATCTTTAGATTACAGAAAAAGACCTTTAGGGGAATTATTAAAGAAGTGGGTCCTCCTAAAATACAAACAGCATAAAGAAGAATAATGGAGGAGAGATTATCCTCTTTCAAGTTGTTGATTTGTCTTGTCCTTTAGCAACTGCATTAAGCTTGCTATGCAATTGTTGTTCAATTTTGAAGTCTTGGCTGTACAGTATTGAATATTCATCTATCTACAATATCCTCACCTACATATATTAAATGTTTATTTACATGTAATAATGTGCTTGCAAACTAAATGTAAAAAAGCAAAATGCTTCATGTATCAAAAGAGAACTCCAAATAGAATGCTTGCTGCAATGTAACAAATCCACTTCATTCACATTTAAATAATAAAACTGCTCTGTTAAGATGCTAAAGGGAGGTAAAAAAATTATAGTGAGGATAAAATTGAGGTTCCAAGACTATTTCCACTGAATCAGAAAAAAAAGGTGAAGGTTAAGTTTAATACAAGTTTTTAATATTGCAAAGGTTCTGACCATATGAATAGAAAAAAAGACTAGAAATGCTCTTTGAGATGGCATTGAGGTCATCGATTAAATATTGTTATGCGAAAGAGAAGATAGGACAATTTTTTCACATCGACGGGGCTACTGGAATGCGGAATATATTACAGAAGAATATTTAAGTATTTACGAGAATGTGGTTAAACATATGAAATAGAGAAGGCTAGAAAGCTATGGGGAGAGCAGAGCAACTGAATTTGTTTTGGGTTAGTTCCACCAAACACTGCCAAGTTGGGCCAAAAGACAGTTTTCTGCACTATAAACTTCAGCGGGGGGAAAAAAAAATTCTACAAATAAGAACAGTTCTCACCTTCAGCAGAAAAAAAACCTTATCTTATGTTGTGCACTCCTGTGGGGGGAATAAATATTCTCTGGCAAAGTGAATTTCATGTACACTCTAGAAACAGGATGAAGACATAACACCAATAGCAATCTTAGTTTAAAAATATCTGACTTGTGCAAGTTTATTTTATGAAAACGTCACTGTTGAATTATGATTATTCAATGCCTCTACATACTGTCTGCCCACAGCTAATGTTCATCGAGCATAAGCAAATAGAGCTAACAGATTCCCAATGTCTGTGCATATATAAGCAACTGAGGCAAAATCTATTCTGTGCAAATGAAAACGCTCAATGGAATGCCACAGATTAGGAAAAAAACCCATAATTCTGAGAATGTCAAATTCTTTAATCTTATTCATGTACTCCCTCATTATCAAATAATTATTAAAATTGATTGTTGCACTGTGAGGAGAACAAGAGCTACATTCTTCCAATGTTCCTATGGTCTATCAAAGCCTTTACCAGAACATTCAAGGTTGAAATAAAAATTGATTTTGGAAATTCTTAACTAAGTAGTGTGTTTTAATGAATGAACTTTTCATGCCTATTTTATTCTTCTGAGAGTTTACTGTCAACTCATAGTACAAAGCTAGGTGCAGACAATTAGAAATTTGTAATCTCTTATACCATAAACCTAATCATTGTTATTATTCACCCTCAGTACAAATCAAGGGAATGTAATGGCTAGCAAGGAGATTAGTAAAGTATTTCCGTAAGCAAAGCTGATTGCACAGGAATAAATATGCAAGTTACAGTCAACTTCATCATCGATGGACCTACTCACTATTTGCAATAGCATTCTACTTATTTCATAACATTAAATGGTTTTTTAAAAAATAAAGTTTCATTACACAGTATTAGATTAGAATATATCAAGAAAGCCTGTACATCTTACATGTCTTCAAAAGAATTATAATGCTATATTTGAAACTGCAGCATTTATCAATTAATTGAATCAATTATAGTCAATTTAATTTCATTTGTGTGAATTTTTCCCCTCATTATTTTTTAGGTAAACACATTTTTCCTAATTATTTCCTGTGCATGCATTATTTGAATACATTTCAGTCATTAAATCCATTCCTCGTTCTAATTTGCAAGTGTTAGCAGTTTGAACCCATGATCTAACTGGTACCAATCACAATTAGCCACTGGCATGAAAGGAAGGGGAAGCAAAGTGCACACCATCTTTTTGGTTGAAATACTGCCATAAAATTAACTGAACTGTCATACTTATGATCTTCTGCTGTGTTCTTGCGTCTTCCAATATATCTAATTCAATCACATAAACACAAATACTTGTGCAGAGGAAAAGATATATAAGGCAAATTCTCTATTAATTTCACTGGAGACTACAATTAAACTAAACCAAAGTTAGTCTCACTTCTTCTACTACATCCCTCATACATTTGTACATGGAAAAATAATGCTACATTACCTCTACACACTTAGTGGTGATTAAGTTGACCTTAATCAGTAGAAGGCCGTTACATGAACCCAACATCCATTTCATTTTGGAGCAACACTGAAACATCAATCTCTACAAGTATCTCTACTCAACCATCGAGTCAAACTGTGACATAAGTGTTATTAACAATTGGAAAAGTTCTTCTATCATACTCTTAGTATCTTAGTTCGAGATGCTGAAAGAATGTTTCAACACAGAAAAACTCAGTCATGTCAGTGCAGCGTTGTTGTATGATGAGTTTAAGTCAACATTTCTAACCAAATTGGTTTAAATTTCCAAACAGTTTTAACATTGTTATTTTAGCACAAGCGGATTACTTATACTAATATTTTATCAGTATTGTTTTTGGTACTCAAGGTCCTCACAGAAAAAAAAACATTTTTTAACAGGTCAAAACAGAACAAATGGCATTTGAGATTGAGAAATTATAGAAAATAAATTAAAAGGATCCTTAAGCTGACCAAATTGGCAAATTCCTTAAAAAGAACAATCGGAGTTGAAATATGGCCTAAGATGTCTCTTTAATATGTTTTCTGTATTCCCTAGAGAACAGTACACATTGTACGTCTGTTGTGTTGCCAAAATAAGACACACTTATCCCAGTTGTTCATTCCTCAGACAGACAATACCTCGTCAAAGAGATACAAGTAGGCAGATATGAATATGAATCAATAAAAATTTGGTGACAATCAACATCTGAAATTGTAATGGCATCAATATGCAGTAAGGTTCTTAAATTTTAAAGTTTTATGAACATTTCAATTTCAATGTACAGAGTTGGTGACAACTAAGCGAAGGCAACTTCTTCTCAGTCATAATAAAGCTATATATATTCAAATCCCCGGAACATAAAAACCATTAACGTCAACCAAAAAAAAACTTTGTCAGAAAAGACGCGTCAAACTAGCACTGGGTGAAGGAGCAGGCATGCTTCCCGCTGAGGACTGAATAACACGAGCTGTGGGGGTGACCACACACAAAAAAATAGACAGCGCAGTTAGAAAGAGGTCAGATGGAACGTCAATTACAGGATGTCAAAGCATTTTCAGCCATAGAAGAAAAATGTAAATGGCAGGAGCCTATTGGCCCCACCCTGCCTTCATCCTAGTCCGCAAAAGGCAGATCCCTCTGCAGCATTAACTATACCATCGCGGGGCTGAGGTTTAGGATGTAATTGAAGAGATTTTTTTTCAGTTGACCCACTTAAAATAGCTGAGAAACACGGTACAGGAAACCGAAACTAACCAATTTTTTTTGCCCCACACCCCCGTGCAATTTTTTTTATATGAGTTAATGGGAGTTAGCATCATACCGCCGTGACATTATCTCTGAAGTATGTTTTAAACCGACATGCAGATTGTATCAGGAGAAGTGTTGCTTTAGGAATATACAGAGATACAAAAAACACAGTAGAACACACCCAGGCTATTCAATGACAAAAATACGTGTTGCTGATCAGTAAGCACATTGCAGAAGCTGAGGAATTCCTGCTTCTTTTTTCTCTGCATTGAAAGGGCTCAGGTATTTCTGTACTCACTTGTCATGATGTCTTCACCTTTCAAACTGCACGTTATAAAGATACTTAAATATTTTCTTGCACTGAAAAAACCCTCATGTCTCGACTAGCTTCCGGCTTAACAGAGAATCCAACTGCAGCCTCATCATGAAACTACTGTGTATTTCTGCATATATTTATATGCACATGCCACTTTTTTTTGCTGTCTCTTTCTCGTTGCAATTATCTGTTACATTCAGCCTGTTTTCCTGCAACACTCTCTCTCTCTCGGTCTCTTCTGTGCTATGTGGAAGCAGCTCTCGGCTTGTGGACAGCTCCCAGCGCAGGTCTGTGACAGCGGCGCAGCCCCACAGCTATCTGACTCGCTCTATCCGCACAGCGTCAGGCGCTGCACTTACTTAAAGAGGCAACAGATTACCTACAGCACCAACACACACCTCTCACCATTACTCAACCCTCATCCCCCCCGTCCCCACTCCCAAATCTCTCAGTGAATGGTTTATGGCAGAGAGGGTAGGAGTAATAAATTGCAAAATACATAGATTTTTATTTTGGCTTCTTAATGCTATCAGAGAAAAAGTTTTACACTAATTATGCTTTAATATGTGGGGTCCAACAGAATGTGGCAAAACAAGTCAGCGCATTTAATGGTCTCTGATTGCATACATCGAAATAGTTTTAAAAGTGATTATGCTTTAAAACATGGGTTCCTCTAAATCATATGTCTTAAAGCAAGACTTAAGAAGAATCAAACAACAAATGGCCGATGCTAATTAGTCCATATGCAATCGCTTCTTTTGCTTCTGGAAGGTTTTTCTGCTTTCCTGAAACGACTGCTACTTTCTTAAAATTCCTTCTCAGGCTATAGGTTTCATGAGGCCACCACTCATTATCCATCCCCAGCTGTGAATGGATGTGAATGATTTTATTGTCACGTGTATTTGTTGTCACAATCTGGCACCATTTGGATTACAAAAGGAATTTTTAAAAAAACACGAGCTTCCCAGGTGTTCCAGACTCCTCCCACAGTCCAAAGATGTGCCGGTTAGGTGGACTGGCCGTGCTAAATTGCCCATAGTGTCAAAGGAAGTGCAGGTTAGTGGATTAGTATGGGACAAGTAAGTGTACAAGGATTTGGGGGGCGGAGAATGGGGGTGTCAGGGTGGGATGCTCTTTGGTGGAGTGGTGTGGACTCGATGGGCCTGCTTCCACAGTCTAGGGACACTATGATTCTAAGAAATAGCTGGTGAAGGTGGCTCTTTCTTCCAGAACTGTTGCAGCCTGAGTTCCCACAAAGCTGATTGGTCAAAGGTTCTGCAGGTTCCTACTGAACATTGCACACATCAGCATCTACATATTCTGTGTAGACCTTGCGGATGTCTCAATCTATAAGTGTCAGATCATGTCAAAGAAATGCAGCTTGAAATGCACACAGAAAAGTAGAAGCATCCAAAATACAAATACACATGTGCTGTAACGACCATTTCTTAATAATTAACCAAAAACACTAGCTGTATATTGGCAGCCTCTTGGAACAAAGATACAACACTTTTCACTGTATTTTATAACAAGATAAATGTGGCAATAAACAAATCAAATTTAAAAAAATTAATAGCAAGAACACACACAAAGGGTTTTAATGGGGGAGGGGGCTGTTGCATTGCAGATCTTGTGTGCTGTGCCTTTAGGCTTAATGGAGGGGTGATTATTCAGGACTTTGATTAATTCTTCTAATACTGCTTTTGTGTGAGTTAGAGTACCCTATCTGTCAAAACAAATTCAAAAGATAATATTGCTACACACCCACATTGCTTGATAAAGGAATTCATGAAAATGAAAAAAAGAGAGTCCCTGAAAATCAAAAAGCAGACCTTTAGTAAATCTCAAAAACAACTCTCAAGAAAATAAAACGATTTTGATCCCTGGAAGCAGAAGTAGGCTATTTGGCACATAGAATGGGTCCACCATTCAATGAGATCATGGTTGATCTGACAACTGACAACTCCACTCTTCTGCTTTTTCCCCATAGCTCCCAATTCTCCTACTGATTAAAACTTTGTCGACCTTAGCCTTGAATATTTTAATGACCTGACCTCAACAATTCTGTGCATGAACATAACCTCTGAAAGAAGAAATTCTCATCTCAGCTTTAAATGGCTGACCTATTGCTCTGAGATTATGTCATCTGGTCCTAGACTTTCCCTAGGGAAAACTACCTCTATACTTTTAATGTAATAAAGCAAATTTAAGAATTATCAGATCAGCCCTGATCTCATTGAATGGCAAAGTGGACCTGAACTTCCTGCTCCTACACCCTATGGTCTGAATGGTTTTGATGCTTGTGAAAACTAAGTAATTTGCTCATTGCATTTAACATTGGAGGTTGACACAGGGAAGGTATCAGAAAAAGTTTTAAGAAGATATATTGCAGTAAGAAAGAGAAGTGAGGAATTATATTGAGCAATCAAATCTGATCATGGAAACCAGCTGACTGCCACATCTTTTCTGCAAAGTAGAAAATCATTATGTTTAGAATGTGTATGGACAACTGCGGTCTGCTGGGTATCCCGGGGAGCCACAGAAGTATTACCTAGAGATTTTCTTTCATTTGATGTGGGTTTTTTTTCCAGTCCCATTGAGATTAGAGTTACTGGAGATGGTTGAATAGCATGATGGCCTTTTCAAAATGTTCAGCTTTATATGTGATTCTACTGTGTTTTCAGGAAAATGTTTCAAATGGGTAGGTGATGGCACAGAGTTATTATCACTAGGCTATTAATTCAGAAAGCCAGGTAAGCTCTGGGGATCCAAGTTCAAATCCTGCCATAGCAGATGGTGGAACTTAAATTAAAAAAAGGTCTAGAATAAGATGTCTAATGGTGACCATGAAATCATTATCGATTGTCAGAAAAACCCATCTGGTTGACTAATGCCCTTTCATGGAAGAAACTCCGCCACCTTTACCCAGTCAGGCCTACAATAGGGCTCCAGAATTACAGCAATGAGGCTGATTCTGGGCAGTTTGGGATGGATACCTAGCCAGTGATCCCTATATCCTTAAATGAATAAAAGTCAATGCACAAGAAAAAGTAACAGGTACTATTATTGCTTTGTATGCCTGAGGTACTTCAAAATTATTCAGGATTAATGAGGTTTTCTTCTTTACCTGCCTGGGATGAGCCCACATGAAACTAGCTTGAACAGTCAATCTGGTTCTTAAAATTTATAGCATAAAACTAACTGCATTTCACTGAGGATTTAATTCCTCAATTAAGGGACCATAAAACCTGCCGTGGGAAGTTGAAAAACATCATTGTTGCAGAATCCTGTTGATGATGGAATTAAAGCATAGGACATAGTACAAGACATACTTCTCCAGTTTAGACAATCGTGACCTTGATCAAGCCCACAAAATGCATAAAGTCATCTTGCATTAACATTAGATCGCAACAGTAAACATCAATACAATTTTACACATAAACGGCGATTCGATGCAGGGGTGCCTAGAAGTGAAATTATTTTATATGTTTGACGATAACAGGAATGCAACGTCCCCTTTAGCTATGGGAAACTAATATATATTTATGACTACAATCTTTATTTTGGTCACAGGAACAGGAAGCACTCAGTTTACTTATTCAATTCCTGGACATTTTATGAGTTCAAAGCTAACATTATGACACGACAGTGAACCCTTCTGTTAATTAAACCAAACACTCATAAAAGCTCACTTTCCCATGTAATCTATTAAAAAAATGAGTGACAGAGAACTCCCAAATTCCACTATTTAAAGAAAATTTATTTCTTAACCCTAAAAGTGAACATTAAACAACAACTATTCACAACTCTAAGCCCCCTTTCTCTTAACTGTTTATTATCTGCCTCCAACTCTGTAACAACATACTGCTCCAATAAGGTACTTATTAAAATTACATCAACTTAATTTCAAAACCACACAGCTGCTGTCATCTTCTATGACTTTACTCTTCCGGATGCTGAATTCCCTGGGTGGTCCTTCTTTCTTTTTACTGCAAGTATGTTTCATATAAAATGGTACCTTTGACAAAGTGTTTCCTAATTTCTGGGTCTCTCTCTATGGCAGTTGCTCTCTCTCCAATTTTCAAAAGTCCACATTTTTATACCCCCAACATTGGATGGCTGCATTGGTTCAATGTTGGCAAAACAATAAATTCAAATTTGATTGGGTTCTAGTATCCCGGGGCATAATTTAAACTGATTGGTTAAATTTGGACAAAGTGAAGACTGCAGATCAGAGTCAAGAGTGTGGTGCGAGAAAAGAACAGCAGGTCAGGCAGCATCCGAGGAGCAGGAAATCAACGTGATGAAGGGCTTATGCTTGAAACTTTGATTCTCCAGCTTCTCGGATGCTACCTGACCTGCTGTGTTTTTCTTACACCACACTCATGATTCTGATTGCTGTTTTGACAACAATTCAAATTTAACCAATCAAAACTCAGGTGTCCATTTCATAATGAAATGTTATATATTTCAATTTTCCAGTATACTCTGGGATTGCCATCTAGTCATATCACAGGTGCTTGTAAGTTCTCAGTTCAGAGCAGCATTCACACTCTCATGCCTTCATAACACTAAAGACTATTACACATGAGTTATTTCCATGCTGTACACTTTATGACTCTGAGTATACTCAAGAAACTACAGTCCTACTTTGAAATTGTTCATATAATTTTTTTGTGCTCAAACACCTTAATATGAACTGATACGTCAATAGGAAAAGCTAGAAAGCAAAGATCCAGCCAGCAAATGTAGATAATAAGGCAGAAATTATCCAATGGGGAACAGGACCAATGTGAATATCCAGTAGCGGCAGCAGCTTTGTTTACACAGCGACATTATGAACAGGTGGTCTGTTTACTTCATCAGAAAAGTTAATACCATGGAATCAAATAAAGGCATTTCATACTTCTCAATATAGTAAGTAGCAACACTGGTGTTGGTATACAAATTCATTAACAATTCAAATTAGAACAGCACATAGATCTAGCTAGTTAAAATTATGCCTGGTGTATTAATGGCATGACATTTCAAAGTGCAAGAATTAGAAATGGATTATAATGAGCATAGATCTAATGAATAACAGTATAAATTCAATACCAATCCTAGAGATGCAAGTAAAAAGTAGTAGCCAATTTTGACAACAAAATTCTGCTTCCCTGATCTGCATTCTAAAAGAAAACTATTTGGAAAAGTAATATAGTTAGCATAAAGTAATGACTACTTCTAATGTAGACACATTCTTGTTGCCCGGGTTGACTTGAAGACAATGTAAACCTCTTGAAAGTGTTGAAAGTTTGCTCATATGCTGCTACCTTAGTTCTTCATTGTTTCAGAGTATTAGAGTTGGCATCTCCTTCTCTGCAAATTGAGCCATAGAGTTGTACAGCATGGAAACAGACCCTTTGGTCCAACCCGTCCATGTCAACCAGATATCCTAATCCAATCTAGTCCCACCTGCCAGCACCCGGCCCATATCCCTCCAAACCCTTCCTATTCATGTACCCATCCAAATGCCTCTTAAATGTTACAATTGGACCAGCCTCCACCACTTCCTCTGGCAGCTCATTCCATACACGTACCATCCTCTATGTGAAAAAGTTGCACCGTAGGTCTCTTTTATATCTTTCCCCTCTCACCCTAATCCCATGCCCTCTAGTTCTGGACTCTCAGACCCCAGAGAAAAGACTTTGCCTATTTACCCTATCCATGCCCTGCATAATTTTGTAAATTTCTATAAGGTCACCCCTCGCCTCCGACGCTCCAGGGAAAACAGCCCCAGCCTGTTCAGCCTCTCTCTATAGTTCAAATTCTCCAACCCTGGCAACATCCTTGAAAATCTTTTCTGAACCTTTTCAAGTTTCACAACATCTTTCCGATAGGAAGGAGACCAGAATTGCATGCAATATTCCAACAGTGGCCTAACCAATGTCCTGTACAGCTGCAACATGACCTCCCAACTCCTCTACTCGATACTCTGACCAATACAGGAAAGCATACCAAATGCCTTCTTCACTATCCTATCTACCTGTCACTCCACTTTCAAGGAGCTATGAACCTGCACTCCAAAGGTCTCTTTGTTCAGCAACACTCCCTAGGACCTTACCATTAAGTGTATACGTCCTGCTAAGATTTGTTTTCCCAAAATGCAGCACCTCGCATTTATTTGAATTAAACTCCATCTGCCACTTCTCAGTCCATTGGCCCATCTGGTCAAGATCCTGTTGTAATCTGAGGTAACCCTCTTCGTTGTCCACTACACCTCCAATTTTGGTGTCATGTGCAAACTTACCAACTGTACTTATGCTCACATCCAAATCAATTGCAGTCATCTCAATCCAAATTCCACCCATGTGTATGCTGAAGTCCAAGAGGTCTAATCAATTCCCTCTGCTTTCTGCAGTGGTCTAACCTGACCTGGACAGGGGTTATTCCTGGCCTCAGGAATCATTCACTGTATCATGTACTAATCGGCTCAGTAGTTTTGCTTTCAAATCTCTCAAAAGGTAGGTTTTCATGTTCAACCGTGCTTCACTTCCTTCATTCCAGATACCAGCCACTTCACAGTCCTCCTTGATCCAAAGCTCTGAGTCCACCAACTATTCCCAGCTCATATGTAGACCATTCCGGCTCAGTTTTTTCCACCTGCCTTACCTCTTGATTTCAATGCTAGTTTGTTGCTTCTTCTCCAGCACAGCCATGCTGTTCCTCGTGTGTTTGACATTCTTTCTCGACGAAGTGTTACATTGGCCCACTATGCAGGATTGATAAACTACAATTTGGTTCAAATTATTTGTTACATTGTATACTCATTCACACCACTCTGGTTGCTGGTCACATACTGCTGTTCAGATTGCTTTCTTGATTATTTGCATATTCTCTTAAAGTGACATAACAACTATTTTGCCTACCCAAGATATCAGTGCAAAGACTAACTAAAAATAGGTACACAATATAGTTGCAAAAACTATTTACACAAAGGATAATGCCTGTTAAAAAGTCCCTATTATTTACACAACAGCTAAACAGGTTAAGCTGTTAGCACTTGAGTTCAGAAGAATAAGGGGTGTTCATATTGAAACATATAAGATTTGGAGGCAATTTGACAGGGTAGATGGTGGGAAGATGTTTTTACTACTGGGGGAAAACACAAACCAGGAAACATAGTTACAGAATAAGGGGACATTCATTCAAAACTGAATTTCTTTTTTGACGGCTGACAATGTATAGATATCCCAGAGAGATGGGAGGCTAGATCTTTGGAAGACCTATTTTCCTTTAGAAATCATGTTCTAAAACACCTAGTTCACTTTTGAACAACAAAAAACATCTGAGGGGGTCTGGCACTTTTTGCATGTATCAAACCAACATAACTTTTCATCACTCCTTCAGTCATGGATCATTTGCTGCTTCTTCCTGAAATTGCACAGATTGGTGTTGACCAAGATTCATCATTGAAGATGGAATACATATTTTACACATAGACAATTGTGACACTGAAGTAAGTCCAGCAAAACATCTTCAGTTTTTTCAGACATTGCAACTTATATGTTAGCTGGTTTGTAATGGACTTTAGTCATAACTCTGTACTTTTATTGGAAGTTGCAGTAGTCTAAATAATACACTCTTCAATGATTTGTGGCTAGTTTAGACAATTAATGTTTTACCAGTTAGTGACACGTGAAATGTTGTGATACCAAATACTATACCAAGTCTCTCACACTGTTTGAATAACGGAGTTGAACTCGTGATGGACTTTTGGAGCCAAATGGAATTGGTTTTCCATATTGCAAAATGCAATCTCCTAACCCTTTGAGATGCTTTAATCTCTAAGCTTGACTCCATTTTTGGTTTGGGGTAGAAACATCGTTTCTGATGACTGAAGTGTTGAAGTAACCTATGGCAGGTTTAATAGCTCTCCCTCCATGCATATATGGAACATACTTTTTTAACAGTTCTCTTAGTGCTGATGAGCTATTGGCAAAGTTAGATATGCATGGCCATAGTAAATTGAAGTATACCTAAATCATCTCTGCAAATCCTCTCTATTCTGGGAAGAAGGCATATGTCACACATCTTCAGGTTTGTTTGAGTCAGGACAGATCCTAGATCATCATTAAACAGAACTGAACAAGTTAATTTGATCTACATTCACCTGTTGCTCCTGAAGTTTATGTTTTTTGTCATTGAAAAAAATCCTTCACAACGAGCTGTTGCCATCAGTAAATATAAATTTTAGACATATTATAGTTATGGGCAACAACCAGAAACATTGCTATTCTAAATAAACTAAAAGTTAATTCCTGGATACAATATCTCACAAAAGGCAAGTTGAAATAGTGATCTTTTGAGCTCCCTCTGCCAAATGATCTGACCAACATATAAGTTTGGTAATGAACTTGGATAATCTCTTTGCTCCTATGAATTTGGAATTCAATACCTGTATACAGATACCGAATTGGAGGTTGATCAATGGGAATGCATCTCATCGGAGATGTAATCCTGAATTTGAAGTTTTTTTTTTATAGCTTTGAATCTGCGGGTGTTTCTGTGGTAGGTCATCAAGTAACACAATGCTATTATTATTTTTAGCCTTTCCTGCCACAGTTGATACACTGACAATATCGTGATTATATGCAAGATTGAGTTTCAACATGCAAGTAATCCCCTACCTCTGGTTTGTGACTACCAGGTAGGATAGTTGTAATGACCACAAAGACGTCTTGTGGTTGCATTTCATTGTGAATGACCCAATGTACACAGTTTTGCCATTGAGGTGGTAACATATTCTCCAATGGGTCAAATACATATCCTTCAGGATTTTCACGTAAGATATTCGTGTTCACCTGCAAGTTTGACTATGATTGTTGCTTTTCTTTAGGCCTAAGATGTTGCTAGTAGCGAAAGGTTTCAAGCTATTTGATTTCATTCAATTGTAAAACCTGTTTGCTATCTGGTTAAATATTTCACCTCTGTGAAATTTCAAGGTTGTCTTATTGATAAACTAATATATTTGATTGCATTCATGTGGCTCTCTGGCGGACCTTATGTTGTAGCTGCCAGAATGCTGTACATGCTTTTAAAAAACATATGAAATAGGAGCAGGAATAAACCATTTGGCATCTTGGGCCTTCTCTGCCACTCAAAAAGATCGTAGCTGATCTGTGCATGTGTCAAATTCCAGATTTCCATTCAGTAATCTCTGGTTTCTTCACCTAACAAAAATCTACACACTTTAGTCTTAAAAATGTTCAGTGAGCCAGCTTCTACTGCCTTTTGTGGCAGAGTTCCAAAATTGCACAACCATTGGAGAGACAAAGGTTTCTCCTTATCATGTCATGAGAAGGTGAACCTTAATTTTGAAACAATACCTGCTTGTTCTGGACACATCCAAAAATGAAACATCCTTTCCATGTCCATTGTTGTCAAGACTATTCAGGATCTTTGACACTTCAATGAAGTCACTATACCTTCTTCATAAAACAACCCATTCATTCCGGTAAACCACCTCTGAACTACTTCCAACTCATTTACATTCTTCATTAAATAAGGAGACCAAAACTGGACTCAGCATTCAAGATGCGTTTCACCAATTCTCCAACTAATTAAAATAACATTTTTCTGAGGATTTACACCAGTTCAGAGGATCACTGGACCCAAAGCATTAACTCTGATTTCTCTCTACAGATTCTGCCAGACCTGTTGAGCTTTCCAGCAATTTGTTTTTGCTGTTGTTTATAACATTTTCGTTTTTACATTCAACTCCTTTCATAATTAAGGATAGTATTCCTTAAGCAGCCTTAATCATTTGCTCTATTTGCATGCGGAATTGCTGTGCCTCATGCAGTAGAATACCTAGATCTCTCTCTACTCTGGAATTCTTCAGTCCTTCTTCATTTAAATAAAACTGTTTTGGTAATCTTTCTGCTAAAGTGATCATATTTCCTCATATGAAACTCCATCTGCCAGATATTTGCGCACTTACTTGGCCTATGTCCAGCTGTAAACTTCTTATGTCTCTTCACAACATACTTATTTTTTAAAGCTAACTTTATGTAGTCCGGCACCATGCTTTCACACCCTTCATCTCACAATTGGTGTGAACAGTAAAAACTGGAGGCAGCAGCACAGATTCGTGCATGACTCCATTCCTCATGTCCTGCAAAAGACTTTTTTTTATGATCTACTTTCTGCAAGCCAGTCAAGAAATCTTCAATCCCAGCCAATGTTATCCCCTACACAATGAGTTTTTATTTTCTGTAATAAATTTTGGTATGGCACCTTATAAAATGCCTTCTGGAAATCCAAGTGGAGTATGTCAATGGGCAATTTATCCATTGCACATGTTACTCCTTCAAAGAAGTCTAATAAATTAATTAAGCAGAATTTCCCCTTCACAAAGCCACACTGACTCTTCCTGATTATCTGTATACTTAGAATATCTCAAAGACTTAAATGACCGATTCCAAGATCTTTCCAGATGAAAAAGTATATGGTGTATAGTTTCCAATTTCTTCAAATTCCAATCTCCCCAATTCCTCAAATAGACGGGTCATATTTGCCACTTTCCAGTCTCAGTGAACCTTTCTTGAATGTAGAGGATATTGGAAAGTTAACATATCTATTACCTCATTAGCCACATCGTTTAAGACCCTGGCATGAAGTCCATCATAAACCAGACCCTTGACAGCCCACCTCTGGTCATGTTGAGAATCAAATTTCCTGCACTGGCGAGTCTAATATCTTCTCACACTATAATCGTTGCATACCTCTTGGAGTGAGAGACAGCCTGACTTCCCTAATTGGCTTGCTGCTTCCTTATTACATCCTGACAATCACACAATGCTGGCAAGTATTGTTGCCCAGCCACAATCGCTTCATACTTTATCTTTTAGCTTTCTTGTACAAGCTCAACCATCCGTTTAGACAACAAAGTCCCCAAACAATTCTGCTATGGCTCCTGTTGAAAATTTATTTTTCTTTGATGCATTCTTGGGATCTGGGCATCATCGGCAAGACCAATATTTATTCCCTCTCTCTAACAGCCCAAGAGCTGATGATAGTGGTGATACCTGACTTCTTGAACTGCTGCAGGCCTTGGGGTGCAAATACCCCTATGGTGCTGGCATACTCCGCAATTTAATGGAATCCTTCTGATCATACACCGACTGCCTGGAAGCGTTGATTCGATCCAACCCCTTGTTTCCAATGCTTATCTTCATTTACATGATTGCTCATCCAGTTCTGTGATGTATAAATCTAAACAGCACAATTCTAACTTTTGTTTATAAAGACGAAATTTGAACAGGATAGATGTGACCTTCCAATTTATTTTGGGGAATACTGTTGTTACCTTTCTGACGATCCTTATCTTTTGCAAATAATCCTAGTTCATTGAAATTTGTAAATTCTTTACTGAGTGGAGAGAACCACCATACACTGCATATTTTTTGACTCTGTTCCTGCTTTCCTTTTATTTGTAGGTCA
The DNA here is from genome assembly GCF_020745735.1 of Hemiscyllium ocellatum. NCBI lineage: Eukaryota > Metazoa > Chordata > Chondrichthyes > Orectolobiformes > Hemiscylliidae > Hemiscyllium > Hemiscyllium ocellatum. The sequence continues at coordinate 27,551,573 of NC_083436.1, read as the reverse complement.
CGTCTTGACCACATGTTTCAGTTACACTATTTCGCACATCACACATTAGAAATGCGTTACAGGATATAGCGCTCATACTCTCGGGATTTAGCAACCATGACTCTCTGCATAGCTGTACTCACACATGCACCATGACTGGCTGCTGGTCACATGTTGCTTTACATCACTGGCATTTTAATATCTATTTGATTTGCATCATGGTACCTCACTTCCATTCCAACTACCATAACCTGGAAGCATAAATGTGTTACATTGCAACTTGAAGTGGGATAGGGACATTAAAATCATAAAGTTTGAAAGTGAGGGTATAAACCATGTCAAAATGTTTAGTAAGGAAATTCCCCACCTGGTTCCTCCAGAGGGTTTATTCCAGCCTTGGGTGACAGACTGGAAATTGTCTGTAGTGTTCAGGATGTTTAAGCTAGGTGGGTTAACCAAGGTAAATACAGGGATAGGGTGGAGGCCTGGGACAGAGTGGGTGGGATTCTCTTTGGAGGGCCAGTGTGACTCAACAGGCTGAATGGCCTCTTAGCCCATTATAAGGAATTCTATTATTGCTATCAGTTCAAATGAGCAAGCATTTCCCAAAAGAAAATGTAAAATGGGGATCAGGTCAATCTGGGATTACTCTCGTTCATCCCAGTGACCATCTAAATTGCAGTATTGGTAGGATGCCAGAGAATATGCTACTTTTCCACTCTGCTAAATGGTCTATGACCTGAAAAACTAACAAAAAAAAAAGAGGAAAACAAGAAAATTAATTTTTGATTAAAGTAATAACAGAAGGCTTCTCAAACCACCACAAGACCATTTCACACAACGTTTATGACTTGGGCAGGTGGCTTATCCTGACACATTATTCTCTCTTATGCCCTTAAATTTTTACACTGAGTAAAATTTGCTGTTCAAGACAATATTTCAAAACAAATCCCTGAAACCTGTGAAGATGGCTTGATTGATATTGCATCTCTTGTAATAAAAACTCCTGTGATTTCAAAAGGATGTCAAAACACTCTTAAGAGACATATGATTTAATTTGTCATAACACCAAAACAAATTAAAAATGCATTTTGTATCACAGTTCCCAAAAATTAAATCACTGCTGCACAGGCAGCAACTTCATTGATGTTTTGAAGCATTTCGTAGATTTGCACCCAGGACTGAAAAACTACCCTCCCCCAAATTACAATGAAATACATCTTGTGTGTATAATATTGTTTGTGTTCCTACCCAAGTGTAAAAAAAATTAAACACCATCTGCCAAGTTTACTTCATATGCTGCAAGGAGAACACTGGGGGTGCAGCAGGTGGTATTTGAACCCATGCAACTAACGTGCTGTTCGCTGGCTCATTTAGCTGTTTTGGACTAATATACTGTAGGAAAATGTGCAGTGTCACTGGCAGTGGCAATATTGCTCAGCTTATACCAGCTTACCAGAAAAACAAACATCTGTAGCTATAAAAAAAGCTCATCTTTCAAGTAAGAGTTTCATTATTTCCTGTAATCAAACAGAAACAAATGCAAAAAGAAAAATAAACAGGACATTTTGGACCACAGCTCTTGACCTCAGAGTCTATGTAGTGGCTCTGTTGACATACTTTGATACAGTTCATTGTAATACCTGTGAACATTTATAGGGACAAGCCAGAAATCATTATTTTCAAATTACACAAATGACAAACTCTGGAAGATCACTTGATGTCTGTGGCCCATTAAAGTATAACTTTAATAAAAAGAGATAATGGATGAATCTTTTAAAAACTGGAAAGTTAGTGATGTTTGAACATCATCTCCTCTTCCCCATGCAATCTACCCACATTTGCCCTTGTGCAAATGAAATTGTAATATTCCCGTCAAAACACCTTAGACTTTTTCTACCACCAGTGACTCTTTTGCACATACATCTGTACAATAGAATCAAAGCATCAGTTGTACAGCACCCATCATGTCCATGCCAGCTCTCTGCAAAAACAACTTACCCACTGCATTCCCCACCTTTTCCATTCAGGCCTGCAATTATTTTTTCTTCAAATAGTTTTACAATTCTCTTTTAAAATTCCCCGATAAAATTTGCTCTCACCACATACTCTGGCAGTGCATTCCAGATCCTACCGAATCACTGCATAAAAATACTTCTCCTCATGTTGCTGCTGAGACTTTTGCCAATCAACTTAAACTGGTGCCATCTGATTCTCCATCTTTTCATTAATAGGAACGGTTTCTCTCCAGACATTTTGTTCAGACACCTCATGAATTTTCACACCTCCATGAAATTTCTTCTGAATTTTCTCTCTCATGAGAACATTTACAGTGTCTGTCTATCTATCTACAATCTATCAATGGAAAGAAGTTGCTCCTATCTGAAAATAACCTTGCAAATTTCATGCCTTCAAATCCTTCTCAAGTGGACTCAAAACATTAAATTTGTTTCACTTTCCAAAGATGCTGCCAGACCCACTGACTTTCTCCAGCACTTTGTTTTAATTTCAAATTGCTAACATCCACAGTTCTTTGTTTTATTATTCCATACAATACTCCAATTAAGGGAAACCTGGTAATTCTTCCATGTTTTAGTATTCAATAGGGCTTATGCCCGAAACGTCGAATTTCCTATTCCTTGGATGCTGCCTAACCTGCTGTGCTTTAACCAGCAACACATTTTCAGCTGTGATCTCCAGCATCTGCAGACCTCATTTTTTACCCGAAGATTTTAACCTACTGCGAATCCTCTTGCAAGGATGCCTTCCTTGAAGAAGCTCTCTTCCTCCCGGCATTCCTGATGAAGGGCTTATGCCCGAAACGTCGAATTTCCTATTCCTTGGATGCTGCCTAACCTGCTGTGCTTTAACCAGCAACACATTTTCAGCTTTAGTATTCAATACTCTAATTTATAAAATAGCTGCCAGGAGGCATGTCTGACCCATACTGCTGCAATCTACATGACAGGTAGGGCAAAGTGTCAAGTCCCAAATTCACCTCCAGTGGAACAGGGATCAAACCCCATACAGTTGGCATAAACCTGATCCAATCAACACTAAAAGTCCCCTAACTGCAGCCCTTCCCCCCTCCCTTCTCTCTCCCCTCCCCCCCCAGCCACCACCCAAGCAGTCCACTTTTCAGTGCTAATGCACATTTTTTACAAGAAACACTGAAAAGTGACATTAGATGCTCCAGTTTTAGATTATGAATATAGATCAAGAAAAGCTGTGGTCCTTATGTTAACTCCTAAGGAATCTCACTGTATACCATACTCTAATCCAGAAAGCTAACATTCACCACTGTTTCCTGTCTTTCAGCCAACCTGGTTTCCATGGAATCATGCCCTTTATATTCTAGGCTTAAATTTTGCTGACAAACCTGTTTGCAGCACTCTATCAAATGCCTTTTGCAAGTCCACGTGTACCACATCAATGGTGATACCCTCATTAACTTTTTCCATTACCTCATTGAACACACTATCAAAAATTGCTTCCCTTGAAACAAATCCATCCCGTCTATTCTTTACTAATCCACACGTATCCATGTGATTAATCTGGTCACAAATGATCATTTCTAGAAGCTTTCACACGAGCAAGGCGAAACTAATTGATCTATAGTTGCTGGGTATATCTTTGACACACTTTGAATAAGGGTAAGTTTTCAGTTCTTTAAGCCTTCTGATGCCACTGGTTTAGCCAAAGATTGGAAGATTATGCTGAGTACCTCGGCAATTTCTCCTCTATCCCCAACATTCTATAGCTCTCTCCACATTCTTGGATGAATCACATCCAGGTCGAGTAAATTATTCTAAGTATAGCCACACTACGTCCTCAATCAATCAATCAATTTTTAGATAATTCAGTATCTCAAAGGCATTCTATACCATTGTGATCTGGGTCGCCTTTCTTGGTGAAATGCAAAATGCTTTTCCCTGGTCACAATGTTGTAAGTACAAAATCTACACATTCCTAATATTTTTGTATCCATAGCTTTTACTTCCTTTGCTAATTTTAAGATATTCTATGGTTTAATTGACTTTAACAGTGTGAATGACTTTACTATCATTTTACTAACAAATCACTTTTTGAAAACATGACATAGGAAGTATCATGGTTGAGGAAGGCTACTTGGACTATTAAATCACATCTCGCACAGTAAATCGCCCATCAGAATACCAAAGAACATTTTAAATCTGAATGTTTTTGTTCCCATTAGCTACCCAACAGATTATACCACACAAGTAGTGCTATTCGATTAAAGTAGCTTCAAGATAAAATGTCACTTTTAACTAATTTTTACTTGCCACATATTCCGGCTTTACTTTCAAGTCATAATTTGCATTTATGTTCTTCAGAAAACGGTTAAAAAAAAAATACTATGTATTTAAAAAAACAGCTCGGGGAGGTAAACATATAAATTACATTGTTCAAAAAAGGTCTTTAAATTGCTTTGGTGCTATGAGGATCAGAAGTGAATGGACAAAACAATATCAAAAATATGACTGAAAATCTTGCACCACAAAAAAAAAGCAATACTCTCACTTGAAATTTAAGATGTAATTTATATCGCACTACTTTGGACAGGAGCGCTGAAGCAAATTTCCCAAGATCTGAGAATACAGCAGTTATCTTGTTAGCGCGACAAGACTTGGTTGTCAAGAGCTGCAAGCTTGAGTGAATTTCGTACATCTTTCATTCAACTACAATAACCTTTATATTTGCTCACCTTTGTTGACATTTCCTTTTAATATTATATACAGATATTCTCAGCAAACACTGCAGGTCATTTTCTTTGATCAACCTGTGGCAATATCATAACTATCAATTCTACCATATTAATGTCATCACAGCAAACTGACAATACGTATCGGGTGATCAGTTCAACCAGGAGACAACTGATGAGACGGGGAAAAAAATTGCACAAATTCAAATTCTGTGGTTAAATAATAGACCCAAGGATATGATCAAAATTTCATGTTTCCAAGAGATGGTACTAAACTATTTGGATTCATTTATATGACATATGACATCACTGGAGTCCTTCATTTAGTTTATTGCAGGCTACTAACTCCAAAGTATGTGCATAATTTCCATACAATTTCTGCTATTATGCAACAGCTCTATTCATAACTGTCCAAGCAGTTACTCCCAAGTATCTGTTTATGCTCCACAGTATCTGCAGTGATTAATTCTTCATTTGATCAGTCTGAGATATTTATTAATATTTAAGCTATCAATCCATAGATAACTTCCTGAAGGTCATTCCCATAATTCTCTAGTTTGAGGATACCTGTCAAAATACCAATCAAAAAACTATTGAGGACATCTTCCAAAAACGTGAAAAAAACATTCATGCAACTCTGGCATATGCAATCTGATTTTACAGGAACGGAATTGCCAGTGAAAAAGCATTCTCCAATGCCTGAGGAATCTAAACATATGATCAAAAGAAAACTGATCTCAACTCTAAATAAAATATCCTCTCTGCCAGGATGTCTAACTCTAGTTTGCCGTTTAAACATTTATTATATTTTAGGAACATATTACAAAAATATTAGTATTTATAAATTAAAATTAAAGCTTTGACTGTGTTAAAATGCCTGTTGGCGCTCTGAATGTTTTCTTGTGCGTCACTAAACAATATTCATTTTTTAAAGACCATTATGAATTTCAACATTCATAGCAATAAAGAAACAGGCACTTTCTACTCAAAAAATAGTGCCTGTGTATTGAAAGCAAAATACTGAACGTTTAGTTTTGCAGATATGAAATAACCACATTTCTGACGAACATTAATTTATGCCCCTTAAAAAGATGCTTTGCAAATAAAATATTAGGCTTATTGGTTGAAAAGCTGTCAGATGTTAAAAAAAAATCAGTAACCATTGGCTACGAATCGGCAACACCAGATAATAGCGTTCACTGGTGAGATGTCAGGAAGGAATAAATGGATGCTGTTAGCCTGACAAATGTTACAAAATACAAGATATTTCATAGCCAAAGCTGTTTTTGAGGTACACATTTTTTAAGCAGGTGGAATTAAAAATGATTCAACAATAGTTGTATAATAGCAAGTAAAGTGTAACTATGTATTAATTTTAATATATTGACTGTCATGAGTGTTCCTATGCAGTCTCTTACTGGTTAGTAAAAACATCAATTATATAATGTTTCATATCATTGTGAAATATTTGCACAACATGTAAATTTCACATTAGTGCAAATGTAATTCTCTCTTTAAAGATGGCCTTCAGATTATTTGTCTAATACCTTTTAAACTCATCTTCATGTCAGCAATAATGGATCTGATCTTATTCAAATAATTGTTGGTGGCCATCCAAGCACTTTATGAAAATAGATTCCAGGTCCAATGAATACCTCTTTGAAGCTCAGCCATTGTCACATCACACCATCTGCTGGCTGGTCCCTAACTCCTTTGCCACTATGATCACCCTTCTGCCCAAACTGCTCATTGACAACAGCTCCATAGTGGCCAGAGCTTCTATGTTGTCTTTGCTTTTTCTATCTCCATGGCTACAATCCATTTCTTCACTCAGCCCTCAAACATTATTTTTAGATCTTGGCTCCTTGATTGCTGAAGTGTTCAAGAAAGACTATCCTAAAACAAAAAATTCATTTGAAGGTAATTGATAGAAGCTGCCATTTGCAGAAAGGAAGAAGAGAGGTCTTGATTCACATCACCACAAATGCAAAGTGGAAAGTCAGAATTAACAGGAAAAAGGAGTTCTCATCAAGAGGCATTTTGTCACACCAGAAGATATACCATTTTATTCCTAACCATTCAACTGAGTTCACAAACACAACAGTATCCTTGAAAGACAATATAGCAAAAACAAGGGATTGTAAATAACTGGGCATGCAGAGTACAAGGACAAGCAGGTGGGATGTCAACAAATCAGACAGATGGAGATAGAGAAAAACGTGACACAGAACTGTCACATGTATATAGACAAGGAGGAGAGAAGAAAAATGGAAGGCAAACAGAAAAGGTGATGGTAAGAATTAATTTCCAGACGATACAAAAGGTATTTTAAAATACATAACAATGAGCAACATCACAGGTATTAACTATTTTATAAATTCAGGATTTTTTTTATTATTAAAGCCTGCTCATCATGTTTTCATTAAGTTATGCTTTTGCTATCGTATTGTTGTCAATTGCAAGAGCTTGCAGCTTCCTCAAAAGAGGAAATGTAATCAAGATCACCAGTAGATTGCTGCAGCAGTTATTGCTAAAAGTGTCTGATGGCTTTTATTTATGAGAACATTCCAAAATTGTTTGGCTGAATATTTTTGAGATAAACTACATCATAACATCACATGAATGAAACTCTCTATTCCAATAAAATGTTCTTCAGTTTCAGCCGGAAACTCGAAATCGATGTTGCTAGGAATTTGGTCAGAGCATAAAGTCTTAGCATTTCATGAAGCCACAAATCTATGAAAGGATTCAGAAAGTTAATTAGGAGTACTAAATTTGTAGGAGGCCAACTCCCATTTAAATTTAAAATGCTTTGAATTATAATTTAAAAGTACAGTACTTAAAGATGTATGTCATAGATTTTGCAACTTGGAAAAAGAGACCCTTTGGCCCATTGTTTCCACGTCAGTCACTAGGCATCCACGTATTCCCATTTTCCAGCACATGGCCGAAAACCCTGTATGCAATGGCATTTCGGGTGTTAATCGAAATAATTTTTTCGATGTCTTGATGGATCCCTACCTCAACCACCGTTTTAGCCAGTGAATTCCAGATACCCACAACCTTATGTTTGAAACAATCTTTCCTCAAATCCCTTTAAACTACTTGCTCCTGACCTTTACACTCTGCCTCCTGATTACTGACCCCTCTAAAGGGGAGAAGTTCCTCTCTACCTGTCTTAACTACGCCCTTCAGAATTCTGTACATCTCAATGACATCCCCCTTCTGCTTTCTCTGTTCTAAGGAAAACAACTCCAGCCTATTTACTCCCTCTTCATAGCTGTATTGCTTCAACTCAGGTAATATCCTGGTGACTCTCTTCTACACCATTACTAGTCTGATCACAAAACTCAAGTTGTAGCTTAACCAACTATATATACAGGTCCATCATAACTTTCTTGCTCTTGCAGTCAACACCTTGATGAAAGAGATAAATATCTTACATGTCTTCTTTATCACTTCACCTAGCTATCCTACTGTCCTTCAGGGATGTATGGGCATGCACACCATGTAGCCCCTGTGATCCTCTACATCACCAAGTCTTACAATTCAAGGAGTAATACCTTGCCTTGTTTGTCCTCCAAAATGCAACACCTCGCACTTTTCAGGATTCAAATCCATTTGCCGTTCTTCAGCCCAACTGACCAGTCTATATGTGTCTTTTTGTAGTCCAAGACTTTCTTCTTCACGACTACAACACTACATTTTGTGCAATCTGCAAACTTACTGATCATACTTCCTCCATTGATGCATGCAAGAAAATACAAGGGACCCAGCTCTGAAACCTGTGGCACACCACTGGACATAGGCTTCCAGTCACAAAAACACCCTTCAGCCATCACTCTGTTTCCTGCCACAAAGCCAAAATTGTGGATCTAATTTGCCAAGATACCCAGGATTCAATGGGCTTATAACATCTTAACAAGTATGCCATGTCAAATGATCAAAAGTCTTAATGAATTCCACGCAAGTTACAGCAACAGCATTACCCTTATCTAAAGTCTGGTTGAAGATTTGTAGCTCGGGTGTCCGTTGTTGTAGTTCTGTTCGCCGAGCTGGAAGTTTTTGCTGCAAACGTTTCGTTCCCTGGCTAGGGAACATCATCAGTGCTATTGGAGCCTCCTGTGAAGCGCTGCTTTGATGTTTCTTCCGGTATTTATAGTGGTTTGTTCTTGCCGCTTCCGGGTGTCAGTTTCAGCTGTAGTAGTTTGTATGTGGGGTCCAGGTCGATGTGTCTGTTGATGGATGTTCTTGCCGTTTCCGGGTGTCAGTTTCAGCTGTAGTGGTTTGTATGTGGGGTCCAGGTCGATGTGTCTGTTGATGGATGTTCTTGCCGTTTCCGGGTGTCAGTTTCAGCTGTAGTGGTTTGTATGTGGGGTCCAGGTCGATGTGTCTGTTGATGGATGTTCTTGCCGTTTCCGGGTGTCAGTTTCAGCTGTAGTGGTTTGTATATGGGGTCCAGGTCTATGTGTCTGTTAATGGAGTTTGTGGATGAATGGCATTCATCCACAAACTCCATTAACAGACACATAGACCTGGACCCCACATACAAACCACTACAGCTGAAACTGACACCCGGAAACGGCAAGAACATCCATCAACAGACACATCGACCTGGACCCCACATACAAACTACTACAGCTGAAACTGACACCCGGAAGCGGCAAGAACAAACCACTATAAATACCGGAAGAAACATCAAAGCAGCGCTTCACAGGAGGCTCCAATAGCACTGATGATGTTCCCTAGCCAGGGAACGAAACGTTTGCAGCAAAAACTTCCAGCTCGGCGAACAGAACTACATTACCCTTATCTATATACCTAGTAATGTCCTTGAAAAATTCATACAAATTTATTAGTCATGATATCCCTCTTATAAAACCATGCTGACTAGCCTTGATTATCCCAGGTTTCTTCAAGTGGAGATTAATTCTATCCCTCTGAATTTTTCCAATTGTTTCCATACTACCTGTAGTTTCCTGGTGTATACCTAACACCCTTCCTGAATAGTGGTGTTAAATTAGTCCTCTAACACCCTCATGTGATCAGAACTTGAAAATTAATGCCAGAGTCCTAAAACATCCTCCCTTGCCTTTCTCACCAGCCTAGGATAAATCTCATCCAGGACCGGGATTTATCCACTTTCTAGCCAGCTAAAACTGCTTATACCTCCTCTCTCACTCAATGCTAATTTGTTTAATTATGTCACAGTACCATCCCTGATTTCTATATGTACATTGCATCTGTATTCACTATAAAGAAGGGCAAAGTATTCATTTAAAAGGTCAGCTGTGTCTTCCATCTTCAAAAACAGATTGCCACTTTGGTCGCTAATGGGCCTTGCTCTTTCCCTGGTTACTCTCTTGTCCCTAGTATGTTTAGAAAACATGTTTCAATTTTCCTTCATTTTAACCGCTAGTGCTTTCTCATGTCTTCTATGCTAACCTTATCTCTCTTTTAGGTAACATTCTGCATTTTCTGTACTTTGAGGCAATCTGCAACTTTGAGCCTTTGGTATCGACCATAGGCTTCCTTTTCTTTTCTGGATCCAATTCTGTACATCCTCTGTCACCCAGGATTCACTGGAGTTGTTGGCCCCATCCTTCACCTTTACAGGAACATGTTGCCTCTGTATGCTCACTGTTACCTTTTTGAACGTCCCCCACTGTTCTGAAGTGATTTTCTTATAAGTTGCTGTTCCCACTTCACTTTGGCCAGATCCTGTCTAATCTTATTAAAAACTGGCCCTCCCCTGATTTGAAACCTTTATTTCTGGTCCATCCTTTCCTGACCATAATTCACAAGGTAATTACGGATATCACTTAAATACTCCCCCATTGCCACATATAATACATGTCTGGCTTCATTCTCTAAAATGAAGCCCACTGTCCCCTCTCTTAGCAAACTATGTTTTAATTTCAAAGGTTCTCCTGGACATATTTTAGGAATTCCACCCGTAGGCCTTGAACACTTTCTCTATCCCAGTTAATGTTGGGGTTACTTGAAATCCCAACTATTATTACCTTTACACCTGAGATTTACCTATGTATGTTTCTCTCCCTGACCATTAAGAGGTCTACACTATATTCCTAGTAAAGAGATTGCTCCCTTTTTGTTCTTAAGTTCAACCCAGATTGCCTCTTTTGAGGAACTTTCTAAGATATCATCCCTCATTACTGCATTTGACTGTTGTCAATCAAGAAGTAATTGATTCCTTGATCAATGTGGAGCCACCACTTCCTCTTTTACACTCCTTTTCATCTCACCTAAAGATTTTATATCCTGAAATATTAACCTGGCAGTCCTGTGTCTCCATCGACCATGTCTCCTTGATATCAATGATGCAATGTCCCTATGTTTTAGTCCACACCCTCAACTTATCTGCCATCCTTACAAAATCGTTGCAATAAAATAAACAGCATTCAGCCATGTCACCCTTATTTACGCATTAATTAGATAATATTTGCATTGCCTTCTGAACTGACTTGGTTCTTCTATACTTTTCTGTGAATCACCCCCTACCATATGGACACAGAACAGACCTGGAATGGGATGATGCACAGGCAGGTAAAGAAGAACTTGCAAATGAAAGTATCTAATAACATTTAACAAAGTTCACCATTTTCAATAAGTAGATATCTTAAACATTCAGTCCCTCTACCACTGACACACACAGCAACAGCAGTGTACACCATTTACAAGATCCACTGCAGTAACTCAGCAAGTTTTCTCTGCCAACAACTTCAAACTTACAGCCTCTACCAACTAAAAGGACAAGGACAGTAGATGCAGGTCATCATCTGCAAGCTCCTCTCCAAGAAACACATCACACTCACTCTCATTCCTTCACTGTCACTTAGTAAAATTCCTGGAACTCTCTAACAGCAAACCTACACCCCAAAGACTGCAGCATTCAAGGTAGCAACTCATCCTCACCTCAGGGCAATTAGAGATGGGTAATAATAGCCTAAGCAATGATGCCAAAACCAAATAATTTTCCTTCCACTGTATGAAGAGAAAGAGGCAAATCAGTTTTCCTGTTTGTTCCCTACTTCTGACAACACATTATCAAGTGACCTGAAGAGAGTGCTGAAAACCATTTCCCAGTTTCTAAATACTTCATTGTTAGTTCTGGAGACTTGTATTTCAAAGCATATGTGACTCTATGTAACTTGCCAAGCAGATATGCTAACATAACTTGAAGAAGTAGTGTTTTGCTGCAGAAGTTTCCCTTCCATTGTGCAGATGAAGTGTCACAGAGGTACATTTGACTATTTAGTTCACTCAAGGAAAGAGAATTAAGTGACTTTGGAAAACAACATGCAACAAAAAAATTTTTTTAAAAAAATCAAAATGTGAATTTCATCTTGCTTAGCCCGCAAGTTGGAACAGGCAACATTAAGAAATATCTCAATGAAATTACAAACTTCAGGTAGAGTTTAACATTTCTTACGTGGATCCCAATTGGAGAATCTGCTTTTGTGGGAGATGCCCAATCAAATAAAATACACTTCAGACATGTAACCAGCTAGCATCAGGTCTTTGTTCAAATCCAGGACCTCTGGGCAGGATGAAATTTGTGTCCTCTGAAACCTCTGGCCTGTCAGCTGCTGCTAGAGTTCCAGAAGCTTTCCTTGGATTCAGTAACGATTCCTGGTCTCAGATGAACAATGAAATGTGAAGATCGCAAGAATGGTGGGGGTTAGTGTGTCAGAGGCAAGGGTGCGATCTTCAGATGCCCACTCCTTCCTGATGCTGGATCCTCACTGCACTAGGTTTCTTTGATAGAGGATCTCTTCCACCCAGAGGCTATAAGTAAACATTAGGCTTGTCACCTAGCTTATCCTAAAATTCCCTAAAATTTTCTTCAGTCACACATGTCTCTGAGAATTCTAGATTTTCTTCCCTGGCTACCTGCTTTTTGATTTCTTTTACTCCTCCAAAAGCAGCAGTGCCTCCTGCTGTCTAGACATTGGATTGGAAACAAAAAGTGTTGGAGATCACAGTGGTTCAGATAGCATCCATGGAAAGAAAGCAAGCTAACATTGAGTCTAGATGACTTTTCATCAGAACGGAAGCTCCCTCTTCATGGATGCTGCCTAACCCACTGAGATCTCCAGCACTTTTTGTTTCCAGTGGATTCCAGTATCTGCAGCAACTTGCTCCTGCATTTAACCTTAGAATTCCCTCCCTGAGCCCGTGGCCTTCCACCTTCTCTCCTCTTTTAAGATGGTTCTCAAGACTTATTCTCTTTAAACACGATTTAAGTCACTTATTTTAACATCTCCAAATGTATATTTTTTCCTCTCTGACAGCTATTGTGAAAAGCTGTGTGAAGCTTCACTGCATCATATACACTGCATAAATGCAAGCTAATGCTCATTAGAATTTATTTCATCTTTGCAATTGTAAACCTCTTGTTGCATTATATAAACACAACATTTCAGTTGACAACTGGACCTGAATCCTATTATGTGCATAAGCAGAAAATCAAAAAGGAAATCAGTCAGGCAGTTATATATTGGGATGCAACAGGAGACATTAAAAGCCAGTTAAAAAGTTAGCAGATTCCAACAAGCAAAGGAAATAGGAGGCAAGAACCACCTGCATCTCTTCTGTCTTGCTTTTGTTAATGTTGTCAGTGGTGTCATCATTAGTAATATAGGGAAGAACAGTGAGTAAAATAGCAGATTTGTTAAAAAGCCACAATTGGCAGATCCTATAGAAATGTATTGAAAAAATATGCTTCTAACACACACCAAGGAGATGAAAAGGAAACAAACTTGGAAGGTGAGCAGGAAATTGGAGATCACAGTAAACACAGCAGGGAACACAGATGATTAAGTGATATTCAAGTAGGCCTCAAGTAAGTGAGCAGCATAAAGCCAAATGCCCTGGAGATAAAGTTCAGAGGAGTAAGTGGGAGGTAAATGTAATACACAAAAATGTTGCTTGACCAAAATCTTACAGGAGACAGTGAGGACTGCAGATGCTGGAGATCAGAGCTGAAAATGTGTTGCTGGAAAAGCGCAGCAGGTCAGGCAGCATCCAAGGAGCAGGAGAATCGACGTTTCGGGCATGAGCCCTTCTTCAGGAATGAGGAGAGTGTGCCAAGCAGGCTCAGATAAAAGGTAGGGAGGAGGGACTTGGGGGAGAGGCTTTGGAAATGCGATAGGTGGAAAGAAGTTAAGGTGAGGGTGATAGGCCAGTAGGGGGGGGGAAAGAGGTCAGGAAGAAGATTGCAGGTTAGGAAGGTAGTGCTGAGTTCGAGGGTTGGGACTGCGACAAGGTGGGAGGGAGGGGAAATCGGCTGGAGGAAGAACGCCTCATCTTCCGCCTAGGAACTGTTCAACCACAAGGGATGAACTCAGATTTTCTCCAGTTTCCTCATTTCCCCTCCCCCCCACATGGTCTCAATCCCAACCCTCAAACTCAGCACTACCTTCCTAACCTGCAATCTTCTTCCTGACCTCTCCCCCCTACTGGCCTATCACCCTCACCTTAACCTCTTTCCACCTATTGCATTTCCATCGCCCCTCCTCCCTACCTTTTATCTTAGCCTGCTGGGCGCACACTCTTCATTCCTGAAGGGCTCATGTCCGAAACATCAATCCTCCTGCTCCTTGGATGCTGCCTGACCTGCTGCGCTTGACCAAAATGCCAGGATTGCATTTCCTGTAATAACATTTTTAGTATGTATGCTTGGAATTAGATTGGTTAAAAATTGAGACAAACAAAATCATAAAAGAAATACCATCAACTGCAAATTCCCCTCCAGGTCTCTCACCATCCTGACTTGGAAATACATACCATTCCTTCACTGTAGTTGAGATTCCTGAAATTCCCTCTCCAAGTGCATTGTGGATCAACCTACAGCATGTGGACTACAGCAGCTCAAGACGGCAGCTCACCACCACCTTAACAGCAACCAGAAATGGGCAATAAAATTCTGGCCAGCTGGCGATGCCCACGTCCCATGACTGAATAAAACAAAAATCTCTCTCAGACATTATGACGATATCATTCCAGAAGTGTTCAAACGGTTCTGAAGAAGTGCTGCATCAAACCAGAACAAAATTTGAGGCATTCTCTTTGACATATAGGAACAGAATCAGCTCTCCCCTGCAATTCCCTTGTACAAATCGAGAAATATTTGAAGTAAGGAAAAGCTCAAGTACAAGTCTTGCATATTTCAGTGCACTTCCTGCAAGATAGATTAATGGTCGAACAGACTAAGTTCTGGAAACATTTTTGAAAGGATTTGTTGCCTACCTTGGAACTCCCATGGCATGCACTTTTAACTTTAAGCGAGAATGAGCAATTTGCTTCGAGCAAGCTCACAACATCGCCATGTCCTCTGGAAAAGAACACTATCTCAATTCAACTTCTTTCAAACGCAACATGGAACAAATAAGAAATCAGCACTACAGCAGCAGCCAATAAAACATTTCCTTACATTTCACAGTGACTCAATGTGGAACTCCAACATATTATTTATTGATATTTCTCCCATCTCAAATCTTAGTATATTGGATAGTAACCTATTTTAGTAAACCTATGCATTCATGGAAAAAAAAAATCAGTCATATGGTCATACAGCAAAGAAACAGACCTTTTGGTCCAACCAGTCCATGCTGACCATAATCACAAACTAAACTATTTCCACCTGCCTGTGCTTGGCCCATATCCCTCCAAACATTCTTTTAAACATTGTAATTGTACCCATATCCACCACTTTCTAGAAGTTCATTCTACACATGAACCACACTGTACAGAAAAATTGCCCAACCTTTTAAAAAAAAAAATTGCTGTCCTCTCACCTTTCAGTTCTGACCTTCGTGTTGAAATCCACCACCCGAGGGAAAAGACACCTGCCATTCACACTATATCCCGCATGGTTTTATAAACCTCTAGTCACCCTTCAACCTCCTTTGCTCCACTCAAAAAAAGTCCCAGCCTATCCAGGCTCTCATACCTCAAATCCTCCATCCTCAACAACATCCAGGTAAATCTCTTCTGAATCCTCTCCAGCTTGATAATATCCTTCCTACAAATCATTTTGCGCACTACTACTAGAACACTGTTTAATCTTCCCAGCAACTGTCAAGATTCCCTCCACTGTAGTTTCAAAAGTTTTGAGTTTTTAGTTTTCTAGAGTCGAAGTTGAAGAAAGTGAAGTGCGTAAAAAGCCTGCTGTGCAGTGACACTCTCCCACCCGTCTGTTTTCTCATTCCTAGTTACCCTCAAATTTTCTGCCAGGCCATTTCATAAATAAATGAAGCATCAACCGTGTGCTTTTGTGACGGTGGAGTCACAAATGGGTCGAAGTTGAGTAAAACAGAAAATTTTCTTCCATAAAGACATTAGTACACCAGTTAAATAAAAGTAAAATACTGCAGATGTTGGAAATCTGAAATAAAAGCAACTATTGGAGAAACTCAGCAGGTTTGGCAACATCTGTGCAAAGTGAAACAGAGTTAACATTTTGAGTCCAGTGACTCCTCTTCAGAAGAGTTCCGAACATGACCTTAAGACTGGAAACGTCTTTCTCCACAAATGTTGCCAGAGTTTCTCCAGCGCTTTGTTTTTATTATACCAGTTGTTCTGACTAGCCAATATCTTAACGTATCTTTTCCTAATACTAGCTTTAGCTTTCAGATTTTTGAAAACGGAATCAAAATTCTAATACTACCATGACAGGATCCACTCAATCTATGGATCACTATTTCACAGCTCTTGATTAAATCCCAGTTAGTTAGGCAACATTTGAAATAGTGTGTGCAGCTTGGGCGATACACCACCCGAAGAATGTGGATGCTTTGGAGAGGGTGCAGAGAAGGTTTACAAGGATATTGTCTGGTCTGGAGGGTTTCAGTTATGAGGAGGGATTGGATAAGCTTGGACTGTTTTACAGTCATAGCATCATACAGCACAGAAATAGAACCTTTGGCCCAACCAGTCCATGCCGACAATAATCCCAAACTAAACGAGTCCCACCTACCTGCACTTGGCCCATACTCCTCCAAATATTTCTTATTCTTATTTAAAACACATTTTAAATGTGTTTAAAACACATTTTAAATGTGTTTTAAATGTTGTGACTGTAACCACACCCAACACTTTCTCTGGAAGTTCATTCCACACACAAACCACTGTTTTAAAAAAAAGGTTTCTCTGACAAGACAAAGGCTGAGGGACGACCTGGTAGAGGTCTACAAAATTATGAGGGGCATAGATAGGGTGAATAGTCAAAGGCTTTTTTTCCCCTACAGGATAGGGATGTCAATTAGGAGAGTGCACAGGTTCAAGGTGAGGGGGGAAAGTTTAGAAAAGTAGTGCAGAGAAAATCCTTCGCACAGAAGGTGATGGTTGCCTGGAATGCACTGCCAGTGGAGATGGTGGAAACAGACACATTAGCAACATTTAAAGGTGTACGTTGATAGACACATGAATGGTACGGACAGACACCTTGCAGTGGCAATAAGTAGCAGGCCCAAATAAGAATTAGGAATCAGCTAAGCTTGGTGAGCCAAAGGGCCTGTTCCAGTACAGGGCCGTATTGTATTCAGAGATCAGTCTTACCACCTGTACACTTCTGCACTCTGTTCTTTGCTTCTTGGCATCCTAAAGCCTTTTTAGTTTCTTTTCGTCATGTTCTATTCACCAATAAATCCTCTTCCTATTCTGTAAGATTTTTTAATAGCTAAACAAAAATAGTACAAAAGTCAATATAGGTTCAAGGAAAGTGGCAGCACTGTCAATGAAATCAATTCTCAAGAATCAGATCATGGGATCGCCAATAATGAATGGCTCATTTGTGCATGTACAATACTGACTCTGGATTTATTCCAAGAGACACATTTTTCACAGTACAATATCTATCCAACACTCCTGCGTTTGAAAGGTTTCTGTGAATATGCTAAATGAGACGGATTCATATCATTTCAAGATTTACATTGGTTGTGTACTTATCAGGGCCAAGGCAACAGGAAGAAACAAATAGCTGTCATAATAATGTTGTACGAGATCAGAATGACTGGTTGAGCCTCGACTTTGGTTCAAAAACGTTGTCTTTCTCTCTAAGGTTTTTTTTGCCACGACCCAAACCCTTACTAAAACAATGAAACACAAAGGCAATTTGAAGAGAGAGTGAATTTTGTTTGAAGATATTCCCTGCAGTCATCACACTGGCTGCCATAATTACACATTGAGACTCGGTCGTCATAGTTCATCCTATATACTATCCTTGCCAACATTTTCTATTAGAGAATAAATATAGCAGTATACTATTAATGATCCCTATCATCTCTAACAGCTTCTAAGCCTATACACCCTCCCTCAAGCTGGCAGTCCTGGTAACCAGGTCACCGATTCCTCTTAATTCTCAACTTCAATGATGCTCTTTCTAAGCTATCAAGGTACATTCGGCAGAAAAAAAAGGATAAAATATATTCGTTTTTAACATTAAGTTTCTCATCCATGTCCACACAAAGATATTGGTACATTACTGTCATTTACTGCTGATGGAGCAGGCATTTTAAATACAATATAATTCAACTTTCAAAGTTTGTGCGAAGATTTGTAGCTCGGGTGCTTGTTGTAGTGGTTCTGTTCGCCGAGCTGGAAGTTTTTGTTGCAAACGTTTCGTCCCCTGGCTAGGAAACATCATCAGTGCTCTGGAGCCTCCTGCGAAGCGCTTCTTTGATGTTTCTTCCGGTATTTATAGTGGTCTGTCCTTGCCGCTTCCGGGTGTCAGTTTCAGCTGTCCGCTGTAGTGGTTGGTATATTGGGTCCAGGTCGATGTGTTTGTTGATGGAGTTTGTGGATGAATGCCATGCCTCTAGGAATTCCCTGGCTGTTCTCTGTCTGGCTTGCCCTATGATAGTAGCGTTTTCCCAGTCGAATTCATGTTGCTTGTTGTCTGAGTGTGTGGCTACTAGGGATAGCTGGTCGTGTCGTTTCGTGGCTAGTTGGTGTTCATGTATGCGGATTGTTAGCTGTCTTCCTGTTTGTCCTATATAGTGTTTTGTGCAGTCCTTGCATGGTATTTTATAAACTACATTAGTTTTGCTCATGTTGGGTATTGGCTCCTTTGTTCTGCTAAGTTGTTGTCTGAGCGTGGCTGTTGGTTTGTGTGCCGTTATGAGTCCTAAGGGTCGCAGTAGTCTGGCTGTCAGTTCTGAAACGCTCCTGATGTATGGAAGTGTGGCTAGTCCTTTGGGTTGTGGCATGTCCTCGTTCCGTGGTCTATCTCTTAGGCATCTGTTGATAAAGTCACTAAGAAATGATAAGAACATAATCATACTACCAGCAGATAAAGGCAGAATGACTGTCATCCTAGATAAATCAGATTACATCAAAAAAGCACAACACCTACTAGCAGACACCAACACCTACCAAATGAAGGATTCTGACCCCACACCACAACTCACCAATAGAATAAATAACACACTAAGGAATCTACAAAAAAACGGACAGATAACCAAAGCTGACCTACGAAGAATGAAACCGGAAAGCAACAACACCCCCAGATTCTATGGACTACCCAAAGTACACAAACCAGACATCCCACTCAGACCCATAGTATCACTACCAGGGACACCAGCATACAAACTGGCCAAAGAACTACAACAGAAACTGAAACACCTGGTCAGCAGATCCAAACACTCCATACAATCAACACAGGAATTCTTGGACGCCATCAGGAATACACACACAGACAAAGAAGAAACCATGATCTCATTCGACGTGACGGCACTGTTCACTTCGATTGACAAAACCCTAGCCAGAGAAACAATAGCCAACCTACTGGACATACAGAACAGAAAACAGGAGGCGGAACCTATCAACAAAGGCGGCATACTTAAACTACTGGACCTGTGCCTCACTACACACTTTACATTCAACAATCAGATATACAAACAAATCAACGGAACACCCATGGGATCACCAATCTCGGGACTCATAGCAGAGGTAGTTATGCAAAGGTTAGAACAAACAGCCCTACCACAAATTCAACCCAAACTCTGGGTCAGATATGTCGATGACACGTTCGTAATCATCAAAAACACGGAAATAGAAAAAACACACCGGATCATCAACGCCACACTCACAGGAATTCGATTCACGAGAGAAGTAGAAAAGGATAGCCAACTCCAATTCCTAGACGTGATAGTACAGAGAACACCGAACGGAGAATTCACCACAAGGGTACACAGGAAAACAACACACACAGACCAAGTCCTAAACTATGAAAGTAACCACCCCAACACACACAAACAAAGCTGCATCAGGACACTATTCAAAAGAGCTACAACACACTGCAGTACACCAGAACTGCGAAAAGAGGAAGAGGAACACCTATACAAGGTATTGGCCAAAAACTGATACCCGCGCAACTTCATCAACAGATGCCTAAGAGATAGACCACGGAACGAGGACATGCCACAACCCAAAAGGACTAGCCACACTTCCATACATCAGGAGCGTTTGAGAACTGACAGCCAGACTACTGCGACCCTTAGGACTCATAACGGCACACAAACCAACAGCCACGCTCAGACAACAACTTAGCAGAACAAAGGAGCCAATACCCAACATGAGCAAAACTAATGTAATTTATAAAATACCATGCAAGGACTGCACAAAACACTACATAGGACAAACAGGAAGACAGCTAACAATCCGCATACATGAACACCAACTAGCCACGAAACGACACGACCAGCTATCCCTAGTAGCCACACACTCAGACAACAAGCAACATGAATTCGACTGGGAAAACGCTACTATCATAGGGCAAGCCAGACAGAGAACAGCCAGGGAATTCCTAGAGGCATGGCATTCATCCACAAACTCCATCAACAAACACATCGACCTGGACCCAATATACCAACCACTACAGCGGACAGCTGAAACTGACACCCGGAAGCGGCAAGGACAGACCACTATAAATACCGGAAGAAACATCAAAGAAGCGCTTCGCAGGAGGCTCCAGAGCACTGATGATGTCTCCTAGCCAGGGGACGAAACATTTGCAACAAAAACTTCCAGCTCGGCGAACAGAACCACTATAATTCAACTTTTCTGAATCAACACCAAATTTTTCTGGTATGGTACCGTTAAAAATTAAAACTTTCTCCAAATTAACGTACTTAAAAATCAAAACGTTACAGTTGATGTTAAGACTTCTCCTACCTCCAACTCGCTAGCGTCAATCAAAATCTTAAAATCTGGTAAAATCAGGGGCAGCCAACACTGGTTCATTTATTAGGATTGCCATCAGCTTCTCAAAGGGTGCCGGGTATCCTATTCACCATAAAACTTCTGCTTGTTAAAACATTTGTTAAGATGCAGAGATCAATGCTGAAATTAGGCACAAATTTCCAGTAAAGCTCTTATATTGCTAAAAATGTCATTTAGCTTTAGGAACAGGGAACTCTAATAGGATCTTCTCCTTTATGGTCCTTGGCAAAATACATCCTGGGCCCTCCAATATGCCCAAGGTAAGTTACACTTCCTTTTCGCAACTCACTTTTGGCTAAACTTATTATGCCAGCCAACTGTAATTGCTTATAACCATCTTCAGCTCGTCTTACACGCTCTTCCCATGTCTTAACATTACTAGATGTACATATTTACAATCTAAATAAATTATACAGTTATGATCCTCAGTTACAACTTAATTCACAAGGCCCAATTTCTTTTACCCAAATGGCATCACTCAACATTGGTAAATGCATGTTATAACAAAATCATATTTTTTTTTAAAAAGCCCTTGTTTTAATGGCACTTGCCAGTACCCCTTCACTAGGTTAATCTTAGAAACAAATGAGGCACAGTCAACCTATCAATGCATTCTTCTAAAGGAGGAACTGGGTATGAATCAGTCTTTGTAGAAAAGTAAATGCAATCACAATCTAGACAGAACTTATATTCTTTTAAATTCACTTATGGGATGCAAGTATTGACCTAGCCAGTAATACCTATTGCACATCCTCGCTGCCCTTGAGAAGGTGGAAACAAGTAGTCCATGTGCTGTAGGTACACATACAATGGTGTTAGGGAAGGAGTTCTCGGATACTGACCCAGTGACACTGAAGGATGGCGTGCAGCATGTTCTCAAGTATTTCTTGCCCTTGTCCTTGCTTGAAGTGACCATGGGTTTGGAAGGTTCGGTCATTGGAACCTTGGTGCATTTCCACAATGCATCTTGTAGGTAGTACATAGTGTTACTACCGAGCATTGGTTGAGGGCGTGGATGTAGCGCCAATCAACCAGAATGCTTTGGCCTGGATCATACTAAAGCTTCTTGGGTGTTATTGAAGCTTCACTCATCCAGGCAATTGGGTAATATTCATCACATTCCTGACTTGGATCTTGCAGATGATGGTCAGGCTTTGGGGAGTTAGAAGGTGAATTATTCATTGCAAGATTCTTCGCCACTGATCTGCTCTTGTAACCACAGTACATAGATGACTAGTGCAGTTCAGTTTCTGGAAAATAGTAGCTCTGGGATGTTGATAATAGGGGAATTCAGTGATGGAGATGTTGGTGAAAGTCAAGGGGCATGTTCATATTCTCAAATTGGAGATACCCATTGTCTGGTGCTTGTGTCGTGTACATGTTAGTTGCCACTTGTCACCTCCGATCTGGGTATTGCCCAGATCTTGCTGCATTTGTGTACAGACTGCTCCTGTACCTGAGAAGTCACAAATTATGGCGAACATTGTGCAATCATTAGTGAACTTCTCTACTTTTGATCTGGTGATGGAGGGAAGATCATTGATGAAGGAATTGAATATGGTTGGGCCAAGGACATGATTCTGAGCTTCAATTAACGAAGATATGCCAAACACTATTCCTCAGTTATCCTCACTCTTAAGTATAGAGTTTTAGCTCCCTTAACATTTGCTTGCGAAATTACTGGGAGATCTGGTGATGTATTTTGTCGAGACATTGCTCTGGTCACTAAATGCAATGGAAAAATATCCAGAACCCTATCTTGCAATTATTTCATTCCTTAAGCCTCAATTGCGCTGTCTGAAACAATTAGCAAAGCCACAACTTTTATTCCTGTTAAATCATTCCCCAGAATAAAATTAACTTCTACAGGAAATTACCAACTACCTACTGCCACTAGTTCAGACAACAAGTCATAAAGTTGGACTTTGTACAAGGGATCCATGATGTGCTCTCTACCCATCCATTTATCAACACATTGGCTTTCATTGAACTCTTTGGAGAGCTAACTAAACACTTCAAGCGTCTGAGCAGTCCCTTTATCCTAAGTATAATTATGAGCTTGGATGCTTCACTTGAAGGGGTTTATTTTTCCTTTTGACCAAACGGTCATATCTCCATTCTATCCTATGTATTCTTCTGCACTTGTAAATTATAGCTGTGAAACTATACCATTAAATGAATATACTGCATTTAATGGTATACTTTCACAGTATAATTCTATTTTACATCCACAAGTAGTAACTGTTGCATTACTTATTGAAAATCCCTAATCTTCCCTGAGAGGGTGGTAATGAGCTGCCCCTTAAAGTGCTGCAGTCCTATGGGTGTAGGGAAACCCACACCATTATTAGGGAGGGTGCTCCAAGATTTTGACCCAATAGAAGTAAAGAAACACTGATATAGTCCTAAGTCAGTGATGACATATGGCTTAGAGGGGTACTTATGGTGGTGGCGTTCCCATGCATTTGCTGTCCTTGATTAGCTTAGTGGCAAAGATAGTGAGTTTGGAAAGTGCTGTTGAATAAGTTACCGCAGTGCATCTTGTAGGTGGTACATTTTGCTGTTCCCATGACTATCCCTAGATCCAAAATGCTGACAAAGCTCAGTCTAGTACAATGCAAAAAAGACTATTTTACTGATGAAAGTGAGGAGAAAATTGGTGGGTAAAGGAGGAAAATCTATTTTATATCATTGTAAGGAAACCAGGATGTGATGGTGACACCAATGATCTTTCTGCGTGCGCTCACAGCTCTGGCAGCATCCAAACAGCAGGAGAGTCGAAGTTTAGGCCATAAGCCCTTCATCAGGAAAGCTCTCCTGTTTTTCGAATGCTGCCTGACCTATGCTTTTCTGGCACCATACTTTTTGACTCTGACTCTCCAACATCTGCAGTCCTCACTTTCCTCTCTATGCAAATTGAACTGATTTTACAAAAATAAATATCAAAATCTTAAGTTTAAAACTACTTTCCTTACACAATACACTCATTACATTTTTCCTTTATCTTTGAGGAGTTAGGCACTTCTCATTCTTTTTTGAAACGCATGTTGAAGTACTATCAATACTAGTGTACTTGGCCCTGGGTATCAACAAGCACAGCTTTAAAAATATTGCAATCAAGCAAACGAAATTTACAATATTAATTGGTAGAAAGGATAGATTCAACATTACTTCATTTATCTGATGTTATTTTTTAAAAGAAATAACGGACCGATATTTTCAACTTTTTTTATGCATTAAATAGCAATATGTGACAAGGCAATTGTAAACGAGGACTAAAACCAGTTTCACAACTCAAACTTATATATTTTATTGCATGAAATGACGTGCATATTTAAGTGTTTCATATTTAGGCAGCAACACTGCTATCATGTTGCATCTTGTTAACCAACTCTTGGCACGGCTGCAGCAGTTCACTATCACCATTTGCTTAGTATGAGGGCTTGTCTAATTTTCAATAGGAGAGCATAGGCCAAGTCTTAACGAGAAAAAGTTAGTGTCTTCCATAACAAGGTATAGGGCATTGCATGGTAGGAATAGGTACAATTAACATTAACTTAACAGGCAATAATTACTATAATTAGCCAGGTATGTCACCATCAGGACCTCGTGCAACATTGAAAGACATCACCAAGCTGAGTGAAGCTAATACAACTTCAACATTAACTTTTTCAGAGCCATTACACAACATGCAAATACACATCACAGCCAATGCTATGATTCAGATTTGAATGGTATTCTGCTTAAAATAATTAATAGAAAAGAATCACTTCAGCTTTCTCACAAATACTCGCGATAGATAAGACAATGACTGCAGATTGTCACGATGTAAAGTAAGAAGTGTTGAGTTGCTTTCGTTTGCTGTTTAAAAGTATATAAACATAAGCTATATTTCTCTGCAATATATAAAAATCTCAATGTTCCGACTGTTCAAATCAAATGATACAATTCTTTTTCTATGATATTAAAAAGGGAAAATTCAATTATTTCAAAATCTAAAGTAATACAAAAAACCACGCAAATAATCTATTATACCACTCTGTTCTCAGCAAGATCATTATGACAAAGAATTACCATGGTATGATAATTATTTAAGAATTTAACTATTCCCTGAAAAGTAAATGAGGAATACCATCCAATGAAATTATTCTTAAGGAAAGGCATTGCTACTGGTCACCGCTTGAACAACACTGCCATCTACCGTTGATTTGACATAATATAAACAATAAAGTTGAAACATCGGGTCATTCAGCCATCAGAAAAGATCATTACTTATTGAGGCAGTGTATGGAAAATAAATGTTGTGCTAAACCTTTCCAAATCATTGGTTAATCATCAGCGACAGTATTATGCCCAATTCTAACCAATAAGGCGTTCAACAAGGTTCCCCATCATAGACCGGTTAGCAAGGTTAGATAGCATGGAATACAAAGAAAACTAGCCGTTTGGATACAGAACTGGCTCAAAAGGTAGAAGACAGAGGGTGGTAGTGAAGGGCTCTTTTTCAGCCTGTAACCAGTGGAGTGCCACAAGGGTAGGTGCTGGGTCCATTAATTTTCATCATTTATATAAATGATTTGGATGTGAGCATAAGAGATAAAGTTTGCAGATGACACCAAAATTGGAGGTGTAGTGGACAGCAAAAAGACGGTTATCTTCGATTACAACGTGATCTTGATTAGATGAGCCAATGGGCTGAGGAGTGGCAGATGAAGTTTAAATTAGATAAATGCGAGGTGCTGCATTTTGGGAAAGCAAATCTTAGCAGGACTTATG
The DNA here is from genome assembly GCF_020745735.1 of Hemiscyllium ocellatum. Taxonomy (NCBI): domain Eukaryota; kingdom Metazoa; phylum Chordata; class Chondrichthyes; order Orectolobiformes; family Hemiscylliidae; genus Hemiscyllium; species Hemiscyllium ocellatum. Next base: position 27,525,850 of record NC_083436.1, on the reverse strand, counting down.
CACTTAATGGTAAGGTCCTAGGGAGTGTTGCTGAACAAAGAGACCTTGGAGTGCACGTTCATAGCCTTGAAAATGGAGTCACAGGTAAATAGGATACTGAAGGTGGCGTTTGGTATGCTTTCCTTTATTGGTCAGAATATTGAGTACAGGGGTTGGGAGGTCATGTTGCAGCTGTACAGGACATTGATTAGGCCACTGTTGGAATATTGCATGCAATTCTGGTCTCCTTCCAACTGGATGGATGTTGTGAAACTTGAAAGAGTTCAGAAAAGATTTACAAGGATGTTGCCAGAGTTGAAGGATTTGAGCTATAGGGAAAGGTCGAATTTGCTAGGGCTGTTTTCCCTGGTGAGTTGGAGGCTGAGGAGTGATCCCAGAGGTTTATAAAACCATGAGGGTCATGATAGGGTAAATAGACAAAGTCTTTTCCCTGGGGTAGGGGAGTCCAGAAGTGGAGGGGATAGGCTTAGGGTGAGAGAGGAAAGATATGAGGCGCCTAAGGGGCAACTTTTTCATGCAGAGGGTAGTGCATGTGTCAAATGGGTTGCCAGGGGAAGTGGTGGAGGCTAGCACAATTGCAACATTTAAAAGGCATCTGGAAGGGTATATAAAAGAGGGTTTGGAGGGATATGGGCCAGGTGCTGGCAGGTCGGACTAGATTGGGTTGGGATATCTCGTCGGCATGGACGAGTTGGACCGAAGGGTCTGTTTCTGTGCTGTACATCTCTATAACTCAAAAAAAATTGAAGACATTTACTAGAAAAGGTGTGTGTAACATTCCTTCTAAGCTACACTGGCATGCAGTAATCAGAAATATACTGCATAGAAGGCAAATAAGCTGTCCACAGGTAATATTCCCTACATTAAAATTGACAGTTAAATCATTGGAACAGAAAAGTTTGGTTTTATTGTAATAATCACAGGCTAGACCAGTTGTCTAATGTTCCACAGCATCCAGTGACAAACGTAGCAGTATAACCATTATACTCCACATTTGTTTCAGTCTACATGCTATCAGCATTGAACAAGCATAGAATAAAACAATGGGATTGGATTATGCAAATCCATAAATGTGGAAATTTTCTCAAAGTTGTAGGAACAGAAAGGTGATTAAATATATAGATAATTACTTCAGATTTTGCGTTATGATGTAAGCTATGAAAATATAAATGTAGAACTAAACAAAACTAAAATGATAAAGTTAGCTTGCCTTTGAGACTTTACCACTTCGGTTAAAATTGGGTTGTGCAGCTTTGGAACTCTGTTTCAGAAGGTGGTGGAGGCACATTCACTGAATATTTTTAAGAAAGTTACATTGATTGCTGTTAGAACAGTGAGTCAAAGGTTATCGGAGGTGGATGGGAATGTAGAATTTGAAACAAACACGTTAGCGATGATCTTGTTGAATGGCAGTTCTTGCTCAAGTAGCAGAATGATCTACCACTGCTCAACCTAGTGTTTGCAATCCAGCTCCTATTCTTCTCAATGGTCACAGTAAGCACACTACATTGCAATGTTTAGACAGCAGACTCAGAGGACACAAATGTCAAGAAACCATTATGTGTCATTGCTCCACTGCAATTCTACTCAAAACATCAAAACGATGACACTGGTATTGGAGTTTGTGCATATTGCTGGATTATTTGCATCTGAGTATTATCATGGATGCCAAATGGCTCAATATTGCTACAGGGTACACATTCCGCTCCATCATTTTTTTTTTTAAGTCCACCAAAAACCATGAAAGAAAAATGAGTCAGATGTTCAACTCAAAGATGTAGAGAAAATATAAATGTCATAAATGGTTAATGACCAAGGACTGTATTCTACTTAAACTACAGATTTAGCATTGATGAATCTTTTGTCCTGTACAAACAATAAAAATAGAAACTCGTGCTGATATATTCATGAGTCATCAGTTGAACATTAGTACTATGAGAAGGAAATCTTGCAGTTACCTCTGAAATAATAAAATTTAGTGATTTTATAGGATTAACTATCAACAGCAACAGATTAAAATGGTCTGCATCTTCCAGTTAAGCGATAAACTATACTATTCCTACATATACTAGCCTTGTCCTTCACACTAGGTCGCAGAATATTTTGAACTTCAACTGTCAAGCAGTCCTGGTCTCACTATGCCCCAGACCTTCTACAGAGCGGAGTGCCACCAAGCCTGCAAAGCATTCTTCTCACAAAGCAAGTTCACTGAAGGTGAAAAAATGTGGCCATTAGCACCTGGCGAGGCAGTTGCGGGCCTGTCTGCTTTTGACTGATTGAGCAAAGCCCGACTGTTCCAGTTCTGAAATTTCTGGGATTGAACCAAAGTATGGTGTTCAATTCTTCCATCATTTCTTCGTTTCACATGGTAATTTTCTTGGCTTCTAACTAGACCAAACTTCTAACAAAAACATTTATTTTTCTAAATCTTTTTCTCTTCACACACTTATAGATGCTTTTTACAGTCAGTTTCTACTTTACTCTCTCACTCTATTCCCCTTTCTTAAACTATTTTGTCATCGTTTGATTTCTAAAATGCCACTGATCCTCAGACTTGCTGCATTTTCTGACAATGTTTCCTCAATCCAACCTTGCCAATTCACACCTCAACCTCAGTTTCCAGAATATTGAGGAGAGAGAAGATAGAGAAGCAAGAGGATTTGGGGAGAAAATAGGTAGAGGTGGTTGTGGAGTCAGAAGGGGACTGCAAGAGGATGTGGGGAGAGAAGAGGATTAAATAATAGGCGTGGAGTAGTATAGATTGCAATGGCAACACAAAGAGGCTGCAATTGACTTAACTTCTTTACATTTTAATTTATCAACAAAGGGATACTCAGACAACTGGAATCCAAGAAAACTTTAAATCATTGAGTTAATGAATTTCTCAATGAACTTAGAATGTCTAGTCTTAGGCTGAGCAAGCGCATGGACTATACTTGGGAAACATGCATTGATTTCACTGAAATGAACATTGTGCTAATTGTCAAACTTAAACTTGAGATGTGGACCTGCGACGTGGTACAAAGGGTAGTAACAGCCCATTTAAAATGTTTCAGTTTTGCAAATTGCAATGGAAATGTATTTGCTATGATATTACCAGTCTATTGTAAAAGTGTGCACCAGTTATTTTGAGGAAAAAACATTTGATGTCAATAAATGCCAATTAAATGCTGTTAGAGGAAATTAATGTTTTCCTTGTGTTGTAGCTCTAAACTTAATGAAGAATTGATTATTATTGAGGATATTGATGAATTCTTCTAAATCTTTTTGTGTCCAAATATCTCAACACAAATACAAAAGGCAATGAACAAAACTAACGTCATTTACAAAATACCATGCAAGGATATCTGCTCGGCATGGACAGGTCAGACCGAAGGGTCTGCTTCCATACTGTACATCTCTCTGACTCTAACAAACACAACATTGGACAAACATACAGAAAACTAGCCACCAGGATACATGAACACCATTCAGCCACAAAAAGACATGACCCTCTCTAACTAGCATCCTCACGTACAGATGAGGAAGGACACCACTTCAACTGGGACAATACACCCATCCTAAGGCAAGCCAAACAAAGACACGCACGAGAATTCCTAGAAGCATGGCATTCCAACTGGAACTCTATCAACAAAGAGTTAGACCCCATTTACCACCCTGAGAAAAGGAACATAATGACTTCACCACAGGAAATGACATCACCAACCCAAAGAAACCCAAACATATAAATAGAAAGGAGGAATTTTCAGCATTGCTTCGCATGAGGTCCACTGAAGATGTTCATTACTTTATTACATAACATCTGGAAATGAACCTTTCAGCTCAGCGAGCAAGAAAATGTGTTGCTGGTTAAAGCACAGCAAGTTAGGCAGCATCCAAGGAACAGGAAATTCGACGTTTCGGGCCAGAGCCCTTCATCAGCAAACCTACGTCCAAAGCTATTATGTTTACTGGACAGAATGCCTGTTTTGACTAGCTTTTTATTAACATATGTACTGACAAATACTTAAATGTGACCACAAATTAAGTTGACCATACGTGGTAATAGACTAGCTAACCAGCTCTCTTTCTTTAAATTTCTGAAAAGCAAGAGATATTGTCAGAACCCAGTTTGTTGACATTCAACATTTCAGGACATCACCTGGGAAGACATAATTCTTCCCATTATTATCAGCTGTTGTTGCGTGGTGCTAGGATATGTAAAGTGTGTGCATACATTTAGATAGTACACCTTTTGACTATTTTATAATACATATTCATTAGCTGCCATTATATGATTAGCTAATGTTTGTAACTAGTTTGTTAACCTGTCCATGATTCAGCACAAATTGGCACTTCATTGACAATGTTAAAACTAGCATGATTTGGTTTGCATAATGAAGCCAAAGGCTACAAAGTTAGCTGGAAAAGGAAATGCAAAGATTATATTGCTGAGACCTTTTGGAGAAAAGACAATGTTGCCGTACAGCAATACAAGATTTATTTTTCTGTACTAGTGACCAAAATGAAACTTTCCTACTTTTTCCAGCAATGCAATAGTTCAGGTTTGATTAGCAAAATTTGATTAAAAGAAAGCATTTTTGAAAATTGAATAAAACAAAAAGTCTATCACAATCGTCTATGCTTTATCCTTTGACAATAGGTACAAATCAAATCCTTTCATGTTAATCCACCCACCCCCCATCCCCCAAACTATAAAGATTCTTTCCTGGCCAATTATCAATGGCGTAGATGTTTTTCTTCCTATTTTGGCATCAATAATTCTTGCCATTATTACCAGCCGTTGCTGCATGGTGCTAGGATATGTAAAGTTGCACCATAAATCAAGAAAATGTAAATTTGCAATTTAGTTTTCCGTAAAAATAGCAAATAGCACCTTTAAAAACATTTTTTTATTGGATTTGACAGTATTTTCACAATAAAAATAAATATACAGTGCTTTTTTGTCCAAATGTAGCAATACTATATAGAAAACATTGTGTTCTCAATGATTTAGTAAACATTTAAAATGGCAAAACATATTTCTTTAGATCTATAAAACAGATTCATAGTTTTCTTAGGCATTATTTAAAAATACACATTCTACAATATGACCCATATGTGAAAGTGCAATTCATTAGTTTCACTAACATAGCACCAACTAACCGATGTATTAGACAATGGCTATTTACTAGCAATCTTGCCTTCTGCATTGGCACCAAGAACAATCATGTTCAATATAATGTGCATTACCAACTGAAAGAAATCTTGCAAGTCAGCATAATATATGCTTCAAAAATTAGTAGCCAATTTACATTAAAAAGCAGGTATGATACACATGTACATTTTCTACAAAAAAATTAACATTTTGAATAGCTGGCAGCAAATAAGTATTACAAAAAAAATCACATTTCTACAATTTCAAAAACGAGGCAAAGTAGTTTTCCACTAATGTACATTGTACATGTATTATACTGTACATAATTACTAATAACTTAAATGAAAAAACATTCACAAATTTGTAGAAAAACCACAAATGAAGACTACTTTCACTTACGTGTTGTAAAAGATATTGCATTCTATCATTTTTCTGTAAAAGAAATGCTGTGTCAATTAGTACATAAAAAACAGTTTAAACCATGAAATTGTAGTGTGGTGTTCAATAGGACGAGTGTTGCCAGGTTGGTGGGGTTGGCAAGCATTTACATTTACTGTGTTTAAGTTTTACATGATAGTGGTAAACATCTTCCGCGAATGGACTTAGACATTTCAATAAATTGCCCCTTATAGTGTTTAAATTGACCACAGCTGAAAAATGTGTTGCTGGAAAAGTGCAGCAGGTCAGGCAGCATCCAAGGAACAGGAGAATTGACGTTTCGGGCATAAGCCCGAAACATCGATTCTCCTGCTCCTTGGATGCTGCCTGACCGCTGCACTTTTCCAGCAACACATTTTTCAGCTCTGATCTCCAGCATCTGCAGTCCTCACTTTCTCAGAGTTAAATTGACCACAGTTTAGCCAATAATAATCATGGGCTAATCCCAGATTGGCAATTCTTACTAATGAGCATTCAACATTTAAGCTGTGCCACATAATCGACATAGTTTGTAATATATTGATAAAATGTATTCGCTACATGCTTTTATAACAAAATACAGCATACTGTGAAAACATATAGATCAGCAAAAATTGTTGCATTAAAGTAAAACACTGATAAATCTAATTCATAAAAGCCAACCTCAACAGAAAATCTCTTTAAACAGGTAGAAATCCACTGAAATTCAGTATTCACATCTGACCTGAGCTGCTGCTTCAAAATCGTTTCCATTCTTCATCAGTTAACATATCTTTTTTCTTCATACACAGTACTTTTAACAAAAGGTTGTTGCAATTTGGATGCTTTCTGTGAGATCATACATAAATAGCTTGTTACAAATTAAAATCAAAACTTACCAGTAACTTATAAATATTTTAAATGAATTTGGGCTGCTGAAATGTATGGCATTGCATTTCAACTTCTATTCAAAAGATGAGCAGAAACACTACCAGTAAATTGCAGATAGAAGGATGCAGCGGTACACTTGGAGGAGCACAGAGAAGAATTTAAGTATTATCTCATGTTGCAAACTACAGATTCAATGTCATAACCAAGGCTACATGTATAAGTTTAGTCCAATCAGACTAAACATGGTTTGTACAGATTCACACCTATAAATGGCTGCTTTACGTAGCTTATCAAAAATTGGTCTTGCTGAGAAATACAAACTACCAACTGCACGGGTGAAATCACGCCTACCGTCAAAGAAATCTTGTTCAAAGTCAGTTTAACATGGTTCCAGCAGGAATTACAAGGAAACAATAGGGAGCGGAAACTCTGGTTCATCTTCCCCCTTCTTAACCCAGATCCTATAGACAATTGTAGTGCTTGTGCCACCTCAGTTGAAGCCAGCTAACTCTTCATTGGCTACAAATTCAATCTGGGACCCTAAATGTTGTTTGGATCAGCTAATTCACCCGAAGAGCAATCGGGGAGGGACAAGTTCAAGATTAAAGGCTAAGAAACCAGACGCAGAATACTATTAGGCTTTACTTACAGTAGAATTAAAATTCCCACATACCTGAGCATCTCTAAGGCAGTAGAATTGGAGAAAGGCAGATGGATACTTAAATCTGACATCATATTTTAGCAAATTCTGACAAATAAACCATTAATATTGAAACAGGAACAAACAGCATTTTCATAAATCATGCCACCTAAACAACTGGCAGTAGTTAAACTTGTGTTCTTTATCAACATTCAACTTCATTGAACTTAAACTATATGATAACTGAGAAAACAGGTTAAAAACATTATTTACAATGGTCAATTTTGTGGAGCTTATTAATTTGTACAGGAAAAACAAAGATTAAATACAATTAGCAAAAAAACCTAAACTGAGAGGAATCTCAAAAGTGGAATGTCAAGAAATGAGCCAAAGTGTCCCAACTACTTCGAATAGATTGCAAACAACAAAAATAAAGCCTTCTTTTCCTTTAGGTGTAGGCAAGCTTTAAGATAGTTTGAGTCTCTACCAGTCTGGTTAGTAATGTGGGAAGCCCGCAGAGTTTTGCAGAATTAGTCCCGCTATGCTGCAAGGATTCATCTCTGCTCTTTCCAATATAACACATCATCTAACATATGGTAAAGGGGGTATAACGACAAAAGAAACTTGGTCAGTATAAGAAACCAATGTCAGCATATATGAGCAACTAGATCTACTCATTCACCACTCTCCTTTCTTACATGCATAAAATGATTACATCTGCTTTCACGTTCTGCTAAGACCTATATTAAGCATTGACTATACATAAAGGAGCACATAGTGAGAGTATAACTATGCTTTATTCTTGTGTCAAAATTTGGTTTAACTCTAATATACCTGTTACATTACCCACTTAACATAGGCAGGGAGAGGGAGTTTTTAGTTAATATGTATACAGTCAGAGGATGGAAACGGTCCGTTCAGTCCAATCAGTCCATGCCAAACATCTTCTCAAACTAAGCTAGGTCCATCTGCCTGTGTTTAGCCCATATCCCTCCAAACCTTCAAGTACTTATCCAAATGTCTTTTAAACATTGTAACTGTACCTGCATCCATCACTTCCTCTGGCAGTTTATTCAACATACTAATCACGGTTGAAAAAAAGTTGCTTCTCATGTTATTTTTAAAATCTTTCTCCCCTCACCCTAAAAATATGCCCCCTAGTTTTCAACTCCCCCCACCCTCAGGAAAAGAGGATTTTTGTTTTCTCTGTTCCCCATAAAAGTCTTTTGTATCTTGCCAACTGTACTGGGCTTGGTATCAAGACTAACTATAATATTAAAGTGAAACAGCAAGATGTGCAATCTGAATTTAGACTGGTAGTACCACAAGTCAGGAACAAAGTGTACTGTTCGGCTCCTCAAGCTTGCTCTGCCATTTAATAAGATCATGGCTGATCTGATTGTAACTTGAACTCCATATGCCCAATTACCAACTCCATATTCCCAATGTTCTGTCAAGACTCTTCAGGATCTTGTGTTTCAATCAAGTAATCTCTTATCTTTCTAAACTCCAGCCAATAGAAGCCGAGCTTGTTTAACAATTTCGCATCAGACAACCTATGAATTTCAAGTCCAACTCTGGGACGAGCTACTTTCAATGCATTTATTTGCTTTCTTAAATACAGTGACCAATACTATATACAGTATCCCAGCTGTGATCTCACAAATGCCCTTTATAACTGAACCATAACCTCCCTACTTTGTATTCAATCCCTCTCACTGTAAATAACATTCTAGTTGCTTTCCTAACTAGTTGCTCGACTTGGATGACATCAGTACGGCATCTAGAACGTTCTCACCTCAGAGCTCTGTAATCTTCATGAGACAATACGCTGCTTCTCAAAATGGACAACTGCACATTTTCCCACATTTTACTCCATTTGCCAGATCTTTACTCACTGCTTAATCCATCTGCATCCCTCTGTAGCTTTATGTCATCTTCATAACAGTTTCCCATCAATTTTGTAAGACCTTTATAAGGAGGTAGCCTAATTTTATGCTGATTTCTCACAAATTGGTATCAAATGGCAACCTCTATGTTTGCAGTATGCACAGAAAAAATCAGTGACATTGAGTTAACCATTTATTATATCCTTTTACTTATTCACCTTTACTTCATGAGTGTATCCAGAGATATGAACCGTTTCTGCCATATGCAAGTTCCTAAGTTATAAAAAAAAGTTAGATTTCCCCTAAATTTTCAGAACATATTGCCAATAACCTAGAAAAAAAAATGCTGAAATATTACTTTAGGAGAACATATGCTAGATATACCTGGCAATGCCTGCCCCAATAACAATTTATATTTTTAGTGTCTTCAAACATCCCAGAGGTGTTAAAAAACAAAATTAGACATCAAGATGTATAAGGATATATCAGAACAGATCGCCAAAAGCTTGAATGACAGAGATACATTTTAATGGAGCACCTTTAAGGAAGAAGCACCTAATTAGACGGAAAGACGTGGAAAGGGGATTCCAGTGCCAAGGGATTGCCAACCAATGATGGAGTGATTAAATTTGAGAGTGATTAAAATTTGTGACGCTCAAGAGGCCAGAATTAGATAAACATAGATATCCTGACAATTGCACACTGCAAGAGATTAGAGGTAAGAAGGAGCCAAGACTTGGAAAGATTTTAAAACAATGATTTGAATTGATGAGATCAATACATTGTTCAACCAGGACCCAATGTAGGTCAGCAAGTATAGGGACAGAAAAATGGATTTGCTGCGAGTTCAAACACAGCCAACAGGAATTTTGACGTCCTCGGATTTGTGAAAGGTAAATGATGGGAGGTTGTCTCGAGTTCAATAGAAAAAGTTACCTCTGAGAATTAAAAAAAAACTATGCTTGAGGGTACCGCCAGGCAAAGTTTTAACAGTGTGAAATAGACAGCCTTAACGACAGCACGGACATGGTGAAAGAAAGCTCATTTCAAATGTCAAATATATGTTCCCAAAGTAGTGAACACTCTGCTCTGGCCTCAAACAAATGAGGGGGAAAAGAATGATTCAGTACAAAGGAAGTAGCATTTGTGGCAGGAACCACTAGAAAAATGAAACATTGGTTTCAGTCTTTCTGATATTTAATTGGAAGGGAAGTTATGTCCATCTAGTACTGAAACAGTGCATGAAAAATGGGAGAATTTCAAAAGAGAAATGAAGACAGTGCAAACTAGGTACTGTTATGGACCAGACCAAACCTCCTCAAAATATATTAAGAAAATAGCCTAGATCCTAACCTTTTCTTATTTTAAGATAATTGTAAGGCTTTGTAGTCAGATGCAATTTGATTGCTTAAAATTGAGTAGTTTGACCAAACTGTACTACTTTTACACTACAGCTAAAATGCAGATTAAAATAAAATAATAAGAAAAGAATTGGCTTATCTCAATTGAAATGCTTAACAAAATAATGTATATTAACATCCCACAACCCTTGGCAAGGGCAAGTTCAATAAAATAAGTTGTCTCACATACCATTCGATAAGCAGGAAGGGAAACCAAGTTTTTAGTTGGAACAGAGAGGAGAATAAGAACATCTACATCCAGCTTCAAGAATCTAGCAACTGCTGATTGGTAAAACTAAAAATCTAGTAGTTTGGGAGCTTGCCCAATCCATTCAGGCTGCTTTTATTGTTCCAACTTTTAAAAAACATTAAGGCCTTATAAGCTGTATACTTTGTTAGCTTTGAACAGACTGCTCAAAATAGTGACAATGACCTAGTTGAAAATGTGGGTACAGAGCACCGAGCAGTATGGTGAAAGATAAAGAAGAGTTGCTAAAAAGGCTGGCAGGACTTCAAGTAGAAAAGATTCAGAAGGGATGCATCTTAGATTGCTGAGGGGGGTAAGGGAGCAAATTGTTCAACTGTTGACAGAAATTTTCCAGGCCTCCGTGAACACAGGATGTGTCCCAGCAGACTGAAGAATTGCAAATGTGACACTGTCCTTGAAGGAAGGGGCAAAGGATGACCCAGGAATCTACTCTGGCTTTGGATATCCTCTGTATTTATTTCTTATGGGTATGTGCCTAGCTTGCAGTCTGACATCAAATAGTGGGAAAACCATGACACAGAAGGAATTAGAGAAAAATAAGTTAATACTATACAGTTAACATGTCTTTGTCTAGAGCAGATAATTCTGAAAAATTCAATTGAGTTCTTCAATGAGACGACACAAGCAGTGAATGAGGGGAATGCTGTGGATTTTTTTTCCCAAAAAACATTTGATATCGTGCCAAATGGCAGGTTGGTTAGCAAATTAGAAATGGTTGGGATTGATGGATCCTTGGCAGAATGGAGTTGAAGCTGGTTACAAGATAGGAAACAGCTATTTCCCAGACTGCAGATGAGGTGAAAGTGGTGATCCCCAGGGGTCAGTGTTGAGACGTTTGCTTTTTCAGATTTAAGTAATTGGGAGATGGGTGTTGAGGGAAAAAAAAAGCCTCTAAATTTACAACTGATACAAAGCTAGGGAGAAGAGTAAATTGTGAGGATGACACTGAGCGACTTCAAAAGGGACATTGACAAATCGACCAAATGAACAGACAAAATTCAATGCAGAGAAATGTGAAGTAATACATTTTGATGCATGATGATACCATAGCTTTAAGAGGTGTATTTTATACAGGTTTTATTTGAAGAGAAGTTTTGAGACAGAAGTAGGGAGTTGTCTCTTCCAAACCAATAAAGTAAACAACTTGAGGCACCCTGTTATTTCTTTTAAAAGTTAAAACAACAGAAGCAGCATGAATGGGTGCAGTCAGGCTCCCACAGATCCAGGATTTGTTTAGCTTTCAGTTGTTGGGCTTGAAGTTAGCTGTGGAAGCTGTTATAAATCACTGTTGGCGACAGCTCAATGCTACAGTTCTCTCTCACTGCCCAAATTTTCTCCTTGTGTTCTGGTGAAACATTGCGTGTTAGAGAATCTATTTTACTGAATTTACCTTTACAAAGGTTGTTTACGGGATTGCACTATTTTTGACCAGTTGTTGTGTAGTAGATAAATAATCTATTATTCAGTCAGTTTTCCAATCGAATTAAAAGTTACATAAATTATTTTCTTTTTGTTTGTATTTTTACTTAGACCTAGCAAAAAATGTATTTTGCTTAAGGCTGAGTGGCGTGAACAATCAAACTATATCTAGATCACAGCAGTTTACACCTGCCTTTAAAGAAGGTAAAAGTTAGAGTCTAGTTATCTCAGAGTTTTGAAGGGGGTTTGGTCTGGTTCATAACAGCTGGAAGAAAAAGAGAGAGAGAGAGAGAGACAACAATGGTACAGTTTTGAGGAGAACAGTAGCAAAAGGACCTCAGGTTTCAAATGCATTATTCATTGAAGGCGGCTAGGAAAGTTAAAGGGGTACAAAGACAGCTTATAGTATCCTTGGGTTTATAAATAGAGATACAGAGTAGAAAAGCGAGAGAGTGGTGCTGAACCGCAACAAATCATTGGTCAGACCACATTTAGAGTATTGCGTTCAGTTTTGGGATCATTGTTTAAGGAAGGATGTGAAAACCCGGGAGAGAGTGCAGAGGAGATTTACTCGAATGATACCAGGAATGAGATATTTAAGATACAGGCAAAGATTACAGAAATCGGGCTTATTCTCCTTGCAGCAGTGGAGATTAAGAGGTGTTCAAAATTACGACAGCGTAAAGAAGAATATTCTGTTTCCATGAGCTGGCAGGTCAGTAACTACGTGTCACAGTTTCAAAAGTGACAGCGAGAGAGCTGGGAGCGAGACAAGGACAAACTTCTTTACTTCGCTGTCAGGATTTGGAATGCACTATCTGGGAGAGTGGTGGAGTCAGGTTCCAGATGAGATTTCAAAAAGAGAGCTGGATATACATTTGGAAGTGATGAACTTAATAGGGTTTCAGGTAAGACTGGAAAATGAGACTAGCTGGGTAGCTCTATCAGGTGCTGGTACACATAACAGGGATCTGATCGTTTACCTCTAAAATTCAACAATTCTATGGAAGTTAATCAATTAAGCAGTCTACAATTCAGAGATTGATGATCATGACAGAACTCACCACTGCAGACAGCAAGTGTTTTTGGATGATGGCAGTGATAGGCAACTTTTAAAGTTAAAACAACAGAAGCAGCATGAATGGGTGCAGTGAGGCTCCCACAGATCCAGGATTTGTTAAGCTTTCAGTTGTTGGGTTTGAAGTTAGCTGTGGAAGCTGTTATATATCACTGTTGGCGACAGCTAAATGCTGCAGTTGTCTCTCTCTCTCTCTCTCTGCCCAAATTTTCTCCTTGTGTTCTTTTCTACTAGACTGGTGAAACACTGCATGTTAGAGAATCTGTGAAGCACTATGTAGGAAGTAGCAAGAGCATAAGGATAGATCCTTGGGGACACCAAAGGTAATAGGTGTTGGAATGAAGAATGGGAAATAAATCATGAATGAAAACAGGCGAATGCGGTCTCACCCAAGTGGATGTGATCACAATTCCAAAATGATGTAGACAGGTAGAGAAGGATGAGAAAGGATAGTTTCTCTTTTATCAGTCACATAGGGCATCATTTGTTACTATGGTAAAAGCTACTTCAGCACTATCCAGGGATGGAAGCCTGATCACTGGGATTCAAATATGGGAATTGAAGGAAAGATGGTCACAGATTTGGGTAGCAACAAAATGTTCCAAGATTATTAGAAAAGAAACAAAAGATAAAAAATGAAGATTAGAGACAAAGCAGTCAAGGGCCTTTTTTTGAGGAAAGGGGTGATGAAGAATGATAAAAAGGACAGAGGGATAGAACCTGAGGAGAGATGTTAACACTGTCAATTGACATGGGAGGCATGTAGGGAAATTAGATAGTAGTCAGTAGTTTAATGGAAATGGAGGCAAGATGAGTTTAGAAAGAGAATGAGAAACTAGAGAAGGACACAAGAATTAGGAACTTGCAAGGACATTTCACTTGGTGGGGACAGGGAACAGGGGCAGATAGCTGATTGTCAAAGTTTGAGACCATCCAAAGAAATCTATGAACTCCTCACACTTGCTGTAAAAGATAAAGGTGGAAGTGTGGAGTGGTTACAGTGATAGTTTACAGTAGAGAAAAGAAGTTGGGAGATGTCTCTCCATTCAAGGGCGATTCTGGAATAGGAAGTAGTTTTAACAAATGAGAATAATATCTGCATGTGTTTTGTGGCTCATACAAACTAAAATGAAATGACTATGATCAATGGATTAAAATTCACTGAGTCAAGGATAGTCTACGTTTTTTTCCAGTTGGTGTTTATGCTGCTACTGACATAATTGCTGTCTAATCTAGCATATATAAAGTCCTAAAGTGCTTCACAGAACTGCAATCAAAATTTGATAGAGCCACAAGAAAATGAGACAAGTGACCAAACCTTCTGTCACAGATAAGTTTTAAGGAATGCCCTAAAAGGATGATACGGTAGACAGAGGGGTTGAGAGATTTCAGAGCTTAGACAGCTAACTTCATGCCAACAATGAAAACTTGAAGTACAGATGTTAGAACTTGGAGTGCAGAGATTTCAGTGGGTGTTAGACTGGAGGGAATTAAAGAATCAGAAGCAACATACTTTGCAGATATATTTCACCATATTGATGTTTTAAACATTACATTAGCAATTCTCATGGTTGAACAAATAGCAGTTGGTAAATTTGAATTCAGGTTAGAACTAAAAAAAAGCTGATATTGAAGGAGACTATGAAGCTGTTGGATTGCTATAAAAATCCAGTGGGTGTAAAATGGTCCTTCAGGAAAAGAAACGGCCTTGCTTATCTGGTCTATGTGACTTTGATCCCAGAGCAGCACAATTTCAGTCATGATGGCGGCCCAAACTTCTCAGTGCAAGTAGGGATGGACAATAAATGTCAACTTTGCCAGAACTGATCAGTACTACTTATAACTTACCATTATCCATTATTTGAATGTGGAATTGAAAGAGCATTGGAACCATTTTTAAACTGTCCAGTTGTGCGTCTAATGATGCTCCATAGGCTTTCAGGTTTGCAAGATCAGTTTCCAACTTTACCTTTTGATTCTGAAATAGGAAATAAATGTATTTTTAAAAAATTGTTGGTTTTGAAAAATCATGGAACAGCTATAGATCATAAAGTCCAATCTAAATATTAATATAAATAAACAAGTTAAATAGTTTTAATGCATGTGATGCAATTTAGATTTTTGGTAACTCCTATCTTTTACGTAGAAACATACCATATGCAATGACAAAGAACATTACTCAAGCAGAATTAAGTTTAACGCTGCAAATTTTTAATCCCTTCAAACATTATCTAGATCTATAAAGTCAACTTAAAACTATTGGCTGCTTATTGCCTTCTCACCAAAATACAGGGCGGGATAATTGGATGGTAGCAAATGTTATTCCATTGTTCAAGAAAGGGAATTGGCATAACTCTGCGAATTATAGGCCAGTCAGTCTTATGTCAGTGGTGGACAAATTATTGGAGAGGTTTCTGAGGCACAGGATTTGAGATTATCTCTAACAAAGCTATGCTTTTCCAAATAATCAGCATGGCTTTTGGAGGGGGGGATTTGCAGGTCATGCCTCACCAGCCTTGTTGAATTCTTTGAGGATGCAACAAAACACAATGATGATGGTAGAGCACGGATGTAGTGTACGTGGATTTTAGCAAGGCGTGGATTTTAGTAGACTCAAAGTAAGGAGCATGGAATACAAGGAAATGTGGCTGTCTGGATACAGAATTGGCTGGCCCATAGAAGACAGAGGGTGGCAATTGATGGAAAGTATTCAGCCTGGAAGTCAGTGACCAGTGGTGTTCTGCCGGGATCTGTTCTGGGACCGCTGCTCTTTGCAATTTTTATAAATGACTTGGATGAGGACGTGGAGGGGTAGATTAGTAAGTTTGCCGGTGATACAAAGGTTGGTGCTAATGTGGATAGTGTGGAGGACTGGTGGAAGTTGCAATGGGACATTGACAGGATGCAGAGCTAGGCTGAGAAGTGTCAAATGGAGTTCAACCTGGACAAGTGTAAAGTGATTCATTTTAGAAGGTCGGATTTGAATGTAGATTACAGGGTTAAAGGCAAGGTTCTTAGCAGCATGCAGGAACAGAGGGATCTTGACATCCACGTCCATACATCTCCCAAAGTTGCTACCCAAGTTGACAGGGTTGTTATAAGGCGGCATATGGTGTGTCGGCTTTCAGCAGCAGAGTTATTGAGTTTAAGAGCTGCGAGGTTATACTGCAGCTCCATAGAGCCCTGGTTAGACCACACTTGGAATAGTGTGTTCAGTTCTGGTAGCCTCATTACAGGAAGGACGTGGAAACTTTGAGGGGGTGCAGATGTGATTTACCACGATGCTGCCTGGACTGGAGGTCATGTCTTATGAAGAAAAGTTGAGGGAGCTAGGGCTTTTCTCATTGGAGTGAAGAAGGAGGAGAGGTGACTTGACAGAGATGTACAAGATGATGAGAGGCATAGAGTGAATAGCCAGAAACTGTTTCCCAGGATCAAAATGGCTATCATGAGAGAGCATGATTTTAAGGTGATTGGAGGAAGGCTTGGTGGGGGTGTCAGAGGTAGGTTCTTTACACAGAGTGGTGGATGCATGGAATGATTGCCAGCGGAGAGTTTAAGTGACTCTTGGATGGGCACATGGATGAAAGTAAATGTAGGGTATGTAGGTTAGTTTGATCTTAGTTAAAAATCACAACACTGGGTTATAGTCCAACAGGATTATTTGGAAGCACTAGCTTTCAGAGCACTGCTCCTTCATCAGGTGGTTGTGAAGTACAAGATCGTAAGACACAGAATTTACAACAAAAATTTAGTATGATGTAACTGAAATTAAATATTGAAAAGACCTGGATTGTTTGTTAAGTCTCTCAACTTTTGCAATGACCATGTTGGTTTCAGTTCTTTCATATGTAAATCCCAGAGCTTTTTTTAAAGTTAAAGTTAAAAAATCTGGGATTTATATATAAAAGAACAGAAACCAGCATGGTCATTCTAAAAAAAAATGACAGACTTAATCAATCCAGGTCTTTTTCAATGTATAATTTCAGTTACATCACATGGCCATAAATTCTTACAATGTTGTACTCCACAACCACCTGATGAATGAGCAGTCCTCCGAAAACTAGTGCTTCCAAATAAACCAGTTGGACTATAACCTGGCGTTGTGCGATTTTAAACTTTGTACACACTTGTCCAACACTGGCACCTCCAAATCAAAAGTTTGATCTCAGAGTAGGATTGAGAGCTGAAGGACCTGTACCATGCTGCAATGTTTGTTCTATCTTCTAAAGGTAAAGTTGCCGTAATCCCAGAGAACTGTAGAACTGTTTGCTCAATAGAAGAGAGACTGGCAGAGGTTTAACTTGAGGGTCACCACACCTCAGGCAAGGGGAGACACTGAGGAGAGTCCTTAATGGTAACCTCAGCTGGTGTGGGATTTGAATCCATGCCACTGACATTATCTCACCAAAGACAACATGATGAATTGTACCTTAAACATCAAAGTATATGATACGCAGGTATAATTTTGAAATTTAAATGCAAGAGAATGGAATAAAAATATTAGGAAATATTCAAAGATTCACTAAGTAGTGACCAATATAATTTACCTTCAACGCTTCCAACTGTGTACTTAAATTTTCACACTCATCCTTTGCTTGCCCCAAAGATTTTGCAAGTTCACCAAGTTCTAACTCTCTCACTAGGAAGCAAACAAAGCAGATAGTAACTTTCATTTTTGATTACACATGGTTGCTCTGACACCTCTGCTACAAATTAGGATTCTTAGGACTGTGAAATATCATGGATCATGGATTAATGAATGATAAGCAACATAGATTTGTAGGAAGACAGTTTATGCCCAACAAGATTGGCTGAGGATTTGGAAATTACTAGAGGGGGCTCATGGAACTTTTAAGGGGAAAACAAATAGATTATACTGCATATTCTGGGTGTGGGAAAAAAAATCCAAAGGAATTTCCTGCTCTTCTCCAGTACTGCAAATTTTGAAGTGGTATAGTCATATTACTCACATTTGGTAAAATATTAATGATTAAAGTCTGGTTGAAGATTTGTAGCTCGGGTGTCCGTTGTTGTGGTTCTGTTCGCCGAGCTGGAAGTTTTTGCTGCAAACGTTTCGTTCCCTGGCTAGGGAACATCATCAGTGCTATTGGAGCCTCCTGTGAAGCGCTGCTTTGATGTTTCTTCCGGAAGAAACATCAAAGCAGCACTTCACAGGAGGCTCCAATAGCACTGATGATGTTCCCTAGCCAGGGAACGAAACGTTTGCAGCAAAAACTTCCAGCTCGGCGAACAGAACCACAACAAATATTAATGAGTTAATAGAAAAATTGAAAAAGGACGGGATTAAAAGAGACATGGCAGAACGAATAAAAAGTTAAGAAAAATGTAAGTAGACCATTTATTTTTCAGATTACAAGATAGTATATATTAGTGTCCTCATAGGTTGGTAGAAGAAATACTCTGCTTTTTCATTGATCATCTGATCTTGGGGCTATGAAGGTCACTATACTGAAGACTGCAGATGGCATTAAACTTCAAAGTGTAGCATACAAATTTCAAGTGGACATGGATTGATGAAACACGCAGACAAACGACAAATGAAATTCAATGCAGAAAATGTGAAATAATGCAATTCAGAAGAAGAGATACGATAAATTAAATAATACAATTTAAAGAGGTTACAAGAACAAAGACAGATCTCTAAGTTCACAGACATAAATCTTTGACAGGTGGTAAAGCAATTGAATAGCACAGCAATGGTTGTATAAATAAAGACTGTCCTGGATTATCAATGTCGGGACAGTCGTTACTCTAGAATAAACTGAAGTTTGCATACAGGCACCCTGTGGGATCACCATCATAGCAGACTCAAATGACCAAAGAATTGAAGATTCCGCTGGGCAACTTCTCTACACCTGGAACCCTGTGAAAGTCTCCATTTAAATCAGAGAATTTTGATGAAAATAATAGTTATCCAGGAAACTTTCGTCTACTAAATACGTAGTCTTAACTCCCGTGTGACAATTCAACTGACTTCATATTCATCGCAGACATCCTCAAAAGACATTTGCCACACCACTTACACCCTCCAGGACCCAATAGTACCTACAAATGGACAACTCTATTACCCTGTTCTGGATGTGACAATCACCTTTCCTCACTGCAATCTGCTCCCCCATTCAGCCAATCCTTACTTGATATTCCTGCCCCAGACCCTACCACTACCCTTCTCCATTCTGCTCCCAAACCCCTTCCCTTGCTCCAGACCTGACCCTCCCTTTCATAAAGGGCAATTGGCCCAGATTTTCCAATGGGAGCAGCAGTAGGCCATTCAGCCCTTTGATCCTTCCATTCTACCAGAGTTCCTCCCCCACTCACTAATCAAAACGTACTTTTTCTCAATTTTTCCAATTCTGACAAACATAAAAAATATGCAACATGAACTTGTTATATGAAAAGGACTTTTGTTTATCACAGGTGGATTTCATATTCCTTGACCAAGTTCAAGAACTCCAAATTACACTGCACTAGCAATTATAAGATACAAGAAACAACAGGTGATACAAGGAAATATTTGTGAACAGGGCTGGTTCCAGAAAGTTAAGTTTACTATATAAATACACTATTTAGTATAACCAAGTTTTATTTTATGCAAATTGCTGTTAGAGCAGCAGGACAAGTTGTCATAAAAAAATTTAGAGAAGCAACATACCTTTGCCTCTCCATTAGAAGTAATTCTAGAGCATAGCATTCCTTTAATACATACAAATAGCAGAGACAAAAAAAATTGTTTTGGGAAATATTAAGGACCTGAGCCATCACACTCTATACTTTAATTGAACTGCTGGTAAAGCCAAATTAGACACCAATGTTGCATTTCTGCCTGCCAACCCGAAAAAGGATAAAAATCACAAAATTGTCAATGGATTCTCAATTTGTGTTGTCAACTAATTGTTATTTCATGCAGTCTGTACACTCCATAGTTACATGTCCCTAATGTTTGCTCCTGTGACACCAATACAAAAGCCTCCTCAAAACATTTAAATAGAAGAATGAAAAAGGATAATATTCTGATTTGAGATGTCTGTGAATGGTTTTTGTCAACAATCAATTTAATAGTTTGAAGCATTCAGATTCCCGGGATGCAACTCTTGCCCACTATGTAATCTACTGACAATGCAATCTACTGACAATGCAATACAAGAGAGAAAAAAAACACCTAATAAAGTTTATTTAGGAGAACCAGTTTAAGTGATAAATAATGCACAAAATGACCTCAGCAGAAAAAAAACCATGTGATACTTTTTAAACCATAACAAGAATTTCTTTCCTCACTCATCATCTTCCCTCATGCAGCAAAAATAGGGTTTCCCTGGTCCACACTGAACATTTCCCCAGCCTCTGCATCCAAAGGACCTTTAGCAGCCATTTGCCATTTCCAGTGGGATGCTACCACGAGACACATATCCCCTTCCCCTTCTTGGTCAGCCTTCTGCAGAGGGTGTTCCCTCCGGGCATTCTGGTCCACTCCTAACGGTACCTTCCCAAACATTCACAACTTGTTGTACCTGCCTCCCTCCTCAATAACTAAGGCTCCAGACATACCTTGCAAGTGAAACAGGGATTTACTTGCATTTCATTTAATCCAGTCTATTGTACTTGCTGCTCTCAACGTGGTCTCCTCTGCACTGAGATGACGAAACGCAGACTGGGTGACTTTGCAGAATACCTATATTCTACACATAAAAGTGATAATGAGCTTCCACTTAACTGCCACTCCAACACGTCACTGTACTCCCACACCAACATTTCTATCTCAGGCTTGTTGCAGTGCTCCCATGAGCCTCAGCGTAAGCTCAAAAATCAGCACTGCAGCTTTCATTTGGAGATCCTGTAGCCTCTAGGACTCAACATTAAGTTCAATAACTTTACAGTGTGACTACATCCTTCCATGTTTTTAGCCCACCCAACACCCTGGTCCTGTCATTACATGGGTTGCTTTCAGCACAGCCTCCACACTTTCTTTGACTCTTAGTCCTTATTAACACATTGTCTTCTGCCTTAGTTTACTAACAATAATCCCCTTGTCTGACACTCTCCCTCTCTTAGGGCTCCATCTGCAGCTATCCACTCTACTCTCCCCAACCACCCTCACCATAAATACCACCTTTTCCTAACTATTATCAATTCTGCGGACGTGACACCAGACTTGAAACAACGACTGTGCTTTTTCCCACTGATACTGCCAAATCAGAGCGTGTCCAACAATTTGTGTCAGATCTCCAGCATCTGCAGTTGTTTGTTTTATTATTACAAGAATTATTCAATTAATATGCGATAGCAGTACACATCTGTCAGTTATTAACGTTATGTAAGACTTCATTCTACAGATCAATGAGAATAACTTCTTGCTGACTTATTTGCAGCATTTTGACAAACTCAGTTGTACACAGAACATTGATTATCCGGCATTCGATTATCTGAATTTCAGATTATCTGGACAAGATTGCGAAGTCCAGACACTTGGCTAAACTGTATTATCCAGCATTCGATTATCCGAACAAAATATTCCCCCACCCATGCTGTTCAGATAATCGAGATTCCTCTGTACTTATGCAAAACAAAGGAACCCATCAATGCATGAAATATAGGCATTTACACATTAACTATCCGTAAGAATGAATGGTTTTCAGAAGTGAAAAGAAAATTGCATGCTTGAAATGGAGATTGTTGTCAAATTGCACAAATTTAAAATCTCAGCTTTTTAATGATCTTCCAGTTATTGGAAGGAAAAGATTAAGTTCCATAGTGCTTTTCATGAACTTGGTTGTTTAAACGCTTCAAGTAGAAAATGGAATAGCCATTTTGCAAAAACCTTGGTCCCGCAAGTGATCTTGATTGAGGCATAAGTATTAGACCAGATACAAGAACATTCTTGCTTTTCTTTAATAGTGCTATGCGATGTCTTGCATTCACCTGAACAGACAAATAGGGCCTCAGTTTCACATCCCATCCAAAAGACAACACCTCTAACAATGCAGCATTCCTTCAGGACTGCACTACAGTACGACCTAAAATTTTACACTAAAGTCTCAAGTGAAATTTTTCATAACATTCTGACTTAGAGGCAAGAGTGTTATCTGCTGATGAACACACAGGACCATGAATCGTATTAAAAACATTCAATTTTCAATTTAGAGAGGCTAGGGTTCCAAGATTGTCGAGCAGTCAAAAATAGGAGAAAATACTGAAAAGACTCAGCAATTCTATCAGCATTTATCATCTGTGAGGAAAGTTATCAAACAAACTTGAACCAGTCCCCTCATCCCTTTAAAATGTCTACATTTTGCTTCAGATCGGCAGATTTGTAAATAATAATTATATATTGGCTTTTATATTTAAAAGTATCGGTAAAGGAAGAATGGCAATACTTTGAACAGCAAAATATTCTCAATTTAGATACAATCCACCTGATACATCTACAAGAAATGCAAAATCAAGCTTTCTTGCACCCCATTCCTGCTAAGTGCTGGAAAACTGATGTAAGACATTTTCAACTAACCAATACAAACATTTAACTATTTTCCATAAAAGTACTAATTGTCAACTGTGCCAAACGATGGCCTGTTTAAATTTGTTTGGTGCAACTATAAGGGCCTTGGTCATAACTACCCAAATGAATTTCAACCAGGATTCCATCATTCAACAGAGGGAGGACATTCACTTTATACAGGATGAAAGAGGTGGCAACTGGTCCTCTTAAAATAGTTGATAACAAAACCAGTTTACCTTGTCTGTGTATTTGGGATACAGAAGACTAAACAAAAAAGTTGTTTGTACTTACACTTCACCTGCTTGAAAATATATTCCTCCAAAAGACTTAGATTAAGCGATGTATAGTTATGCTTTGACGTCAGGGCACACAACTGAGAGAGCTCTGCACTGTCATCATCATCTCCTGAGTCCTCATCACCCAAATGCGTTTCTTGTTTGGAGAGCTCCGCTGCCTCTTTCTCAAAATCTCCTGTTTGAATTCATAATTACAATTGTTACGTGGTTGGGTGAGGGTTCAATGCAATGTGTCTGCCCATTCAGATGATGGTGACAACAAGATTTTGAAGTTGAAGTATTTTGTTTATACACTATACAACATTGTGTTTAAATAAATCTGAAATGAGAGCCTAATCTCAATCCTTAGTAATGCTACATGAGATATTGTGGAGAAGACAATCAGAACTTAATTGGACTGGATACATATGGTGTGTAAATCAAGTTTGGTGTTAAAGAGAATTTTAAATTACTATGTGGATCCTTGTCCTACCAAAGGACTTCTGTACATGGTCATGATGAGCTTTCTTAAAAATAACAGAATCCTCAATGTGGAAGCAGGCCATTTGGTTCAGAGACCACACAAACCCTCCAAAGAGCATCACACTCAGGCCCCCTTCGCTATCATTGTACCCTGCATTTTCCAGAAAGCATGGCCAATCCACCTAATCTGAACATCTTTGGACTGTGGGAGTAAACCAGACACCTGGAAGAAATCTATGGAAACATGGGGAGAACATGTGAATTCCACACAGACAGTTGCCCAAGGGTGGAATGGAACCCAGATCCTTGACACTCAAGGCAGCAGTGCTAAGCACTGAGCCACCATGCTGCCCCTAACAGTTAAAAGGATGCTCTCCAAACATTTCAATTTTAACTATCAAAATGACTCTGTTCTTGACAGGAGAATTGTATTTCAAACAGTACTGTTTTGTTCAAAACAATGCAGCAACTACCGCTATTTGACCAGCCAATATAGCAGAAATGCATACAATTATCAAAAATTTGCAACGCCAAACTTGCAATATTTTTGTCCCCATTCTAACTAACAGAAAGGGGAAGATAGGTCTAGTCAACCAGCTATCACTGTTCTGGTCCGATATATGTGCAAATCAATATCGATGCAAGCACAATACGAAGTAAAAATACTGTAGTATCTGTACAACTATATATGCATGCTACTAATAGTGGTTAAATTATGCTCTGGAAATATACACCAACTTATTTATGTTTTGCTATTGCCAAACAAGTGTATTACAGCCAGTGTTACAAGATCTACAAAATGAGGTCTCAAACTCTCCAAATCTTTTGTGCAATTGCTTTTCATATCTCCTACTAGCCTAATACTACCATAACTTAGCATGATCCCCAAGCTCCTTATTTTTCCTTGGAAATCGAAAGTTTCAATTGTACGCAGATCGCCACAGTGGTGTGGCCTACTAACAGCACTGAAGTAATACTTTGTATCCGTAAAGCTGCAGGAACATGTCAGAAAATGTTAATAATGAAGCACTATTACAATAACAGTCTGGCTTATTTTCAAGACTTCGTGTGCATCCTGTAGCAAGAATGGAAAACACCCAAGATTTGAGCGTTCTAATAATTACACTCGTTGGCCTAGTAATCCATGACACAGCGTAACGAAGGTCCAAGATCCATCATTTTGACACCACACAGAAGAAGTTCCCTCTCCTTTCAGATGGAGTGGTAGTGGAGGGTTGCTTTTCGCATTGGAGGCCTGTTATCAGTAGTGTTCCCCAGGGATCGGTTCTGGGTTCTCTGTTATTTGTCATTCATATAAAAGATTTGGATGAGGATATCGACGGCATGGTTAGTAAGTTTGCGGGTGATATCAAAATCGATGACAGACAGTGAAGAAGATTTTCCGAGATTACAAAGGGATGTTGATTATCGTGCTGTGGCAGCACGGTGGCTTAGTGGTTAGCATTGCTGCCTCACAGCGCCAGCGACCCAGGTTTGATTCCAGCCTTAGGCGACTGGCTGTATGGAGTTTGCACATTCTCCCAATGTCTGGGTTTCCTCCAGGGGCTCTGGTTTCCTCCAACGGTCCAAAGATGTGCAAGTCAGGTGAAACCCAAAGTGTTAGGTGCATTAGTCAGAGGGAAATGTCTGAGTGGATTACTCTTCGAAGGGTCAACATGGACTTGTTGGGCCGAAGGGCCTGTTTCCACATTCTGGGGAATCTAATCTAATCTAATCTAAATGGATCAATGGACTAAAAGAATGACAAATGAAGATCAATCTGGATAAATTTTTTAGATTTTGGTACAGCAAATGAGGGTAGAGCTTATACAATTAATGGCAGGGCCTTGTGTAGTGTTGTAGAACAGAGGGGGACCTGGGAGTTCAAGTACATAATTCTTTGAAGTTTGCATCACATTTGGATGGTGGTTAAAAGTCAGAAACAAAAACTGAAGTCGTTGGAAAAGCTCAGCGGGTCTGGCAGCATCTGTGTAAAGAAGTCAAAGTTAACATTTTAGGTCCCAGTGACACTTTCTCAAAACAGTTGAGGAAAGGTCACCAGACCAGAAACTAATTTGGCTATTTCTTCATAAATGCTGCCACACCTGCTGAGCTTTTCCAACAACTTCAGTTTTAGTTCCTGGTTTACAGCATCTGCAGTTGTTTCAGTTTTTATTTAGTTAAAAAGGCATTTGACACACCGGTCTTCATTGCTCAAACCTTTGAGTATAGAAATTGGGAAGTCACGCTGAGGATGTACAGAACATTGGTGAGGTCTCTGTTGGAATATTGTGTCCAGTTCTAGACATCTAATTATAAGGATATTATTAACCTGGAGAGATTCAGAATAGATTTACCAGAATGTTGCCAGGTAGCAAAGGTTTGAGTAATAAAGAAACGCTAGAACTTCTTTCACTGGAACATAGGAGATTGAGTTTATAAAATAATGAGAGGTATAGATAGAGTTAATGGTAGTTGTCTTTTCCCTATGATAGGGGATTTAAAGACTAGGGGGCACATTTTGAAGGTGAGGGGAGAGAGATTTTAAAAAGATAGGAGGGGCAAATATATTACAGAGGGTGGTTTGCGAGTGCAATGAACTTCCTGAGGAAGTGGTAGATGGGGGTACAATTACAACGTTTAAAAGACATTTGAATAATTACACAAATTGTAAGGTTTGGAGAGATATGGGCCAGGAGCTGGCAGATGGAACTAGCTTAGTTTGGGATTATGTTCAGCAAGAACTGGTTGCAATGAAGGGTCTGTTTCTGTGCTGTATAACTCTGGCTCTATAAAGACTGATGCAAAATATCTGTTTAACATCTCTGTCATTTCCTTGTTCCCATTAAAAAATAAATCTGACGAGATAGTTAGAGACCTGGGTTTACTTTGAGCACTAGCTTCCTTTTTATATATTTACAGAAGCTCTTATTATCAGATAATTATAATACTAGGTAGCCTATTTAATCAGCCTTCATTAAACTTTTTAGTCTTTCTTTGCTAGGTTCGACATTTATCCTAGTCTTCAAAGCTATCACTGAGTTTTGCCTTTTTATATGCTTTTTCTTTCAACTTAATACTGTCCTTAACTTCCTTGGTTAGTCATGGTTGTTTTTTCCTTCTCTTAGAATCCTTCCTCCTTACTGGAATATATTTTTGCTGAGAGTTATGAATTACCTCCTTAAATGTCTGCCACTGCTTGCTTACTATCATTTCTGCTAATCTATCCACCCAGTTCACATTAGCTAACTCCCATTTCATTGTAATTCCCTTTAAATTAAACAGTTGTTTTTGGGGTCTATACATTTCAGAAAAGTATTTTGTGTAATTGCCAAGTTGAACTGACTTCCAACCTTTCTGATGCTATTATTTGGTTTTGCTAAAATATTTTCTCTAAGCTGATAAACAGAAAACTTTACCTGTCAAATTTTGCAGATGTTGTCTTCCAAAAAGATGTTCCTTTTTATTATGTAAAGAGCTAAAGTACTGATTACATGTTTTGCAATAGAGGCCATTGTCATCTTCATCCTGCTCAACAAAAAGACCCAATTATTTTCTCCTGAATATACCACCAGCTTACAAAGTTGATGAATTTATTTTTTATATCATTAGTGTTTTCAAAAGGAGAATTTCAAATCTAGAATAGAAATGAAAGCAACATACGAATTGCTGATATTTTTAAATCAATATTTAAAAAAGGTCAGATTAAGAAAATAGTTGTTCTATGCTTAGGGAACGTAAAAAAGTCTCTTTTCATTTGTGAAATGATAGTAACATTTATTATAAGTTGCTAAAATATCACAACACAGGTTTCCATGTTAGAGTGCAAGCAAATAAGATTTCTTTTAATAATAATTGAGAACACGATCAACATAATTATTAATGCTCCCTACGATCATCCACAGTGTGCACAACTAAAGAGCAAGTCAATTAAGTCCAACTAATGTGTGATGTTCCAGGTACACAAGGCCATTTCAGCCCATCAAGCCTACTCTACCATTCAATAGGTTGTAGCCAATTGAGATTCCTCCTATGCTTCCTCCTCTAAAGACTACACAAACATTTACTCCCTTTTCGGACCTATGCTTATCAGATCGCCCTAATTTATTATAAATAATATTTCCTTGTCAACTGGTCATAATCAACAGCCCAGACGAATGTTTTGGCATCATGCATTCAAATCCCGCCAAGGCAGATGACGAGTCTAATGGCAAACCTGCAACTATTTTCAAATGTCTGAAAACCCATCCAGTACACTAATGTCACATTCAGAAGAAAATCTGCCATACTTACCTGGTCTAGTTTATGCGACTCCATACCCACAATAACGTGACTGAATGCCCACTGAAGTGAAACAGTGAGCTACTCAGTTTGATTAAACCGCTTTGGAGTCTAGAGCATTGAATTAATCCATAGGGGTACCTTACATCAATCCAAATAACGGCAAACACATTCCTGTTAACAATTGCAAATTCTTTCTTGCCAACATTAGTGAACTTGGATCAAATTTGGAACAGTGGCCACACAGACTGATCAAGCAACAGTCAGTTACTGTCTGCAACATATGATTCAACGAATATAGCTATATGTGTAATTTCAGAGGGTATTCAGTCACATTGCTATGGGTTTGGAGTCACATAAGATAGACCAAATGTAGCAGATTTCCTTCTGAATGTAGTATGCCCTGTATAACTAGAGGAGGGATCCACCAGAGATGACAGTCAAAAGCGTACTGTTGAGATGGAGGTGACCAAGGAGTTCTCAAGATCAACTTCAGACACAATGAAATTTCATGGCATTAGGTCAAACATAGGCAAGGAAACCTCCTACATGTTATCAGTTACCCATAATTGCTGCCCTCTGCCCACCCCACGAGCTGATGACTCAATACTCCTCCATGTTAGAAACCACAGAGCAAATAGTGAGTGCGGCAAGTGAACAGAATGCACGGTCAGTGGGGACTTCAATGTTCATCACCAAAAGTGGATTAGTAACACCACTGCCAGTTGTTCAACTAACCTGATCTTGGCCTAAAAAGACACAGCTGCTGGACTGGATCTGCACCAGTGATGAGGGAACCAACAAGCCAGACAAATCTTGCCTTTGTCCTCACCAATCACATGTACTAACATCATGACAGTATTGGTAGAAGTGACTAATGCACAGCCCCTGTGAATTTGAAATTCTATTTTCCAATACAGCATAGTCTCCATAGTATTATCTGGCACTAATAGTGCTAAATGAGACAGACTTCAAACTGATCATCCATGATATGCTGTGGGTCATCTGCATCAGAACTGTATTCAAGACCAAACCATAACGTTATGGTTGGGCATACTCCCTACACAATCAGTACCATCATGCTAGGAAATCAACCCTAGTATAATGAAGAGTGCAATAATGCAGACTAGGAACAGTACCAGATATACTTAAAAATGAGGTACCAAATTGGTGAAACCACAGAAATACTTGCATGCCAAATGGCAAAAGCACCATGGCATTAGACAAAACCAAGTAATCCCACAAACACCAATTCAGATCAAAGCTCTGCACGTCTGCCACTTCCCATCATGAATGGTACTGGACAGTTGATCTATTAACAGAAAGTGAAGGTCTCACAAATATCCCTATCACCAAGAATAGGGGAGCACAGCACATCTATGCAAAAGACAAGGTCAAAACATTTGCATCCATCTTCAGCCAGAAGTGCTGAGTAAATTATCTTTCTCAGCCTCCTCTGGAGGTCTCCAGCATCAGCTGAGTCTGCAATTTACTTTACTCCACTGAAATCAAGAAACATCAGAAGGAATTGGATACTGTAAAGGGTGTGGACCATGACAGCATTCTATCGATACTACTGAAGATTTGTGCTACAAAACTAGCTGTGCACTAAGTCAAGCTGTTCAAGTATAGCTAATTGAGATTCCTCTTATGTTCCTCATCTAACTACTAGCACAACCATTTACTCCCGTTTCCAACCTACACTCATATAGATTCCCATAAATGTTTCCCTATCAACTGGTAATAATCCACAGCCGCAGGTGAATGTTTTGGCATCCTGCATTTAAATACTGCCGTGGCACACAGCTCGTCTAGTTACAACCCTGCAAACATTTTCAAATGCCTAAAAAGAATTTACCTGATGGGGAAACTGCTCAGGGACATATGTTATCCTCAAAAACAGGCTAAGTCCATCTCAGTCAATTCCTACACATCAGTCTATTCTCAAACGCAGCAACATGATGGAAGAGGTCGGCAGCAGTACTGTCAAGCAAATTTGCATAGGAATAACATGCTCAGTGACAATCAATTTGGGCTTTGCCATGGCCACTCAGCTCCTAACCTCATTACAGCCTTGGTCAAACATGGACAGAAGAACTTAACTCCAGAGGTAAATGACTGCCAATGACATTAAGGACCCAAACAAAGCTGAAGTCAATGGGCATCAGGTAAAAACACTGCTGGCCGGTGTCATATCTATCATGATGGAAGATGGCTATGGTTGCTGAAGACCAATCATCTCAGCCCCAAGGTATCACTACCCAAGATTGCCTCAGTACAATATCCTGGTCCCAAGTGATCTTCAGCTACTTCAATGAACTTCTCTCTATTGTAAAGGTGAAAAATAGTGGATGCTTGCTTGTGTGGAAAATGTTCAGCACCATTCATGGCTCCTCAGATACTGAAGCATCTGTATCCATATGTAGCAAGACTCTGACAATAATCAGGCTTGGGCTTATAGGTAGCAAGTAGCATCCGTGCAACACAAGTACCAAACAATGACCATTTCCATCAAAGAGAATCTAATCATCGCTCCTTGGCATTCAATAGCACAGCTATTTTGGAACCTCCAATATCCTCAGAAGTTGCAACGGAGCAGAAACTGAACTGAACCAACCATACAAACGCTGTGACTTCATAAGTCAGTCAAAGGCTAGAAATTCTGCAGTGAGTAACCCACCTCCCGTCTCCCCAGTACCTTTCCACCATCACAGAATAAGCCAGGATTGTTAAGAACACCATCCAGGACAAAGCCAGTCTCTTACTGGCACCCCAACTACTACCTTCAACAATCACACCTTGAACATCAGTGGCAGCTGTGAAAATGATCTGCAAAATGCAAAGCAGTTACTCACCAAAGCTGCTTCCCAGGACATGATCCAGACAGACAAGGACAGCAGATGAGTGGCAACACGACCACATGCACATTCCCCTCCAAGAAATGCACCACACTGATTCTGGATCGTATTACTTTTCCTTTATTGTCATTGGACCAAAATCCTTGAACTCCCTTCCCAACAGCACTGCGAGTGTCCCTACACCCAAAACACTGTAGCAGCTCAAGAAGGCAGTTCACTATCACAAGGCACATTAACAATGGACAATAAATACTGGCCTTGCCAGAAACACCCACATTCCATTAACTAAAACACTACACTCATGATAATGAGCTCATAGTTTCACCACTTGAGTAAAGAAATGTCTTATGAATTCCCTGTTAGATATTTCAACGATTATTTTATATTGATGGCCTCTCACTCTGCTCTTCCCCAGAAGTATAACAGTGTTCTGGATGTAAGTTTGCTCTCTGAGCTGGAAGGTTCATTTTCAGACATTTCGTCACCATAACATCAGACTCCTGTGAAGCACTGGTATTAGTGACCTGCTTTGTGTGTGTTTAGAGTTCCTTGCGTTGGTGATGTCATTTCCTATAGTGATACCATTTCCTGTTCTTTCTCACAGATGGTGGCAAACAGGGTCCAAGTAGATTTGTTTGTTGAGAGTTCTCATGCGTGTCTTTGGCTTGTCCTAGGATGGATGTGTTGTCCCAGTCAAAGTGGTGTCCTTCCTCATCTGTACGTAAGAATATTAATGAGAGTAAGTCATGTCGTCTTGTGGCTACTTGACGTTCATCTCTCCTAGTGGCTAGTTTTCAGAATGTTTGTCCAATGTGGTGTTTGTTACAGTTCTTGCAAGTTATCTTGTAAATGACAACAGTTTTGTTTGTTGTTTGTATGGGGTCTTTTAAGTTCATTAGCTACTGTTTTAGTGTGTTGGTGGGTTTGCAGCCTACCATGATTCTAAGAGGCCTGAGTAGTCTCGCATTCATTTCCGCGAGGTCTTTGATGTAGGGGAGTGTGGCTAGGGCTTCTAGATTTTGTCTGCTTGCTTGGTGAGAAATTGGCAGACTGTGTTCATTGGTTACCCATTCTTTTTGATTACGCTGTCTAGGTGATTTTCCTCTGCTCTTTGTAGTTCCTCTGTGCTGCAGTGTGGGGTGGCTCATTGAAATAATGTTCTCATGCAAATTTGTTTATGGGTGTTGGGATGATTGCTTCTGTAGTTCAGTATTTAGTCTGTACGTGTTGTTTTCCTGTAGACACTGGTTTAAAGTTCGCTCTACCGTGACATCTAGGAATGGCATTTTGTTGTTGTTTTCTTTCTCTTTAGTGAATTTTATGCCAGTAAGGCATATTGTTGATGATCGGGAAGATTTCCTCTAATTTGTTTAGTTGAGTGATGACAAAGATGTCATCCATATAGCAGACCCAAAGTTTGGAATGGATGGTTGGCAGAGCTGTTTGTTCACATCTCTGCATTACTGCCTCTGCTAAGAACCCGGATGTCAGAGATCCCATGGGTGTTCCATTGGTTTGTCTGTAGGTTTGTTATTGAAAGTGAAGTAGGTGGTCAGGCATAGGTCCACTAACTTGACAATGTTGTCCTTGCTGATAATGTTGGTGGTGTTTGGTGTATGTGTCTTTGATTCTTCTAATAATGTAGTCAGCGTTTCCTTGGCCAGGTTGATGTTGATGGATGTGAACAGGGTTGTTACATCAAAGAAGACAATTATTTCATCTTCTTCTAGCTTGGTGTCTTTGATGGTGTTCAGAAATTCTTGGGTGGAGTAGATGGAGTGGTGTGAGTCTTCGACTAAGTGTTTTAGTCTTTGGTGTAGCTCCTTGGTTAATCTGTACATTGGTGTTCCAGGTAGCAAGACTATAGTTCTGAGGGCGGCTCTTGGCTTGTGAATTTTGGGTAATCCATAGAAGCATGGTGTGTTGGGTCCATCTGGTTTCATTTTTTGGAAGTCTGTCTTAATTAATTCTCCAAATTTCATCCATCCTAGGAAAAGGCAAAAAGAGACATGCACGAGAATTCCTAGAAGCATGGCAATCCAACGAGAACTAATCAACAAACAAATCAACTTGGACTCCATTTACCACCATCTGCAAGAAAGAACAGGAAGTGACATCACCATTGGAAATGACAATCAATCGAAGGAAACCTAAACACACATTTTGAAAGCAGGTCACTAACACCAGTGCTTCAATGGAGGCTCACTGATGATGTTACCTAGTATGGTGATGAAACATCTGAAAATGAACATTCCAGCTCAGAGAGCAAACTTACATCCAGCACCTCAACTTGAGTTACAAATCTTCTCAAAACTCACTTATGGAATAGTGTGTTCACAACTTATATAATTTTGCAGGGGTTCACTGAGCCCTCTTCACGCTCTCTTTCCAAGGAGAAAGAGAAGCAGTCAGTTAACCCATTTCTGAAAAATATAACTCTCAACTGGTGGACTGTGGTTATTCGAGTCATCTACAGGATCAAAACTAAATGCTTGAAAATAAAGCATTTTAAAGATAGTGTGTGAATCAGAATAAATCCCTCCATTCCTAAAGCTTTTGATCTGAGCCAGGTTTCTACATGGTGGAATTATTTCAAAGGAGCTGTTGTTTTACTTTTATATGTTATTAATAGGCTCGATTTGTGAAATCTGTAATGGCCAGTCAGCAGCTCAAACCACATACCATTCTTTATCATATATATGAATAGTGAAGCGTCAAAGAAATTGGTTAGGGGAAAGAAGGGATATTTAATTTTTTTAAATTAAGTCAAAATTTGCAAGTGCGTGAAACATTTTAAAACTCAATATTTGAATTACAGGAACATTTTACAATATCTCTAGAAGCATTTTTTTCTATTGAATCATGGATGTGGGTGTCACTAGCTAGGCCAGCATCTATTGCCCATTCCTAATTGCCCAGAGAACAGTTAAGCATCAACCATATTGCTGTGGGTCTGGAGTCACATGTAGGCCAGACAAGTAAAGTCAGCAGATTTCCTTCCCTAAAGGACATTAGTGAACCAGATGGGTTTCTTCCTGGCAATGGTTTCACAGTTATCATTAAATTCTTACTTCTATATTATTATTATTAAGTGCAAATTCCACCATCTGCAAGGCTTCACCCTCAGGTCCTCAGAACATTACCTGGGTTTCTGGATTAACAGTCTAGCAATAAGTTCACTGGGCCATCTTCTACCTTTTATTATTGCATCTAAAGCACAAATAAATGACAGCTGGAAGTGTTTGCAAACTCATGATTGCATACCTTTAAGTGTGGAAGTCTCTCACATTAATGAAGGAACTTAGGATACAATTAACAATGAGTCATTTTTATTTGAAATGAATGTAAACAGGATAATTATCTATCAATGCTATGTATCAACCTTAGCTTGGAATCCAAAGCTCTGGATTTAAATCCCACCTCAAAAACCTGAGCTCATAATCCAGGCTGACACTTCAGTACAATACTGAGGGCATATTGCCTGTTTGAGGTGCTGTTTTTCCTGATGAAATATTAAACCAGGGCACCAGTTACTCATTCAGGGAGAAATAAAAAGATCCCAAACACAAGAAAAAGGATAGCAGTTCATGCAGTGTTGGGGTTAAAATAAATTCTTTGACCAACATCTCAAAAATATTACCTGGATATTAATTTTAATGCTGCATGGGGGATTTCATTACCTATAAATTGGTTTAATTGCTCTCCAATACAACTACAACATTTCAAAGTGTATTCAATTGCTGTCACAGTACCCTGGATAGGAGTAGTGCTATACTAATAATTTAGATTATTTTACCAAATAAACAATTTTCACTGCCTTTCCCTTGCTTAAAATAAATTACTATTTGTTACATGCTATGTTTAATGAAATAAAAAAAGTTTACTTACACCAATTTCTGACACTCCAACCATTTCACTTTCAAATTCGGTATCCAGAGACTCCACACCTAATTGGAACAAATGATGGCATTCACTGTAACTTTAAATCTGAACAGTTCTATGCCTCACCAGCAGTTTGATGCGTGGCAATAGATGTCCTCTTTGGCAAATAAACACTGCAATCTCTAATACTGATGAATTGAATATTAGTTCAAAATTATGGGGCTTATATGCTTTGCCAAAACATTAAGTTATTGCTTCTTCTCAATCTCGAGCTAACTTCAAAATGAAACTTCCCCATGATCACCAAAATGTCAGAAATATCCAAATTATAAAAATCTTATCAGCTTTAAATATGGCAAAAGATGGTATAGAATGCTATTAAGTAATAAAGTTACAATTACAACATAGTAACATCTGCACACACAAGTACAAATTTTCAACAATTTTCAAAGGTATTGTGCTTCTGAAGCCTTAAACTGATTTACATCTTCCAATTTTTCCTGACCAAAAACAGTAATCATTCAATGGCCTGAGACCATCTTTACCAGCAATAATACTGATCTGCCTTAAAACAACATAGTTGCATCTTAATAGTTCAATATATCAACATTATAAACATTCTGTCATAGGTTGTAAAACAGAGCCTACAGACTTAACATGAGCAATGTCATAGGATTGCTCGCATTGTATATCAGTACTGTGTAGTTTCTCAATTATTCAGCTAATTAAACGTGGAAGCATACATGTATTTTTTTTTAATATAAGTGATTAGCTCCAACCCTCTGAGCCAAATCTTGAAGCTCTATGACCCCTCAAGAGGGGCCTCTTGGTTCGAGATCGGTCAAAAGAATCAATAAATGCGGTCTGTTCAAAAAGCAAGAGTCATTAGTTTATTGAATTAAAGGTACCTTGACGCAATTCTATCCAGTAACACAGATTGAAGCTTCTGTGTTCCGTGGTGAAGTTGCGCAATTACATTTGAAAATTACACATTATTTATGTTGTTTTTTAAGAAATAGTACAGCCTTAATTACAAGAAAGACCAATCATATAATAAGATGACATGATTTACACCAAGTTAATCCAATGACATTCCCTGGGAAAGGGTTCTTAATTACAAGAAAAGTCCAAATCAACTGTAATATGGTGACATGATTGAAGACAGGCTAATCCCATGGTATTCTTTAGAAAAGATATCTCATTTATGTAAATTGTCATGCCATGTATCAATTCAAGATTAGTTCAAATGGTCAATTAATGTGTCAGTATTCATTTTATGAAAACTCTATTGTGCTCTTATCTTTGAATTTCAGCTTAATTCTGCAAATCAGCAGTACAGGTTCACAGGCCATTTTATAGTATTCTTTTAAATTGAGAAATCATTTTGTGGTAAATAAAAGTCTACATATACTTGTTGTCTAAATTCAAATTTTAGATCCTCAATCTCACATCCACCATGGTGTTCTAGCAAGTGAGTTGAAATGCTGCAGATGGAATTAACTACACGGATGCATCTTTTCTATTAAGTAAATGAATGTAGCACTAAAGCAAGGCCCTAAAAACAGGTATTGTTCAGACAATTGTCAGTATAATGCTCAAAACCCTCTCATCATCCTCTATAACACACATACAAACCAATGGAGTAAGTTGACAACTTTTCACTTTAACAATGCTCCCAATGCAACATTCCTTCAACACCTCCCTGGAATGGAACCCATAAACATCTTACAGGCAAAGCATGATTGCTGGCAATTAACCAAGCAGCAGCAAATACATGAATGCTCAAGTACTGACCCATATCAGAACGTATCAAATTTGCTCTTCTTTCCATGAATTTTCATGCAAAAATTGAGAACTAAAAAGTTGTCTGACACATGTAAATTGTGCATAATTATGAAATCTAGATGTGTTATCTTGGACATGTGGATGAAGTTACTGTGGTACATTGCCTCCCCCAGAGTTAATCAATCTCAGTATTATACTGAATTTCATCACCACAAATCATGTTCAATGCTGAAAACAGTAGAGTTCTTTCTTCAGTTTTTTGGGAAGCTGTCCATCCAAAATTGGTCTTTTTTAAAAATTTCAGATGCTGATTGATTTGTTGATAAACAGAATTTTTAACAATTGCATTTTGCTTTTTATCTCCAATACAGATCTATATAATTGGCAAAATATTTTGTTTGAGAATAAAA
The DNA here is from genome assembly GCF_020745735.1 of Hemiscyllium ocellatum. NCBI lineage: Eukaryota > Metazoa > Chordata > Chondrichthyes > Orectolobiformes > Hemiscylliidae > Hemiscyllium > Hemiscyllium ocellatum. Next base: position 27,489,241 of record NC_083436.1, on the reverse strand, counting down.
TTGCTTGTTCCTTTCATAACAAAACTGATATTTTCCTATAAGTCAGTCATAAAAAAATGCAAATTAAAGTAACAAAATAAAAAGGCAAATGAGCTAGACTCTTACCACATAGGTTTTTTACTTTGTTCATTGCTCTTCTTTTCAGGAAAGCTTGATAAGCCTCTGAATTTTGGTATGCTTTCAGCTCCTCAATATATCGTTGCTTGTCTTTTTCTGCTTCATCAATATACTTCTATACGTATAAAGGAAGGAATGCTTAGTGGAATCCAAATCTATTATGTGCCGCCAGTTTCCATAAGAAATATTATCGCCACGGACTGACATCAAGTCATACCAAATGCATACTTCCAACATGTAGATGACAGTATTATAGTATTGCTGAGAATACATTTTGTCTAAGTTTTTGTCTTGCACTCTGATGTACTAGATTTGTTGTGCACTGTTTCACTTGCAGAGAGGGGTGTTGCTACAATGAGACTGGAATGTCTGCTTCTGAAGCAGTGTTTTTTTTTAAACATTACACAAAAGAGCATGAGTGAGTGGAGTCAGGCTCACAGACCTCGGGTTTTTATTTTACTTTCAGTTGGAGTGTCGAGTTGACTGTTGAAGCTGATATAAATACCTATCTCTGTGCTGCAGTAAAAAGCTAGAGTTCTCTCTGCTGATGCTAGATTGTTTCCTAGTTCCTTTCTCCTTGACTAGGAAGGAGATAACACATTAGGAATTTGTAAATTTGCATTTGCTAAGGGTTTGTTTGTGAGATGCTGCAATATTAGAAAATTTGATGATTTGCACTGAATATATTATTTCATTAAGTATTTCAGTAGAGTTAAAATAGTTCTAATTCTTTTTAGTTTGTATTCTTCCAACAGTTAACATAAAGTGTGCTTTGCTTGAAGCCGAGAGGTGGACCAATCAAATCATATCTGAAACACAGCACCTTCCATGTGCCTTGAAATAAAATCAAAATTTAGAGCCTAGGCTAATTCCTTAACATATTTTGGGGAGGTTGAGTTTGGTCCATAACATCAGGACAAATTGCAAGAATGCCAACATAATTGGAAACCAACATTTACAGCTGTATGAAAGGAGCAAGTGGACTGTGATTGGTAGTTGTTGCTGCCATGGAGAATATATCAGTTAGTGATATCAACAATTAACTATCAAGCTCGTTTAAATGGTAAAATCAGGCAAGTTGACTGATTGGTTAAGACTTTGACTTGAGAACTGAACCAGCAAATAGCTACTATTATTTTGTTGAGCTGAAAAAGACATTCTGCGCACATCTTTTTAGTGTACAACAGGGCCTGCGTATTTGGCTGTTTGCAACATACTAACCATACTTAACCAACCTCCTCTTAAACAACAGTGCTCAACATTAGATAGGATTCTATGACTGGACTTGTGCTGGATAATCTAGTATGAGAAGAATTACACTAACGATACATTTACGATCAGTCAGGTGTGCAGTGCAACTCACCTGCGTGTACCAGAAGCTATACACTGCTACATGCAAGGTCACTGCCAAAATAGAGCATGTCAATGCTGCCCTGTGGTTTGCCTACAGTAGATAACTGCTCACTGTACAACTCATCAACTTATGAACAAGCCTAAGGCCACCACTAGCAGCTCTGAAAAGATCTTAATCTACCTCACATAACCCTGGCAGGATAAACTGAGCAACAGTTGAAGTTCTTTTTTCCATGCTGCTTCTTTGCAGCGCAACACAAGTGATATTCACCATAACAGATACTACCATTAAGCCAACAAAACATTCTGTCCAGCACATAAATGAGTAATGTGGTACATGAACTTTAATACTGATGGGATGCCAGGTAATATGCACCAACAACTGGTGGATCATATTTAACAATATAAGGTCACTTTGCCCATTTGCAACAAGTGTGTGTAGGCTGTACCCAACCAGCCCTTGATTGTAAAAATTTCTTTTTTTAAAAAATTCGATTGCCTCGAATAGCCAGGCTTAATACCCTGCCTAAACTTGAGCCAGGATGAGTAACTCACAATCAGGCCACAACCAAAGATTGGGGACAATATTTTATTGTCACTAACACTCAACACTGGAGCCCTGCAGGGGCGTATACTCAGCCCCCTACTTACTCACTGTATATCGATGACTGCGTTGACAAATACCAGTCTAATGCCATTTACAAGTTCGCTGATGACACCACCCTAGTCAGTTGAATCGCAGATGGTGAAGAAACAGACTAACAGGAGGTGGAAGACCTGGAAAAATGAAACACTGAGAACAACCAAGCTCTCAATGTCGGCAAAACCAAATAACTCATTATTGACTTTCTGCGGGACTTTCTGCCCACCTACATATTAACAGCACAGATGGAACTAGTGGACAGTGGTCCTGGGAGTGATCAACAACAATCTTTCTTGGACTCTTCATGTGGACGCACTGGTTACAAACACCCAACATCTCTTCTTCCTCAGGCAGCTGAGGAAATTTGGCAAGACAGCGAATACCCTTGCTAACATTTATAGGCGAGTCATTGAGAGCATTCTATCTGGATGGATCACTACCTGGTATGGTAACTATACCATTCTAGATCAGAGACGGTTACAGAGACTGGTGAACTCGGCCCAGGCAATCACAAAGGCCAACCTCCCATCTGTAGAATCCATCTACCAGGCCTGTTGTCAAAGAAAGGCAGCCAGCATTCTCACAGATCCATCCCACCTTGGCAATGCTTTTCTATACCCTCTACCATCAGGGAGAAGGTACAGAAGCCTGAACGTACGCACCAGATGGTTTCGAAACAGTTTCTACCCTCCTGTTGCTCGGATACTGAATGGACTCAAATTCTTAGCATTCGCCTGTGCCAGTGTTTTGGTTTTTGCTTCTGTTTACCTACTATTTACATATCTGTGCTATTTAAATATGCGATTTGCCTGCACTGCTCTCAAGTCAAAGCTTTTCACTGTGCCTCGGTACACGTGACAATAAATTACATTCAATTCAATTCCGATGAGATCAGATAGGACCATCTTTTAATTTCTCTTGGGAACCTAGGAAATCATTGTTACTGGTGAATACACAGGTAAATAGGATGCATCCAAAAAAAGGCCAAGCATGCAATGACAAAAACTCAAAACTGGAGCTTTTGATTTCCAAGCAGGTGTAAGTTAAATTCATTATACTGTAGTCCTTATGAGAAGACAATTACTTATGTTGACTTTCTAAGCAGCAGAAATCAACAATTAATGGATCCATCTGATAAACAGTGACATCTAGTATCAGGTTGTCAATCCTACAGACCAAGGGCTGCATGTATCATCAACATCATCCCACCCTCACCCTGGATACAGGATTGGCACTATGATCCTCTAAACCCTTAGTCTCATTTGTACCTAGATTTATTTGTTAGTTATTCCTGCTTGAATTGTATGCCCCTGGAAAAGGTTTTGTTTTTAAATGCCATTGTTCAATAACAGATAAATCCCAAATCTTAAGTCAAGGATCAGTTAGCATCAATTAATTGAAACACAAATATAAACTTCATATTTAACACTTAAACTCATAGAAAACCTCAATGTGAACCCTGAAGGCAAAGTTCTGAACATACCCTCTTCTTCCTTCTCTGATCCTCTTCATTTTGTTTGTATGGGGAGCAGGAGAGCTATAACAACAAGAGTTAACATGGCGGGAAAAATAAACATCAGACAGGAAGGAAGCCGTTGCCAATTTAAAGATAGACATTTCTCACCTGTTTGCCTTCCTGAGACAGTTGTGACCACTGAGTGCCCAGCAGTTTTGTAATCTCTGTAAAAGGGAGATCTGGATGTTTAATTTTCAGCTTGGCTCTCTGTTCATTCAGGAATAACACATACCTGTCAGGCAGTTACAAGGGATTAAAAGGAACAAATTTTGAAAGGCAGTGTTACCAGGCATGTCAATTTAAAAAATAAATAAATTAGACTACACAAAGCATAAGTCTAGCTTTATTTTAACTGGGCAATTAAAAAAGTATTGCAACAGAAGACAATGTGACTTGATTCTACAATGATGTCCAAAAATATGAATACAAATGACCCAATTTTACCACAAGCACTTCATAAAACATGTCTGTGGTACACGTACTGTATAAGCACTATTATTAAATATCTGGTTATTGATAAACTATAATTTTATTTATACAATCATAAAATTTAGTTACGCAAAGACAAAAGAGGTTGAGCTACCTATAACGTAGCTTATTGCTCATAAATATAAATTAAGCATTTTTGGTGACTTTGTAGTGGTTTACCCAACATACTTTTAAACCTCACCATAAGCTTGGACATTATCCTTTTGCCACATCCTGTGCAGTTAACTTGCGAATTTTAGTGTTTGTGCATTCCTGCAATTTTGGTGGAGCTCTTTGGTATGAGACAGGTGGCCAAAAGCCTTCATTCTAATTTCTTTGCTTTTCTGATAGCAAATTCTGATTTTTGCTGAGCTATTTTATTCTGACTTGAAATAGTGCTAACACATTGTAGCAATCTAACCATCATACCATCAAGGTTCATTTATAAATCTGACAGAAACATTACTACAAAAGATGTGATTTTTATCAGAGCAAAGTAGATGACATTATGCTGGAATAATCAAATGAGCAAACATCAATACAAGTACTTAACGTTGACTGGGCATTCAAAATTAAGTCCTTCAAACATGACATGAAACCACTTTCTTACCCTGTAGTAGGAGCCCGGGGTGCAGTAAAATCTTTTTGAGGTTTCCTTTTCTTGCCTTTTGGCCAACCACCTTTTCTCTTCTGAATTTTAAAAAAAAGAGGTTTACGGATGTCTCCGTTGGCGTGAATACAACCCAATACATGAGGCAATTCCTGACAAAAACATACACTTGTTTTTTTAAAAATTAAATTTGAAACTTCAGGTAAACTTTGTTATAAACAGCCCAACAGTAGGCATTTTTAAAATATTAATTTGCAGAATGTAAATTCTGCTGACAAAGCCATAATTTATTGTCCTTGACAAGACCGTGGTGAGCAACCCTTTTGACAACTGATTGTTTTCTGAAAAGGCTTGGCAAGCCAGTGAAGAGTCAACCACAGCGCTCTGGGTCCAGTGTCAAATGCAGGCCAAACTAGGTAAGCACAGCAGATATGTTCCCCTAATGGATACCAGTGAAGCAGAAAGATTTTAAGATAATCCATGAGTGACATGGTCATCATTATTGATACAAGTTTTTCATTCTAGATTGTTTAAGAAATTGAATTTAAGTTCCTGCTCTTCCAAGGTGGAATTAAACAAATGCCCTATATCATAATCTGGATCTCTGAATCTTATAACATTTCAATATACTGTATTACCATTTCCGTCCAGTGAGAAATCACTCAAAGCATGCACAGTGAAGCTTAAGATCAAATAAAATCTAAACTTGGTATCATCTACTTATCAGTCCCTGATTTACCTCAAGTTCTGTACACTTTTCTTTATGGCACTTGGTATCATTGGTTTGACTCAAAATCTTTTTTTCCCCCCTTCAGAAGTAATACTATTGACATACACATGCCAAGACATTGCTAAAAGGCAAGAAGTTGAAATGCTCATCATGCACTCATCAGAATTAAAACAGATTTGAAACAAGGGATACCATTTTATACAGGATGAGAACAGGGTGCTGATAGATTGGAATGGAAATACAGCAAAACAATTAACTGTTAAATCTTAATTCTCAGACCAGAGATGTAGATTCCAACTGGTCAGAGTGTTGACTCTTAAAGGGAAAAGGTGCAACCTATGTGCAAATTCCTTTTGCCTTCATAAAACAGGATTCTGTGTATTTAGATATCTAGCTTCTAATGTTCTGTACTACCAGACAATTGTGTACATGCACATGAAACAGTCCATCTTCAAATGCAGCAGGACTTGGACCATATCTAGGTTTGGGCTAACAAGTGGCAGATCACATATATACCACACAAATGCCAGGCAATTTTATCCAACAAGAGACAATCCAACCATCATCTTTTGACATTTAATGGCAATACATGACTGAAACCTTCACTATCAACCTAAAGTTGCCACTTATCAGAAATTGAACCCACATAAATATAGCAGTTACAAGAACATATCAGGCTAAGAATCTTGCCGTGTTTAACTCAGCTTCTGATTCAAAAATCTATCCACAAATCAGCAGTATGGTGGAATACACAATCCAGGAGAAAGTCCATTTGTGTGGTACAACATCCACAAACATTCACTCTCTCCATTACTAATGCTCAATAGCAGCAATATGCACCTTCCACAAGATACACATTGTATAAATTCACAAAAGGTTACTTATGAAACCCAAAATCGCTCCCATCTAAAAGAACAAGGGCAGCAGATGTACATGACAGCACCACCACCTGCAAGCTCCTCTCTAAACCACTCAAAATTCTGACATGGAAATGTGTCACCATTCCTTCACCATCACTGGATCAAAATCCTGGCACTCCCTCCCTGAATGGCATTTTGGGTCTACCTAAACCTAAAGTACTGTTGTGGTTAAAGGCGGCAGCTCACCACCACCTTCTCAGGACAAGGAATGGGCAATAAGTATTGGCCCAGCCAGCAATGCCCATATTGCGATAAATTAATTTTTAAAAAACAAACTGGGCTAAAAGCACTTTTTTCTGCAAGAAGTGACCATACTTGTTTAGACTGGAAAAGCCCCTTAAGCACAGAACATGCTACTACATAGCAGCCCTAAAATCCACAACAAGATACAAGGGCAAATATTAAAGTTCAGAACCCATTTCTGAATAACTGGGCATTTCTAAAGTAACTGTCAATCACTTCTTTCTACCACCTTAAGCAAGGAGTGACAATCAACAGACCTCAAGTTCAAATTACTACCCAAAATCTCTATCATATTTTTATTAAATTGTATCTTCTACTTTTAGAACTAATCCTAAATTGCTAAATGCCTGATGTGCTGGTATGTAGGTCAGAGTAACAATGACTGTATCACCAAGGTTGAAATGGTATTGCTCTGTTACTAGCATTACAATTTAATTTGATATCAAACCCTTCTGTCACAATCAAATTGCAATATTATCAGTTTTCAATTGAGCAAACCATTCTCTGACATAAAAAAACTCCTTCATTTAGGTTGTGTTATTACTACTGTTTGAGCAACTTTTCTTTAATACTTAGCTCAACTCAGAATGCAGGATACAAATAGGAAATTGATTAGTCTCTCTTAATCTTCCTCGAATGATATCACAAAACAAATGATATCTGTATCTCAGAACAAATCAGAAGCAAAGCTGAATTCCTCTGTACCTGCAAACACAGGTTGACATCAACCACAGACCAACGTGCCTTTTACACTGACTTATTTTCCCAATCAAATCCACATTTTCAGTTACGGTTGAAAAGTATAAGTTGATATTTTGGACAAGTTTTTTCAAACACATTTCAGTTTAAATATCAATAAATAGAAAATAACTTTCAATTCCACTTACAAGAAACAATTCAATGCATCAGTCATTTGCTGTGAAAATAGCAGATAATTATTACATCATATATACCAAGTGTATTGATATAACAAAAACTTGGGAGTAATTAACAACTTGCAATTTTTTCACCTTGAAAATGCGAAAAACATCTCATTGTCTTTCACTACAGTAAATCAGACAGTAAGATTGTTTTGTCAAATGTTCTCTGGGTTTCAGGTAGATGTAGGAAGGTGAATTAATTCTACCTAAATTCCCATGATTAGATCAATATAACAATAAAGGCTTTGCATCCACACTGACTTTTGGTCAAAATTATGGCAAGAGGAATTTCACCACTAAGGGGAACCAAACATAGGCAGATTTTCATCCATGCTGGTCATAAGTTTTTAAATTTCAAATATTAGGCGATTACTTAAAATTTGACAATAGTGAGATATTGTTCTCTGCATATTACAGAAAACACTCACGTGAACACTAATTATGAACTGATGCTTGACACTATTGTACTAGCCCTGTTAAGGATAAAAGTTGTAAGACATCCACCATAGCAAACGACTGATTTGTGGGATTGTTTTATATTGCATTCTTGTATTTGTGGAATTTGAAGTGAAACCTATTAACTTGAACTGACCTATAAACAATATACCCATGACTGATTTATTCAATCCATGTACAGAGATCAAAAGGTTAATAACAAATCAGACCTTGACATAGGGATGACTGATTCCAATTAAACCCGGTCTTCAGAAATAGGGGCATTCAACACTGTGGCCGATCTATCAAGAAATAGAGAGCATGTTCTGATGGAAGGTCACAGACCTGAAACGGTGTCTCTGTTTCTCTCTCCACAGGCGCTGCCAGAGTGAGCTGCTGAGCATTTCCACCATTTTCTGTTTTTAGTTCAAATTTCCAGCATCCGCGGTATTTTGCTTTTGAGTTGCTGTAGAAAGCACGTGTATTTGTGGTATCAATTGAGGCAAAGATCGGGGGGAAAATAAGATCAATTTCCCAGCTGAAAACAACTTAGTTATATTACAGGGCAGCTTCCCTATTAAAGGGAAAATAAAGTATGCAGCAGCATTGCCTTTCCTCTTAGCAGCAATAGCACTCTCTTTAAAAGCACACACACACACACACAGATAAATTTAGTAGTCATGATACTGGCTCCACCCACCAGCCATAAAGCCACTGTGACTATTTCCATGGACCCCAATGTGATTAAATCCCTTTCTGACAGTCTGTTGCCTCTGTCTGGCATCTCAGATTGAGGATACTGCCTCTAATAGCAGCCGACTAATTAAATAACCAATTGGTCTGTGCTCCCAAGAACTCCACCAGGAGCAGCAGACACTGCAACTTCTCAGGACCAGAAGCAGCACTGAAAGCCCAGAGTAAAGATAAGCAGTGTGGATTTGCTGGGTTGAAGGGGTTAGGAGTGTAGCCATAGTGTAAGGCAAAACAAAAGGATTTGAAAAGGGGTCTTTCTCTGTGGCACAAGTCCATTAATAAAACAGAGCAGCAATAAAATGGTGTATGAAAATTTGCCCAGTTGCATGAATGTTTAGTTATTGCTGTAAACTGAACATTAATAAGTGTCAATGTATGGATTAACAGTAGTAGTCACTCAAGTCAGAAGCGTTCAGTTTAAACCTTATTAAACAAAGCTCGAGCAAACAAAAACTAAGCTAACACTTCTGTGTGGTATAGACGGTGCAAGGTGGCATTGAAACTATCAATCTTCAGGTGATATTCTAAACCACAGCCAAAAGCTGCCCCTCTCAGCAGAACCAGATTGTTATTTGGAGGGGGCAGAGGAGCTCGCGATGCCTTGTCAAACATTTACTCCTCAAAGAGTATCACTAGCAACAAATTACCTGTTGTGTATAAATGGGCAACAGTATTTCATATATTATTATAGTGACTATACTTCAAAAGAACTTAACTAGCTGTCAAGCACTTTAGGACTTATGATAGGCACTGCACAAATACAATGTTTCATTGTGGCGTGAACTTCAAATTTAGACTACTTAGAATACACCAAGTATCTAACATGCATCATCATAATAGTAACCAATATAATTTTAGTTATCTCAAGTAAACAGCTACAGTGATACAATGTGGTATATTCTCAACAGAAAAAACTTCAAGGTAGAAATCAAAATTGCCACGAGGTGGCACAAGAGATCAGTTCTACAACTGAGAAATCTGTTAGATCAACCCTGAGGCTACAAAAACAATTTCAAATCAGCAAAATAAAGGATAAAATACTTTTCTATGTATCCAAGAATCAATGAAAGAAAATAGACCTGTACGATCCCATCTAACCCTTTAACAGATGTCAAAATACTCACATTTTTCCTGTCATCTGCACATGACCCAGCATGTAGAAAACATGCTACACCAAACATTGACTCTTCCATTGTCCTTAATATGTCACTCCCTTTATAAAAGCAGGATTCTGGTTTTAAACAGTGACTTAATACACTAATTGGAAGCAAGATTTGGCTGTGAGTTATGTCCACACTTAATTTAATTCAATTTTTGTATTTCTCGCCAATAAGCAGGAAGCAAATTGTAAATTTAGTTGTGTAGGAATGTCAAAGGTTGGAACCACTGTGACTCATGTATTTGGTTTACCAAGGTAACAATGCAACTTGCAAAGAGTTGCAACACAATTAGTAGCTTAAATTAAGAAAAATGTTAACCAAGTATAAACCTTTCATAAACATTGTAAAATTAACTAACATTTCCCTTCCAGCCCAAATATAATTTCACAATTTCATAGTAACAAACAAAATTACCACCATTTATTCACTCTGCCAAAGCCTGCAAACATTGCATCAATAGACTGGAACTTGAATTTAGGAGAACTCATTGGTCCAGTATTCAATTTCCATTTCAATTAAAAGTGCTACTCAAATTCTAATGCAGGTTAACAAATTCAAAAATATCCTTACGATCATTTGTTAAAAAGCAAAGAAAAACCAAAACAGAAATAGGTTTCCAATCAATTTATATTCACGTTAAATTAATTGTGTCAGTACAAAACATGGTGATCAGGATGTGCAATTCTTGAAAATTAAAATAATGATCAAGCCATAATTTCTCAGCATCTTGACTCTCATTTATTCCTGGTATAAAAACAATTCTTGAACTAAGCCAAATTCTCAATGTTTTTGGTGTTTTGTGCATTCATCAGTTCACTACCAGGTTTCACAGACTGCAGGATTTATTTTTGTTAACAATACTTGTCCATTTGTTCAGTCTCACAAAGTACTGATTAAATGGAACACTGAAAAAGTATGAACAACTGCTAATTGACCCCACTAATACCAACCCTCCTTAGTTGTTCGGACGTTTGATTGAAGGGTGCTATTTCCGAGCAAACCACTTTTACAGGTTTTGGGATACGAGCAGAGCAAGAGAGAAAAAAAAACACCCTATTAGTTAAACTAATGGGTTTGCAGGTCAAGCTTGCCCTACAATTATTAATTCAAGATTAAAAATACTTTATTATTTATTTGCACAATTGTAAAACTCAAAAGTCCAAATAATTGTCTTTATTTAAATTATCCAAGCAGAGCTAGTGCTTGTAAGGTGGCATTATAAAAAGCAATTTGCTAATGGGAAATAGCCTCAAAATAATGAAAATTCAATAATTTTGCTCATTGCTAATCACCATCCCCCTTACATCAGTCTTAACTTTTTGCATTGATGAAAAGTTAATCCACTCAAGTGACAATCCCCAAATAAACTATGACTTCCATGTATTTTCCCCCCCAACATAATTCGTTCAAAAATAGAGAAATTCATCTTTTTTGAGACTTCTCAAATTAAGTTCATGTTCTTGACTCCTCTACTGCAATTCAAATACCATTCATACTAACACATTCTCATATCTTTAATCCTACATATCAACAAGTTGTGGGTAGATCTATAAACAAGGCACCAGTAAATAGCCATAATATCGTCATGGGCAAGACTGGTACTTTCGTAAATACCATACAAATTATTAAAGTTAAAACAGAAGCTTACAAGAAACAAATCTTGCATTTAAAAAAAATACTAGGAATCAAAAGTTAATTATTTCACTTTGGGAAGAGATCAAATCCATAAATGAACACCACTTCACCAATCCTACACAAATACCTTGGGTTCATCACTCTCAACTTCCTTTGCACTGCTACTTCTTTCGGTTTGTCCCTCCAAAATAACACTTTGCAGGCGCTGTGATCTTGCATCCAACGGATGAATCTGAAGCAGCGGGTTGCCAGTTGAAATAGCAGTCACACCATCACGCTGCAGCAATGGCTGTGGAGATACTGAAATATGGTGTAAGAATATATACGTTGTGAAATATCAACTGCACATAAATAAGTTTACATTTGCACACACATCCTAACACTTTTTGCCACTTGTATTAATGACAATATACTTTTATTAGTCAACTCAAGTTGAGAAGTAGCAAGATTAATTAAGTAAAAATCTAGATCAGTGATACTAGCAAGCATACTGAGTCAAAAAATGAGACGCTGGTAAAGCAGGTTAGGCAGCATCGAAGGAGTAGGGGCATTTTGGGCATAAGTTGTGCATCAGGAACGTGGCAGTGGGAAAAGGAGGCAGAGAGATAAATAGGAGAGTGGGATGGGGGCGAAGGTAGCTGGGAAGGCGATAGGTAGATGCAGGCGGGGGGGGTGATAGCGATAGGTCAAAGGAGAAGGTGGAGTGGATGGGGGGGGTGGGGGGGGGAAGAAAGAGAGGGAGAAGGAACTGTACTACCTGTCCATCTTCAAGAGGGCAATGCCAAGTTGAGGGTTGGATCTGAGATGAGGTGGGCAGAGGGGAGATAAAGAAACTGGTGGAAGTCAACGTTGTTGCAATGTGGTTGAAGGGTCCCAATCGTCAGGTGGCTTGGATTTGGTGATGGAGGCAACCCAGGACTTGCATGTGCTTGGTCAACTGAGAGGGGGGAGTTGACATGCTCGGCCACAGAGTGGTGGGGTTGTTTGGTGCACGTATTCCACGAGTTGGCATCCTGTTTCTCCAATGTAAAGGAGACCACAGCAAAAGCAATGGATGCAGTGGATGAGGTGTTTGGATGTGCTGGAAAATCTTTGCCAGATGCAAAAAGAGATCCTTGGGGGCCTTGGAGATGAGGAGAGAGGTGAGAGGTGAGAGTGCAGGTTTTCACCGCTAGAGGCAGCAAGGGAAGGTGCCAGGAGGGGAGGGTGGGTTGATAGAGGGCATGTTCCTAACGAAGGAGTCACTGAGGGAATACTCTCTGCAGAATGCAGGTAAGGGTGGGGTGGTGGGGACTGATGGTAGGTGATGGAAATGGTGGAGGATAATGCGCGGTATCCAGAAATTGCTGGGGTGGAAGGTGAGGTGGAATATTATCCTGGTTTGGTTGGAGAGGTAGGGTTCTAGAGTGAAGGTGCAGGAAGTGGCGGAAATTCGTTAGAGGACGCTGTTGATCATGTGGGAAGGGAAGTTGTAGTCCTTGAAAAAGGAGGCTGTGATGTCCTGGAGTGGAATTGCTCCTCCGGGGAGCAAATACGGCGGAAGCGGAAGATTTGGGAGTAGGGGATAGTGTTTTTTACATGGGTGGGAGGGGACGTAGTTCAGGTAGCTGTGGAAGTTGGTGGGTTTGAAATAAATACCCATGTTAAGTTGGCCACTAGAGATGGAGATGGAGACTGAGACACCCAGGAAGGAGAGGGAGGTCTCCAATATGGTCAGGGTGGAAGGTGTTAGTGAAGTTAATGAAATGTTCAACATCCTTTTGAGAGCACAAGGTGGTGCCAATAGAGTCATCAATGTAGCAGAGAAAAAGGTGGTGGATGGTCCCAGTGTAACTGTGGAAGAAGTTACCTGAAGAAGAGCAGGCATAACTGGGGCCCATGCAGGTGCTCATGGCTACCCTTTGGTCTGAAGGGAATAGGAGGATTTGAAGGAGAAGTTGAGGGCAAGGACCACTTCCATCAATCAAATGAGAGTGTCAGTGGAGTGGTTCTGGTTGGGTTGGTGGTTGGTGGTTGGTGGGAGAGGAAGAAATGGAGCGCTTGGAGGCCTTCGCCCTGTGGATGGATGTGTATAGGGATTGGATGCCCGTGGTGAGGATGAGACATTGGGGGCCGGGAAAACAAAAGTCACGGAGGAGGTGCAGGGTTTGGGTGCTGTCCCGAATATATGTGGAGAGTTCCTGGACCAAGAGGGATAGGACGGGGGGTCAAAATAGAAGAAGATAAGTTTGGTGGAGCAGGAACAGGCTGAGATGATGGGCCAACTGGGGGAAGTCAGGTTTGTGGATTCTGTGTAAGGGGTAGAACCTAGCAATGTGGTGTTCCATGACTGATGTTGGAGGCTGTGTGGGATAGCAAACCGAAAAAGGAAAACTAATCAGAACTTTAACATAACGACCAATCGCGATAACCGATAAATAAACTTAAAAAAAAATGAAATCAATTAAATTATATTTCACAAAACATAACTGCTACTTATCTTGGAAATCTTAGTTGTCTAAATTTGCAATGTTCTCAAAAAGCCTCAACCTTCCCCAATTGTCTGAACTTAAAACTTCATTTTCAGTTCTACTGTGACAGTTGGATTCAAATAAACCTGACAAACTGAATACATCTATTAAATGTTAAGTCAAACAAATTACCTGTTTATTTTCTTTCAATTTCTAGCAATAACAACTTTAATATTTGACAAAAAATATTTGAAGAAAGGCTGGTTTAAAAAAAAGAGCAAACTTGAAAAGAGTCATTGACATAAAATTTATATTGAGTGTTCAACACAAACTGTATTATGGGGAATGGACAAGAATGGGTATCCAACTCTTGTGGTAGCAAACATACTAGAATTTTAGCTGAGATGAGCTGAGATGGGGTAAAGAGGAACAGAGGTGGAAATAGGCAGCCTTGACAGAATAGGTTAATGGATAGAGGTTTAACACAGTCAAATATGACATAACTGCAAACAAATAAAGTCTGGCTCCACCTCAGACATTTTACAGCGAGAGGGTGGCTATGGAGCACAGGATGAAGACCAAAGACAATGTGTTTTTGTTCCCAATATTTAGTTTGAAGGAATTTCTGCTAAAGTGCAGAATGTCGGCAAAGTAGCTTGACACTTCAGAAACAGTAGCGAGGTTAAGAGGTGGCTGCGATTGGACCTGGTTGTCACTAACACACATGGAAAGCGACATTCAGATTAAATCACCAAAGGGCAGCATGCAGATCAGAAAACAAGGGTGACAAAGATAGAACTTGAAGTGGGAGCAGGAAGAGAAGCCATGTCTTATGGTCTTATAACACATAGCTGATTCTCTATCCAGTTGTAGCCAATACTGGAAATGAGTGATTGCAGTTCCATGCAGATTAGCAATAACAGAGGAGGAGGAGAAGGATGATAGTGCGGTCAACCATGGCAAAAGTTACAGACAGATTCAGAATGACAAGGAGGGAGTGTCTGCCTTTAGTTACTCACATGGGATATAGTTTGTGACTCGGAAAAAAACAACTTCAACTTGCAACAGAGGCAGAAACCTGCTGGAGTTCTAGGAAAAGATGGGCACAAATTTATGATGTATAGGACAGCATGGGCCAGTGCTCTTAACATTGGACTCTTAAGTGCACAGTAATTGTTAATGTTAGTGAGGAACTAGAAGACCATGCAGATTGATTTGGCCCTTGACTAAATTACCTGAACTCCTTGTGTCTCTGGCTCGTTTCATTGCATCAAATAGCTGGAAACAGAGGTTCTTATGTTAAGCTACATAAAGTCTGAATGCTGGCACTTATGGTTAAGAAAAGTTTGAATTTTCAGTACAAATCTAGTTTTGTTTTTAGTTAGCATTTAGCTAAAATCCAATTTTAAATAAAATCCCCAGCCTTATGAAGGATTTTAACAAGGCTTATGTCAGATGAGAAGCAAGGTTTAATTAATCAAAGAAGCAGCTCAAACCAATTCTTCTCTAAATGGGCCAGATATACCTTTTGTGTTAAAGCATAATTTCAAGTCTTTGGGTAGATAGTTTTCATTCTGCTCCACCAAACTAATAGAAACTTGTCAGAAAAATACAGCAATAATCATGGGAGACTAATCTACATAAAGATTGGAAACATTAAATGGGCAAACGTGGCCTTGATGAGGAGTTCACAATGTTCTTGGGATAGTTTCTTGGAATAGCATGTTCTGAAAGATAGCAAATACATCTCCTTTATTCAAAAGGAAAGGGAGATAGAAAGCAGGAAACTTCAAGCCAGTTAGCTTAACATCAGTCAAAGGGTAAAATGCAAGAAGCTATTATGGAAGAAATTACAGCAGGGCACTAAGATAAGTTCAAGTAATCAGATGAAATCAACATAGTTATATGAACAGATATCATGTTTAACAAATCTACTGAGTGTTCATGGAGAAAATAACACATGCTGAGGATAAAGGACTTATAAAGAACTTATGGATGTATTGTATTTAAAATCCCAGAAGGTCTTGGATAATGTGCTACAAAGGGTTATGGCAGAAAATAAAAACTCAATGTAGGCGAACAGGAAACATAAATGGGTCTTTTTCAGGTTGGCAGGATACAAGGAGAGACGTGTCACAGGGATCAGTGCTCGGACATCAACAAGTTACATATAAATGACTTGAATAAAGGGAGATGGGAATGGTTGCCAAATTTGCTGATGACAAAGATAGTTGGGAAAACAAGTTGCGAAGAGGACACAAAGATATCACCAGAAGCTACAAACAATTTAAGTGAGTGAGCAAAGATCTGGGAAATGGAGTATATTGTGGCATAATTCAATTGCTTGGTTAAGCAGGAAGAAAAAATGAAAGCCTCTTATTGGAATGATGAAAGATTAGAGCTCTGAGATGCAGTGTGATATGGGCATCCTACTACAAAAGGTACATTATATAAATACAAAAGCCAGCACAATATTATTATTTATTGCAAGAGGGACTAAGGAAGTTTCACTTGAGTTATACAGGACTCTTGTTAGATCACATCTGGAGTAGCAGCCCCCCTTAAGAAACGATATAACTCAATTGCAACTTACAAAGATAGGTTTAATGTAAAAATGGTATTTCCGCTATGAGTCACTTGTCAAAACATAGTGTCCATTAAAACAGTGACAAGACAACTTCTTTGTGAGTGTTCAGAATTCTCTTCATTAACAAAAAAGGTGAAAGTAAAGTCTATGAGTATTTTTAAGGCAGCAGTACATACACCCTCTTGCTTAACAAAAGTGTAAGATTATCAGGAACAAATGAGAATGTGGATCGGATAACAATCAACTTAGCCGTGACCATATTAAAAAGCAAAATCGGCTAGAAGGGCAGAATGGCCTACTTGTGCTCCTTTGTACTTCTGCAAACGTTTTGTCGTCAATTTGGAATTAAATTTAGGTGCCGAACAATGAATGTTCAGACAGCAGGACAACCAACTTTAGCTCATAGATACTAACACCTTGAGTTCTTTTACTGAAGCAAGTTGCGCTAATTCAGGGAGGTCACACTCATTAGCATATTCATCCTGTACCACATGATTTTGAAAGAAAGAAATTGTGTAACAAGAAAATGTAATAACAGTCACAAAGAATGTGATTGATAGACATAAATATATCAATGATTTATCTTAATCTCAAAATTTGCAACGTTATCGTGAACTTGGATGTTTCATGAGTCAAACATTCAAGAGTAATCAATTTTACAAATTTAACAGACAAGCATTTTGGTGCTTATGGTGGAACTTGCATTTGAATCAAAACTGCTATTACCAACTTTTTATACGCTTACTCCTGTTTTTTTTAAAACCACTATTGCACAAACCATGGCTTGCCAAATAAAAGAGGTGTTATTTTACAAAATAAATCTTCAAATTTGGCACTAATAGATGATTAACATACAAAATTGATCTACTTTCTTTTGATAAGTTGTCACCGATAAGACAGTGAGTCTTTCGGTTTGAAATTTGTTTTATCTTGCCAATCTAAAAGAAGGAAACCTTGTAAATATTCAACAAACACATACGGTAACATTACTGTGTAACTGCATCTAATGATGGAATGAGTGATAATCAAAAAGCAGCTCTGAAAAACTAAAGTAACCCTTCAGAAAATCTTAAAAGCACACATTGAAAAAAAAATCAATGTAGTATCTCTTTTCTTTTGCCTTGTATGCCATAAGCTGAGAACTTCTGCTGTGGTTTCAGCAACTCAAATGGTAAAACTTGCATAATTTCGATCATCTTTCAACTAAGTCAATGGAGCATGCTGAAATACCAGTATGCTAGGAAAATGGCTTATACCAACAGATTCATAGATATCAAACTCCTAAATTCAACTGTGATAATTACTGGTAATAAAGTTCTGCAATTTCAGCAAATTTCACATTAATCATTCTTCCATTGAAATTTATTCAAATGCTTCTTCCGAGTAATAAAATGCCTCCTTGCACACCTCCTTTCCATGCTGCATTCAGTTCATAACCAGTCCAAATCATTCTTTGCTTTGTCACAGATGTAAGGTAAAATTAAATCTCAACTACTTTTCACCTCAAGTCAAAAACAGCAAGGCATGGTTTGATTTAATCCTTTCAATTTCAATGCCTTAGTAAAATAAGCCAAAGGGTGTTCCCCAAAACCTTTCTCAAATTCCAATTTTCACAAAATCAAAAGGTAAGGCTTATTTTGAAAATATTTAAAAAGCAAAGAAATTGTTGCACTATTCCACACAGAGGAAATTAAAGGAAGACAGGATAGGAGAGCTAAGAAGTTATAAATTAAATGTTTGTTAAATCCAAAAAGTATTAAAAATCGGTTGACTTCAATTACAATTTAATAGAGGCAGGCAAAGTGTGGGTTTCTTTCCAGCCAGCAATTTGGAGAGAGACACGGAGATTTCAAGGTGAGCTGGCAATTCAGCCTGGAGAACTGCCCCACCTATACAGGTTCAACAACTTAGAATCTTATAATTGTGTATTTTTGAAAAAAAAACAAATCAGCTCCAATTTCAGTCATGTGACAAAAGATAGGAGCAGATGGTCCATCTCAATTTGAACTAATAGTGTAAACTTAATACTCCTTTGGACCTCAACTGTAAGGTGACTGGGTAACTGTAAAAGCATTAGTGATTATTTTACTATGATAGATCTTGTCCTCTGTCTCCAGAATTAGCTGTAAGCACACAACTCATCTTAAGTGCCTTGGTGTCATGTATAAATGGAATTTCTTTAAATTTAACAAACTGCAGACTGGGATTACTAGTTAGTTAGCAAGTGAACAAAAAGCTGAAACACATTTCCCCATCCCATGTCAATAAAAATTAATAAAATCCGTCTCCAACAACAACGTACAAGATCATTACCTGCAGCCTGTAATTCCAAATTCACATCTGAATTCAGCTGACCCACGTAAGACAATGTTCCTCCATTAGCATCTGTAGTCACACATACTATTCTAAAATTAATAAAAATTGCAGTTGAAATAAGCTTCAGGAATGAAATTAAAAATTAAAAGTCACACTAATTATTTTGCTGTTCAAAACAAAAAATATGTATTACTCAAGTAACAAATTTGGACACTCATAGCTAACATTAAACAAAGCAATCAAAACAAAGGAAATAATGTTAGCTTTAATGTAAAGCAGAAAAGAATTTACATGAATTGCTGACCCATCAATAAAAAAAAAGTTTTTTTTAGTTCAGATATTTAGGTTGAAATTACTCAAACCTAATAACGAGTTATTTTTCAGGACATTGTGAATTAAGATCTATTTTTCTTGGCTGTCTTCGAATAGTTTTATAGCTTATGCAACAGGATCCTGAACTCAATGCTGGGGAACATTTTGGAATTAATTTCATTGGAGCTCTGCAAAAGCCACTCCTTAGGAATGCAGGAGAGAACTAATTAATACATGAAGTCAGAGATAGAGACCTGTAAAATTATTTCACTGTAAAACTTGAGTTAAACAGAAATGGAAAACATTTGATCAATATTTGAGAAAATATTTACAGGGTCACTTAGGTTTTTTGAGTAACTAAAAGCACAGACCACATTAGTTTTAATACATTGCAGCATTAAAACCACTCAAGCATTGAAATAAATGATCAAAAAATGAGTTAGGTTAAGATGAAAGCCACTATAAGCCAATAAAAAAAGGAAGTGACAAACTCAGATAGTCTGTAATGTCATTATTCCACATTTGTGCAGTATAACTTTGAAAGTAGCATTTTTTTGTGCGTGCAAGCTGTTTGCAATCTTGAAAATAGTATCAGCTATTATTTTCATTTTATACAGATTTAAATAAGCAGCTCATCAATGTTCAATTTGGACTCCACTGTGGCCACTTGCTTTCAAACCTGACTAAAACCTTCATCCAAATATGGACAAGAAAGTTGAATTCCAGGAACAAGACAAGAGCAGTTCTCCCTGACACCAAGGCGGTTTTAAGGCAGTGCGACACCAAGGAATCTTGGCAAAATTAAAGTCAATGGAAATCAGGGCAAAAAAGTATCTTGACACAAAGCGAGATATCTGTAGGTGTTGAAGGCTAATTATTTCATGTCCACAACATTTCCCAAAAGAACACCTGTAGGTAACATCCAGGTTTAACGATTTTCAGTTGCTTCATTTTTGACCTTCCTGCCACCAAAACATCAGATTCCGTTTTAAGAAACTATGAACCCTTTACTCCAAGGTCTCTTTTTTTAAAGCAACACTCCCCAGGACCTTAAAAATCAGGGCAAAACTTATGCACTTAATTGTCTTTTCAAAATGCAGAATCTCACATTCATCTAAATTAAACTGGAGTCATAGAGGCTACAACAACAGGTCAGAGGACAAGGGTTGTGCAATCAAGTAACTTCTCAATTCCCAAAGCTGCTTCAACTGTAGGTTAAGTGTGAGATAAAATACAGTACTTCTTACTTGTCTGGTTGTTGCTCGGCTGCACTCACTCAAGAGATTTTACACCATTCAACACAAAGATGTTAATTTGTTTTGCACTTATCCATCACCTTAAATATTTGTTCTCTATGCTTATGACAATAGAGTCAACAGCACCTTTACACTAATCATAGCTACCAAGCAAGTACATTAGGAGCAATATCTTGACATCATAAAAGATGAAACTAGGACTTAATCATGTAACGTCTCAGGGAAGTTTTCTCCTATATTCTCTCTCTCGTGTACTGTATCATCTTAACCGTGGCGACCAATTTTGCCTAGCAAAGTGTTAGGACGGAATTCGTCCACGCGTGTTCTTTTCAGGAGTGACCACACTTACCCAATTATTTGATATAAAGCAGGTACATTTATTTAGCTGCAGAAACTTAGCTGTTACAGCGAAGCACGAAAGATCGAGTGGTTCGCTGGAGAAAATGTACAAGTTCTGAAAATCTATCAATAAGCTCCATTAGTTATACTATTTTCTAATCTCAATTCATGCAACGTGATCTTTCACAAACAAAAGCCTTCTTCAAAATAGTATAATTTGCAAACTAAGGTTCTATGTATTCTCTGATCGAGACATTTTTCCTAGTCTTTTTATCACATAGTTTACCTTAATCTAATCACTTAGTTTAGCAGGCAAAATTGACCTTGCTGATGTTCTTTCATTTGAACATCAGCTTTGTTAGTTGTCATGGCAACAAGCCCAGAATTAAAAATTACTTTGGTCATCATTTTAAACTATAGGTTCACAGCGCCCCCAATGTCCTAAGAAGTAACTACATCTCTATCCTACCTAACAAAAGCAAAGAAAGCTTGGAAATAGGTTTTTTTTTGTTTTCTGTTGACTTATTTTCTATTATTGACTGCACCTTCTTGGATTGAAACAGTGTGTGATTGTGTAGTCTACAAAATCAACAATTTTAAAATTATATCTCAACCAATGTGACCCACTTCATGGAAGAATGAAATGCAAAAATTTAGAAATCAAATTCTAAAACTTATTTTTCCTCTATCAAAAATGTTGCACTAATGATGTTTTGTTTTAGTCTACACACACATATTTTTTATATATATATATTTTCGTAAAAATGTTTTTCATCAAAAACGTATGTAGAAGAGACATGTTTTTATACACAGACAACGCTTCAGATGATCATTCATTTTACTCAAAAAAGAATTTTCGTTGTGTGGAGGACCGATACAGTGACACATATAAACTGGACAGAGATTGAAAAAGTTATTCTAAGGAGAATAAATTGCCAACTTGAATTTAAAACATCACCTTTGATTTAAAATAAAGAACTCACGAAGGAGCTCTGGTAACCCCCGAATTCATAAGATTGCGAAATTCAAACTCAGTTCTCCCACAATGGACAGGACAAAGAAACTATGCAGGTCCAGTTATACTAAACAAAAAGAAATTCGGCATCCTGACAGTTTCTACAAAAACACACCTAAAAGTACTTTGAATTTAGAACAGTAAACTACTGCTCATATAAAAGAATAACTAAATAAATGTGATAGTTTGATTTATCCACCATTGTTTACAGTTAGTATTGTTCTCCACAAACAAACAGAACAAGTGTTGCATTATTTCAGAAAATGCTCCCCAAACATTTTGATGCTGATGCATCCGGACAAAAATGTATTAGATAGCTATACAGAACATTGGTTCGGCCAGTTTTGGAATGTTGTGTGCAATTCTGGTTGGAAAGATGTTGTGAAACTTGAAAAGGGTGCAGAAAAGATTTACAAGGATGTTGCCAGGATTGGAGGGTCTGAGCTATTCAGAAAGGCTGAATAGGCTGGGACTGTTTTTCCTGGAGTGTCAGAGGCTGACGGGTGACTTTTTACTGTTTATAAAATCATGATGGGCATGGATAGGGTAACTAGATCTGGTCGTACCCCTGGCAGGGAGGAGTCCAGAACTACAAGGCATAGGTTTAAGGGGAGAGAGGGGAAAGATCGAAAAGGGACCTAAGAGGCAACGTTGCACTCAGAGTTTGGAATGGGCTCCCTGAGGAAGTGGACGAGGCTGGTACAATTACAACATTGAAAACCAATCTGGATGGATATATGGATAGCAAGGGCTTAGAGGGATATGGTCCAAATGTTGGCAAATGGGAATAGATTAATTAACGATATCTCAACTTTTTCACACAGAAGGTGGCACAGGTATGAAATGAACTGCCAGAGGAAGTTGTGGAGGCTGGTACAATTGCAACATTTAAGAGGCATTTGGATGGGTATATGAATAGGAAGGGTTGGTCAGCATGGACAAGTTGCACCGAAGGGTCTGCTTCCGTGCTATACATCTCGATGACTCAATGTTACAATGTCAGCAAGAAATACTTCAGTTATCTTACCAATGCCACAACAAAATTGCTCACATTTTGGTTGGATCTTAATTGAGAAAGAAAATACCGAAAAAACTTCTTGACAAGATGCTTCTATGTACAATAAAAACAAATACAGACATAACATGAAAATATTAACAAATATTGACAAGAAAATCTGCTGGAAAAAAACACCCTTTAAAAAAAATTGTTCCAACTTATTACCATCTAATTATATTAAGACAGGGCAAAAAAACTGAAGTGATAGTTGGGGAACACTTTGCGCCTAGTGATCATAATTCTAGTTGTTTTAAAATATTATGGAAAAGATAAGTCTTCCATAAAATTAAAACTTTTCATTAGAGTAAGGCAAATTTCAATAGTACGAGACAAAAGCTTTCAAAAATTGATTGGAGTAGACTGTTCACAGTTAAAGAGATGCCTGATAAGTGGGAGGCTTTCAAAAGTGTGATAGCAAGAGTTCAACGAAATTATGTTTCTGTTAGAGTGAAAGGTAAGGCTGGTACGATTAGACAACAACAAACGAATATAGATATTGAGGCTCTTGTCAAGAACAAAACAAAAATCTTATATTGGATATAAACAACTGGGTTCAAATGCATCTCTTGAACAATATAAAGAGTGTAGGGGCATTCTTAACAGGGAGATCAGGATGGCAAAGTGAGGATATGAGATAGCCTTGGTAATAAGGTTAAGGAGAATCCAGAGATTCTACAAATACATTAAGAGCAAGAAATTAACAAAAGACAGAGTAAGGCCCCTTAAAGATTGAAAAGGTCAAATTTGTGTTGAACTTCAGAAACTGGGAGAGATATAAAATGAATATTTCACATCGTTTTTTTTAAGTTGCGAAGAAATGGTGGCCAGAGAACTCAGGGAAATAAATATTGATATTTTGAAAACAGCTCACGTTAGACAGGTCGAGGTGCTGGAAGTCTTAGAAAACAAAGGCAGAAAAATCCCCGGAACCTAATTTAGTGTATCCCCACCACTTAGTGAGAAATTAGGGAGGAAATTTGAGGGCCCCTTGCAGAAATATTCATATCATCTAAAGATAGGGGTGAGATGTCAAATGACTGGAGGGTGGCTAAGTTGTGCCTTTCTTTAAGAAGGGATGCAAGGAGAAGCCTAGGAACTATAGACCTGTGGATCTGACTTCAGTGGTGGGTAAGCTATTCAAACTGATTCTGAAAGACAGGATTTATGTGCATTTGGAGAGGCAGGAGTGATCATGGACAGTCAGTATACTTTTGTGCAAGGGAAATGGTGTCTCACAAACTCGATTAATTTTTTTTTGAGCAAGTAACCAAGATGATTGATGAAGGAAAAGCAGTGGACATTGTTTACTTGGACTTTAGTAAAGCCTTTGACAAGGTACTAATTAGTCTACTATGCAGAAAAGTTAGATCACATGGGATTCAGGGTAAGGTTATGAATTGGATACAAAATTGGTTTAACAGCAGGAGACAGAATGGTGGTGGAGAGTTGTTCGTCAGACTGGAGGCCTGTGATCAGTCGTGTTCTGCCAGGATCAGTGCTGAGTTCACATTCTCTTTGTCATTTATATAAATGATTTAGATAAGATTATAGAAAACATGGTAAGTAAGTTTGCAGATGACGCCAAGATTGATGGTATAGTGGATTACACAAAGATCTTGATCAATTGGGTCAAAGGAGTGAAAAGTGGCAAATGTCGTTTAATTTGGATAAATTCAAGGTATTGCCTTTGTTTGTTTTACCAAAATGTAAGATTTTGGCATTTAAATGTAGGTCCTTGGATAGTCTCGTAGAACAGAGACACCAAGGGGTTCAGATACATCATTCTTTGAAGTCTGCATGACACACAGATAGGGCGGTTAAGAAGGCATTCAGTATGCTTTCCTTCACTGTTCAGACCAGAGTACAGGGATTTTATACTGAGGTTGGACATTGGTGAGTACTCTGTCCAGTCTAGTTGCCCTGATATAGGAACGATATTATTAAGCTGGACAGGTATCAGAAGAGATTTATCAGCATGTTGCTGGGAATGGAGGATGTTACCCCACTCCGAATTCGCAGAATAGTTTTCTATGGTTTCAGTTATCCAGGGTTTACTGTGTCCAGAACATATTATAGGGAACTTTCCAGAACCAAGGACCAGCATGCTACTGGGAAGATACATCTCTCATTGAAATGAATGGGTTTGCACCTTTCCTCAGCAGGTCCTGGAACATATCCCCTGCGGATATGGAGTGGACTACTGTCCAGAACAGATAGGTATCAAGGTCACAGGCATGAATCTTGCCTATGAAAATGTGGATGCACGTGATTCACAAAATACAAGTAGAAATCCTGAAGTACACTTAAAAAAAAAGTGCCTCACATAGAAATAGAAGTAAGGAAACATGCCATCTGGCCCAATCAGCAATGTTCCACTCTAGCCTCTTCCTTTGACTTAAGGCACAATAGCTCAGTGGCATCATTGCCTCAGTGTCAGGGATCCAGGTTCAATTCCACCCTTGGGCAACCATGTGCAGTGTGCATATTCTCCCGTGTGCGAAGGCTTCCTCTGGCTTCCTCCCACAGTCCAAAGACATGCAGGTTAGGTGGATAGGCGATGTTAATTTACCCATAGAGTCCAGGAATGTGTGGGTTAGCTATGGGAAATGCAGGATTGTAGGGTAGGGGAGTGAGTCTGGGTAGGATATTCGGAGAGTTGGTATGGCCTTGTTGGGCCGAATGGCTGGTTTCCACATTGTAGGGATTCCATAGATTCTGACCAGTCAACCTACCTTCTCCCCAAATCTCTCTTTCCCTGAAGCACATCTATGTGATTTGCCTCAACCACTCCTTTTAGCACCAAATTCCAGTCTCCAAACATTTCTTCTGAATTCCTTGATTTCTTAATAACATTTTACATTGATGGCATCTAACTTTGCTCGACCCACACGTGGAAACAGTTTGTGACAAGAACCCAGCAAAATCTTCCATAAATTTTAAAAGTTCTCTACCATGATCAAAGAACTACAGTACTATTTATCCTTTCCTAATAAAGATCATCTCTCAATTCAGGAACCATCCTGATAAATCTTTCAGATATTTTGTCAGAGGCTAAGGGGTGACCTTATAGAGGTTTACAAAATCATGAGGGGCATGGATAGAGTAAATAGACAAGATCTTTTCCCTGGGGTGGGGGGGGTGGAGAGGGGAGTCCAAAACAGGGCATAGTTTTAGGGTGAGGGGGGAAAAGGTATAAAGGGACCCAAGAGCAACATTTTCACACAGAGAGTGGTGCCTGTATGGAATAGGTGGTGGTGGAGGCTGGTATAATTACAACATTTAAAAGGCATCTGAATGGGTATATGAATAAGAGCTTGGAGGGACATGGGCCAAGGGCTGGCAAACGGGACTAGATTAGGCTCGGATATTAGGTTAGTCTGACATAGATGAGCTAAACCCAAGGGTCTGTTTCTATGCTGTACATCTCTAGGACTGTGACCCTATGACCCACAGACTGCAGTGAAGGTAGACAACTGTACCTCATCCTCGACAATCATGGAAGCCAACCTTCCATCTGTGGTCTCCATGTATATGGTTTGTTGCCGCAGAAAGTCTGCCAACTTCACAGTACCACCACATCCCAAATAAAGCTCTCCTCCAACCTATTCCATCAACCAGAAGATATAGAAGCTTAAACACACACACCGGCAGGTTCAGGAACAGTTTCTTTCGATCTTTATTAGACAGATGAATGGACACTAACAAGATGAGCATTATTTGAAGTTAATGTTGATCTTGCATAGCACATGCTCTTAGCGACACAAGTGTATGCTTCTAAGCTTTTATTTTAAAGCCCTACGATCTATGTCCTTGCTCACTATGATCTGCCTATACTGCTTGCAAACAAAGCTTTTCACTGTACTTAGTTACATGTAACAATAAATTGAATGAAATCAAGCAGTCCTGGATATGGAATGACTTACTCACTGATTTGATTCATTTATTTTTTGTCACATACATTTGTTACAAAATACAGTGTTAGTGCTGCAGTGTGGCCACTCTCCGATGCCATCTTTAAATACAGAGAAAGAAAAATAAAAGATGTCTAACTCTACAGCCATAGAACTCAAACTGAGTGTCAATCAAGGCTATTCAGCTTCCAACCTCATATTAATCTTTGTCTAATTATGAACAAAGAAGCCAAACTGAGTGACACCCTTGAATTAACAGTGCATTTGACCTAGCATGGATGGCATCCAGTTGTAGTAGCGAAATAAGACTTCATGGGAATCAGGCAAAAATCTCACCGGTTGGAGTCAAACCTAGCACAAAAGGACAATGTTGTTAAAGGTCAGTTATCTCAGCCCTAGGACATCTCTGCAAGAGATCCTCAGTAGCATTAGTAAAACATCAGAGCATCCAGACCATTGAGTCTGCTCTGCCATTTAATTAGATCATTGCTCATTTAATAATCCTTTATATAATTTCTTGCCTTTCCCCCGTAACCCTTGATTCCCCAATTAAAAATATTCAAGACTTTAATACAAAATGAATTCTTTACCATTTAGGCTAGTTCATCAGATTCACTACCTTTGAGAGAAGAATTTCCTCTCCATCGGTCTTAAAAAGGAGAACACTTTACTCTTAGGATTATGCTCTCTGGTCCTTGACTCCCTCAAAGTTGAAACAAGCTTTCCATACCTACCCAGTGAAGTCCACCAAGAATCTTGTATGTTTCAATAACGTAACCTCTCATTCTTCTAAACTCCAAGAAGCATAGGCCCAATCACAAATGCCATTTCTCCATACCTGGAATCAACATAGTGAACCTTCTCTGGGCTGCCTCCAGTCCAGTATATCTTTCCATAAAGAAGGGACTCAAATGTTTTCATATTATTGTAGTTGTTCTGATTAATGCCTTGTATAGCAAGTCTTCACTATTATACTCCATTCCCAATTGAGATAAAAAGGTCAACATCCCATTTGCCTTCCACATTACCTACCAAAATTGCATTCTAGGTTTTCACGATTTGTGAACGAGGAATCCAAAAATCTCTCTTGGGCCAATGGTCTTTAGCTGCTTCAATTATTGATCTTTTATTGCAAGGTCAGACATGGAGAGGTTTGCTGATGACTGCATCTTTTGTGACTCTGCTGAGACTGACGCAGTCCACATGCAACTACAATAAGACCTGAACGAGGTTTAGGCTGATAAGTAGCAAGTAAAATTCACTTCACATAAGCGCCAGGTAACAACCATATTCAGCAAAATCCAATCTAACTATTGCCCTTTGATAAGACATTACAGTTACAGAATCATCCCCATCATCAATACACTGGTGGCTACCATTGACCAGAAAATGGAACTGGATGACCCAAATATTTATTGTGGCTACAAGAACAGGTCAGAAGGTAGGAATCATGCAACAGTTAATTTGCCTTCTGACTCCCCAAAAACAACTACAAGATACAAATCAGTGGTGTATTGAATACTAGGAGAAAGGGAGGTCTGCACATACTGGAGATCAGAGTAGAGTGCATATTGCTGGAAAAGCACAGGTCAGGCAGCATCTGAGAAGCAGGAGAATCAATGAAGGGTTCTGGCCTGAAACATCAATTCTCATGTATTGAATACTCCCCAGTTAACCAGATGTACACAGCTCCAACAACACAAGAGATCTGACACTATTCAGGACAAAACTAATTGACAATGTATCTACAAACATTCACTCCCTCCATTAGTGATACCCAATGCAGCATCTACAAGGCACACTGCAGAAATTCACCAAGACTCCATAGAAAGTATATTTCAAAGTCATGATTACTAACATCCAGAAGGACAATGAAAGTAGTTACATGGGAGCATGTCCATCTCCAAGCCACACAAAATCCTGACTTGGAAGCGATTTGCCAGTCAAAATCCTGGAAATCTGTCTCTAATAGCACTGTGCGTGTATTTACAGCTAATGATCTGCAATGGTTCAATAAGGCAGCTTGCCATCACCTTCAAGAGAAACCGGGGATGAGCAATGAGTCCTGTTCAACCCAGCACTATACACATTCTATGAATGAATAAAAACTTCATAACACAAAGTCATTGAATAAATCCAAACACTTAAGTTGTTGAATTAAATATCTGGAGTTAAAGCTGAGCTGGCTTCTGTGTCAACGGGGCTGGATGCCCAGTTATCTGAAAAATCTCTCCGCCCGATGTTTTTGAACTTCTTGAAACCTCAGTCTATCACTGAGGCCTTACTCTTCCTTCGAATCGTACAGACATATTAAGAGGACAGACTGCTGCACGCGAACCATTCAATCAACAGCTGCTCGGACCAGCTGGCCCGTTTCTGTGCTGGTATATATCCTATATCGGTGTACTGACCAACCCCCCGTACCTGTGCTGACCATCAAAATTCTCCAAGGAGACGGTGACCGGCACACTCCCGATGAAAGTGGCCGTGTCCCCGCCCGCACTGCTACCGCAATAGGCCGGCACCGCGCCGCTACCACCTCCACCTGCGGCGGCGGCAATGTGAGTGGCCGGCTCCGTCCTAACAGCCGCTTTCCTACTCGGTTGAACGGCAGCGAAAGGGGACGAGGCGAAATCAGTCCGCAGCGGGGCCTGCGGTCGCCCGGCTCCTGCCTCCACCTCCTCCAATTGCAGCTCCATGTTCACGCGCAACGGGGCACGACCCCGGCCGCCTGCCAATAGCATCACAGAGGTCGATGGTGGGCGAGCCAAGCCGGCGCCAGCCAATACGAGCAGAGAGCCCAGGTTGAGGGCGGGGACGTTTTAAGCGGCAACCAATGGTTATCGGACTAGTTGGCGGGGCGGGGGGCTCGTGCGTGGGCGCAAGCAGCCAGAAGCTCGGCGTTCAATAGTCACGCGCCCAACCGTCCAAACCACCACTACAACAACAACCATCATCTTCATTTTCACACGTGCGTAAAATACACACATACTTTGTACACCCCCCATTCGGTCCCCCTGTAAGGGCGCAACCGCAATTTGGTCGAATATAATGGAAAAAAAACTAAAGGAGTTGATCGACAGAGAAGGAATGAGAAATACATCTCAGCTTCACTGCTAACAGCCCCACTGACCGTTAGGCGTGTCTCTTTCTTTACCACACCCCAAACGTTAACGTCACGAGGAACGTCGCCCAGCGGCGCTTCCGCCAATCAGAGAGTCGCGGGGTGAGGCCAGCGGCTGAGGGGCGGGGCCTGACCGCGCGACATTGCGGACAGCTCTCGGTCAGGCAGACGGCAGGAGTGGCGGCGGCGGTGAGGGTGAGTCAGAGGAGTCGTGTTCTGATGCAAGGATCATGCAGCCGGAGCAGCCTCCGACTCCGCAGCACGGCAAGTCGCAACTGAACGCCGCGGGAGATGGCCGTAACGTCGAGTCGGAGCCTGCGGCGGGAGAGGACGGTCAGTATCCACTCGGGGCGATCACCACTTCGTGAGCTGTTCCTGGGTGCAGACATCTCGGGGGCGGGGGGATTTGTTACAGTCAAAACATTGGATGGTGTCTGTGTCTCTATACACCACAAATTTGATTTAGGCTTGTAATATTTTCCTCGAAAAATGTGTCTGACAGATTTTTGCATTTCAATTTACAAAAGTAAACTGGATGCTTTTATGCCAGGTTGTAGGTGTGGTATGCTTTAAATAACCTTTTGCGCATAATGTCCTGTTATGCATTTCAAATTATGTTTCTTATTTTAACGTTAGACACCAAAACAGCATTTTTTTTCTGTTTTCCAACATCCGCAGGTTTTTTTTAACATTATACATCGCTAAAAGTCAAACCGTAAATTGTCCTGTTGGTCTAAATTAACTATATCGGTGACTTTACACGCAGCGCTATCAGTTTATGAAATTAGATTAGATTCTCTACAGTGTGGAAACAGATCGTTCAGCCCAAAGTCCACACCGACCCTCTGAAGAGGAACCCACCCAGACCCATTTCCCTCTGACTAATGTGCCTAACACTATGGGCAATTTAGCATGATGTAGGTTTGCACAAGATTATTTTGATCTCATTGTATTTGATACATTTGTAATGACTGAAAATTCTGCTATTTGGTTTGCACCAAACTGAGTTAAAATCCAGAAATTATAAACATCCTTTGTGAAAATACACAACAGTTAGGCATAGATCTGCAAAGTAAGAAGACAGGGTGAAAACAATGACTGCGGGCGGATGTTGGAAACCAGATTCTGGATTTGAGTGGTGCTGGAAAAGCACAGCAGTTCAGACAGCATCGAGGAGCAGGAAAATCAAAGTTTCAGGCAAAAGCCCTTCATCAGGAATTCTAATAGCAGATGAGAGGACTGATGATTGTAGATGTGAAGTCTGTTATTACTTTTTTTCCCTTTCCTTTTAAAAAAGACATAAGTTTGATATTAGAGATCAATTCCTTAAAGCAGCCAAGATAGATCACAAAGGAGAGTGCATGGTGTAGCGTTCGGAGTGGCAACACCAGCATCTCCAAAGCATTGTATAGCTGTATTCTTCTATTCATATATTTTAGGCACAAAATCACACCGAGGCCCTTTTAGCTTAAACAAGAGGGTTGAGGGATGACCTGATCTATTTATCCTTTCATATTCTTTCAGACCCAAGCAAGGAACATTTGTATTTATGTTGTGTTTTTACAATCACCAGATGTCGCAAAGTGCTGTACAGCCAACTAATACTTTTGAAATCAAGCCACAGTTATAAAGAATATTTTACAAATGTATCAGGTAGTGGGGATGGCACAACTTGCAAGTATAGGTGGCACTTTAAAATGTGTTAGAACCTGTAAAATGAATACTGGAATCATGCTCAAAATCAGGAAGAAACTATGCATATCTAGGGTGCAGACATATTTTCCAGCTACAGCACTTGTACATATGTTGGCACTTCCATACCTGTGAAACACATCTTTAGTATTTCATCATCAAAGTGATTAGTTTCATGTATTTCTAATGTATGAGTAGAAAAAAAGTTGCAGTAATTTATAAAGTGTTCAGATAAAGATCTATTTATGCGAATTTACGATAGAATCTCGCTTCCCCAGCGTAATGAAACTTACCTTGTATTTCTTCAGAATCTTTAACATGAAACATTCCAAAGCATACCATAGGGGAGGGGGTGAAATATGACACCAAGCTGCAGAAG
Organism: Hemiscyllium ocellatum; assembly: GCF_020745735.1. NCBI lineage: Eukaryota > Metazoa > Chordata > Chondrichthyes > Orectolobiformes > Hemiscylliidae > Hemiscyllium > Hemiscyllium ocellatum. The sequence goes on along the minus strand of NC_083436.1, from coordinate 27,457,300 downwards.
CAACATTGGGGATAGTTATTAACATGTTCAGACAAATAGATTTTAGGAAGCATCCTAAAGGTGGAAAGGGAGGTAGTGAGACAAGTAAGTAAGGAGGAAATTCCAGAGCATTAGCAACTCGAGGCATGAGCATCAGTAGTGGATCAGAAATAATCAGGATGTTCAAGAAGCCAGAATTAGAAATGTGCAGATATTTTATAGGGTTGTAGAGATGGAGGTGATTTGAATTAGGGAGAGCAGTAGAGTAATTTGAAAACAATGATAATAACTGATTTAATTTTCTTGCAAAATACAAAGTGAGTGAAAAGTTTGTTATCAGCCTCTTACAATGAAAGGACCATTTCCCAAAGTGGTTAAAAATAGTAATTGGAAAGATTTATGGTTAGCTTTGCCTTTTTTTGAAGTTTACAACCATGCGTTCCTTTCACCTAATGCGTTTTGTGCCTCAATGTGTTCCCACTTTTTACTACAAAACATAGGATATGTTTAAAATATAATTAATGAGCTGTTTTAAAAACTTACGGGTATTGTGATGATATGAGCGACACTATAGCATGAAAACTCTCTTTTGGCCTTCATTTGCAATATGCTTTGAGCAACTAAGCCTTTTGGGTAAGTAAATTAAAAGGCTGAGATGCTGATTTGTACTCATCAGCACATTTTTTTTTCCTCTTGAGTGACGCAGCTTATTAAAGGAAAAGGGACAGAGCTGGAAAAAGATCAAACTTCCCCAAAATAAAGAACCGTGTTGCAGGAAGGCTACTGTTAAGGATGGTTAAAGACGCTAAGAAAGAATTTCAATCGGCTATTTAAGTTCATGCACCATTCATGACTCCTTAGATATAGAAGCAATCCATGTTCAAATGCAACAACATCAGCACAATATCCAGACTTGGGCTGACGCGTCACAAGTAACACTTGTTGCCACAGCAATCTAACCACATTCCCTTAACATTCAGTTGCCATCACTGAATCCCCCATTATCTACATTCTTCGGGTTAGCATTGACTAGAAACTGAACTGAACTCGCCACATAAACATTGGGCTACAAAGGCAGGTCAGATGCTAGAACACCTGCGGCAAGTAACTCACCTCCTAGCTCTCCACTTGCTTCAATGGGTTCAGCTCCAACAACATTCAAGAAGCTCGATGCTATCCAAGAAAAAGTAACCCACTTGATTGGCACCACATTGGTAAACATCTACTCCCTCCGCCCAATGACAGTCAGTGGCTGCAGTATGAAATATCTACAAGATACACTGCAAACATTCTGCGGCACCTTTCAAACTCAGACCATTCCCCTCCATTTTGTCAGTGCGGCGAGGTGAGAAGGTGAGGTGAAGCGAGGGCTGTCAGGATGGATAAGATTTTTTTCCTCGCTTAAAAAGGGACTTACCTCGGGATTTGGGCCTCCATTTTGCCAGAGTGGTGAGGAGAGAAGGTGAGATGAAGTGAGGTCTGCCAGGAAGGTCAGGGCTTAATTTATATTTGGGCAGTGGCTAAACATGTGATACTACATGTTCTGCCCCCCTCCTTTAAGTGGAAGAAAGACTCTGTAAGGTAAGGCTTTTATTTCTTGTCTGTCTCTTTCATTTATTTAAGTGCGTTGTTTGGTTTTAGTTCATATAAAGCTAAGCTTACAATGGCAGGGGACCTCAGACCCGTGGCATGTGCCTCTTGCTTGATGTGGGAGCTTAGGAACGAGTCTGACGTTCCTGATTCTTACACTTGCAAGAAGTGTGTCCAGCTACAGCTCGTGTTTGACAGAATGACAGCTCTTCAGCTGCGGATAGACTCACTGTGGAACATCCGCGATGCTGAGGAGGTCGTTTAGCGAACTGGTCACACTGCAGGTTAGAATTGCTGAGGGAGACAGTGAATGGGTGACCAAAAGACGGCATAAAGAGTAGGAAGGCAGTCAGGTGTCCCCTGCAGTCATCTCCCTCCAAAACAAGTATACCGTTTTGGATACTGTTGGGGGAGATGGCTCACCAGGAGAGGGCAGCAGTTGTCAAGATCATGGCATGGTGGCAAGTACTGCTATTCAGAAGGATGGGAAAAAGACTCATAGGGCCATAATCATAGGGGATTCTATTGTGAGGGGGGTAGATAGGCCGTTCTGTGACCGCAAATGGGACTCCCTGATGGTATGTTGCCTCCCAGGTGCTCAGGTCAGGGATGTCACTGATCGGCTGCAGAGCATTCTAAAAGGGAGGGTGAGCAGCCAGTTGCCTTTGGTGCATATAGGCACCAACGATGCAAGTAGAAAGCGAAATGAGGTCCTGAAAGAAGAATTCAGGGAGCTAGGAGAGAAGTTAAAGAGGAAGACCTCAAAGGTAGTGATCTCGGGATTACTACCACTACCACATGCTAGCCAGCGTAGAAATGAAAAAATAGTCAGGATAAACACTTGGCTTGAATGATGGCGTGGGAGGGAGGGGTTCAGATTAGTTGGACATTGGGACCGGTTCTGGGGAAGGTGGGACCATTACAAAATGGACAGTCCAATGAACCAGACCAGAACCAATGTCCTTGGGGGAGTTTTTGCTACTGCTGTTATGGAGGTTTTAAACTAATGTGGCAGGGGACTGGGAATTGGAAGAGAAAACAAGTAGGCAGCGAGGTGGAGACTGTAAGAATTATGAAGATAGCATTAATAAAGGGAAGAGTAGGCAGAGAGCAGGTGAACGCAAAAGAACTGGTGGCATGAAATGTATCTACTTTAATGCAAGGGGTATAGTATGTAAGGCAGATGAACTTAGGGCCTGGATTGGTGCCTGGGAGTATGATATTGCAATCACAGAGACTTGGTTGACGGAAGGGCATGATGATTGGCAACTAAATATTCCAGGATATAGACACTTCAGAGAGGACAGGAAGGGTAGGTGAGGTGGGGAGGGGGGTGTGGTGGAGTTGCATTGCTGGTCAGGGACAATATCACAGCTGTGCTAAAGGAGGACACTGTTGAGGTCTTGGGTAGTGAGGCATTATGGGTGGAGCTGAGAAATAAGAAGGATGCAGTTACATTGGGGCTCTTACAGGCCTCCCAACTGTGAGCGTGAGGTAGAAGAACAAATAGGTAAACAGATTATGGAAAGATGTAGAGGCAATAGGGTAGCGGTGATGGGAGATTTTAAATTTCCCAACATTGACTGGGATCCCTTACGGTCAGAGGTCTGGATGGAGTAGAATTTGTAAGAAGCATCCAGGAGAGTTTTCTAGAGCAGTATGTCAATAGTCCAACAAGGGAAGGGGCCATATTGAACCCTGGTACTGGGGAACGAGCCAGGCCAGGTAGTAGAAGTTGCAGTGGGGGATTTCTTTGGGAACAGTGTTTTAAAATACTTGTGGATAAAGAAGAGAGTGGTGCTAAGGGAAGAGTACTCAACTGGGCCAAGGCCAATTATATCAAAGTTAGGCAGGAGCCCAGAAATGTGGATTGGACACGCAGCACATCAGAACTGCACAAAGAGGAAGAAGAACACCTTCACAATGTATTCGCCAAAAATGGACACCCCTGCAATTTCATCAACAGATGCCTAAGGGAAAGACAACGGAATGAGGACATGCCACAACCCAAAGGACTAGCCATATTACCATACATCAAGAACATTTCTGAACTGACAGCCAGACTACTACAACCACTAGGACTCATAACAGCACACAAACCAACAGCCACTCTCAGACAACAACTCACCAGGACAAAGGACCCGATACCCAGCATGAGCAAAACCAACGTAGTGTACAAAATCCCATGCAAGGACTGCACAAAACACTACATAGGACAAACAGGAAGACAGCTAACGATCCGTATCCATGAACACCAACTAGCCACAAAACGACACGACCAGCTATCCTTAGTATCCGCACACGCAGATAACAAGCAACATGAGTTCAACTGGGACAACGCTACTATTAAAGGACAAGCCAAACAGAGAACAGCCAGGGAATTCCTAGAGGCATGGCACTCATCCACAGATTCTATCAACAAACACATCCACCTGGACCCAATATACCGGCCACTGCAGCAAACAGCTGGAACTGACAACCGGAAGCAGCAGAGGCAAATCACTATAAATGCTTGAGGGAACAACACCAGCGCTTCACAAGAGACTCCCAAGCACTGAGGATGTCACCTAAACAGGGGACAAAACATCTGCAACACAAATTCCCAGCTCAGCAAACAGAACCACAACAACGAGCAGCCGAGCTACAAATCTTCTCTCAAACTTTGGACACACCTATTTGAAGGAAGTCCACCTTTGAGATGTGGCAGGCTTTCAAATATAGGTTAAAGATAGTGCAGGATAGCCATGTCACGTTGAAGGCAAAGGATAGGAAGGGCAAGATTTGTGAACCGTAGATGACAGAAATTGCAAGACTAGCCAAGAGGAAAAGGGAAGCGTACATAAGGTCTAGGCAGCTAAGAACAGAACGGGCCCTGGAAGAATATTGGAAGAGTAGGATAAGTCTTAAACAAGGAATCAAGCAGGCTAAAAGGGGTCATGAAATAGCTTTAGCAAGCAGAATTAAGGAGAATCTCAAAGATTTTATTCTTATATAAGAAGCAAGCGGGTAACTAGAGAAAGGATTGGTCCACTAAAGGATAATGAAGGAAGGCTGTGTGTCGAACCTGAGCGAATGGGTGAGATTCTGAATGATTACTTTGCATCAGTGTTCACTGAGAGGAGCATGATGAATGTTGAGATTAGAGATAGAAGTTTGATTAGTCTGGATCACATTGGCATAAGTAGGGAAGATGTGTTGGGTAGGCTAGAGGTTATTAAGGTGGACAAATCCCCAGGACTGGATGGGATCTATCCCAGGTTGCTGAGGGAGGCGAGAGAGGAAATAGTTGAGACCCTGACATATCTTTGTGGCATCCCTAAATACAGGTGAGGTGCTGGAGGACTGGATGGTTGCTCATGTTGTCCAGGTAGCTACAGACCAGTGAGCCTGACATTGGTGGGAAAGTTGCTGGAGAGGATACACGCGGCAAGTACTTCACACAGAGGGTGGTGGGCGTTTGGAATGCGTTGCCAGCAGAGGTGGTAGAGGCAGGCACAATAGATTCATTTAAGATGCATCTGGACAGCCACATCAGTAGGTGGGGAGAAGAAGGATAGAGCTGTTTAGGAATTGACCGACAGGTTTAGACAGTACATTTGGATCGGCTTAGGCTTGGAGATCCGAAGGGCCTGTTCCTGGGCTGTAAATTTTCTTTGTTCTAAAAGGACAAGGACAGTAGATACATGAGAATACCACCACCTCCACGTTTGCCTTCAAGCCATTCACCAATCTGATTCAGAAATATATTATTCTCCCTTTCCTGTTGCTGGGTCAAAATCCTGGAAATCCTTGCCTAAGGGCATTGTGGATTAATCCACAGCCTGTGAACTGCAGTCCTTCAAGAAGACAGCTCACCACTGCATTCTCAAGGGCAAGCAGAGATGGGCAGTAATTGTTGGCCAGCCAATGACATCCACATCCTAAAATTTTAATTACATTTTTTTCTGATTCTGTCTTAGTTTCCTTAACCCAACTGTAAATCCATACATTATAGCCCATTCAAATTTGTCGATTTATGCGCAATAAAAAAAATCAGTTCTGACATTTATTTGCTGCATTCAGGGTATGATTCAGACTGAAAATGCTGTCTTTTGTGTAGCTTTTAAGCCAAGGATCTGCCTGCCCTTTCAGGTGAAACTGACAGATTCCATTGCTTTGTAGTAGAGCAAATGAGTTATTTCCTGGTGTCCTGATAAGTAGTTATCCTGCAATCAACATTGCAGAAGCAGCTTGGCTGGAAACTGTCATGTTGCCAATTTCTGTGAAAAGTGGCTACCAAGTTTTTTTTAAATTCATTCACGGGATGTAGGTGTTGCTGGCTAGGCCAGCATTTATCGCCTATCCCTAATTGCCCAGAGGGTAGTTAAGAATCAACCACATTGCTGTGGATCTGGAGTCACATGAAGGGATTTTTCCTGACAACCAACAATTGTTCTTATTTCCAGATTAGAATTTGAACCCAGAACCCCAGAACGTTACTGGAATCTCTAGATTAATAGTCCAGCAATAATACTACTAAACCATTGTCTTCCCATTAAGTGTCAATTTTCAACAGTGACTGCACTTCAAAACAAAAAAAGATCCGTTGCCAGTAAAGTGCTTTGAGACATCCAGTTGTCATGAAAAGCACTGCATTAAGTGCAAGCCTTTCTTTATACTAATAAATTTGAAACCACTACATTTCCATATACTGATGAATATTGCCTATATGGGTTTGCTATTAATTCTCTTAACTCTTCGAATGGCTTGGTTGGGGAGAGGAGAGATTGCAATTCAAGTTCACTCTTTTCTGGACAGTTTCATGGCACTTGTTTCTCTTCGGGTTATGTAGGGATTCCAGCCAAATGACTCAGACAATGAAACATGTCCAATTCGTTCACTAAACTGCGAGCAATTCCATATATGAAGTAATGTTGATGCTGTTTGACTGCTATCCCTTTTACAGACTTTGCTTTTATAGCAAAAGAATGACACTGCTATTTGGTTCTGTTTTTAACTACAAAATTGTGGTTGGTATAACAGTTCTTGTCGAGTTATATTTTGAATGAATGAATTCCTATGAATAAAGGAAGACTGAGGTATAGAGGTCAAATATGTAAAGGTGTAATCAATATTAATTTTAATATGGAAAGAATATTTGGAGTTTGACATGATCAGTAGCTAGGCGAGAGTGAGGACTGCAGGTGCTGGAGATTAAACTTGTGTGTGGTGCTGGAAATGCACTGCAGGTCAGACAACATCCGAGGATCAGGAGAATTGACGTTTGGGGCAAAAACCCTTCTTCAAATAGGAAGAGCACTAGCTAGAGAGTTGTTAAAAGCCAGAGATGAAACTGTTGGTTTCTTTTCCTGAGGTTTTATACACAAGATGCAATTCACACACACCAACATCTGCAAACAGTTAAAGTTTATAAATCTTGTACAAGCTAGGTTAACCCCCTTTGACCCTTTTCACAGGCACATGAAGTCGAGTCAAAGTGAGGCACTGAATAAAGAAACCACATTCTCCTTTATACAGGTCAGTTGGCCATGCTTACAATACTCTGGCTACTCCCCCCATACTCATATGCCACTTAAAAAAACACCCAGTCACTTGTTACTCCAGGTACAGTGGTAGGATGAGATCATCCTCTAAGATAACGGGAATACTAATATCCTAGTACTGGAGAATCGTTATGCAGATGATTTCCTGACTCCATGATGTCACAAGACAATGCAGGTGCGACATACCTAGCTTCAGCAGATGGCTAGAAAGCATTTCTGAAGGAAGAGATTAAATGATGGTTTAATTTGTTAATGGGGGAGTAGGGGAGCAAATGACTGTCTAATTGGAGTGGGAGGTCATTCACATTCTTGCCTGACTGTCATCCCTACCGACTTCCAGAATGTACACTGTATAGTTTAACCCTTTAACATTATATTACTGTCCAGAGAGCGAGTCCTATTTAATCTTTTAATATTACACTAGTTAAATGTGTTTGTGCTACTTTTACTTTGGGGAACTACACTGTCATCATAAATTGCAGAATTGGTTAAGTTATGAAATTCATGTGAACAGCATGCCAACACTTGCTGTTAAGCAGTACGCAATGATATTCTCAGTATTGAAATCAGCCATTTGGCCCTCAAGGTTTATGACACTGTTTATGCTGTACATGAGTCTTTTCTTATTGTTTACTAACCCTAGCCTTCTATTCATTCCTTCCTATTATATCTATCCTAAGGGAAAGCAACAGCCACATGCTGGCTATTCAAACTAGTTCTTAAGAGGTACAAAAAAGATTTACTAGAATGGTACCAGAATTAATTAGCACGACAGTCTAAAGTTTTTAGAAGAAAGAAGACTTAAGTGTGATCTACTCAAGCTGTTTAAAAGATGAAATGAATTGTTAGACTAGAAGTAGAGATGTTTCCACTTGAAATAGTTAATGGATCTAGAATTCATAAAAGTAGGATAGCTGCTGAGAAAGCAAAACCGGAACTCAGGTGAACATTCTTCACCAAAGTTCAGTGAGGTTGATTACGCATGAACCTGCCCTTTCGAAATCCACATGGGCGTGTTTATTATATTTTTATTTTTGAGATGTTATTAAATTAAATTTTTAATAAGAATTCCATTATCTTACCTGCACTAAGCCAGTCAGTCTACATTTCTTGGGTTTGTCCAAACTCCTTTTCTAAATATAATGTTAGATGGAAGCTAGTCTTCTGGCCCCATACTTGGATAGTATTATGTATAGTAATGCCTATTTTCTCCAGGGACTTGAATAGTTCATTAGTTATCACCCTTTTTGGAAATCAAATATTATTAATTTTTTAATCTCTTAATGTCATGCCCAGCATATTCGACTCCATGGTTAATAGTGACAAAGTAATAATTTCATATTTTTGCCATTTTTCTGTTATTGCCTGTCATTCATTTCCCCAATGGGCATATACAAATCCTGGCTATTTTCTGTATGGTTAAAGAATGTTTTCTTGTTTCTTTTAGTACTTTAATCTTTAAATTTATGTCTATCTTTCAAGTTGTTTTGGCCTGTTTCCTGACACTCCCATTTCCATTTTCTTGTCATCTATTCATTTGCCAGTATGCTTAAAGTAAACCTTTTTACTTCAGTTTCAATCTTCCCTTTATTTCTTTAATCGTCGATAATGTAACTTTAAATTTGAGCTTGATCTTTTTAATGCAGTGTATTTTGTTTTTAAATATTTTATTTCTTTGAGTACCTTTCCAATTTATTTTTCTTAGCTCAGTTATTGCCTATTAGGTTTTCCCCATTAAATAGTTTGCTTTTTGTTTTACTGTCTTTCTCAATCTTTATCCTAAAAGCTTACTATGTTTGATCACTATGGCAAACATATACCTCTTTGATTATTCCTCGCATCTGATTACTGGATTCAGCAGTGTACCCTCTCCTGTTGGCATTTCTATATACTGGGTAAGAAGAGTGCATGAAGTTGCACATATACCAAATCAATTTGAATAAGGTAGTGAAATGTTACCACAGTGTTTGTATCAGGGTTGGATCTTCAGCTGTAAAGTTTAGGATAGTTGGAAATAAGGAAAGAGTAAAATAATTCAAGGATGTCAAATCTGCTATTATCCAAATGCCATGCTGTTTTAAAATTATTTCTTATGTGTGCCATTTGTTTTCTGAATAATTAATTTGTGATATGTGTTTTATTTGAGCATAGCATGACTTCTGTGACTGTCTTATTGAGCTATTGCATTACACTTCATTAGTAAAACTCAATTGAGTTAAAAAAATTATGCTAGGCTTAATAGTTTCCTTTGTTATATTTTTCTTTGCAGCAAAAATGTTGAATGAGAAAGAATACATAGAAGAACAAGAGGAAAAAGCCAGAAATGGTGATGCAAAGGCACAGACTGAGGTAGAACCAAAACATTGCTGCAAAAATTCTTCAATTCAAAATGTCAATGTATTCAATTGATAATGGGAATTCACCTTCATATACTTACCCGACTGTTATCTATAACATTAGAAGGAAAAAAAATCAAAGGGTCATTTTCAGGTTTACTAATTCACAGTTGTTAATAGTTGCAAACTTTTTTTTCTCTCTACTGCCAGCCCACCAAACTCTCCCTACGTTAACAGGAAGATTGGTTTTTGGAGTATGGTTCATTACTCCAGTGGTTTTAAATATTCAATTACTTTTGTCAAAAGTAGGATAACAAGGATATCAAGGCCACAGCTAAGGTACAGTGTATTCATTTAAATTTTAAGTTCTCCGAAGAAGATTCAATAGAAACCTTCATCACTTGTTGCAGGATTTAAATCAGTTAAACTTAAGTTGGAGATCACTGATTATTTTTGCATGATCTTTATCCCTTGTATGGAAATAATATTTTTTTTTAAAGATACACATTCATGATGTGGGCTTCAGTGGCTGAGTCAGTATCCTTTGCCCATCCTAATTACTGTTAATAAGGTAATGGTGAGCTGTATTGTTGAACTGATGCAACCAATTGGTGTCGGTACACACATTTGTTGTTGGGTATTTCCTGGATTTTGACCGAACAGCAGTGAAGGAACAGCAATGTTTTCAAGTCATGATGATGAGTGGCTTAGCGAGGAATTTCCAGGTGCTGGTGTTCCCATGTGTCTGCTGCCCTTGACCTTGTCAATGAAAGTTCTCATGGGTTTGGAAGGTGCTGTCTCAGAGCTTTGTTGAATTTCTCTGGTGCATTGTATAGATAGTACACACTGCTGCTACTGCATCAGTAATAGATGGATTGAATGTTTGGATGTGATACTGAACAAGCATTATGCTTTTTCCTGAATTGTCAAGCTTTTAAAATATTGTTAGAGCTTCACTTATCCAGTCAAGTGGGGAGTATTCCATCATACTCATGACTTGTGCCCAGTAGTTCATGGACCAGCTTTGGGTAGTCAGGTATTTTGCTGCAGAATTCCCTCGTCTCTGACCAGTTATTATAGCCACGGTATTATTGTCTGTTCCAATTCAGTTTCTAATCATTAGTAATCCCCATAGAATGTCAAGAGGGCATAACTAATTCCCTCATGTTAGAGATTGTCATACCTGGCCCTTGTATGGTATAAATGTTACTTGACGCTTATCAACCCAAGCCCATATATTAGTCAGGTCTTGCTGCAATTGTTAATGGACAATCTGAGGATTCTCAAATGTTGCTGAACATTATGCACGTGTCCACAATAGTGAACATTTCCACTTCTGACTTTGGGATAGAAGGAAGAGCAGTGCTGAAGGTGGTTAGGCATGAAATACTGCCCTGAGAAACTCTTGTAGTGATATTCTGGAGCTGAGATTATTGACCTATAAAAACCTTTTCAGTTTTCCCTTAATTCTGATTTTGCTAGAACTCTTAGTCACGTGTACCGTGATGTTAGAAGCAGTCATTCCTGGACGTCAGTTTGATTTTTGCATGTTTGGACCAATACTAATGAAGTCAGAAGTTGCTACATTTTGGGAAGGACTGGGTGAGTAGGAATAATGGTGGATAGCTCTTCCCAAAAGTTGGCATTGGCATGTTGAACAAATGGCCACCTCTGGTGCTATTTCATGCTAAATTACCAGATTTGCCAAAATTTACAGTATACATAATTAACATGTGCATTGTCAATATGTTTTTAGAAATGTACTTCATCTAGTAAATCATCACAGGCAGACATATTACGACACTTGCTGTTACATAATTTTATTACAGTGGGTAATGTATGCAGTCACTTAATTGTTTCTATTTGAGGAAGGTAATCTAGAACCCTAAGATCATATTCTGGGATTTTGCTTGAAATTCCAGCTAGTCCTAACTAATGATCCTATGAATAAATTGTATAAAAAGTTAGGTTATTTTGTTTGCTTCAAATTCGCTGGTTAAAAAGTATTTCCCTATTTTGTAGAAGCCAGACTAGTACAGTACTAAATCAATAATGCATTGCCTGACATTAACTTTTATAATTTGATGAGTTAAACTGAAGTTTTATCTGCCAGTTTTATGATTTAAATATGCAGGGAAGATCTTCAGGTACAAGACAAAGAATTGCTGAGGACTTTGTGGTGCTGTAGTCAATACCTGTCCCTTTAATTATACAAAACAACATACTAACTAGTCTTTCAATGAATTTGTTGTTTGCACGGTCATGCTTTGCACAACTGAACTGCTGTAATTGATCTCCTTAGGAGGAGCACAAAGTAATGTGGATGAGGTGTGGCACTTTAACAATACACATTTATTTCTGTACTATTATTTGCTCTTTTGGTTTCTTCTTCAACTATTTGTTTGAAATAACAATTTAAACTCTTATTAGTTATTGTAGAAGTGCAACTTTATGTGTAATTGCCACAACCCCATTCTAAGAAAACAAAATTGTCATTCAAAAGTAGCCTAAGATATTTGAACAAAATCTGGGCATTCAGCCTGAATTTGTTTCACAATTTGATCATAACTGATATACTTCTCAACCCCATGCTATTGTAACGTTTGAACCCCTTACTAATCAAGATCCTATCTACCTTTATTTTAAATACACTCAATGATTTATCTCCACTACCTTCTGTGGGAATGGATACCTTAGATTAACCATCCTTTGGTTGAAAAAAATTCCTCCACTACTCTAAAGGATCATCACTTCATTCTGAAGTTGTCATCAGGTCTTAGTCTATCCTACTCATGAAAACATCTTCTTTGCACCCATTCTATTCAGACCTCTCCGTATGCTGTAAGTTCATATTCTAATTCTCTTAAACTGAATGCTAATATTGCATTTGTCCTCCTAATTGCCAACTGAATCTGCATCTTAACCTAAAGAAAATCCAAACCTTTTTGCTTCAGATTTCTAAAGCCTTTCCCCATATTTGCCTCTCCTTCCTATCAAAGTGGATAACCTCTCATTTTCCCACAGTATACTCCATCTGCTACTTTTCCCATTCTTCTCACCTGTCCAAGTCCTTTTGTGGCCTCCTCTTTTTCTCAACACTACCTGCCCTTTCACCTGCCTTTGTATCATCTGCAAATTTAGCAACAATACCCTCAGTTCCTTCATCCTGATCATTAATGTGTAATGTGAATAGTAGTGGTTCCAATACTGACCCCAGCAGAACTCACCAGCTGCCATCCTGACAAAGACCCACTTATGTCCTGTCTCTGTCTTCTGCAAGTCTCCTAGTCCTGTATCTATGCCAGTACCTTGTCCCTAATATAATGGTTCTTATTTAGCAGCTTCAAAGCCTTCTGGAAATCCAAATAAATCACATCCATTTGCTCTCCTTTGTCTAACTTCTAGCAGGCCTGAGTCTTCCTTGGCGAAGCCCTGCTGACTCAGCCCTATTTTACAATGCACTTCCAAGTACTGTATAATCTTGTTCTTTAATATAATGCACTCTAAAATCTTACCAAATACCACGGTCAGGCAAACTGGTATTTTCCTGTTTTCTGCCTCCCTCCGTTCTTAATCAGGGGTGGTACATTAGCAATTTTCCAATCCTCTAGGACCCCCTCTGACTTTAGGTGATTGTTGAAAGGTCACCACCAATGCTTCTACAATCTCCTCTCCAACCTTGTTCAGAATACTGGGGTGTAGTCCATCCAGTTTGGGTGATTCATCCACCTTCAGACTTTTCAGTTTTCCCACCATCTCTTTATTGATGGTCATTGCCTTCTGACTCTCTTGAAGTTCAAGCATGTCAGTTGTGTCATCCATTGTGAAGACTGATGCAATGTATCTATTCAGTTCTTCCACTATTTTTTTTCTACCCCATTGCTGCTACGCCAGCCTAATTTTCCAGCTATCCAATGTTCACTTTGCCTTTCTTTTACCTTTCATAGATCTAAAAAATAGATCTTACAATATACTTTTATATTATTATCTAGCTGACTCTCCTATTTCATCTTATCCTTATTACTCTTTTAGTTGTCCTCCACTGGTGTTTAAAGTTTTCCCCATCCTCTAACTTCCCACTAATCTTCACCACTTTGTTTTTCCTTTTGCTTTTGTGCTGTCCCTGAGTTCCCTTGTCAGCTATGGTTGCCTTATTCTCCCTTTAGTGTGTTTCTTCCTTTTTGGGATGAATCTGCACTGCCTCCCAAATTATCCCCAGAAACTCCTGCTATAGCTGCTCCCCTGCCTTCCCTGCTAGGCTTCCTTCTAATCAAGGAGAAAGTGACAACTGCAGATGTTGGAGATCAGGCACAAAATGTGTGGCACTATAAAATCACAGCAGATGAGGCAGCATCTGAGGAGCAGGAAAGTCGACATTTCAGGCATAAGCCCTTCAGAAAATGTAACCCCATTTCTGTCGAAGGGCTTATGCCCAAAATGTCAATTCTCCTGCTCCTCCGATGCTGCCTCACCTGTGCTTTTCCAGTACCACTCTCCTCTTCTAATCAACTCTAGCAGCTGCTCCCTTATGTCTTTGCAATTACCTTGACTCTATTGTAATATTGTTTCATCTGGTTCTAGCTTCTGCCTCTCAAACTGCAGGATGAATTCCATCATATTATGATCTCTGCCCTTTAGGTGTTCCTTCACCTTGAGTTCAGACAAATCTTCTTCATTACACGTCTCCAAGTCCAGAACTGTCTGTTCACTAGTGAGCTGAACCACAATCTACCCAAAAGCCCATTTCATAGACATTCCAAGAATTTCCTTTTCTTGGGATTCACTGCCGAACTGAATTCCAAGTCCACCTGCATATTGAAATTCCTCATAATTATTGAAATGGTGTATTTCATACAAGCCTTTTCTATCTCTTGATTTAATCTCTGCCCCCTGTCCTGACTACTGCAAGGGGGCCTGTAGATAACTCCCTTCAGGGTTTGTTTTTCCTTGCAGGTCTTCAACTCTACCCACATGGATACTACACCTTCTGACCTGATGTTGATTTAATTTTGTTAACTAATTTAATTTAATCTTGCTATTAATTTCATTTCCTTTGTTACGTTTGTGTGCCCTTGGAGGTCTGTACATAACTCCCATCAAGGTTTTTTCCATTGTGATTCCTCAACTCTATTCACACACAAGCTTTGCCTTCCGACCCTATATTACTTCTTGCTATTGATTTAATTTCATTGCAGGAAAGTCAATGTTTTGGGCATAAGCCCTTCATCCACACACGTCCCTGAAGAAGGGCTTATGCCCGAAAAGTCGACTTTCCTGCTCCTCGATACTGCCTGACCTACTGTACTTTTCCAGCACCACACTTTTTGATTCTGACTCTCCAGCATCTGCAGTCCTTACTTCCTCTCTGATACCCATACAGCCATGTCTCTGTGACACCAACAATATTCTATCTGCCAATTTCAATTTTCATGCTCATTTTCTTTGCTTATACTGTACACTTAAATACAGCACCCTCAGTTCTGAGTTGACTGCACCATGTCTCCACTTCAGTTTTGAGTCTTTCCATACTCTTTATCCTATTAATTGTGGTAGAAACTTCAATAACCTCTCAACTTTTAACTTTTTCCATAACTTTCCATGCACCTGTCCAACAAGCATGCCCCAAACCCAAGCCACCGCCACCTCCAACCAATTAGTTTAAGGCCCCATCCACTGTCCTAGTCATGCAGTGCGCAAGGACTCTGGTCCCAGCCTGAATAAGGTGGAGCCTGTCCTATCCCATCAGAACAGCTCCCTCCTACCCCAGTAGTGATGCCCATGTCCCATGAATTAGAACCTGTTTCTCCCATGACAATCTCTGAGCCTGCTTTTATCTCTCTAACCTTATTAATCCTGTGCCAATTTTGTGGCTGACGTAGTAATCAAGATATTATTATCTTTTTGGTTAGGCTTTTCTAATTTAGCTCTGTCTGTCATATTCACTCAGAAAAAATCCTTCCTCCTCCTACCTACATCATTTGTACCCACGTGGATCATGACACCTAGATTTTTCCCCTCCCACTCCAAGTTCCTCTGCAGCCCGGATGAGCTATCCTGAACCTGAGCAACTGGTAGGCAACACAGCCTTGTGGACTTGCAATCCTGGCCAGAGAAGAGTCAATTCCTCTGTCTATGCTACCCCTAATTAAAACTTAATTTCTCTTTCTCACCCTCTCCTCTTTGAATGGCGTCCTGTACCATAATGCCATGGTCAGTTTGCTCATCCTTTCTACAGCCCACACTCTCGCCCACACAGGAAGCAAGAATCTCAAGCCTGTTTAACAGGCTCAAGAGCTGAGACTCGTTCAACACTACCTCCTGGGACCCTCTACCTGTCTTGCTTTTAGTCACACTCCTGTATCTGACCAGTGACTGAATTTGAGGTACTTGGTCCAAGGGGTATGACTGCCCCTGAAACACGGCATCCAGGTTACTTTCCACTTTATGATGTGTTCATGTATCACAGTTTTTGAAGCTTGAGTTCCAGCTCATCAATGCTGAACCGGAGATACTCAAGTGATTAAACAACCATCTTATAACATGGATTTTTAAAGATTAAATACTGATCTTTTAGTTTGTAGCCTGTAAATATTTCCTGTTTTGCCTTTAATCTGAAAATACCTTTAATAGTCATATTATAGCTATTATCAACTAGTGACTTTGCTATTTCTATGATATCACTTTCTTTTATGCTGAGCCTCCGATCATGAGCTACAGTTTATCCCCTAAAGAGACCTTAAGCTATGAAACTGGAAAGAAAACATAAACTACCTCTTCCTATTGCACCAAATTCCCACGCTGCCTCAAAAATCCCCATGCTGCTTCAAAAGTCCCAAGTTATGTACTCATTCAGGCTGAGAAATCAATAATTTAAGTAGATATAAGGACATATACAGTGATGTTGAGGTTTAGGAAGTGAATTGCAGAGCTGGATGGCTGGTGGTTTTGCAAACTTGAAGATTTGAGAGGTGAAAATTAAAGGAGCACAGAGATTTCAGAATCGTCAGGCTGAAAGAGGTCAGATGGAGAGCAGTAGTATTACAAGAATGCATTTAACAGTTGAATATCTGCAGCCAAGATTGGACTAATCTTAAGATTCACAATCCTCTCTGAATGAGAACTGGCTTCTCATCTTAGTCCTAAATGACTAATCTGCATAGACTGTATTCCCTAGTTAAAGGCTGTCCACAGGGAAACAACTCAAGGGTTATTGACCCAGGAGGCTGGTACAATTGCAACATTTAAGAGGCATTTAGATGGGTATATGAATAGGAAGAGTATGGAGGTATTTGGGTCGGCTGCTGGCGGGTGGGACTAGATTGGATTGGTCTATCTGGTCGGCAAGGACGGGTTGGACCGAAAGGTCTGTTTTCATGCTGTACATCTCTATGACTCTTTTATCAATTTCAATTAGGTCACCTTTCATTTTTCTTAGAATACGCCTATTCAATATTATCTCTTCATCGGATGGTCTGTCGCCTGAGCAATCCATCTATTAAACCTTTGTTCCCCCTTCCAAGGTAAATAATTATCCTTTATTGGGTCTGAAGATTAAAACCATATACTGTATTGTGCATTGTATTTATTTCGATTTACTTCCATCTCTGCTGACTGCACTCTCTTCTCTACCACCATTTCATCACCTTGATCTGCATTCTACTACTTTTTTTCACTTCACACTATCCCAAAAGAGAACATTATCTTTCAGTTCATTGCCTATCCCTGTGGGCTCCTCCTCTTGTGTTGTAATCATCTTTCATCTACTTTAACACTCAACTCTTTCTCATCCTTTGATACTATCAGCTTCCAACAAAGGTCTTTCTAAAGCCTTTATTCCATTTTAAATATCTTTCCCTCTTGGATCTTGCTCAACCGTTCATTTCTTGATTTCCTCAGCTACTCAGTCCCACCTGGAAGTATTTGCATTTCCCACTGCCTTCCAATATTCTGATTTCCCCTCAGCACTGTTTTCTGACTCCTCCATTAGCTGAATGTCTTTCATTGTGTGCCCCTTGATCTCCTGTCATCTTTCTACTGTGATCTCTCACAACAGGTTTGTTCTACCAGCCTGAGTAGGCCATAAAAGCATGACGATATGGTGTACAGAAACAAATTAGAGCACCACCAGAACTGAGACTGAACCGCTTAAAGGAAGCAAAAACTAATACAGCCATAAAGGACAAAGCCCAGAATTAAATGAAAGATTAGATTAGAGTACTTAGCGTGGAAACAGGCCTTCCGACCAACAAGTCCACACCGACCCTCCAAAGAGCAACCCTACATTCACCCCTTCACCTAACACTACGGGCAATTTAGCATGGCCAATTCACCTGGCTTGCACATCTCTGGACTGTGGGAGGAAACCAGAGCACCCGGAGGAAACCCACGCAGACATGGGGAGAATGTGCAAACTCCTGAGGTGGGAATTGAACCCGGGTCCCTGGCACTGTGACGCTGCAGTGCTAACCATGGTGCCACCATGAAAGATGAGCTGAAAAAAAGCAGGAGGTACAGAAGCTTCAAGAAAAGATAACTAAAGCAGCTGAAGTGTATTAATGCAAGAGTGAAAGATCACATTGCCACAGTGTGACACTGGATGGGGTCAGAGGGAGCGTGACTCAGGATCATTACAAAGCCAGGGAAGTGCATAAAGAGGCTTACCAGGCTGCTGGGTCATTAACGTTGACAGACTATTGTAACATTAAAGCGTTGATTTAATTTGTCTAATGTGGAAAATTGGGTGTAATGCAAATAGTGGTAGCTGCTGAATTGGTGAGAGGATAGATTAAAGACATTAATATTACTGATTTAAAATAGATGCAAAATGGAAATAAGGTTTTCTTTTGTATTGTAGTTATACAGTAAATATAAATTATTGCCTCTTACAGATTTAAACCTACTTCAAAAATTAAAACCTCTTTTCAGTCATTAAAATGAACCCCAATCCTGCATTATATTTTGGATAGATTCCTCAAAGGTGTTTATTTTTATGGTGACTTTGGACACTTGAATGTTTTTTATTAGCTTTTTGAGAGTGGAGGAGTAACCAGTTGTTTTCTCATAAAAGTAGATTTTGTTTTCTGCGATTGCAAGAGACTGTACCATTTTATATTTGGATTTTTACTGCTACATGTAGCCACCCCCCCCCCCCCCCCCCCCCCCCAAAATAACAGCAGGCAGCTGTAAAACTTCTTTGGGGGCCTTGCCCAGCTAACAGATCAGTGCTGCAGTCCAGTGTCACATTACACTCAAATTTGCTTACCAAGACATTTCGAGATGGTCGAGCTGTTTTGGATACTGATTTAGTGAAGATTTCTCGCTGGTTAGGGAGGAAGGAATAGAAAGCTGTATATGTAAGTTGGTTGGGGCACTTACGTAAGGGGCACTTTAATGTAGATGGAATAGAAAGCAGTAAATTGAGATTGATTGGTAGATTAAATGATGGGCAAAAAGTAGCAGAGTTTAGTGGAATAAGGCCATCCATTTCTTAATGGGAACTGTTTTTTTAAAAAATCAGATTTAGGGGTCCAAATAAAGAAATCTGTATAAACTAGGGGACATGTGAATAAAGCAAATTTTAAAAAGTTGATGGAATGTTGGCCTTTATCTCAAGCTAGAAAATAAATAGTAGTAGGTAAGTTACAACGATACAGGGTTCTGGTCCACCATGTTTTGACTTCTGGGCAGTGTACCAGGATGTATTAGCTATGGGCGTGGTGCTGCATAATTTTACCAGAATGACACTAGACTGAAAGTGTAAAGTTTGAGGATTGGCTGTATAGACTTAGCTTTTATTCCCTTAACTTAAGTCTAGTAGAAAGTTAAGTTAATTAAACTTAAGCTGATCAAAGGGGTTGGTTAGATCAAAAGAAACCACTGTTTCTGATAATGGAATTCAGATCAAAGAAGTATAACATTAAAATTTGAAATGGGAAATTCGGGGCTGATGTCAAACAGTGATGGCCGCTCTTATCGCAAATCTGCTGAGGTCAGTTCAAAATTTTAAAACTGAGATTGCCAAACAAAGATCTGTGAATGATGAGGAGTTCTATGGGACCCAGGCTGGTAAATGAAGTTAACATTAAGAACAACCTTGATTTAATTGAATGATAGCAGCTGCTTGAGATTAAAGGAAATTGTGGTTGTAACGGTATATCAGTTCCAATCGTATCAAATGGTAAAGCAGGCATAATTCCTGTGGTGTTTTTGAAGGGTTCAGTGACCTAGTCATGTGGTAGTTTCTTCATATGTTCTTATGTTAGTATTTCTGCTGCCAGATAAACTTGAGTAATCCATCTTTGTTCAGATAAGCATTTCTACAAATAATTCTTGAACCATTTATTCTGAACAAACTTGAAATTTTCCTTTGGCCTAATCTGTATTGTTTCCATTGCTATAACAGGCTTGAAAATGTGTCATTGAGTTTTCTAATAATTAATGGAGAAATGACATACCAAAGCTAAATGTTGAACTTCATAATATGCTTAGTTTCAGTGAACTGACGCACTTGCTGGGTTTGAGAAACATAAGCCTTTCACTTAAATCTGGAAAAAGATCTTTTATTTTTATCATTGTTTATAGTGTAATTATCTCATTTTATGAAGGGCTTTTGCCCAAAACATCGATTCTCCTGCTCCTCGGATGCTGCCTGACCTGCTGTGCTTTTCCAGCACCACACTGATCTAAACTCTGGTTTCCAGCATCTGCAGTCCTCACTTTTACCCTGTGCTATTTGAGCAGTCAAATCAATTAAATGATGTAAATATTCACCATACATGTAATATGGTGCCTGTACTGAACCTTTTATGTAAATATCCTCTAGTAAAACAAGTGGCAAACATGTTATCAGGGTTAGGTCTGGCTGAAATGCTAAAAAGACTGCATGCATCATCACAGGAAGTCTCACTGTCACATGGTGGTCCTGCTGTTTCTTGAAGTATTGTAACAAGATGGAGCCACAGCAATTTGTTTCCCAAAAAATAGTTTAATGTTTTCATTACCTCCTCAGAATCTAAATATTTTTAGTAGCACAGCGAGGTGAAGAATATTATAAAATGATAGTGAATGATAGAACAATGTGAAGAACTCTCTGCTATTACTGAATACTTTTGAGCAGATTATAAGACCCAAACAAGCAGTAGTATTGCTAAATTGACTTTGAAAATTTACCCAGTATCACACTGTACTCGGCTTTACTGCAAAAGTGAGCATACTGGTAAACCAGTACCCTGCTGTATGCATGGGCTAGGAGCATGAAACCGTAGGTTGTAGGGCAACTGAATATGACTTTTCAATATAGATAGAAAAATAATTAAAATCCAGATGTGATAGTCATACAGCATGGAAACAGACCTTGCATTCAACTCATCCATGGTGACCAGGTTTCCCAAACTAAACCAGTCCGATTTGTCTGTGTCTGTCCCATATTCCTCTAAACCTTTACTATTCATGTAGCTATCAAAGTGTCTTTTAATTATTGTAACTGTACCTGCATCTGCCACATAACCACCTTCTGTGTGGAAAAAGTTGCCCCTCCGGTCCCTTTTAAATCTTTCTCCTGTCACCTTAAAATGATGCCCTCCAGTTTTGAACTCCCTTACCCTTGGAAAAAGGCTTCACTATTCACCTTATCTATGCCCCTCGTGATTTTATAAACCTGTATATGCTGAACCAGAGCAATTCACTCTTACACAAGAAATCTGACTTGCATTTTATTGGCAGAGTAGAGGAACTGGAAAGCCAATAATATCCATCAAAACATTTCAGAGCTGAATTCCCACAGCTATTCATGAGACGCGGAAAGCAGGAGGTATCATAATAAATCATTCTGTCCTGAAACAAAGCCAGTATCCCTGGCTGCACCAAGGAAAGTTCTTCATCCACTCATGCAAAAAAGGAAATTTACTTACCGTTGAAGCAAGGATTATTTCATCTGAGAGAACCAAAAAGCTAGTGCTTCATAGAAGTGACATTTTTTGGGGGGATTATTAAATGGTGGAAGTTGGACTATAATTGAAATAAGAATTTTGCAACTTGATGAAGTGCTACATATTTTTGAGCTGTGTGGCCCAGTGTTGCTTTTTGAAGGCAGTGAGTGACATCAAGCCTTATGAGAAATTTTGTCTGACAGCAGTTGTGTTGCAGAATTATATTAAAACACTGTCAAGAGCAGTAGAGAAATTTCTAAAGTCTACAGATAGAAAATAACCATAACACACTCTTGAATGTGTGGAAAATACCGAGGTATAACTGATGAACCAACGAAACAAAGAACAACTAT
The DNA here is from genome assembly GCF_020745735.1 of Hemiscyllium ocellatum. NCBI lineage: Eukaryota > Metazoa > Chordata > Chondrichthyes > Orectolobiformes > Hemiscylliidae > Hemiscyllium > Hemiscyllium ocellatum. Next base: position 27,435,572 of record NC_083436.1, on the reverse strand, counting down.
TGCCCTACAGACAACAACATGTCATCATTGCTAAAAGCCAAAGGACTGAAGGAGAAAAAACTTCACCTTGTGGTCTGCACTTCTTATCTTTTGGAATTAGAGTAATTAGACAAAATCATAGGATGTTATTGTCTATTGTGAGGGGAATACAAAGTACAGAGGCTATGTTTCAAATATGTAGGACATTGGTGAGACCACATCTGGTGTTCTGTAAATCTAATTCTTTAAAATTCCATAGAATTGCTAATGAGGAATGATATTTGTTTTGCATTTCTAAGCTATTGTTCACATCCAGTTTTGTTCCATCTGAACTGCTTATTTAAGGAAGACAGAACTTCACTCTCTACTCTCCCGCATAAACTTGTATGAGGTGCTAACTTGCAAAACATGAGGGAGAAAAAGGATGAGGATTGACCTAGACAGAAAGGACAATGAGAAACCCCACAAAGAGCACATCCTACCAGATCTCGTCCGCCTGCCCGCCCACTCGCATATGGACCACCCAGTCCATTGGCAGCCAGTTTCGAATGTTTAAAGTCTTTTGACTTTATTCTCAGCTATTTAATAGTGGAAAATAGATTGCATTACATAGATGAGCTAAGGTACCATACTTCAACATGCACAAATAAGTAGGAAATAAAGCCACTGTGTCTCTATTATAGGATTCACTGAACCAAAGGCATAGGAGGCTATTCAGTAAGTTATTCCTTCCCTTTCTCTATGTCCTATCAAATTTTCCAGCTTCCTTTTTGAAAGTTATGATTGAATCTGCATTCAGCACTTTTTTGTGTGAAGTGCATTTAATTTCTTGTTAAAAGAAGTCGTCATCTTTTGCCTGATTCTTTTGAAAATTTCCTTGAATTCACTGTACTCTGGTACCTGACATTTGCATCAATGCTAACAGAGTAAGAAAGAAAACATCGAGGTCTTCTGTTTTTTTGAACATCCACTGAACCTCATCTTGGCTTTCTCCTTATAGGTTCTCTGCCTTCCTTGGTAAAGGAAGTTTCTCATCCACCATATCATTCCAATAATTCTCGTTTTCATAGTCTCTAAGACCTTGCTAGCCTTCTGCAAGTGCTGTGTACTTAAACATAGATATGGAACTACTGCTGCAACCTAACCAATGACTTCTAAAACCATATCATTCTTGTTGCCTATACTTATACATCTGAAGATCCAGGATTTTAATGTTTGCCTCAGTTTGACAGCCATTGTCAGATATTTGCATACGTGGCATTTTAAAGAAAAATAATGTCCTTTTTATTTGCTGCCATTAGGTCGGTAAATATTACCTGAAGCTTGCTGGCAGAAAGGATGAAGAACTGAACAACTGTACAGCTGTATACTGGTTAATCCAATCTGCCAAACAGGGCAAAAAAGAAGCTGGAAAACTGCTTAAAAGTTGTCTTGCAGAAAGGAAAGGTATGTTTTTTTTATAGTAGACATAAAAAGACTTTGAATAGCATGTGGAAGTAATGATAACATATCATTTTTTGTACCCTACAGTTAATATGTGGCTAATATGGTGCAACAGTTTTTAAAAAGGAATGCTGATTGAATGATTGCATTGCTATAGGAACACTAGTATATCACAAACTGCACATGGCAAATGCTGACTGTTTATTTAAACTGACTGTCCCATTTTGGAGGCGATGCCATGAGCCATACTTTGGGAAAAGGTTGAAAGAAGGACAGTAGAACTCATGTCATGTCTCCATAGTCTTAAAAGAAAAGCACCAGAGAGGGTGCAAAACTGATTCACAAGGAAGAATACCAAAATAAATTTACTTGTCAAAGGGCTGGAAGGACACCTCGAGCTGGCATGAACCAGCTAGGCAGAACAGCTTATTTCTGTGCTGCAGTCTAAATCTAAGTAATGACTTTTCTTCTCTCTAAATGTTTTGAAATATGCAGGTGATTTGTCTAAGCTTGTAACCCCTGTATCACTATTTGATTTTGTGGCCACATACTCAGACTTCAAGGAGCCAACTTGTGCGTGACCAACATTGGAGTTGCTGTTGCCCTTTGGGCCAGTTTAAAGAAAAGGTTAATGGGGATGTGCATTGAGGGAAAAAACTGAATCAGCCAAGGCTCAGCTTCCTTAAAGTAGGAATCTCCCCAAAGTATATACATGATCGACGTAAGCAGTTAATCTAAGATGGGAGGTCATTAATTTAAATTGGTGAGAAAGAAGGACCTGCATTAATCTGGTGCTATTATCACATCTGTCAGAATTGACCCAAAGCTGCTTTGAAGTCTCATTGCATTTTCGTAAAATTGACTTTCGAGCCAGTATCAGAAAGTAAAGTTTGTTCAATGTATCAAGGAAATGGTCTGCCCACCCAAATAGCAAAGTGGGGAATGAATGGCTTATGTTATGTGCAAGTGGAGACACAGACAATGTGAAATTGCAACTGAATCTCTCCTTATAGCCTGATTATGTTAGCTGGCATTAGGATGTTTTATGCCATATCTGGCCGTGTATGACCGTTAGAATTTTAGCTCAGTTGCTATAGTTGGAAACCGTTTAATCGCTTCAATTTTTTCATAATTAGTCATCTATTAATATTCTTTGAATACAGGATTAATAGACTTGGATTTCAGGAGAAATATAGTACCAGAATTTACTTAGCTCTGAGAAAGAGTCCCTCCCTCTATTCAGATTAGGAAATGGGTTCGTAGTAGGCTGTCTGTGTCTTCCAACTTTTAGATCTTTTGTAAAACTATGTATTGCATTAATTTTGTTTGCATATTAAATACATTAGCATTTTTAAAAAATTAATTCATCACGGACTGTGCCACCATTCCTAATAGTCTTGGAATTGGTGGTGATGAGCTGCGTTCTTGAACTATTACAATCATCTGAGCTTACAAACACTTGCAGTTATGTTAGGAAAGGATTTTGATCCAGAGGCAATCCAGGAGTGGTGATCTAGTTCCAACTCATAATGTGTGCAGAATGTGGCTGTTCACTATAACTGCTGCTTTCGCCATTTAAAATGTTGGAGATTGTGGTTTGTAAAGTGTTGTCGAAGGAACCTTGGTGAATCACGGCACTGCAACTTGTATTTAGTATACACCGTTGCCACTGTGTGATGCAGGATTGAAAAGTGAATAATGAAGATGGGTAACCAATCAAGCTGGTTGCTTTGTCCTGGATGGTGTGGAGCTACTTGTGTAGTTCGAGTTTTTGTGATCCAGGCAAGTAGGAAGTACTTGATCACGTTGTGACTTAGAGCTGGTTGACAAGTACTGGGGGAGACGAGAGGGAAGTTACTGCTGCAGAATTCCCAGCCCCTGACATGCTGTTGTAGCAACATCGTTTATATAGCTGGTCTGGTTCAGTAGCCAGTCAATGTCAAATCTCCAATCTCCAGGTTGTTAATAAAGGAGGATTTAGCAATAGTAATGCCACTGAACATCAAAGGGCAATTTTAGATGCTCTCCTGTTAAAGAGCCATTTTCTGGCAGTTGCATTGCTTAAAGATATTACTTAGCCCAAGCCTGGAAGTTGTCTGGGTCGTGCAAAATTTGAACAGGGACTGCTTCAATATTCAGGGCCACGAATTGTGCTAATAGTTGTGCAATCATCACCAAGCATCCATATTTGACTTTACAAGGAAGGGAAACTCATTGATGAAGCAGCTGCAAATAGTTGGACCTTGGACCCTAATCTGGGAAACCTGTGCACTGATATTCTCAGACAGAAATGACTGACCTCTAACAACAACCATCTTCCTCTGTGCTAGCCAAGACGTTGAACAGTGGAGATTATCCCCTCAAATCCTACTGAGTCCACTTCTGCAAGGATGTCTTAATGTAATTCTCCATCAAATGCGGCCTTGATGTTGAGGGCAGTTACTTAATATATTGAATTCAGCTCTTTGACCAAGGTGGTAATGAAGCCAGGAACTGAATGGTTCTAGCAGAAACTAAGCATCATTGAGTAAGTTTTTCCTTTACAAATACTATTGAATAGCATTGTCGATGAGCTATTGTGTCAATTTGCTGATATTCAGTAGACAGTGGGAATTGATTAGATATGTCCTGTACATAATAATAGGACAAATCAGGATAATTTTCCACATTGTTGCATGGATGTCAGTGTCATAGCTGTGAACCGCTTGACGAGGGGTGCACTTACTTCCAGAACATACATTTTCAGTAGTGTTACCAGACTTTTGTCAGAGCCTTTGCAGTATCCAATGCTGTTTCACAGCACGAGGAATGCAGGTTCAATTTCTGCCTTGGGCGACTGTGTGGAGTTTGCACACTCTCCCCGTGTCTGTGTGTGTTTCCTCTGGTTACCCCCTCAGTCCAAAGACGTACAAGTTAGGTGGATTGGCCATGCTGAATTACCCATAGTATTCAGGGATGTGCAAGCTAGGTGGATTAGCCATGGGAAATGCAGGATTACAGGGGTGTGATGGGGTGGGATGTTCTCCAAAAGGTTGGTGTGGACTTGATAGGCTGAATGGCCTGATTTCACATTATGGATTCTGTGCATTTCTTGATTATTATGTAGAATGAATCGAATTGAGAACTGACATGAAGTCAGCAGAACACATGAATGTGATAGTTAAGGAGGTTTTCATCAGTCATAGCATAATATGTAAGAGCAAGGAAGTAATGTTGGAGTTGTGCAGAGCATTGGACAGGCCATAACTGAAGTACTGTGTGCAGTTCTCGTCATCACACCACAGGAAGGATGTGATTGTACGAGAGACTATACAGAAGTGATAAATGTGAGCTGATGTCCAATTTTCAGCCTGTTTTGAATCAATTCTAAAAGCAATTGCTAAAGTCTAAACCTGTATTTAGAAGAGTGCAATCATTCAAAATGTTTCTTGTTTTCATATCACATTTTGTTTCCATTGTTTTAAAGAGTTTGAATAATTAACGCAAACATCATTTTTACTTTTGGTTGTGTAGATCTGCTCAGTATTTGAAAGATTTTGCACATGGTGCATCTTCATGAGAAAAACCTGTAAACCGTTTGCATGCTACTTTCCAGGTTACTGTATGGCTGCATGCGTTAATGCAGTTTTCAGGAAAAATTGCTTGACACCTACTTTTTCCTCAAGGCATCACATCTGAGAACGAGGAATTGGTGAAGCAACTTGCAAATGAGAGTGAGCTTGAGCGGGCTGTGCGGAAGGCTACGTTAATTATGTATCAGAAGCTGAATCCAAACCGCAAGAAGCAGGTAGCTGTCTCTGAAATCCTGGAGAATGTTAGTCACATCAATGCTGAAGGTAGGACAAAAGAGAAGGTTCATTGTTGGGTCTTCATCCACATCTTGATGCAGATGAAATTCACACATTTTCAAAATGTATATTGACGATGTGTTATAACAGATTGCCATTCCTTTGCTTTTATCATCATGCAGGTAGCAAGGCTGAACCAGGCCCTGTCCCGAAAATGCTGCAGAAAGAGAGGCGAGTGCTTGAGCGACTGGTCAGCATTCAAAGTAAGATAACCTGCTAACATTCTTCCTCCTTTGTAACTCTTAAGCAGCTACATTATGAAATTCAGTATGCAAGTAGTTTAGTTCATCTATTTCAATTTCATTTGAATCATTTTTAACTTCAGTTTAAGAAATATTGTCTTTAATGGAAGTAAAGTGATATACCAGGAGTAGGAAAATCAAATCATCCCTGAATGGAGATTTTTTTTCTCAATTTTCATATTAAAGTGAATACCAGCGATCGGGGAATTGGTGTGCTATAGGATATTTTATCTCAATTTCCAATTTCTGCTTTGCTATGTTCTTTGTTCATGTTCATTAGAACCAAAGATGAAAAATGGAGAAAGGAGGATGCAAATGAAGTGAAATTTAAGGAAGTATATCTTTTGAATGGCAGAAATTTACTCTCCCATAAACTCCCAAGAGATGCTACTCAATACTTTTACCTATGTCACTGCATATACTTTGCATTAATCTGGGACTCTGATGTGTGAGGCCAATATAAAATGGCCAGTACTGCTCAGATACCTGACCTAAGGTTAGCCATTTAAGAGGACTGGATGTCAGTGTTCTGTTAACTTCTAGATTCAAATTTAAACCAGGCTGGTAGATTAAATGTATTTTCTATTGTGTCTGTGTTCAGAAAGTGATTATGAACACGAGCCTAATGCTTACAGAATCAGTCTCACTCAATCCTAAAATGCTAGCAACTTTACAAGAAAAAGGATACTAAGAAGCTAAACAAATGACCTAGTCAGCTTGAATGTATGTTAGGTAATAACTTTATTCTCATTATTGATGATCTTCTGCTATCATTGGAAAGTAGACTGGTGGATTTCATTACAATGAGTTTATATCAGACAAACAGTTCTAGCGATGAAGGACTTCAGCTCCATGATCAGATGGGTGATGTTATAGTAATTCTCCTCAGAGACTGGACAGACTAGCTAGATAAAGAGAAACTGTTTGCATTGGCAGAAGGCTTAGGAACACGAGGACACTGGTTTAATGTATTTGGCAAAAGTATCAATGATTGAGTTGCAGAGAGGCACCTCAGGTACTCTAGCTAAATGGTCTCCTCTGTGCTATAACCATTCTATGAATTTCACAACTTGGCAATACGGTGACGTCGTGACCTCAAGAATGCAGGTGTGATACAAGTGTAATGGGATAATTCTGTCCGCTTAAACTAAGGCATGTTGTCAGAGCAAAGCAAACTAAAGTTCACTTAGCTGGAAGCATTCAAAGAAAACTAAGTGTATAAAATCCTAATGTTTTCTTACCTTGAACACAAATAAAAAGGTGTAAAATTGGAAGGTGCTGCATTGGTGCAACTTAATAGTCCAATGAAGGATACACTTGGGATCCTGTTAATCAAAACTGGTATTACTCTTTCAGGTAACAAGGACTTAAAGTTGGATGATTTTGTTGACATCACAAAGAAGTATGCCAAGGGCATTATCCCATCTAACTTACTAATGCAGGGAGAGGATGATGGACTTGAAGGGAAACTACCTGAAGATTTGCCTTTACAGCAGAAGGTATAGTTAAGAATGCAAATAGAATTGTTCAACAGACTTCTACAGTGAGCACTAATTTATTACAATAGGTCCCTCTTACTTTAATACTTTCTTTTATAATATTGCCAACTGGGGTTGATTAAAGAAAGTAAATGTGTTGAATTATTTCTAATTTGTAAAGATTGCATGAATATAGTTATAATCAATTTGATTAGTACATGTCACTTCTTGTTCTTGCAATGATTGAGAAATATAAATAATTCTGCATGTAAGTTGCAGGTAACAATTGTAAATTTTCCAAATGTTAAATATTACTGTCACAAATAGCTAACAAAATAGGGTTCTAGGTCAGTGCTTTTTAAAGAATTCTTGCTGAGTACTGTCAATGCATTTGATTGCCTTATTTGTGGGATGAGAGTTTTATTGACTGGGCCAATATTTATTACCCATCTCTCTCTTGTTGCCCTTGAGAAGGTGGTAGTGAGTTGCTACCTTGAACTGGTGCAGTTCATTTGGTATAGGCAGACTCTCAATGTCCTTAGGAAAGGTGTTTCAGAATTTTGAAGGAATGGTGATATATTTCTAAGTCATGATGATGAGTGGCATGTAGGAGAACTTGCATATGGTTTTCTGAAGTACCTGTTGGCCTTTGCCCTTTTAGATGAAAGTGATTTTGAATTTGGAAGGAGCTGTTGAAGGAATCCTCCAAATTTTTATTTTCCGTTGTTTCAGTCCTTATACATTTTTTTTTAAAAGTTTGATTACACCGAATAATAATAGTAATGCTTCTTTAATCAGTCAAACGTGACACTAGATTACCTTGGCAGTCACTTGGTATTTATCAATAATTTTACGATGTTTTGATAGCTTTCACTCCGTCACAGTTTCTAATTTCTATCTAGCCAAACATCTATCAATCAATTATCTAATCAATCGGCTGCTGCTTCTCAGACAGGGAACATTTAAAAAGTGGGTGGCACAGTGACTCAGTGATTAGCACTGCTGCCTCTCAGCGCCAGGGACCTAGGTTCAATTCCAGCCTTGGGCGACTGTCTGTGTGGAGTTTGCACGTTCTCCCCGTGTCTGCGTGGGTTTCCTCCCACGGTCCAAAGATGTGCAGGTCAGGTAAATTGACCATGCTAAATTGTCCATAGTGTTAGGTTCTTTAGTCAGAGGGAAATGGGTTTTGGTGGGTTACTCTTCAGAGGGTCAGTGTGGACATGTTGGGCCGAAGGACCTGTTTCCACACTGTGGGAAATCTAATCTAATCAAACCATACAGAACATATTTTATAATGTCTCATTATATTTTGTCTTTTTTTTCTATAGATTGTGAAATATCCACTTCACGCCTTAATGGAAATAAAGGAGCACCTAATAGATTTTGCCTCTAAAGCTGGAATGCACTGGTTACATACTATTATTCCACTTCACCATGTAAATGCTCTTGTCTTTTTCTTTATAATTAGCAACTTGACGATTGGCTTTTTTGCTTTCATCATCCCTTTAGTCATTTTTTATCTCTCCTTCATTTCCATGGTAATTTGTACACTAAAGGTCTTTCAAGATAGCAAAGCATGGGACAATTTCAGAACAATGACTGACTTGCTGCTACGTTTTGAGCCAGACCTAGATGTAGAACAGGCTGAGGTGAACTTTAGTTGGAGTCATTTGGAACCACACATCCACTTCATGCTCTCTGCATTTTTTGTGATTCTTTCCTTTCCTGTTGCAGACAAAGATTGGATTCCTTGTTCAGAGCTGTCAGTTATTGCAATTTTCTTTTTGATTACATCTTATATGAGTCTGAGTACAAGTGCAGAACCATATACTCGAAGGGCCCTCATTACAGAGGTTATATGTGCAGTAATCGGGTTCCTTTACACTCTTCCTGATAACTGGTCCTACTTAAGAATTATTGGGGAGCCCTTTATCTCTATGCCAATAGGTCATGTCTTTATGTTGAATCTTGGTATTCCCTGTCTCTTGTACTTTTTATTGTTTTACTTGTTCTTCAAAATGGCACAATTGAGGAACTTTAAAGGTACCTACTACTACTTAATTCCGTACCTTGTCTGCTTTATGTGGTGCGAACTGGCTATAGAACTCTTGAGGTCATCCACAGGATTGGGTCTGATTCGGGCATCTGTGGGCTATTTCCTGTTTCTCTTTGCTCTACCAATTCTACTCATTGGTGTTGCAATAATGATTTTCATCCAGTTAATAAAATGGTTCATTTCCATGGAATTGATCAAGATTCTTGTCACCCTTGTATTATGCACAATTCCAGTTGTCCTTCACATGTGGACAAAAGCAACTGGCACTTTGTTAGCACTAGTTAAATCCCTGACAAGGAGCTCTGTTGTCAAGCTCATCCTGGTTTGGCTCACTGCAATTATGATGTTCTGTTGGGTTTATGTGTACAGGTCGGAAGGTATGAAGGTGTACAATTCAACTCTGACTTGGCAGCAATATAGCTTTGTTTGTGGTCCTCGTGCCTGGAAAGAGACTAACATGGCTCAAGTTCAAATTCTTTGTGGTCATCTTGAGGGGCATAGAGTAACATGGACAGGAAGGTTCAAATATGTCCGTATCACTGAGATTGAGAACAGTGCAGAGTCTGCAATAAATATGCTTCCATACTTCTTAAGTGATTGGATGAGATGCTTGTATGGGGAGACATATCCTGAATGTGATCCCAAAAATGTGACTGTGATGGAGGAAGATCTTTGTCGGCTTAAATTCCTCACAAAGCACACCTGCCACCTTAAAAGATTTTGTCGCTATAAATTTGAAATAACTGTGGGAATGCCTTATGGTTCAAATGGGAATGAAACTCTTGAAGATGATGCAACCAAAGATATTGTACTAAGAGCTAGTAATGAGTTCAAGAATGTTCTGCTGAATTTGGGACAAGGAAGTATTGTGGAATTCAGTACTATTTTGGAGGGCAAGTTGGGCAGTAAATGGCCAGTCTTTGAACTGAAAGCCATCAAGTGCCTTAACTGTATGGCGAAGCTAACACCAGCATCAGCAAGGCATGTCAAAATTGAACACGACTGGAGAGGTATAGTAAAGCTAGCATTCAAATTTGCATTCAATTTCTTTTTCGCACCATTCTTTTGTGCTATATAAAACCAGGCTTTGCGTTTAAGCATTGGTTGTTAATGTCTTTTTCTTGCTGGATGAACCCCTGCCTTTTTGACGTATTTAGAGCTACACTATAGGACATTCACTTAACAGTTCTGGAGTCCCTTCTGATGAAAACAATGGAAACATGTATAGGGCAAAAGAAATGTATATTTACCAAGTCCAGTTTTAAAATTATCTGGTCAGAATTAGTTCAGAAGAAATTTAATTACAGATGGATCTGGGGATTTCAGTGCATGGAACACTAGTTTGAATTGACTATGAATGACTTTGCAGATACCAGCTATTGTTTTAGTACATTCTTGTTGTATTCGTTAAGTAGAAAGATTGATAATTATCAAAATGTGCTAGCATTTTAATAAATGCTTCTAACCATTTACTAAATAAACCAGTATCATGATATGCAGTATATAATGAACATGTGCTAAACAATAACTGAGAATAAATGGTAAAGCATGAATTAACATGGGATGATAACAGTACCATGATTAATCTGCTTAAATGTATTTTACATCCACACATTTGCTGAAGAGAGATTGTATAGATAAAACATCCATTCACATGAGCGACATTTTGGATTTGTTCAGCTTTTCCCTTTTGCATAAAAGAGTGAGTAAGAAATGAGACTGAGTATTAATAAATACATCAGTAAAGCCTGTGGAAGGTTTTAGTTATTCTTCCATTATTTTTCTTATTTTTGTTTGTGAAGTTAAATGTTTGCCCTACTGAATTAACACTGGACTCTGTAGAAACAATTAGATTTAATGTGGGATGTTTTAATAGTTCAGTTCTAGTGAATGATCTAAAGTGATACGGTTATTATTTGTGGTACTGGTGCATCATTGAGATGCTGTTAATGGTTAGCACTTCAAACTTATTTAAGACTTAAATTCCAAACTAAATTCTATTCCATTAGTTCCCCTCCCCTCCCCATACTCTGCTGTTTCTGTGATAGTGTAAACACATAGGCACAATATAGTAATCTCATACCACAGCTACACTTAATCTTTTGCAATAAACATGAAAAAGTAGAGCAGCCTGTAATCCTTTGAATTGCTTTTCTCCATTAGTGACTATGCCTCAAAAATATTACTTGATTGGCCATAAAATGCTTGTAGTGTCCTGATGTCGTGAAAGAATGTGTACAAATTCAATTTCTTTCTTCCATGTTTTGATAATTTAGTGATTTCTGTTCTCATTGACAACAGTGTTGAGTGTTTCAAGCTCCATAGTGTATGAGTTATACTTAATTATTTCTTCTAGTAGTCACTGGCAGAGGGCAGTGATATCTTGTAAAATAGTATGGGTTGTTATGGTGACCAGCTCAAAGGTCTTACTGATTTTACTGTTCTTATTGATAGGAAATAATTTTATTTTTGATATAGCACTTTAATTCCTGAATTAGACCTTATCTGATAAGCAATTCTTAGCTTGACATTGTGCTAGTTTAATGGCAGTTTGGTTTTATGATGATGTTGGCTACGGAAGAGGAGTGTGGGAATTATATTATCATTCTTCATCTTAAAGAGGAGTTTGATCTTCTGAGATATTGTAAGTAGGGATTCACGAAATTTTACTTTAATTGCTTCTGACCAAATAGCATTATGTGCTGCAAGAAAGGAATGCTATCTCTACTCATCTATAACTGTTACATATCCTTGCCGGTTGAGAAGGGAATGGGCATGGAAGTTCTGAAGAATTCTTTTAAACCTCTGCTGTTAATATATTTTTCTTGCAAGATAACTGTATGGCTTTATATAAGGTTTTTATGAATAATATCAAAAACAATTAGAAACAACATGCCATTCAAATGTAATTCCTGGTTTCATAGTAAAAATTTGATATAGAACTAATTGTTAAAGGAGCACTTTAAATCAAATATCATTTATTGTTGTCACGTACTCCAGTATAGTGAAAAGTTTTGGCTTGAGCAGTACAGGTAGATCAGAACATACAAATCAGAGGGAGTTTAGATAGAGCGAGGCATACAAGGTTACAGCTGCGCAGGAGGTACACAAAAGCAAGATCAACTTTAGATTTTAAATTAGAGAGGTACATTCAGCAGTTTAATAACAGCAGGAAAGAAGCTGCTTGTGAACGTGTTGGTATGTTTGTTCAAGTTTTGTATCTTCAGCCGGAAGGAAGGGGTTGGAGGAGAATATTACCGGGATGAGAGGATTCTTTTAATAGCAGCCTTTCCACAACAACGAGAAGTGTAGATGGATTCCATGAATGGGAGGTTCATTTTTGAGATTTCTGAGGCAGAGCACTGAGAATGCTTTTCATGGTGCATCTGTAAACGTTGGTGTGGGTCCTTATGGAAATACTGCAATTCCTAAGCCTCATGAGGAAGAGGAGGTGTTATTGTGCCTTTTTGACCATTGCATCTATCTGGGAGGTCCCGGACAGATTGGTTGTTGTCACTCCTAGGAACTTGGTGCTTTCAATCCTCTCGACCTTGTATTTTTTCCCTAGATATAGTATTTACAGTCTGCTTAGCCAGCATGTGGTTCTAAATCTCAATTTTACTTTTTAAACAAAAACAAAAGTGGTCGAAATGAAGGGAGAAAGAGAAATACTTCAAATTGGGACCAAAGTGTAGCTCTCTAACAGGGAGTTTAACAATCCCAGCAAGAAAATTTGATGGTAACTTGTTCAATTATAAATCCCTACCCATGTTTAATTCTGTTCTGGTCCTAAAGTTGGTGTTAGAACAATACTACTTACTGGGATTTGTTTTTAGAATATGCCATCATATAATAATGCATTCATTGGACAGAATTTCTAATCTTAACTATCTGCAGGCAGGTATTGGGAGTGGGAGAGGTAGAAACTTATTTGTCTTATCATTGATAAGACAACATGCATGTAGCTTGTTCATACATGTGACATTTATCATCTAATCAAAGTGCAGTTGTTCTTTTATTTGTTCTGCACGTGGATTTGTGAAAGAAAGGTGTAAGTGCTTATTAGTGAGAGCAGATGTTGGCAACTGCAATAAATGGGACTTTAATATGCTCTATGTAAAACTCTGTATTTATCAAATGACTTGAATTTTGATACTTCAGAAAGCTGCCAAACTCCAGTCTTACACAGTATGAAAGACCTGTGGATAGATTTCTGACTATATCTTGGAATGACAGAAGTGCTATAAATAATTCACAGACCTGAGTGTTTTCAAAATAGATTGTTTACCATCTAATCAGATATTTTTAGAAATCAAGCACGTTCACAGAATATTCTAGATGTAAAAATGAAGCCACTGATGTTTTACTTGTTTATTGAATACTACCAAACTTTATTTAAGTGCCTGTGATCCGTCACTGTGTTAACTTGTGTGGATGCAATATTGAAAAGTTTCAATGACTGTAGTAAGCAAATGCAGCATTAATTGTGAAATCAAATGTGCTGTTTGCTCAGGGCAGAAAGTCATTGGTATCACCTTGAGAAATAGAATTTGGTCAGTATAGAATTGGCATTGAATCAAACAATTTTTGCACATTTTAACTGCCTTGCCTAAACCAGTCAAGTGTTTAGCATTTGGTTCACATTACCTCTTTCCATTTGCTCACTAATGTTCATTTACGGATCCGGTTGTATTAAGTGCCTAATTCCTGCACTCTATGTTAACTGTGTCACAGAAATGGAATGTGTCTATGAAAGCTGATATTTGGCTTGTGTATTAAATAATTATATTGACACCGCTACCTAACGAGTCTTCGGCTGCTTTGAATCATGGTTTTTGTGTTGAATAAAGAGGCTGTTTACATTATTCAAGTCAGTGTTGTTTATTTTTTGGTGCTATCAGACTCTGAGTTCTGGGAGAAGGAATGCTGTTTTTGAATGACATATACATGAGTCCAAAAACATGCAAGTCCAAATTGAAGGCAAAGAGAGAGGGCACAAGTTTCAATAGTTTACCTTAAGACCCAAGCTGTTTCTGATATTTGTCCTCATTTCTTAAAGCTAGCAAGCAACGCAGCTCATGGTAAATTTTAATAATTGATATGTTGACACCTATTCTTGCATTGAGTGATCAGAGGCTTCAATTAAAATTAATAGATAAAACAGAGCAAAGAGCTGTCCTTTTAAAGAGGAGATAGTTCACAAATAGTTGAGGTTTACTCCCATGAGCAGAAGTAATAGGACAAACTAAACTGTGGTTTCTTGGATGACAGAACAAAATGAACCAAAAAAAACACATAGCAGATGTTCAAAAATAAAATGATTGTAAACCAGGCTAAATGTACAAAATTTAGAAGGGAAGTGGGGGAAAAAAACCAAAGGGAAGTGTGAGAAGAGATTAGAAGTCAACACTGAAAATTTTTGGCTTCCATTTTAACATACCCTAAGTGAAAGGAGATTTATGCAGGGGGCAGAGACATGACTGAGACAGTAAATTGGTACTTTTCACCTGTTTTATACCAACAAAGGTCCTGTGGCCACATTGGGATAAAAAGGAAGTAACTGTAATGAGCGAAAACTGATTTATTAAAATAATGCGATCTGGACCACCTTTTTGAAGTTAAATCGGAACAACCCATATTTATGAAGATGTGATTCCGTGCAAGGGTATAAATTTAATGATCACAGAATCTCTACAGGGTGGATGCAAACCATTTGGCCCATTGAGTTCACACTGACCCTCCAAAGAGCATCCCTCTGTCCTATCCCTGTAACTCCACATTTCCCTTGGCTAATCCACCTAACCTGCACATCTTTGGACGGTGGGAAGAAACCCACACAGACAAGGGGAGAACATGCAAACTACACACAGACCATCACCCAAGGGTAAAATCAAATCCTGCTGTCTGAAACTGAGGCAGCAGTGCTAACCACTGAGCCTTCCTGTGACTTTGTAAATATTTCTGTACTTAATCACAGTTGTTTTACACTGTCCTGCATTGTTTCAAATTGCTTAGTGAAGGGACTGCAGAATGAAACTCATTTGTATTCTGGAGACTGCTCATAACTAGAACAGAAGGAGATATATCTGAAGCAGGCAGGAAGTAGGTGGAAATTGTGGTAATGCTGTCCAAAACCTTCTGATTTTCCTTCGTTACAGGACTGCTGCAAAAGTACTGGAGAATTGCAAACATTACACTTTTGTTCAAAGGGTATAAAATTATGTCCAGTATTAGAACAGTCAATTTAACCTCAGTAGTGAGAAAGCTTTTTAGAAATGACCCATGTCAAAAATTAAAGGAAAGTTAGCACAGATTAGTTCAAAGCTAGCTAACTATGTTCAACTAACAAACCTTTTGAGAGGGAAATGGAGTTGATTTGGTGTACATAGAGTAACAAAAGATATTTAGTAAAGTGACAAAGTTTAAAACAAAAGGGACAATAGCAATATGGTGATGAAGTTAACGAAGTCACATTGAACAGTACTGGTGAATGGTTAGATTTTGAATTAGAGGAAGCTCATAGTGAGGTTCCTCAGAATTAGTATTCTGACCACTGCACCTCTTAGAGTCATAGAGATATACAGCACGGAAACAGACCCTTTGGTCCAACTTGTCCATGGTGACCAGATATCCTAACCTATTCTAGTCCCATTTGGTCCATACCCATTCCTGTTCATATACTCATGCAGATGCCTTTCAAATGCTGCAATTGTATCAGCCTCCACCACTTCCTCTGGCAGTTTATCCCAGACATGCACCATCTTTTGCAGGAAAAAGTGCTCCTTAGGTTCCTTGTAAGTCTTCCCCCTCCACCCTAAACCTATGCACTCTAGTTTTTGTCTTTTCCCTGGAGTGGTGAAGTCTATGTCTATTTACCTTATCCATGCCCCTTATAACTTTATAAACCTCCATAAGGTAACCCTCAGCCTCCGATGCTCTGGGAAAACAGCCCCAGCCTAATCAACCTCTCCCTATCGCTCAAATCCTCCAACCCTGGCAACACCCTTGTAAATCTTTTCTGAACCTTTTCAAGTTTCACAACACCCTTCCTTATAGGAGGGAAAACAAAATTGAACAATATTCCAAAAGTTGCCTAATCGATGTCCTGTACAGCTGCAGCACGACCTCCCAACTTCTGTACTCAATGCTCTGACCAATAAAGGAAAGCATACTAAATCCTATCTACCCGTCTATGTTAAGGGACAATTTTAAAATTATGCATGCAACAAAATTTGAAAGTATTGTAAATTATAAGGATGGTAAGAAATGACATGTGAAATTTAACATTGGAAGTGAAGAACCTTTAAAGAGGACTATTTAAAGAGGATACAGGAAATGAGAGCAGCTTGAGAAAGTGATTTAATATGACACAGGATTCTGGCCTTTACATAGAGTAAACATTAGTACGAAGGTGGTTATGCTGACGTTTTATAAAACTGATTCAGTTGCATCTGGAGTATTGTCAAATTCTAGGCATTGCACTTTTAAAAGCATTGCAATCCCTTATGGAAGATACAGCAAATATTTATAAGAATGGTTCGAGAGATGAGAGACTTCAATTAGATTGGAGAAGTTTAAGTTCTCCTTGAGCGAATGTTGAAAGAAAATATTGCAACAACGTTCAAAATCTTGACTAAGAACATATGAAGAAACTGTTCCTATTGATGAAAGAATCAAAAAGACTGGACCAAAGTATGCAGGGAACCTGTTAATGCAACAAGTGGTTCAGGTTTCAAAAACACTGCTTATGATTCTAAACCATCCCAATGTATATGTCAACATTAAAACAGGCAACATTATTCTTGCCAGAGTAGCAGCTGAACAAATTAGTTCTGCAAACTTGGGTACTATGGGGCCCAAATTTCTAGATTTAAGCCTCCATTTGTCAGGCCTCACTTCCATCCCCCATGTTGTCCATCAATAAAGGAAAAGAACCTAAAAACAATTATGCTTCATTTGATGCTTGAATCAAGACCAGCATTCTCAGGTTTTTAAGTTGTTGATTGTCTACCTCAGACTGCAAATGGAATTAGTAAAATGATAGTTGGTAAGAAAGAAGTTATTTAATATATCAATAAAATTAATCAAACCCTGGGGAAGGAGACATTTGATTGATTACTGTTAGATAAAGTCACATAATTGTATTGGAATCTTGGATCTTCACCAGCCATTCCATTGCAGGTAGCCATGAAGCTGGGTTGTCCTGAAAGAAAACAATATACAAAGTTAGCTCTAATTTGAAACTAGACCAGCAGCAGAATTTGAACTGATTTCCTGGAATGGCAGAGGACACTTCCAAATATGTGGTCAATTTGATACAAAGATGTGACCTGGGGAGGTATGGATGTTTTACATATAAAAATAAAGGAAGGGTAAATCATTCAGCCGTGACATTAATCTGCCGCTATATTCAGGGCCCAAAAATTTATTGACCCTCTGCCTTAAATATATTCAATGATTGAAAATCTACAGCTTCCTGTAAGAGACAATTCCAGAGAGTCACACCCTCTAAGTAATGCCTGATCATCTCAGTTGTTCCAAAGATTTGGGGTTTGTTCTCCAATGGGCAGTTAAGCCAGATTTTTTTTCAATTTTGTGCAAGATGAACTTTTACGAACTGTTCTTAATTTACTTTGGGTCTTATATTCAACATAATACATCATCGTATATTAAAGTTACTGCAACTACAGTAATTGAAGATACTCCCATACCATGGAAGCAGTCTGACATCGCATTTACATTTTACAGCAAAATCTATGGAAGTGCAAGTTTGTATTAACTATTATTATTTGAATCATTTCTAATGGATAACCTTAACTTCTTCCCTCCTATTTAAACAAATCTAGAGTATGTTCTTCCAATTTTCAAACTTGTTCTTATGTTAACCATCGGGAAGTTGAAAATCCAAGCTATGTACAAACTGAAACGAGAAGTACATTTGGGGAACTTGAAAATTTGTTTTGTTTAATGCTATCTTTTAAACATGTATTGCATTTATCAATATTGAAGTCTTCCCTTTTTCATTGTCAGGCTCTACTGAATCACAGATCAAACCTTCAGCCACCAGATGGCAGCATAATACTTGACATTGCCACATGAATAGATTTTGATTTAGGGTAGTAAAATACATTGCAACACTAGTCACACATACCAACTGTGTATTCTTATATATCCTGTTAAAACTAGCATAGAACATAATTTCTGAATCCATTACATTGTGTTAGTTAAGAGATTTTATAATTCTAAGGAATAATAACAGTTTTTCTCACTTTTTTAAATTTCTTCCCTATGTTGGACGAGGGAAGCAGTCAACTTGCTCACATTCACCCACTACTTTATGTCACACTGCTATGATTAGCTCAGTCCAGGCCAGCAATACAATTCTCTGTTTCAGTAAAGTGTGTGGGAGACAGAAGCTCTCAAAGTTTGCAAAATGGAAGTCTGAGGCTTGTGAATTCTCATTGCAACATTATCATGCAGTGTGGAGTCACTATGATGCTGTGGATTAGCACATCAGTGACAAACATGCTGGATCTACTAAATTTAGAAAGTGCATACGGTGCTACCAAATTCCTTGGACTGGGACAAGGGAAAGTCCAGGAGTGAAGGATTTTTCAGTGTAGCACATTGTCTCAGATCAAAATAAGCCAATACCCGAGACGGATAAATGTTCATGAATATACTAAAGAGTCATCAGGCTGGTAATGTTAACATTATCAGTCTCTCCACAGACGCTGCCAAATCTGTTCTTCTGCATTTTCTATTTTTATTTCAGAGCTTCAACTGCCATAGTATTTTGAAACAAAACAGCTTTGGTTTCATGTTGGCCTAATATTTTTTCAAACTTCTGCTTTAAAGGAATAAGTCTTTTTTAATGTACCTACCAGACCTATGTAGACCTATAATGCATTTTATTAAAATTTAGTTCTGTAATCAGTTTCATCTAATGATATCTTGTACAACCTAGGCTGTACATATTTAGTATAGTGATAAGGTTTGATTCTTGGTAACGTGACACCACTTCACACTATTCCCCCAATTAGGAATATGGGATAATAGCACTCATTCCAATCTGACACTACATATGCTCTAAACTTGTACAAAGTAGTAATTATTTTAGATTAATCACATATTTTCTTATCAATCTGTTCAGGGATATTATGACATACCTCTTGTGCAAGTCAGAACTTGAACCCACGCCCTCTGTTCCAGAGGTAGGGACACTACCACTGCAGAACAAGGGCCCCAGTGGTAATCTGTAAACTTAAAGCTTTTCACTGTTACTTTATTAAGAGTCACAGAGTTATACATTACGGAAACAGACCCATTTGTCCAATTCATCCATTCTGACTAGATAGCCTGAACTGATTTGGTTCTATTTTCCAGTATTTAGCCCATTTCCCTCTATATCGATAAATTGGAAAAAACACAGGAGGTCAAGCATCATCTGAGCAGCAGGAGAGTCGATGTCTTGGGCCAGACCCTTCTTCAGAACTGGGGAGAGGGACTCTCCAGCCTACAGCCCTCACTATCTCCATACCCCTCCAAACCCTTCCTATTCATGTACTCATCCAGATGCCTTTTAAATGCCGTAATTGTATCCACCTTCACCAACTCCTCTGGCTACTCACTCCATATATGCAGCACCCTCTGCGTGAAAACACTGCCTCTCACCTTAAAACCATGCCCTCTAGTTTTGGATTCCCCTAACCTGGGGGCAAAAGACTTCAGCTATTCACCTTTCTCTGCCCCTCATGATTTTACAAACCTTTATAAGGTCACCCCTCAACCTCTGACAATGCAGGGGTAAAAAGGCCCAGTCTCCTCAGCCTATCCCTGAAGCTCAAATCTTCTAGTCCTGGCATCATCTTTGTAAATCATTCTGAACCCTTTCAAGAAAGGATGTTCACACATTACTGATGTTTTCTGGAATCAGTCAGGATATAGGAAGTGATGTCAGTGAGGTGACCATCGTCCTTAAGAATTGGTACTGGTAATGTATTGGTGAGACAATTACAGTTCAGAGGTGACAATGACCATATTACAGGGGTAATGGCTAGCAAGTTCAATAAGCAAGAACACTTACCAGCCAAGAACACAGCAGGAGGAAAACAGAAAAATAACATCAGTCAACAGAACAAGAGGCTAATGCCCAGTCAGCCAGAAATTTTGAACTGTTCTCCCTGTAGATTCACTGTTTTAATAAGTACAAAACAATAATACTTAAAATGGGCAAAGTTAACATTGAAACTGGTATAAAAACTGAAAGAACTGTGGACACTAAATCAGAAACAAGAACAGAATTTGGAGGGCTATGGGCCAGGTGTTGTTAGGTGGGACTAGATTGGGTTGGGATATCTGGTCGGCGTGGACGAGTTGGACTGAAGGGTCTGTTTCCGTGCTGTATATCTCTATGACTCTGACTCTATAACAGAAGTTGCTGGAAAAGATCAGCAGGTCTGGCATTATCTGTGCAGAGAAATCAAAGTTAACAGTTTGGGTCAGGTGACTCTTCTGAGGAAAGGTCACCAGACCAGAAACATTAACTTTGATTTCTCTTCAAAAATGCTGCCAGACCCATTGAAACTGGTATGACTTCTTTAGACTTAAGAGTTCCACAACATCAAAGCATGGCCTCTATCCTCCATTTTCTTGCATTCCCCACATTTCCCCCAGCTTTATCTTGTTGACTTTTCTCTCAGCAAAGCAGAACCTTCATTTATGCCTAATTTGCACCTTTACAACTGCTTCACCTCTATTCACATTCCCTTTGTCTTTTGCTGTGAACACCCTCCTAGTTCCACTTGTTCCTGTTCCCCAACCCATCATGACAGTCAATGGCATTAAAACTGCCATTTTTAAACCTTTTTCAGCTCTATAGAAGTCATAGCGGACTCAAAACACTAACTCTGCTGCCTTGTCCATAGATGCTGCCAGATCTGTTGAGTTGCATCTGGCATTTTTTTTTCATTTGGGTGAAACATCATCTTGTACCTTAGGACACAATGACCTTAAATTTACAGAGCTTGACTGTCATGGAATAGCTGAAAGACATGAGCAAAGTTATTGACCCCCTTACTTTTGGCAAAACTCCAGGTGTTGATGGGAGTCTACCTGAACTCATCAAACCGAAATAAACTGGCACCCCAGCATCATCAGCATAAATACAGCTGCTCAAGGCAGGGCACAGTGCCTTGTGATATGCCTAATTTAATGACTCAGTCTTTGTTCAAGAATAAGCGTGATAGCAGCGATCATATTATCTGTTACCATTCCCCTGCCAAGCATCATGGCAATTATGTTTTTTGCCTTTGATGTTGACGGCAGATTTATTCCATTTCATAATGTGCTTTTACGATTGCGGGTTTTCCAATGTTCAGTTGCTGCATGGAGAATAAAGAATCCACTGTGTATTACTTTCATTGATCTCACCAAGACATCAAATGGTTTAAGCAGAGGCAATCTACCTAAGCTGCTGGAGAAAATTGGCTGCCCACCGAAGCTGCTCAATGGTTTAAGGGCAGTTGTGAAGGGGTGGCCTGCAACGGGGTCAAAGAGAGAGTTGTGTTTGAACACCGACATCCTTTCTGCATATTCTTTCCTCTGCTATTATCATATGCCTTCAGTTGCTTTCTGGAGAGATCTACTTTCCAACATTTAAAGAAAACAATTTAGCCTTACCTGGCTGAGATACACAGAGTCATTGTGCACGTATACTGTCAATCAGTACACATGCATTGCTAAGCCATTAATTAATGCTCTTGCTGGCTCAGCCATTTTTATCAGATGAATGAGGGCTGTTTACCAAAAACCTTCTGTCCAGTGAAATGGTTACTGGATGTCAAACTATTGAACATATCCAACTTATAATATGCAAGGACATCTGGAAGTGAGACGTTAACATAAACAACTGGAAGACAGATACTGGAGATGCACTGGAAGAGATGAGATGAAATGACATGAGAATTCAAAGGCAGGCAAATCCTGCAACTTTTCAACCCATGTCTTCATCTACAGCAAACAGCAACTCCTGTGCCAGGGTGGGTGTCTTCAGCCACATCAGGTAATGGTTAAACAGAGTTGATTACAAAGACATTGCCTCCTAAAATGGAAGGCTGCCAAAGTCCCACAAAGCTGCACACTAGGTAAGAGGTATGGTGTAGCATGTGTCCTGAGTGTCTCACAAACTTACTGGGATAGTACGCTGGAAATCAGGCCCTGTTAATTCCAGTGTCATCACAAAACTTACTGATTTTACAGAAATATGAAAACTTCCCAATTTATCAGTTTCTTTAAATCCAGTTTGACTGAAAGAATGGACTAGATTTCTGTACTTAACAAGAACTATTATTGATTACAAATATATATTCTAGCTGCAGATAAATAATTGTGAACGATCAATGTTAATTCTACCAATTAAAACGTTAAAACCCCCTACTTGTGTGGGCAGACACTGACAAAAAAAAAGACCCTAAGCTTCCAATTAATTGCCACACCAGTCAGGTTGACTGAAATGCTCCATTAAGACTCAGTGGAAGCTGGAAGAACAGCATTTCATCTTCTGTTTGGGGACCCAGCAGCCTTCAGGACTCAAGATCACTTTCAATAATTTGAGTGCTTAAATACCTCCTTCCATTTTTCTTAACCCACTTCCACACTCCAGGCCCTGTTATGATAGGAGATACCTTCAGCACAGCTAACCCATTTTCATCGACATATGCTCCTCATCATAAGCTTTTTCAGCCATTCTTTTGCCCCAGTCTTTCTTTCTCTCTCCACTCATTTCCTCCCCCCAACCCCATCAACAGCATAAATACTATCTTTTCTGAGCAACTCTCCATTTTGAAGAAGGATCACCGGCCTCATAATATTAACTCTGCTTTCTCTCCATGGATGCTACCAAACCTCCTCAGTTTCTGTAGCAATTTCTGTGTTTTTTTTTGTTTCAGATATTTATTTGCAGTTCTTTATATTTTGAAAAACCAGGAAGGTAATCTGTTCGGCGCAGCGAGACTTGTTGCTTCTGAATCTCCCTTCTTCAGGTGCTCACATACTTGCAAAAAGGGACAGAACAATTAGATCACAACTTACCATATGTCTTAACTAATTTGTAACAGCTTTTAGCAACCGATGAGGTAAAATTAATTGACTTTCTTCAGGCTTTGGTTTTTTTTAACTGCAGAGAAAAGGACACAATCTCCCTTTCTAGGAATCCAAAGGTTTCTGTCTATATCATTCTCACCCACAAACTGTTCAGCTCTCAAATTTCACCATATACATATCCCTTGGTGCCAGCTCATCTGCAACTAAACCTTTCCCACTGGTAAATTAGTAACAGTATAAACAGTACTTAGAATAAGTGCTAGTAATCTGCTTCAAAGCCCTTTTTAAAAATCCTTTTTCCATTTCAGTCAAAAATACAGAAAAATAAATGGTTACCATCTTTACAAAAGAAATCTTGTGCATACACAACTGCAAAAAAATTAAACAAATCACACACTCGAAACACAAGTGGCACAACAATCACATTTTAAAGGGGAAATTGTAAATTTCTGAGGACCGAAGGTTAGAGGCATGATTACAAAGTAATTTGAATTTGAATGAAAGAATGAAAAGGGATAGGTATATACTGCAGGAAAAGAGATATAACTGGTGGAAAGGCAATTATGGTGTGATTAGGCGAGATTTTGGATAAATAGGATGGGGAAGGAAACAGCAGGGAATGGGCACTTTTGAAACGTGAAGCCTTTTCAAGGAACAGCTACTACAGGTCCTCGATAAGTAGCTATCTATCAGGCAGTTGTCGAGAGAGGGAGCCATGGTTTACTAAAGAAGTTGAAGCTCTTGTCAAGAGAAAGAGAGCAGTTTATGTGAGGATGTGGCATGAAGGCTCAGTTAGGGGGCTTGAGAGTTATGTTAGCTAGAAAAGATCTAAAGCGAGCTAAGAAGAGCCCAGAGGGGACATGAGAAGTTGATGGCGGAGAGGATCAAGGGAATCCCTAAGGCCTTCTTTAGGTATATCAGGAATAAAAGAATAACTAGAGTACGATTAGGGCCAATCGAAGATAGTAGTGGAAAGTTGTGTTTGGAATCTGAGGATATAGAAGCACTTAATGAATAATTTTCGTCAGTATTCACATTGGAAAAGGGCAATGTTAGTGAGAATACGGAGCCACAGGCTACTAGATTAAATGGGATTGCGGTTGACAAAGAGGAAGTTTTAACAATTTTGGAAGATCTGAAAATAGGGAAGACCCCTTGGCCAGATGGGATTTATCCTCTCATTCTCTGGGAAGCCAGGGAGGAGATTGCAGAGCCTTTGGCTTTGATCTTTATGTTATCATTGTCGACAGTAGAGCCAGAAGACTGTAGGATAGCAAATGTTGTCCCTTGTTTAAGAAGGGGAGACAGGACAACCCTTGAAATTGTAGGCCACTGAGCCTTCCTTTGGTTGCAGGTAAGGTGTTGGAAAAGGTTATAAGAGATAGGAGTTATGATCATCTGGAAAGAAATAATTTGATTAGGGATAGTCAACACTGTTTTGTGAAGGATAGGTCGTGCCTCTAATCTTATTGAATTCTTCGAGAAGGTGAAATTGAAGGTGGTTTAATGGTTTGGATCAGAAATAGACTAGCTGAAAGAAGACAGAGGGTGGCGGTTGCTGGGAAATGTTCATCCTGGAGCTCAGTTCCAGTGGTGTGTTGCAAGATCCCGTTTTGGGGCCCCTGCTGTTTGTGATCTGGATGTGGGGTTGAGGGATGGGTTATTAAATTTGCGGTTCACAGTAAGGTAGGCAGAGTTGTGAATACTACCAAAGGATGTTGTGAGTTACAGAGGGACACAGATAAGATGCAGAACTGGGCTGAGAAGTGGCAAATGGAGTTTAATGCAGAAAGGTGTGAGGTAGTTCACTTTGAAAGAAGTAACAGAAATGCAGAGTACTGGGCTAATGGTAAAATTCTTGGCAGTGTAGATGAACAGAGAGATCTCAGTGTCCAGGTGCATAAATCCCTGAAAGTTGCCACCCAGGTTGATAGGGTTATTAAGAAGGTAAAAACAATGACTGCAGATGCTGGAAACCAGATTCTGGATTAGTGGCGCTGGAAGAGCACAGCAGTTCAGGCAGCATCCAAAAAGCAGCAAAATCGACGTTTCGGGCAAAAGTCCTTCATCAGGAATAAAGGCAGTGAGCCTGAAGCGTGGAGAGATAAGCTAGAGGAGGGTGGGAGTGGGGAGAAAGTAGCATTGAGTACAATGGGTGAGTGGGGGAGGGGATGAAGGTGATAGGTCAGGGAGGAGAGGGTGGAGTGGATAGGTGGAAAAGAAGATAGGCAGGTAGGACAAGTCATGGGGACAGTGCTGAGCTGGAAGTTTGGAACTAGGGTGAGGTGGGGGAAGGGGAAATGAGGAAACTGTTGACGTCCACATTGATGCCCTGGGGTTGAAGTGTTCCGAGGCGGAAGATGAGGCGTTCTTCCTCCAGGCGTCTGGTGGTGAGGGAGCAGCGGTGAAGGAGGCCCAGGACCTCCATGTCCTCAGCAGAGTGGGAGGGGGAGATGAAATGTTGGGCCACGGGTCGGTGTGGTTGATGTTCGGAGATGTTCCCTAAAGCACTCTGCTAGGATGCGCCCAGTCTCCCCAATGTAGAGGAGACCACACCGGGAGCAACGGATACAATAAATGATACTAGTGGATGTGCAGGTAAAACTTTGATGGATGTGGAAGGGTCCTTTAGGGCCTTGGATAGAGGTGAGGGAGGAGGTGTGGGCACAGGTTTTACAGTTCCTGTGGTGGCAGGGGAAGTGACAGGATGGGAGGGTGGGTTGTAGGGGGGTGTGGACCTGACCAGGTAGTCACGGAGGAAACGGTCCTTGTGGAAGGCGGAAAGGAGTGGGGAGGGAAATATATTCCTGGTGGTGGGGTCTTTTTGGAGGTGGCGGAAACGTTGGCAGATGATTTGGTTTATGCGAAGGTTGGTAGGGTGGAAGGTGAGCACCAGGGGCGTTCTGTCCTTGTTACGGTTGGAGGGGTAGGGTCTGAGGGCAAAGGTGTGGGATGTGGACGAGATGCGTTGGAGGGCATCTTTAACCACGTGGGAAGGGAAATGGCGGTCTCTAAAGGAGGAGGCCGTCTGGTGTGTTCTATGGTGGAACTGGTCCTCCTGGGAGCAGATACGGCGGAGGCGGAGGAATTGGGACTATGGGATGGCATTTTTGCAAGAGGTAGGATGGGAAGAGGTGTAATCCAGGTAGCTGTGGGAGTCGGTGGATTTGTAAAAAATGTTAGTGTCAAGTCGGTCGTCATTAATGGAGATGGTGGGGTCCAGGAAGGGGAGGGTGGTGTCAGAGATGGTCCAGGTAAATTTAAGGTCAGGGTGGAATGTGTTGGTGAAGTTGATGAATTGCTCAACCTCCTCGCAGGAGCACGAGGTAGCGTCAATGCAGTCATCAATGTAGTGGAGGAAGACGTGGGGAGTGGTGCCGGTGTAATTATGGAAGATCAACTGTTCTATGTAGCCAACAAAGAGACAGGCATAGCTGGGGCCCATACGTGTGCCCATTAAGAAGGCATATGGTGTGTTAGCATTTATTGATAGGGGGGGATAGAGTTTCAGAGCTAGGAGGTCATGCTTCAGCTGTACAAGACACTGGTAAGGCCGCACCTGGAGTATTGTGTGCAGTTCTGGTCACCGCATTATAGGAAGGATGTGGAAGTTTTGGAAAGGGTTCAGAGGAGATTTACTAGGATGTAAGGAGGGGGGGTCTTACGAGGAAAGGCTGAGGGAACTGAGGCTGTTTTCATTGGAGAAAAGAAGGTGGAGAGATGTATAATATAATCAGAGGGTTAGATAGGGTGGACAGTGAGAATCTTTTTCCTCTGATAGGGAAGGCTAACACAAGGGGGGCGTAGCTTTAAATTGAGGGGTGATAGATTTAGGACAGGTATCAGGGGTAGTTTCTAAACTCAGTAGTAGGGGCGTGGAATGGCCTACCTGCAACAGTAGTAGACTCGCCGACATTAAGGGTATTTAAATTGCCATTGGACGTCCATATGGATATTAAAGGAACGGGGTAGGTTAGGTGGACATCAGATTAATTTCACAGGTTGGCGCAACAGAGGGGGCCAAAGGTCCTGTACTGCGCTGTAACTTTCTATGTTCTATGTTAATGGTTAATTGTAAGCAGGATTGATTGTGAACAAAACTGGATATGAACAATATAGTTTTAGATGAGTTGAAGCCTGTGGAGAGTGAAAGGTGGTAATTCAAACAGAGGAATAGTCCAGTCTGGATGTAATGGAGGTGAAATGAATGAGGTGGTTGGTTGCAGGTGGAGGTGCATAATACAATGGGGGGTGTAAATAGGAATTAAATGGAAAAGATTTGTTTCTGAAAATCTGATCTAGGTCATATCGGGAAGAGGGGTTGAGTGTTGTCTGGTGCTATTAGAGACTTCAATCTGACAGCATGATCAGCACAGCAGGTCAGGCAGCATCCGAGGAGCAGGAGAATCAATGTTTTGGGCAAGAGCCATTCATCTGGAAGAGCTCCTGCCTGAAACATTGATTCTCCTGCTCCTCGGATGCTGCCTGACCTGCTGTGCTTTTCCAGCACCAAACTCTCGACTCTGATCTCCAGCATCTGCTGCCCTCCCTTTCTCCTGAGAACACCATCAGACCTGGTGCCAGGATACAGACATTGTAGCGGGGGAGAGACGTGACGATGTTAGATTTGGTCTTCACCTGTCACTATATCCTGATCTCCTGGGATTCGCTGCTTTTATTTTAGTTTTTCTCTCATTACATTACTAATATATTTCACTTCTATGTTTAAGTGGCAAATCTTGTAGATTTTATAGGGACATGTCTCTCCAAAACTTTTCCATGCAAATAAACACTCATTCTGTGTCCATTGATGTACATATTTTACCTTTCATTGTAGACCTGAGTCAACACCTCTTGCGACAATTTCCACCCACCTCTTACCATCTCTTATTCCCTTTGAATACTGACTTCCCCCACTCCTCCCAAATTCCAAATCATTGCTTCCATCAACTCTAATTCCTGGAGAAACCCACATTTATTCTCAGTGGCTATCTGAGGAAAACAGATACAGGATGTGGGTTACATAAACTTTCTGCTGAGCTATGAGATGAGAAGTGGAGTGGATAATAAAAGAGGAGAGAAGACAATGAGAGAGGCCAAAGGGAAAGTTTGGTGGGATGGTTGATGTACGAATAAAGTGCAGTCAGCTCAGAATATCAATCACTGAGTGCACAGTTTTGGGGACAGCGAACAGAATGAATGAATTCAGGACCATTTGAGAAATAGATTACCAATGAAAATGCTGCTCAAGGTTATCCAATGCAAAATTAAGTTTCAACAAGGCTTGTGCTAGTGGAATTGAGATGTGTTAGTAAAGTATGCCTGAAAAATAATGAGAGAAAAACTCAAGAACCAAATGCAGTGAATCCCAGGAAGCCAGGTGACAGCGAACAATAAAACCAATGGATCAGTGCAGATGACAGAACTTTCAGATGACAGTGCAAATGACAAAAGGTTCATTTGAAGATGAAGTAAACAAGACTGGGAGCAGCAGCAGCAGAACCCAGACCATTGGAGGAGTACATAAAAGGTAAGTTTGGTCAGATGTCACAGGAATTAAGTGGAAAGCAGTAAAAAGTCAGAATTCTGCAGAAAGGGATCAGAAACGGTGACTCAGCGGTTAGCACTGCTGCCTCACAGCACTGGGGACGAGGGTTCGATTCCACACTTAGGCAACTGTGTGGAGTTTGCACATTCTCTCTGTGTCTATGTAGGTTTCCTCCAGGTGTTCCAGTTTCCTCCCACAGTCCAAAGATGTGCAGGCTAGGTAAATTAGCCACGGGAAATACAGGGATAGGGCATGGGTCTGGGTCTGGGTAGGACGCTCTTCAGAGGGTCAGTGTGAAGTCAATCGGCTGAATGTCCTACTGTCACACTGTAGGGATTCTATGAAACCATAATGTGATAGGAATCAAAATGAGTAAGCTTAGCAAAAAATGGAAAACTTTAGTCAAGAGCAGAAAATGGAGCATGTAACATCGAACTATGCATAAGAACAGATAGAATACAGTACAACATCGCTCTCTGGAAGTCAGTAGCTTAAGCCCAGTAGCCAGTGGTGGCAGACTTCAGCCAGCACCCTATCCAGCTGACAAAGGAGCTGAGGATCAAACAAGACATTAGTGTTCAATCTTGAAGCACAGCAGGACATAATGTTGGGTAGTCAAAGGGCATAAAAAAGGCGAGAGCAACTGTGCTAATAAATTGAAGTAACTGTGACAGAATACTGCAAAACCTATTTATCCCAGAGGGACAAATCAGTCACTGGTTTGGCTGAAATAACTGATCTCAACCAGATGGTGCTGGACGGAATTCTACAAAAGACCTTTCTGGCTCTTCTAGTCCAATATTGTGTCTCTCAATCAGTATCATATTAATAAATCATCTGGTCATTCTCACATTGCTATTTGTGGGAATTCATGTGCTGAAAATAGAGACTTCACTCCAAGCACTGAGATGTTTTGTGGTGAAGAAATGTACTTTATTAATGCAAACCTTTATTTCTGCAACTGGGGACCAGCTAATCATAGAATGCTTACAGCATGGAAGCAGGCCGTTCAGTCCAACAAGTCCACACCTACCGTCCGAATAAGTTCTACCCTGACCCACTCCGACTAATACACCTAACCTACGCACCCCTGAACACTATGGACAATTTTGCATAAGCAATTCATCTAACTTGCACATCTTTGGATTGTGAGAGAAAACCAAAGCACCTGAAGCAAACCCACACAGGCACAGGGAGAGTGTGCAAACTCCACACAGACAGTCACCCGAGGCTGGAATCAAACCTGGGTCCCTAGCACTATGAGGCAGCAATGCTAACCACTGAGCCACCGTGCTGCCCCAATCATCCATGGTGCTTGTACACGAACTCTATTCTGCAGTGTTCAAAGTGCATTGCACAGTCTCCTTCTAGGACAGCATCAAACTCAATTTGTGAGTTTACATCACCTAAGTTTATACAATAATCATCAGTTGGGTGACTTACTAAAGAGGAGGTTGAAAACTGAGGGTTGGTTCCATACCCAGAACAAAGACATTAAAAACCTGACATTAAAAAAAAACAAGAAAGGGAACTTAAACATCCTTTTATTCTGAATACGAGCCCTAAATTTGAAGGAAGACCTTATCACAACCTTATCACTGAAAACACGCAATGGTTGGTACAGTTATTGGTGATACTTCATTTGTCAGTTTGAATCCACAATAACACGTGCTGTATGTTGCAAGAAGCTCAACAGTAGGGGGTGGACTGTGCTAAAGAATGAGACTATGTTTCATCACAGGAACCACAAAGAATTATTTAACTCTACAGTAGGCTGAGAATATACGCTTCTCCCCAAGGCAGAAGTATGAATTTGACAATAAAATCTCAGTAGGTGGTCTGACAGTATTTGTGATAAGCCATTAGTATCCCATGCAGAAGGTAGTGTGTGCAACTGTCCTCCCCAATTGACATTTGAGCAGCTGCAATAGGAACCATTCTCACTAGCTTTCAGTGTGTCCATGAGATGATACAGTGAACTGTTAGTGATTGGACTAAGTCAATTTCACCTCTAAAAACTGACCCACTGCAGAATGAAACACTGACAGAGAAAATTAAGCTTTCCGCATAAAGATAAGATGAAGCTAGAAATATCTTAAGAAGGAAAATAACACTAAGATAAATAAAACGCAATTAAATTAAGTTAATGGAATGTGCTTCTTGAGCAATCATGATTACATCATCAGGTAGCAGCAGTTAGCTTGGAAGGTATTGATGATTTATTTCTTCAAAACCTCTTTAGCTGCCATAACTCTATTAGATTCACTGCATTCCCTACTGATTTGATTGCCTATTAATAATTGTTGTTTGTATTTCCTTCCAGGCGTATGGTCTGCCATTAGTAAATTGGCGGATCCATCATTAATTTCTAGCTGTCCTCAGTCAGCTCAACTATTTTAAGAACATTTGGTATCAAACCTTCTTCTGAGCACAGGAAAATTCAATTTCTCACACAGTTGTTTAGCTTGTAAACTGCAGAAATGACCCATGCTTTGTCTTTTCTCAAAGACAGTGCAGTTTGCAATCCAGGCTAGAATACATAAAGATGTGCAGGCAAACTAATAAGATGACTCTTGTTCAACACATTAAACTCTTCTGGGAGCTGGTAAAAAGCTTCACCCCAAGCCTCACCCAGTATGCACTACTTAAGGTCCCATGAAATATAAAATGGAAAGTAGTTTACATTCCTCACCAACGAGTAACAAAAGATTTACAGGGATGTTGCCAGGGTTGGAGGATTTGAGCAACAGGGAGAAGCTGAATAGGCCGGGTCTGTTTTCCCTGCAGCACTGGAGGCTGAAGGGTGACCTTACAGAGATTTATAAAATCATGAGGGGCATAGATAGGATAAATAGACAAGGTCTTTTCCCTGGGGTGGGGTTTTTCAGAACTAGCGGGCATAGGTTTTGGGCGAGGGGGAAAAGATATAAAAGGAATCTAAGAGGCAACTTTTTCCACACATAGGGTGGTGCGTGTATGGGAAGAGATGCCAGTGGAAGTGGAGGAGGCTGATATAATTACAACATTTAAAAGGCATCTGGATGGCAATATGAATAGGAAGGGTTTGGAGGGATATGGGCCAAGTGCTGGCAAATGGCAAACTGGATCAGGTTAGGATCTCTGGTTGGCATGGATGAGTTGGACTAAAGGGTCTGTTTCCGTGCTGTACATGTCACTATTGTCATGGCTGGTGAGAAAAAAGTGTATTTTGCCATGTAAAAGTACTCTTTTAACGCTTGCAGTACTTTAGCTTGTGTCGAGAATTCAGAAGTCATATCAAAAGAAAAATCTTATTAAAACAGTCATTTCTTCTCAGAGGAATGGTGCATTTACTGTGATGGAACACAGCACTTGAGACATAGAAAAGCATTCAGAATAATCACAGCTGTTCAAACATTTATCCAGCAGGAAAGGTGGTGGGGCGGGGGTCAATCAACCAATGTATCATCATTATTTTATTGAATGGAGGTGCAAATTAAAACTACCAAATAGCTCCCTTAATTTTACATTTATATACAAGTAAGATTTTAAAAAAATTTTCCAGAGCTATTAAAATCACAGTAGAAAAAAAATGACAGAACTAACTGACGGGACATGTAATAACATTTTTTTTCTCTGCAAGATGGCACTTTCCGGAAAGGCACTGTCTCACCCAAAGCAGAAATACCCAAAGTTGGTCAGCATTATAAACAACTTACCTTTAAAGAGTAAATCCCTATGGAGAATCATTGCAACTATATAGTGTTGCTTAAAGTTACATTTTATCTTTTAGAATGTCTGAGTCTGCAGCAGGCTCTCAGTTTTCTTCATAAATTCTCAAATCTGGTGTGCTGTTAACAGGTTTCCAAAATCTCACAGCACTAATGATGAAAGTGGTGTGTGGGAGGAGGTCTGCTTTTGGTCTCTGCCACCTTTAAAACAGAGGATTCTATCTCCGAGAGGTAGAGATATGCTTTTGCACACTAAGCATTGGTGACCTGCTGACAATTCAGAGGAAAATATGAAGAAGAAATGAAAAAAATTAAAAGCAAATGTTGCCATCTGTGCTCCAAAGCACAGCTCTGCATCCAGATTAAAATTCACCCTTTGAAGTATGTTATTTCTCCTCTTATTATCATCATATTAACTGTGGTTCATTTGGTCACAGGCTCATCTCTATATTAAAAGGTTGTGTTTCAATCTCTTATCAAATCTTGAGCACAAAAGCTGACACTCCGGCATTGAGGGAGTGCTGTACCAGAAGAGTACAGCTTTCAGGTAAGACACTAGACTAAAGCTCTGACTAGTCACTTGGGTAGACATAAAAGAATTCATGACATCATTTTGAATAAGCCCAAAAGGAGTTATATTCATATTTCAATCAACATCATAAAACCAGACTTTTGTCATCACTATTGTATTGACTTTGCAGGAGTTTGTTATGTGGAAATTGATTGCTTTGTTTCCTACATTATCACAGTGACAACATTTCAAAAATACATAATCAGCTGTAAATTGCTTAAGATGTCCAAATAACTTGAAAGGTGCTATATCCAGGCAAATCTATTTATTTAAATATGTGACAAAAATTGACTTTAAAAATAAACAAATAATTCCATGTTTTGGTTTTGTAGATGATGTTAAAATTTCAGTGTAAGTATAAAGCTGTCAATGTTTATAATATTTGTGCATTAATCTGCACTTTAACAACCATTGAACCACTTACATTGGGCAGAATTTGATATTTGCAGGAGGTTCGCACCTAATAGTTGGAGAAATGGTGACAGCCTCATGATGCCATCACTGAATCACTGCCAGTACCCATCCAGCACTAAGTACTCAACATCAG
This sequence comes from Hemiscyllium ocellatum, assembly GCF_020745735.1. Classification (NCBI taxonomy): domain Eukaryota; kingdom Metazoa; phylum Chordata; class Chondrichthyes; order Orectolobiformes; family Hemiscylliidae; genus Hemiscyllium; species Hemiscyllium ocellatum. The sequence goes on along the minus strand of NC_083436.1, from coordinate 27,402,047 downwards.
GGATACCATTGAAAGCAGAAATCCAGCCCATGAGAAGCCAGACATTGGTAGGTATTCATGGTCATAAGCAACACTGCAGGTGTTGGTAGCTGCTGGTAATTAACCCATTAGCAACCCAATTTCAAAGAGGAGGTCAGGTCACAGGGGAGTCAAGAAAGATGGCTTGAATACCAGTGGTGGTGGAAGGCTCTTGCACCATACTGATTGATTATGTCCCCACCTCTGCAAGGAGGCCTGGGTTCAAATCCCACCTGCTTCAGAGATGTGTCATAATGGATTGATTGAAAACATTTACTAACATAGTTGGATTAAGCCTTTAAGAGCCCACTTAAAGTCCATTAATGTCCAGGCAGGAAGGCAGTGAATTCTCCACTCTGCATCATCCAGTCAAACTCATTCCCAGGAGAGCTAGTAAATTCCACGCCCAGAATCACATCTTTAAGTTTACCCAATATGAGGGAACATTCTTGGTATGGTCGATTGGTATTCAAATTTAAACCACTGCATTTTAAAAATACAATGATAAGTGCTTACACTTGACATTATAAAATCAATTTGGGTTGATCATGGAGAGTTAGTATTAACTAGATTGACTAGTGATTGCATACCTCATTTGATTTTACTTGCAATTGCTAAGATGTTAATTGAGTGGCCAATACAATTCCATCATTTTCCCAATGTCCAAGGTTAAAACTGTCCCCACTGGATTTTTCTTACATAATTTTAATAGTATTTTCACTGAAGTGAATTCTACTTTATTGGCATTTTAAAAAATAAATCTTTTTTTTTGAGGGATATGGCTGACCAGCATTTACTGTATTGCCCATATCTAGTTGCCTTTTTGAACCACTGCAGTCCACCTACAATGCCATTAGGGAGGTAATTCCAGGATTTGGATCCAGTGACAGTGAAGGAATGGGGATAAATTTCCAAGTCAGGGTGAGTGGCTCAGGGAAGGCATCTTAATGGTGGTGGTGTTCCCATATATCTGCTGCCTTTGTTCTTCTAGATGGAAGTTGTCGTGAGTTTGGAAGGTGCTGTCTGAGGATCTTTGGTGAATTTCTGCAATGTCTCTTGTAGATAGTATACACTACTGTTGTTGACCATCAATGGTAGAGAGAGTGGGTACTTGTGGATACAGTGCCAATCAAGTGGGCTGCTTTGGCCTGGATGGTGTCAAACCGGAGCGTTGTTGGGGTTACATCCATCCAGGCAAGTGAGCTGTATTCCTTCACACTCCTGACTTGTGGACAGGAGGGGAGTTACTTGCTGCAGTATTCCTAGCCCCTGACCTGCTCTTGTAGCCACTGTATTTATGTGGTGAGTCAGTTAAGTTTCTGATCAATGATAACCCCCAGAATGTTGATAGTGGGGAATTCAGTGATAGTAACACCATTGAATGTCAAGGGGCAGTAGTTGGATTGTCTCTTGTTGGTTATGGTCATTGCCTAGAATTTGTGTGGTGCTGACAAGTGGCAAGTGAGATTAGCACAAGCCTGGATATTGTTCAGATCTTGTTGCATTTCAACATAGACTGCTTCAAGGTCTGAGGGGTCTCAAATGGTGATGAACATTATGCAAACATACTCAAACATCCCCACTTCTGACTTTATAGTGGACAGAAGGTCATCGATGAAGCAACTGAAGACGGTTCAGCCTAGGAATCTATCCTGAGGATCTCCTGCAGAGATAGCCTGGAGTGGAGACGGCTGACCTCCATCAACCATGACCATCTACCGATGTGTCAGATGTGACTCTAACAACCAGAGAGTTTGCTCCAGTACCCAGATTCCAGTTTTGCCAGGGCTCCTGGATACCACACTTGGTCGAATGTAGATTTGATGTCAAGGCCTGTCACTCTTACCTCACTGCTGGAATTCAGTTCTTGTATCTATGTGTGAACCAAGGCTGTAATGAGATCAGGAGCTGAGTGGGCCAGACAGAATCCAAACTGGATGTCACTGACCAGGTTATTGCTGAGCAGGTGCTGCTGGATAGCACTGTTGATGACACCTTCCATCACTTTACTGATGATTGACAGTGGACTGAGGCGGCGGTAATTGGCTGGGTTCGATTTGTCCTGCTTTTTATGTATAGGACATACTTCACATTGTTGACTAGATGCCAGTGTTGTAACTGTACTGGAACAGCTTGGCTAGGGAAGTACAAGTTTTGGAGCACAAGTCTTCAGTACTATTGCCGGAATGTTGTCAGGGCCCATAGCCTTTGCACTATTCAGTGCCTCCACAACTGTTTCTTGATATCACGTGGAGTGAATCAAATTGGCTGAAGACCACTGGAGGAGGCCGCAATGGTTCATCCACTTGGCACTTCAGGCTGTAGATTGTTGTGAAAGCTTCAGACTTACCTTTTGCACTGATGTGCTGGGCTCTTCCATCATTGAGGATGGGGATATTTGTAGACCATCCTCCTCCACAGAATTGTTTAGTCATCCACCATCATTCACGACTGGATGTGACAGGACTGCAGAGCTAAGATGTGATCCATTGGATATTGAATTGCTCAGCTCTGTCCAAAAGTTGGCATGCAAATAATCTTTTTTTGGGACTTCACCAGGTTGATACCTTATCTTTAGGTATGCCTGATGCTGCTCTCTCCTTTGAACCAGGGTTGATCCCCTGGCTTGATGGTAATGGTTGAGTGAGGGATATATCAGGCCATGAGGTTACAGATTGTGCTGGAATATCACCTGCTGTTGATGGCTCACAGCAACTCATGAATGCCCAGTCTTGAGTTGCTAGATATGTTCGTAGTCTGTCCCACTTAGCATGGTGATAGTGCCACACAACACGATGAGGGGCAGGATTTGTCTCCACAAGGACTGTGGGGTACTTGCTTTTAGCGATACAGTCGTAGACAGATGCAACTGCAGCTGGCAGACTGGAGAGGATGAGGTCAAATAGGTATTGCCCTCTTGTTGGTTCCCTCACCACCTGCCCCAGACCCAGTCTCACAGCGATACCCTTTAGGATCCATCCAGCTTAATCAGTTGTACTGCTGTTGAGCCATGCTTGGTGGTGGACATCGAAATCCCTCAACCCAGAGTACCTTTTGTGCCCTTACCATCTTCAGTGCTTCCTCTAAGTTGTTCAACATGGCAGAGCACTGAATCATCAGCTGAGGGAGGAGGATATGTGGTAATCAACAGGAGATTTCCTTGCACATGTTTGACCTGAAGCCGTGAGACTTCACAGAGAACAGAGTCAATGGTGAGGATTCACTGAGCAACACTCTCTCCCACTGTATACCACTGTGCTGCCACCTCTGGCAGTGGGACAGGACATATCCAGGGATGGTGATGGTTGTGTCAGAAATATAGTTTGTAATGAATGATTCTGTGAGTATGTCTACATCTGGCTGTTGCTTGTATAACACTGTCCCATCATCTCTGCTGATGGGACAGGATGGTGATGGTGGTGTCTAGGACTCTCAGAATCCTACGTTACAGACAATGTCAGGCTGTTGCTTGACTAGTCTGTGAGACAGCTCTGCCAATTTTGGTACTAGCTCAGAGATTTTAGTGAAGAGGACTTCGATGGGGCTGTTTGTGCAGTTGTCTTTTCCTCAGTTGCCTTGATCAATACCAGGTGATCCATCCAGTTTCATTCCTTTAAGACTTTGTAGTGATTGGTAGAACTGAATGGTTTTCTAGGCCATTTCAGAGCACAATTGGTCTGGTTGAGAGTCTGGAGTCACATGCAGGCCAGACTGGGTGAGGATGGCAAAGTTCCTTCCTTAAAGGACATTGGTAAACCAGATGGGTTTTTCTTGACAAACAACAATGATTTCATGGTCATCAGTAGATTTTTTAAAAATTGAATTCAACTTCCACCATCTGCTGTGGCAGGATTCAAAACTGTAGCCCCAGAATATTATCCGAGTGTCTGATTAATCGTCTAGCGATAATACCACTTGGCCATCACTTTCCCTTAGCATTGTTAAAATCTCATATGAAAGCTTATAGTTGTGATAGATCCTACCATAAACAGGAAATACCTTGTTTGAAACTTTTATCTTTAAAATCTTCCATATTATTCTTAATTAAACCCTGACTGATAATTAAAATCTTAATGTATTAATACATGCACCATTTAAAGCTCTTCAGAGACATAAAATACTCAGAAGCACAACTGCTTCCTAATACTTGAATCACATTCGCAATAATAATCTTATTATTTTATCCATTAGGATGCATGTCAAAATTGGAATGTCATTCTTCAAACACCATAATGTGGTGTTTCTCGAATACACAGAAACTGATTCTTTGTTTCCTGTGGTGCAAGGATTCTGGGATATAGTGAAGCAGTCAATTATCAGTTTAATGATTACATATCCTGTGCTGTTATCATCTTGTGTGGACATTGTCCAAGGGAAGGTTAAGAATAATTTTATCATTGTTTCAAGGGCAAGTTCCAAATGATTAATTCAAGGCCAAGTGTGGCATCAAGAAGGCTGAATAAAACTGTAGTCAATGGGAATCAGGAAAATTCTCTCCACTGGTTGGAGTCATACCTGGCATATAGGAAGATGGTTGTGGTTGTTGGAGGTCAGTCATCTCAGCTCCAGGACATCTCTGGAGGAGTTCCTCAGGTTAGTGTCCTTGACCTAACCATCTTCAGCTGCTTCATTAATGGCATTCCCTCCATCCTAATGTCAGATATGGTGATGTTTACTGATAATTGTTCAATGTTCAGCCCCATTTGCGATTCCTCAGATACTGTAGTCGTCTATGTTCAAATACAACAAGATCTGGACAATATCCACATGACAAGTGGCAACTAATATTTGTGTCTGAAAAGTACCATGCATTCACCATTTCCAACCAGAAAGAATTTAACTATCACATCTTGAATTCACCACCTCCTGAATCTCCAAACCCTGTCCACCATCAACAAGGCATATGTCAAGAATACTCCCTCTAGCTCAGAAGAATGCAGCTCCAACATCACTCAAGAAGCTTGATGCCAACTGGGACCAGTCTGCTTGATTGGTACCACACCAATATCCACTCCTTCCTCCACCAACGTTCAATAGTAGCATGTACCATCTACAAAATGCACTGTAGAAATTTTCCAAGGTTTCTCAGACAGTATGTTCCAAGACGACTACCATGTAGAAGATAAAGGGCAGCAGATACATGGAGACATCACGGCCTCCAAGTTCCACTCCAAGCTACACACATTCTGACTTGGCAATATATTGCAGTCCTTCATTGTTATTGAGGCAGAGTCCCGAAACTCTCTCCTAAATAGCATTGTGAGTCAACCTACAGCACATAGACCGCAGTGGTTCAAGACAACATCTCAGCACTACCTTCTCCAGGCCAACAAAGGATGGGCAACCACATCCCATGAAAATTTAAAAGAAAAACAAGTTTGTCATACTTACTGAACATTATAATATAGATTAATTGCTGCTCATAGTATGGTCTCAAAAAGTGCTGACAAAGTAACAGTGGGCCAATATCACTTGTTTTATTTATGAGTAAATGCCACAGCAGCTTCAGGGGAGTGATTAAATGGGCAATACTACTGGTAGGGTTTACAGTGCAGCAACAAGTGTATACTGGAAACTATATATATTAATACACAGGGCACTGTTCTTTACGGACAGGAAGAACATGCTTTAAACTATTTAATTAAGGAAATACTCAGTTTCCTGGCCTGGTCTTCAGATCCCTGATGCCTTATGGAGAGCACCACGTTGTTTCCATCTCCCACTTCTAACAATAAGCATACCAATGAATCAACTTTGAACAATTGGTCTAATCTGTCTTTACTGGTCACCCTTCGTTGGCGAGATGTAGCAATTTTTGGGTCATCATATTAAGCAGGTCAGTGTGGACCACTATTAATGTATGATATCTTAAATTTGTAATATCTTGGTGTTCCCCTTTCGTGTGTGGAGTGGAGGACAGATTACCTACCCATAGCAAATTCTCTTAAACTTTCAAACCATAGTATCTCACAAACAAACCCTTTGGTCCACAAAATGCTACACAAGTCTTTTTTGGGGGGAGAGGGAAAATGGTGCTTAAGCGGTTAACTAGTTTCATTAACAAATTAATTGAAATGATAAAGATCCTCACAGGTGGATGAACCACCATGTGTCAAACTGCTATCTACACCCTCATAACATGTTCCACGTCTGGTCAATATATGTTTTTCTAAAAGTCTCTCGGGTTAGGCTACTATTTGTCCAAAATGCTATCCTCATTTTCTAGTGTAAGCATAAATACAAAGTAATCCTTCCATATGTCTGCCATTTCGCAATTTTTATGTACATTATCATTGGTGGTTTTAAGTGGCTGATATTGTGCTTAAAAACAGTTTTCCTAATATGATTACACATGGTTTGTGTCTTGATTTTGCCAATCCAAGTTATTTCAGTCATTGAAAAAGTACTGTCGTTGGTTTGTTACCAATGCATACATTAATGGACACCTCTCTCATATAAATAAGTATGCATCAGCTTATGTAGATTTGCAGTCCTTTTTCCTTTAGAAACTCAGCTTATTTTGGGGTCTTCATGAGCTGAATTTCTGTGATGATAGACTTGGACCACTTATGTTTCACATACGCTTTTGAACAAGTTAATGACTGAAGTACAAATAAATAATTTGGTTTATCATATATACAACATTTTCTGCCCTTTGCTGGACAATGAATGGCACAGAGCTAACTCCTGCTGATTTCAATACATATAGTTCAAGTTGACCTGCAGGTTGATGTAACTGTGCTAAGGAAGCAACTACATATTCACTCTTCTTAGTCAGACGTTGCGCAACACCAGGTGATAGTACAACAGGTTTATTTGAAATCACCAACGTTGAAAGCACTGCTCCTTCATCAGGTGAAGTGACAAAAACTTGTAATTTATAATAAACCTGTTGGACTATATGGTGTCATGTGACTTCAGGCTTTGTTTCCTCCCCAATCCAACACTGTCACTTCACATCATTCTTGTATTGATCAGTCTTACAAAATATCAATTTTTATATTGCATTTTGCTGAGGAGGAAGAATTATTTAGGGTTCTCTTGGCCTCATCATAACCAGCATCATTTTCAGCATCAAATTCCATGTTCTCAATACCTATGGCAAGTATTCTACCTGTAATACTCTCTTTTTGCATAGCATTTGTAACATGAAAGTCAATATCAAAATGGCATGACTAACCATTTCATTATTTCTTCTACTTGAACAGCCTGAATCAAAACTTAATGTAGCTTAAATGAAGGTTTAGCCTTTCCAGGACCATATTAACTAATACTACAATTCAAATAAAATAAACAAAATGCAATGGACCTATGGTTATTGGGGGATCCAAGATGGCGGCGACCCAGCAAGTCTGAGTCTACAGTGCTCCTCCCAAGACTTGAGCAAAGTGGGTCACTCACCCCCACCACACTCACCAAATCATTTAAAATAGCTGTTTAATTTAATTGGTTGTTTAGTATTGAATTTAAACAATTTAATCTTCAGTAAAAATGACTAAAGGGAAGGGAGCCCACAGCTCTCAGCAAGCAGGAACCCCTCCCCCACCCTCTCCAGCTGCAGCAGAGGCGTCCGCAGCTGCCCAGGGGACTTACCTACAGTGGTGAGCCTTGTGGAAATCATCTCCAAATTGGATGCGAAGATCGACGCTTTTATTGAAGAATACCGAAGTCGATGGGACTACTCTTGGCTGCACTGCAAAAGCACGACTGGGACATTAAGGAAATCGAGCGCCGAGTCGGAGGGTCGGAGCTAAAGGCCGCGACCTCCGAAACTACAGCACAATCGGCTGTGGATCAGGTCCGGATCTTAGAGAACCACATTGACGACCTTGAGAATCGAGGTCGTCGAAAAACATTCGTTTGCTGGGCCTTCCCGAACGGGAAGAGGAAGGCCAGCTTACAGCGTTGCTTGAACAGTGGCTTCTGGAGTGTTAAATCTGGAGGCTGGATCAGGCCAGGTAAGGGTGGAATGGGCCTACTGGGTTGCAATATGCTGGCCTGGCTCGAACCAGCGCCCCTGCCCGGTCATGTTCCGGCTGCAGAGCTATAAAGGAGAGACAGATACTCCTGGAAGCCTCTAGAAATCTTGGAAAAGATCCCCAAGCCATGATCTATAAAGATTCTAAGATCATGTTATTCCAGGACTTTTCCCCAGCTCTGGTCCAAAAGAGGAAGGCATTCGATGAGGCGAAGAAGTGTTTAAGGGACTTAAATATTCAGTACTCCTTACGCTACCCAGTGACGCTACGCTTTAACCATGAAGGATCCGTGTATAACTTTGGATCACCGGAAAAGGCTAAGGAATTTTTGGACTCTCTTAGATAAATTGTAAGAGATAATTGATGTTGGTTTGCCTTCCCCCCACTCTGGTTTATATCCCCCCCCCCTTTTCTTTTTTTACCTTACTGTATAATATTATTCTGGGGGGGTGGGGAGAGGGATTTATTTATTTGTTCTCTACTTAACGATTTTCTCCCCCCTCTCCTTGGTTTTTTAAAATTATTCTATATATAGGCCGAGGGGTCTGGTTAATGTTGGTGGGGGATGGTGGTTACTTTATTCTATTTTACCTCTGTCTCTAGGAACGGGGTTGTTTACCCAGGTTATTTTGTTTTATTATATTTAATTATTACTTGTTAAGGTTGTAATTTTATAGTTATATATGTTTATACATGTATTAACATTACCAAATATATCCAGGTGTTGGTGTGGGTGGGGGGTAGGGTGCTCACTGTTAACTCTAGCTCTGTAGTATATTTGAATTTTCCTCATCCTATTGAGGAGTGCCTGGGTCAAGGGTGGGGCACTGGTTGGGAGAGGATACGATGGACCTTTGGAAAGGAAGTGATACCCCCTGGAAACAAGGGGGAAAATCTCCATTTAAATATGTTTTATATTTTTTCATTGAGAAATAGTTTTTTATTATACTGTTGTGAGTGTATTAAAGAGCCTTTATTTTTGTCAATTTTATATGCGCTATGCTCAGGATGCTCTGGATAGGGTTTCCCCTTCCGTCGGATTTGCCCGGACAATTATGGTTGATCAGTCAGTTAAGTGGTGCACCTGAAATGTCAAGGGGAGTAATTCGTCAGTCAAAATAAAAATTATCAAATCTCAAGAAAGAAAGGGTTGATATAGCTCTCGTACAGGAGACACACTTGTTGGATAAAGAACACTTGAAATTACGACAGAATGGATTTGATCAGGCCTTTTTTTCTTCTTTTAGCTCAAAAAGCAGGGGAGTTGTTATTCATATTCGGAAGAATGTCCCTCTCAAAATCCTAAAACAGATAAAAGACTAATCTGGATGATATATTCTGATTAAAGCCCTTATAAATGGAGAGGAATATGGGATTTTAAATTTGTATTGCCCCCCCAGCACATCCTTTTAAATTTATAATGGAAGCCTTCTCAAAATTGATGGTTCCCAGTGCCTGTCATACAATTATAGGGGGAGACTTTAATTGTATTATGGATCCGGAAATAGATAGGATTCCCAAGAGTACTGCAGGAGTATCTCTCAGATCTAGACAATTGGTGGATTTGAACAAAGAATTAGGATAAGTAGATGTATGGAGATATCTTCATCCACAGGGCAGAGATTTTTCATTTTACTCCAATCCACATAAATGTCATACCAGAATAGATATGTTTTTTGCCCCCTCGATTTTTTAAAAATTCCATATCATTCTGTAAAATAGGACCTATAGTTATTAACTAATTTCAAACATCCGCCTGTAATCTTGGCGAGAATGTAGTTTATTAGTGATATCACTAACCTTGCAATCTAGAAACCTAGTCTAAAGCTCTGGAGACAGGTACAATTATCATCAATGGGTATAAAACTCCACTTAGTTCTGCTAATGTGCTCTAGTGAGGACAGTCTGTCACCCTTACCTGGTCTGATGTAGGACTCTCGATGAACAGCTACATGGTTGATTCATAACTGTTCTCTGAAATGGTCTAGTAAAATAAATCAAGAGCATTTAGGATGGGTACCAAATGCTGACCGTACTAGGTTTTCCCAAATCCCACGAAAGTACATACTCTGAAAGGAAGTTTAAAGTTCTAATCCTTGTGTTCAATGCCTTCCCTACCTCTGTAATCCTCTCTTCACTACTCCGTTTCCTTTGCCTCACAATTAGTGGCCATAATAACAATCATCTAGTTCCCAAGCTTAAATCAATTTATCTTCTACACCTTGCCACTCCTCCAACAGAAAACATCCAGATTCCCAACTTGCATTTTATGGAACAACAAAGCTATGCCCTAGTCCTTTGCAACCGTCCAAAAGCAAATAATGACATTTTCATTTTACAGGTTACACACTTTTAAAAAAAAAACCTTTTCCGGTTTCTGTCAATATTTCCTTGTCAAGGAATCAGAAGTGCAAATGTAATTTTAAATATAAATTTCATAATATGGGAAAGACATTCATAAAGGAGAAATAGTACAGAAGATAAGGGAACAGAAAACATTTACCTTATACATCAACACAACTGAAGCAAGGCATTTGGGATAGTTTACAGCTCCTCTCAATTGTGAGAAATCATTGTGTACAAGAAGAAACAGTTTCATTAGGAGCAGGTTTGTGGCAATCAAGATACAAAAGAGTACAATTTCATGCTGCAAATTGTCATCAAGAATAAAATGTCTGATTTTCTACATTAATGCCCTTCAAAAACAAATATTATGGACATACATATATTTTGGAATTTGGGCCAACAGAACTCTAGATACTCATGATTAAAGAATGTGTGCTAAAAGCATGCATCTCAAGTCAGGAAAGTCCACCGTCATGCAATGAAACAATGCAAAGACTGATATTAGATTTTATTTAAAAACCTGACATTAACAAACCTGATAACCTTTCTCTCTTTGACAAACATTTTTACCAACTTTACATCAAAAGTAAAAAGTATTCGTCAGGATATAGTTAAGGAACAGGTGCCTTAGGCACCCCCTTTCCTACCAAATTTCAAAGTTTGCCTTTAAAATATCTCTGGTTGAAGATACACATTAGCATCCTCTGCAGGTTTGCATTTTGACATTCAGTACATTTAGCTTACATTTTTCTTGAATTCACATTTTCCTTCAAGACATTTCCTCAGGAAGTCAAACATCTGCGTTAGGGTGTAGTTTTCAATGAAGCTGTTCACAGAGTTTGAGAAAAGCAACTCTAATGATATTCAAATGTTCTGAATCTTCAAACATTCATTGCATTTCCCAACACTGTTTACCATACTAAAACTGTACTGGGCTTTATGAATTAAAGCTAATTTTCCAGATGAACAGATCTTCTTTTACAAATTTGAGCAGGATCTCTCTAAATTCAATGAATGATCACACGTTGGTCAAACACATGTGTTTGAAGTACTCCCTTTCTTGTTCTTAGACACAAAATTTGGGTTATTGGGAAATACAGCAAAAAAATGAACAACATAAATGGTCTCAGGACATTCATAAGCCCAACAGCGATCAGAGTAAGAAGTAAAGAGTGTCGGATTGTAAAGGTTGTGTCACTAAATTGTTTTGACCCCTGAAGTACATCCAAGAAATCCTTAACCTGCAAAAACACAAGAAACCAACAATTGCCAACATACATGACAGGTACTCCAAAGGCAGGATGTCTTCTGATTTTTTTTTTATTTCAAATACCAGAAAAACAAACCTGTTCAACATTACCTTCCTGTTGTCTTCAACCTCACAAATCAATGATTTTATTAGCAATGTTCTAATTAATGATGTGATATATTTTTACACTTTGTAAACATTATGCTGTACATTCCAAGTAAATTGTTAAAGGCTAGCTCAAATTTTGCAACAGGCCAGGAACAATGCATCACCATAAATGGTTATAAAAGAATCCACCTTTTCCTTAATTTGTGCAATTTTCCGTTCTATGGCTCTATTTGGCACGCTGATATCAAACTGGGTTGGACATTCTCTTTTATCAATGTTGAAGAATTTCTAATGACAGGCTTTTTTTAAAATTTGGAAGATATTCTTTGAAAAAAAAAAGTTGCATAACCTTGCTGTTTGTTTACAGTGGCAGTGCTGGGCTATGAACCATCTTCCCCACTTTGCAGCTAGTAACCACGTCAAAAGGTTTCAGGGGAGGTGCAAAATTGCTTAGACTCAATGATAGGCTTACAACATCATACAGAATATGCACTTTCATCCTAATTTCAGAAGAGTTCGCTACTCTGCACTGCGACAATTGTTGGCGGTATGTATGTCAAATTGCCAATTTACTATCAATTGCATCAAACTTGATTGCAGTTGTTAAGTATTTTTGCCACTGCTTTATGTAAGCTCCGACTCATTTAGCTTCCAACAATTCTTAAAAATCGTGAAAGGAAAGTGGGACATTTTCCCAGGCCAAGGCAGTGGCAACAGAAGAACAGCTGAACCCACTTGAGTTGTCTAATAACAGGGTGATCCAATTTGAAAAAAAGCATTGCATACATTTGATTAGCAGTACATTAAAATTGCAGTTTGGGCAGGCTGACACAGCAAACAAAGACAGTAGCTTTTTACCTTTCAGGTGCCTGTTGAAGCTATTTACTGACGCAAGGCCAACTGAATCCACCATAAAGATGGGAAATGAATCAGGAATGAATAGGTAGTCAGATCTCAAGTTAACTGTTCTATTTGTGTCTTTGTGTACAAATTCAGAGATCCTCGGTGCAAAGTTTCAAGCCAGCAGTAAAAGTTCTATGATGCCTGAAACATTTTTAAAAAGTGACCGACTGGAGAAGAGGTGAAACTGTGTTGATGGTTGCCACATGTGCCCTTCTGTGTTTCCATTCTGCAGTGCTGAGCTCACCCCCGGTGACTGACAAAAAACAATTCTTACTGACAAGTGATATGCACTAACGAGAAACCACACTCCACAATTCCACTAAAGATGAATACAACCTTGTGAAGATCATTGGCAGAAAGGTCAGAAAAAAGGCCGGTTTATAATTACACCAAGGTCTTTATAAATCTAGTGCATCTCTGAGTTCACTTTATCCTGAAATATGTAGAGATTGTTTGTCGCTGCTACAGCTATTATGTTCTCTGTTGGATGCCAAGCCATGTGCAGGATCTTCTTGTTAAAGTCTAAACTGTCAACACTAATTTCATCCTTTCGCCTCTTGCCTCCTGTGCAGACTTTGCGTGGCTTGAGCACTGCTCGTGGCTTGCTGTTCTCCCGGGAAGCTTCCAGTGTGACATCTCGTTTTGTGTTGCGGTCAAACATCCTGAAGAAATTATTGTAGGCCCCGGTCATAATAACACTGAAAAAAAAAACATTGAAACTTTAGTGAAAGGAAATGTATAGTAGATAGTTAATCATCATAGTTCTCCTGTCAGCTTTCCATAGTTCAAGGTCAGAAGTCACACGACACCACGCTCGGAGGGGTGATAATTTCAAATAAACCTGTTGGACTATAACCTGCTGGTGTGTGACTTATGACCTTGTCCACCCCAGTCCATACACTGGCATCTCCATTCCATAAGTCAGTCTGAACAACATTCATGAATGCTCGTGTTCACAAAATTCAAAGCCAAAAGCCAAGTTGAATTTAACAGCAGTTAGATTTTCAAACACCAACACAAATATTGTCATTTCTTTCCAGCTGCAAATTTTGATCTGGAAAGCATCTACTTCACATCCAGACTAAAGGGAGGTGACGATGTAGTGGTAATATCACTGGACTAATTCAGAATACCGGGTTACTATTCTAAGAATTTGGGTATCAATCCCACAGTGGGATGGTGAAATCAGAATTCAATTGAACTCTGGAATAAAAAAAATGAAATAAAATATATCGTCACAAAAACCTACATTTTTGTTCTTTAGGGAAGGACTAATGTCCTTTAAGAAATCTAAATCCATATCTAGTCTGGCCTACATATAATTCCAGATCCACAGCAATGTGACTGACTCCGAACTACCCTCTGGACAATTAGTGATGGATAATCAATGCTGGCCTCCAGTGAAGGATTTAAAGAGAAATACCTCCAATGTACCTAATACTATAATAGGGCACTATAATACCCAGAATAGTGATAAACAACTTTATCTATACCTTCAAATATTGAATACCCCTATAATCTTATTTTAAACAGCATGTTCAATGCCACCAATTGAAATGGGCTCTACCTTCAGTTTTACTCGGAGAGAACAATACTTGTTTCAATCTGACAGGCGAGGCCATAGTGATCATGTTTCATAAATCCGATGTTATATCCACACTGTAGCAACTGCTCCCATGATAGCTGGTGTATGGATTCCAATCAGGCATTTATCATTTATATTACCTGGCTCAAATTACTGTTCTCTGCCATGCAGAGTACAGGGTTTCCTCCTTGAGATGTACTTTCTTTAAGAAAGAATTAGTCAGGAGCTTCCATGTTAAAGATTTCAGAAAATCTCAAAACATTTTAAAATCTCCAGCAGAATCAAGTAACACTATGCACTTTTTAAAACCCAGTTTCTTACTGTACTGAGTGTGCCATATAGAGTTAAGCCACCTCCACTGGGTCTTATATTGCTATGATCTGCAGTCAGATCCAAACTCCAGATTTATTTTGTAATGTATACTTAGATGCAAAGGAAAAACATATTTAAAGAAAACTACTTTAAATGTTTTATCACCTTTCAATGTGAAGATGAAATTAACATTGTAGTTAATAACACAGGCAAATATGAATAAACACTGTTCATAAACCACTTAGTTTTGCTTTATAAAAAAAATTTGAAATCACATTATTCACAGGAAAGAAATTCATGCTGTAGTGCAGGTAACCCTCTAGTGAGTCGCTACAACTTTACAGGTTCCACCAGATTTGCCCTCAACGTACAACACAGAGCCATATTGCATGGAAACAGACACTTCAGTCCAACTCATCCATGCCAACCAGATATCGGAACATAATCAAATGCCATTTGCCAGCACATGGCCCATATCCCTCTAAACCTTCCTATCCATGTACTCATCCAGATGTCTTTCAAATGCTGTAATTGTACCAGCCTCCATCCTTTCATTCCATACACAAACAAGACATCGACTCTAACATTACAGCTGAAGTCCTGTGTTGAGAGGATAATTTTGTTATCCTTTTAAAAAAGGAATTTGAAAAACTTTTGAAAAGCTAGAGACAGTAGACAGTCTGACAATTCACTAAACTTATTATTTCCAAACTAATAATTTAAATTAGGGTTAAATTCAGGAACGCTGACAAACTCAAAACATTGCATACTAAGGGCTTCGAGGGAACAGAAGTCTGTCATTGAGGCATGTTCATTTAACCCTCCCTGAAGTCAGCCAAAGTTCTTACTTTGATACATTATGTGTTTCATACAGGAACAAATGGATGGAATATATTCATCTCCTATCCTGTTGGCTGTTTAGTCTTTACCTACTGTTATGCAAATAATGCTTTCTCTCCTCCAATCATTAGGAGTCATTGAGATGTACAGCATGGAAACAGACCCTTCGGTCCAACCTGACCACGCCGACCAGATATCCCAACCCAATCTAGCCCCACCTGCCAGCACCCAGCCCATATCCCTCCAAACCCTTCCTATTCATATATCCATCTAAATGCCTCTTAAATGTTGCAATTGTACCAGCCTCCACTACATCCTCTGGCAGCTCATTCTATACACGTACCACCCTCTGCGTGAAAAGTTGCTCCTTAGGTCTCTTTTATATCTTTCCCCTCTCACCCTAAACCTATGCTCTCCAGTTCTGGACTCCCCTACCCCAGGGAAAAGACTTTGTCTATTTATCCTATCCATGCCCCTCATAATTTTGTAAATCTCTATAAGGTAACCCCTCAGCCTCCAACGCTCCAGGGAAAACAGCCCCAGCCTGTTCAGCCTCTCCCTATAGCTCAAATCCTTCAACCCTGGCAACATCCTTGTAAATCCTTTCTGAACCATTTCAAATTTCACAACATCTTTCTGATAGGAAGGAGACCAGAATTGCATGCAATATTCCAACAGTGGCCTAACCAATGTTGTGTACAGCCGCAACATGACCTCCCAACTTCTGTACTCAATACTCTGACCAATAAAGGAAAGCATATCAAACACCTTCTTCACTATCCTATCTAACTGCGACTCCATTTTCAAGGAGCTATGAACTTGCACTCCAAGGTCTCTTTGTTTAGCAACACTCCCTAGAATCTTACCATTAAGTATATAAGTCCTGCTAAGATATGCTTTCCCAAAATGCAGCACCTCGCATTTATCTAAATTAAATTCCATCTGCCACTTCTCAGCCTATTGGCCCATCTGGTCCAGATCCTGTTGTCATCTTAGGTAACCCTCTTCGCTGTCCACAACACTTCCAATTTTGGTGTCATCTGCAAGCTTACTAACTGTACCTCTTATGCTCGCATCCAAATCATTTATGTAAATGACAAAAAGTAGAGGACCCAGCACCGATCCTTGTGGCACTCCACTGGTCACAGGCCTCCAGTATGAAAAACAACCCTCCACCACCACCCTCTGTCTTCTACCTTTGAGCCAGTTTTGTATCCAAATGTCTAGTCCTCCCTGTATTCCATGTGACCTAACATGACAAACCAGTCTCTCATGGGGAACCTTGTCAAACGCCTTACTGAAGTCCATATAGATCACATCTTCTGCTCTGCCTTCATCAATCCTCTTTGTTACTTCTTCAAAGAACTCAGTCAAGTTTGTGAGACATGACATCCCATGCACAAAGCCATGTTGACTATCCCTAATCAGTCCTTGCCTTTCCAAATACATGTACATCCTGTCCCTCAGGGTTCCCTCCAACAACTTGCCCACCACTGGCGTCAGGCTCACTGGTCTATGGTTCCCTGGCTTGTCTTTACTGCCCTTCTTAAACTGTGGCACCACATTTGCCAACCTCCAGTCTTCCGGCACCTCACCTGTGACTATCGATGATACAAATATCTCAGCAAGAGGCCCAGCAATCACTTCTCCAACTTCCCACAGAGTTCTCGGGTACACCTGATCAGGTCCTGGGGATTTAGACATCCAGCACTTCCTCCTCTGTAATCTGGACATTTTGCAAGATGTCACCATCTATTTCCCTACCGTCTATATCTTCCATATCCTTTTCCACAGTAAATACTGATGCAAAATATTCATTTAGTATCTCCCCCATTTTCTGTGTCTCCACACAAAGGCCACCTTGCTGATCATTGTTGCAACAAAAACACTTCACTCCTTGTTACAGTAGCAAACGCAAATCTTTCTTAAATCTAACCTACCATTCCTCACTGTGAAGACAACATGTTCAATTCACTTCACAGCTTAAACAAATTCTGCCTTCCTGTAGTAAAATGTGTAAATTCACATTTATGAGCATGAGCTGGGACTTCTTTTCCCTGATGCATCGGAGGCTGAGGGGTGGCCTTATGGAGGTTTATACAATCATGAGGGGCATTTATAAGGTCAAGGTTGTTCCCCCACCCCAAGTGTACAGGAGTCCAAAACTAGAGAGCATAGTTCAAGGTGAGAGGGGGAGAAATTTAACAGGGAACAGAGCTGCAACTTTTCCACACATGGAGGGTCATATGTGCATGAAATGAGCTGCCAGAGGAAGTAGTAAAGGCAGGTACAATTACAACATTTAAAAGACATTTGGATAGGTACATGAATTGGAAAGGTTAAGATGGATATGGACCAAACACAGGCAAACGGGATTAGTTCAGTTTTAGAAATCTGATTGACATTGATGAGTTGGACCGAAGGGTCTGTTTCCGTGCTGTATGACTTGATCACTCTATATTCCGCATCCTGAATGTAGGCTGCAATGCTGAACAATGCAGGAGTTCCACAGCAGCAGTTAAAAGTTCCTCACCAATTCCAAAAAAATGTAGTCATCATTTGGAGATGCCAGTGTTGGACTGTGGTGTACAAAGTTGAAAGTCACACAGCACCAGGTTATAGTCCAACAGGTTTAATTGGAAGCACTAGCTTTCAGAGCAACCACCTGATGAAGGAGCTGCACTCCGAAAGCTAGTGCTTCCAATTAAACCTGTTGGACTATAATCTGGTGTTGTGTAATTTTTAAACTTTAAAAAAATTGTAGAACCATTTAAAAAGCTCATTCATTGCCACATTTTGCAAGGATAGCATCTAGCCTGTTTCTCTGTTGAGACAATCCTGGGCAGTAAACAAAATTGCAGGTACTGAAGACTGTGTCATGGGTGGCAGGCTCAGGCTTTCAGAACTTAGATATCCTATTCAAAATTTACTTGAGTATTTTTGGAAAAAAAATTGCACTTTAATCGTTCAATCTTTATTTTTAGCATAAAGGTTGAAGTAATGCTTTTGCAATTGATGCTTGCGGTATGGCAAATGGTTAGGCTCAGGTCCTAGCTCCATCTTGTTCTGATGTTACTTCTTTTCCACATGCTCAGTAATAATTCTTTGAATAAAGATGACCATTTATTCTGCACCATCTGACTGGTTTGTGTGGTCAGACTCTGCCTAAATTCAGTGTATTTCTTTATGGGAGAGATCCTCAGTGACTCACTGCTACTTATGCCTTATTCCAATCCCAGATCATAAATCAATTTCAGATATTTAGAATTAAATTTATATTACATTGTGATAATATAAAAGACACCTCAGACTTACTAATACTTGATAATGTTACCATCATGTAATAAAAAAAACTATAAACATTGCTTGGTGTGGGAAAATAAATCGCTTTTCAAAATAACGTTAAGTAATTCAAACTAATCCTGATCATGCCTAAGTTCTTCAAGCTTCTGAATTATACTGGTTTACACCCAACCCCAGCAAACAGAAAGGTCGTAACAGATATTACATTTCTCTTGTATGACTAAAAATTCTCAGTAATTAGGTGCAGGTTACTATTCATGAACAGAACAATCTTAAGCAGATTCCTTCCCTTCACTTGCACATTGAAAAAAAAAATCACTTCTCCCCCAGTAATTCACAGAGGATGACTGAGAAAAACTGTTCCCTTAAGGCCAGACAGATCCACAATACGTCAGATGAAAATGAAATACAATCGACTATAATAACCAAAGTAAAGATTCCTGGCTATGATACCCCTCTTTAAAACTTTAATGTTCAGTAATGATAGAAAAGAGACTGTATTGTATATCACCAGATTACTAAAGGTAAGCACATAATTCCATGCTATGATCAATGTCCTCTCACTCCTTTTAAAAGGGCTGTTGTTTATAATTTCTAACCTTATTTTAGTTGGAGTGCAAAAGCGTGAAATGACATTTTGTTGAAACGTAACCAGTTGATTCTGTTTACGAGAGGTAGATGTTTACGAGAAAGAAGTCAATCATTCGAAATAACTTTGAATCATAGAATCCCTACAGTGTAGAAGCAGGCCATTTGACCCATCCAGTCCAAACCGCTCCTCCAAAGAGCATCCCACCCAGACCCAATCCCTCCAACTCTATCCCTGTCACCCTGCATTTTCCATGGCTAAACCACTTAGCCTGCACATCCCTGAACACTATGATAGGTTCAGCATGGCTAATCCACCTAACCTGCATGTTTGGACTGTAGGAGGAAACTGGAGCACCGAAGGAAACCCACACAGACACGGGAGAATGTACAAACTCCAAAGAGACAGTCGCCCGAGATTTAACAAAATCTGCATTACCTTTTTCTATGGTCTCTCTTTGAGTTGTGAATACAATAATAATGGTACATGAAAACATGACCCTGAAGGCAAATAATCAGCACATGGTTCACAAAACCAAGTGCCATAATGTAAAAGATACTATCACTTAGCAACAAAAATAATAACCTTTACTTTTGCCTAATCTGTGCTTCACAGCATGTTAACACCAGTCATAGAACTGAATGAAGATACAAAACAATAGGAAAATACTCTTTATCTATCCACACACCACCTTGATAGTCTGCATCGATTATGTTTTTAATATCATGAATACTATGTTAGGAGTTTTATCCCACTGATATTTTCTCTCAGAATTTCACAATGAGACACATTTTGTCAATCAGAATGGCAGCTAACCTCTGCAGAATCAAACATTGTGTTATCACATTGCAGAACGAAGGGAGCTCAGGGTACATTATCAGCAAAAAAAAACCTAGTTTTATTTACAATTTGGTTTAATGAATAATAAATTTTTTACCCATTTCATAACACTAATGGCCAAAATTACGGCACAAATCCCAACTACACACCAAACCATGATTGTGAATGCATGTCAAAGGGATCCAATTCCATTTAAAAAGTAGGTTTAATTTGCTTAAGGAACTAGAAGTGGTTGAAAAGCCACTTGCACTGACAATTCACTTTTCAGCCCATTGTTCCTTAGAGATTAAAAATAACAATTTTACTGTCTACAGCTTGAATATATTAAATTACTCTTTATCACCTGCTCAGTTGAACAACCACTCATTTGTTTGAAAAATGGGGCAAACTGCTGGAGTACAACAGAATGACCAAGAAAGTGGCATACAAAATAAAAATCCAGTTAATTTTTATTTCCAAAGAGAGGAAGGGGGGGGGGGGGGGGGGGCGGGGAGAAGAGGGGGGGAAGGAGACAGGGATTTTTCTAAATTAGGTAAGGCAAATTTTGCTGACTTCTCACTGTAAACAACTTGGGAGATGCATGGTCTTGATTCTGCTTTATAAATTCTTGCTCACTACTTTATAGGGGATAGTTCTCCACTTATAGGGGCACACGCAGTGTGGGCAGGGCAAGAGATTCAATAGGTAGAATATTATGCTGAACTGCTCACATCGGCTTGGAAACTCGTTTGTTTGATCAGTAGGCTATATGTCTTGACTCTTTAATTCAGCCACGGCATTAACTGTCCCTTCTGGGTTTCCCAGAGTGTGATTCTAATGACAACTGCCCTTCTTCAACGAAGGATCTCTATTGAAAAGGATCATGAGAAGGAGTCGAGAACATCTGTCTAGAAGCTCAGTTGTGAAGACTTTTGCAGGCAAGTAAATTGAAGCAAGATGTGAAATGGTTGTCCTTTCTGTTCATCTCCAGATGTTATGCTGGGAATATTTATATCCGGTAAGGACCTGCTGTTTTGTCAGGAAATAAAAATAAAAATGTACAGATAGAAGTGGCTGAGGAAGGTGAGGCAGTGGTCAAGATGTAAAGAAATTGGGCTAGTAAACACAGGCTAATTTCCTGAGGATGTGTTAAATCCCATTTGAATTTAAATGCAGTGGAAATCTGAAATAAAAAGCTGGTAAAATGGCTATGTAACCACTGTTAATTGTCATAAAAACCCATCTGGTTCATGCATGTCCTTCAGGGAAAAGAATCCCCAGACCTACACGTGATTGCAGAACCCAGGAAATTAGGGATGGGCAATAAAATCCAAAGGTATGTAGGTTCAACGGACTGGCCAATAAAATCCAAAGATGTGCAAGTTAGGTGGATTGGCCAAGCTAAATTACTAGAAGGCAGTGGGGTCTGCAGATGCTGGAGATCAGAGTTGAGAGAGCGTTCCTGGAAAAGCACAGCAGGTCAGGCAGCTTCCGAGCAGCAGGAAAATCAATGTTTGGGACCGGAGCCCTTCATCATGCTAAATTGCTTCGCAGTATTCAGGGATATGCAGGCTTGGTGGAATGGCCATAGTAAATGCAGGGTTGGGAGGATGGAAAGGGGACTGGGTGGGATGCTGTTCAGAGGGGCAGTGAGGACTCAATAGACTGAGTGCCCTCCTGCACTGCAGGGATTCTAAATGCTGGCCAGCAATGTCCACATCCCATGAATGAACAAAAGGAAAGTGAGTAGTGAGACTGTTCCCTGGGAAACAGCTCTCCAGGAGGTTGTAAATCCATTAGAGGGTAGGAATCCAAAATTGTTCTCCATATTTCTCAGATTAGTTACTTTGGAACCCCACTTACTTCTGTCTGATGGTGTCTCCCATCCCCTCTGAACAGACAGCACTCACTCTCATTGCCATCTCACAGTCACTCTCCATATGGGTTGCCCTTCCCTTAGCTCTATGTAATCTGTCTTCCACACTCAATCCTGTCAGAAGGGAGCATTGAAATGCCGAGAACTAGCGTGGAGGTGCCACCAGCAAGAGCCTCAATGGCAGCTACTAGTACTGTGTGCCCTCTGAAGTGGTCTTGTTCCACAGAGCTGCAGATGTTAGCAATGACCTGCTGTGAACGTCTGAGGCACTGGAGAGCCAGCCGCTATCTTGATAGACTTGCTTCCTTGGATCTGGATATCAGTGTCCCCTCTGTCTGTCCTGAAGCATGACAGCTGGCTGAGGAGAAGAAAGTAGGTGCAGCTTCTACTGCTGGTGACACTCCTCATCATAGGTGCAAGGCAGAGCTGTAGAAGCAGCTCCTGTGCCACAGTGATGGTTGACAGCAGAGAGCAGATTGAGATGAATTAAGTCCAAATCAGAGGGCTTGACGTCCAAGTTGCAGCTGGTCAAAAAACTACTATCCACAGAGAAACTGGCAAATGCTGCCAACACAAAGCAGCCATTGGCAATCACAGAATCAACAGCGTAGTTAATTGTGAAGTTAGGAATGCAGAAAACCATTAAGTTCCTAAAGAATACAAATTTCTGACTACAATTCCTTAAACAAGAGAAACATCAGTCTTAATCAATGCTGTTATGAGGAGACACTAAATGTTTCTCAGTAGAGAAGGAGAATTAAAGATAATTTGTTTTCTCACTGCTCGTTATTTAATCCTGATTTCAGGGGAAATGTATCTGTGAATGACTTAATCCAGTTTCCTTACCCTGGGTACTATTTACAGAGATATTAATGGAGAAGCAGGGAGGGGAGGCAGGGATGGGGAGGATCTGACCAAATGGGGGAGTGAAGGCTCAGTTAAACTTAACGGCAATTCTTCATTTATAATGCTGTCCTTTTGCTTCTCATTCTGTGGCCAGTCGAAGTGATGGAATGCCAGCTGCCAGATAAATAAACCAGCAGAAGAATGCCTTTGCCGGTAAACAGAGGTAGTTGGGAAGTAACCTGCAGATTGAGATGGGAGTACGATTGGTGACTGCAGCCAGATCTAAAGGCCAGCTGTGATCAGTAAAAGCTTCCTCGCAGGGCCAGGGGAGTGCCCATGTCCCTCTGTCAATTGTGGCTCAATTGGCAGCACTCCAGTCTCCAAATCAAAGAATTCTGGATTCAAATCCCACTCCAGAGGTTGATCACAAAAAAATCATGGCTGACATTCCAGTGCGGAACTGAGAAAGGAGCGAGTTGTCCCCAGGGTTCTGACCAATATGTACTTCACAATCAACATTGCAAAAGTTAACGGATTATCTGGATATTATCACATTGACAATAAAACCGAATTCTAAATACAATGCTATTTGTAGGGGTTCACTGCGAGCAAATTGGCTGTCACATTTCCTATATTACAGCAGTGGTAAAAACAATAACTGCAGATGCTGGAAAACAGAAACTAGATTAGAGTTGTCACGGGTCTAATCTAGATTATATTACAGCAGTGCCTATGCTTCAAAGGTCCTGTAGGACATTTGGTGGTTCTCAAAGGCTCCTTATAAAACAAAAGGCTTTTTTTGCTCCTGGTCCACAAGAAATGGCATAAGAACGCTCCAGAACCAACTGTTTTCATCTCTATTTTGTTGCTGATTTCCTGAACCCTGGGAAGCACACCTGGCTAAATTTACATTTATTTCAGTCACTTGATTGTGCTGCGTAAAAAGGTTGGTGAAGTGTCCTGCCTCACCAAGACTGAACACGTGTGTAACTACTGTAAAGATGGTATAAAATCATGTTTATCATTCTTCCGTATTTGACCTTTTGCCTTTTCTTTTTGGGTGGGGGAGGGATTGTGGATTAATATCAAGTCTATAATTCTGTCAGTGGGATAAAACAGCTGCATTTCCTCATATAAACGCAGAGTCAAATCACTGATGCTTGCATTGATCCTTCCAAAATCTATGATAATTAAGAGCTAGTTTTAAAACAGCCAAACATTAGACAAGAATGAAACTAGATTGTACTTGTTAATAAATAACAAGTAAATAGTGAGATAGTAATAAAGCAAGACTTCCTGAAGCATCCCAATGACCTTTCAATGGTGTAAGAGATGAACAGAATTTAAGCAATAACACATTAATCTGGATAATTAAGGTTATAGTAAGATAATGCAGCAGCTAAATTAACCATACCATAATCTTCACATCTTTCACAAAGTGTTAATATTAAATATTAAACTCTTTGACCAAATGTCTGCTCTTTTAACTTTTTACTGCCAGTTGGTTGTAATACATCAATTCAGTAAACTTATCTTTTCTATAATTGCTTTCTATATTTAACAGTAACCCAATTTTCTACAATTCTAATTTGGTGATAAATAAACAGCAGTGATGGGTTTCCTGTACCATCAGTGCAGCAGCGTTAGATTAACATTACAGCGGCTCGTATCTATGCCCAGATGACGAATGTATCCCTCGTGTGTCCAATATAAATCACTTTTTGAGATCTATATTCAGTCAGTTGATTACAGTTAGAGTACATAAATCAAATTCTAATCACAATTGCTACGGACTTATTTAATATGATCTTTTCCCTCATAGTTCAGTCAGCAGCAGTTAATGGACTCTTGGACTCAGTTGTTCTCATATTTCTACACCTATATATTTTCTTCTTCTCTTGGCACTCTCCCTCCCTGTTATACACATCTAGCGACCTTGAAAGATGTCTCTGCCATACCTGGATTAACAATTAATCCTGACTGATCGATTTGCCTTCTGCAACAACAGAGATCTTTTGCAATTTGCTTTTGCTAAATGTGTACAGAAATGGAATGCTATTTAATGTTGTTAAAGACTGTAAAGATCCACTTGAAATTAATACAAAGATGTGAGAAAGAAAGCTGAAGATTCTTGTTATGTGTTGTGGCTTATTGGAAACAAAAAACCTCTGGTTTTTAACCATTGTGTCTTTTCAAATAATTGTTTCCACTAGTGCCCTGGTCAGTCTCAGCCTCCTGTAAGATGACGGAACTTCTGAGCGAAACAAAAGGCCAATTTCACTGAATTCATCAGATAATCTATGGTTAAACAGGCCAAATAAATGCAGGCCATGGCAAACTTGGGATAGACAAATACCAACAATGTGAGATATTTTGGACTGAGGTTCGGTGGATTGATCAAGCACTGATCACATCTTTCAGAAACCAAAGAGGGTAAAGAAGAGTCACATACTCACAGTTACCAGAGTCAGATTATCAAGATGGTCCCATTGGAAAGTAGATCAAAGTCAGATCACATCAAATTGACCTGCAGTCAATCTAAACTGAGAACCCGGGGAGCAGTGATATTTTGTAAAATTGCATTGTATTTCTTCAAGTTTTCAGTTTCCTCTTGCTAACAAAGGCTGTTAGAAATGTTTAAGTGCCTTCTTGAACATAACAATGGTACTGCAAATCATAACTTTTCATTAATTTCACAGTACCCTTTTTTTTAAAAAAGATTCACTCATGGGATTTCAGTATTAATGGCTGGGGCAGCATTTGATGCCCATCCTTAGATGCCCTGGAGATGGAGGTAGTGAGCTGCCTACTTGAAACATTGCGGTCCATGTGCTGTAGGTGGACCTGCATTATTAGAGAGGGGATTTCCGGGATTTTGACCTAACAGCACTGAAGGAATGGTGATGGTTAGGGTAAAGGTGAGGATATTTCCAAGTCAGGATGGTGAGTGGTTAGGAGGGGAACTTTAGAGGGGGTGGTGTTCCTATGTCACTGTAGCCCTTGCCCTTCTACATGGTTATGGTTGTGGGTTTGGAAGGTGCAACCTACAGAGTGGTTTTGGTGAATTTGTGCATTGCATCTTGTAGATGGTGCATGCTGCTGCTACTATGGGTATCAGTAGTGGAGAGAGTAGATGTTTGTGAAGGTGGTGCCAATCAAGTGATTGCTTTGTCCTGAGTGATGTCAAGTTTCTTCAGTGTTGTTGGAGCTGCATCCATCCAGGCAAGTGGGGGTATTCCATTACACTCCTTCCTTGTGCATTGTAAAGTAGTTCCTCTCAAGATAGTTACAAGACTGTTGGAAATAAAATTGACAGCAATTTTAATGCATTTACATATTTTTGTGTTACAGGCATTTAGAAATATTTACTGCTGCTTTGGTTTATTCCGGACATTTGTGAACATAAATTAGCACAAGACAGATGCTTATAAGATTTAAAATGACCTTTTTCATCATTTTCATTAGCCATGGAATAGTTAATTAACCAACTGAATAAAAGCTCAGTGTAAAAATCACTGATGACTGTTTATAAGTTGTTTCCTCCTCCAAGTTCTTTCCTGGTTTTATCTAAAGGTGCAAAGTAGACCCCACAACAACACAGAAACAGTGTAATTTGAAGTAGGTCGGGATGACTTTTCAGGAAAGCAGCCGAGAACTGCTCCCCCTAAAGGAGTGTCCCCCACTTTACTGTAGCATCAGGCTGGACTCTGGTTCTATGTTCAGGCTACATTCACCAAAACTACTTCGTACTGAAGCTAAAATTGTGGTGTACGTTTTGCAGCAAAACAGCATACCATAATTCAGCATGGTTCAGATATTTTTTTATCCTGATGAAGGTTGCAGCTTTCAGCTATCCAGGGATGCATTACAATTTAGAAGATCTATTTTGAATCCAGAGCATTCCCTAACACAAAAAAAGGAATTCACACATTATCCGGAAAAACTACCACATTCAATCTCAAAATACAATGCTGCCCATTGACAACGAAAGTCAAAGGGATTTAGAAGTCATCACTTAACTCTGGGATTATTTTAAAGTAAAATGCAACAAGCTTGCATTGTGAAATTAAAACCATTACCATGTCCAGGAAATATTATGGCCCTATCTCATCATCAGACTGTTATCCATAAACCTGGAAGGAGAAGAGGAAGAGAAAGAGACAAGCAATGGAAGTGGACTCCCTACTGGTTGTCTCTATCCTACTTGAACCTCTTTTGTTTTAAAAAAATGTTTCGTTTTCTGTGTGTCTGCAGCACGGTTTCCCTGAGCTGTATGGCCACACCAAGCTTCCATGCATTGCCAAGCAGCGTGGCAACATGTTGACTCCAGACTCGGAAATCAATGTTGCACATGAGACTCAAACCTCCATGCACCTGAAAGAAATGAGATGGAGTATTGGGCTGCTCTGGTTCACTTGGTAGAACTCTCACCTCAGAATCACTGGGTTCTTGGCTCAAGTCTCACTCAAGGGTTTCAGTGCAAACGTTAACGTTGACATGCCAGTGCGTTGAAGTTGCTGTCTTTTGGATGAAAAGTTAAAGTGAGGTCCCATCTACAGGCTTGGGTACATTTACAAGACCCTATGGCAAGATGCTGAAGAGAAGCCGATGAGTTATCTCTGGTTAAATAACCGCAGAGACGCCAGTATCCTGTCATCAAGTTACCCTTTATCTGCATGTGCACAGTACATGGACTCTGGCCAGCTAGTCCAGGGCCAGTTCCTGGAGTGATGAGACTCAGGCTCCAGTTTATATCTGGCAGCCAGGGCTCCCTGACTGGCCCAGGTTAATACCCCAATCAGGGAACTCATACTCTGAGATCCATCTGACCAATCTCATTCCAATCACTGCACATGGTGTTCCAGACATTATTTATCCCTGATCACAAACATACAAATTATGGTTATCATATGGTTTGTGTGAGTTTGCTGTACTGCCCAATTAGCCACCACATCTCCACATTATAACAGTGACTATTGTCAATTATATAGCCATAACATTTTTTAAAAATGTTAATCTGACCTTTTATAAGGGACACAGCATCCACAAGATGTTACATGAATAGCTTCACTGAATCATGGTCATCAAAACTGCAGGAGAAAGCAAGGAAGCAGATGCTGGAGATCAGAGTCAAAAAGTGTGGCACTGGAAAAGCACAGCTGGTCAGGCAGCATCCGAGGAGCAGCAGAGTAGATGTTTCAGTCATAAGCCCTTCATCAGGAGCATGTGTGGTGCTGGTAGTGGTGGTTTTAGTGGGTGGGGGGGGGGGGGGGGGGTCGGAAGGGTGGAGTGGATAGGTGGGAAGGAAGATGGAACAAGTGGACTGTTCAAGAAGGCAGTGATGAGTTGGAGGGTTGGATCTGGGATAAGGTGGGGGAGGGAAGATGAGAAAACTGGTGAAATCAACGATGCTTTCATGTGGTTGGAGGGTCCCAAGGCAGAAGATGAGGCATTCTTCCTCCAGGCATCAGGTGGCTAGGATTTGGCGGTAGAGGCAGCCCAGGACTTGCATGTCCTTGGCAGAGTAGAAGGGGGAGTTGGAATTGATTGGCCACAGGGCGGTGGGGCTGTTTGGTCTGTGTGCCCCAGAGATGTTCTCTGAAATGTCCTGTGAGTTGGCATCCTGTCTCCCCAACGTACAGAAGACCAAAGAGAGCAAAGGACATAGTAGATGAGGTTTTAGATGTGCAGGAAAATCTCTGCCAAAGGTAGAAGGATCCTTTGGGGCCTTGGATGGAGGTGAGGTGGGAGGTATAGGCAAAGGTTTTACACCTCTTGTGGCCACAAGAGAAGGTGCTGGGAGTGGAGGGTGAGTTGGTGGGGGAGCATCGACACAACGAGGAAGTCACAGAGGGAATGGTCTGTGCAGAATGCTAATAGAAGTGGGGAGGGAAATGCATCTCTGGTGGTGGGGTCTGTCTGTAGGCGGCAGAAATGGCAGAGGATGATGCATTGTATTCGGAGATTGGTGGTGTGAAAGGTGAGGGGATTCTATCAAAATTGCAGACAGGGTCATCATCAATCCATAAGGAGACTGCTGGAATTCAGTTAAACCTTGGGAATAAATGGGTCCTTCCAAAGCTGTGAGAATTGAAAGCTTCTGAGAAAGAAAACAACAAACTGGAAGGACTTTGACAAATTATTGTTGTACAAACAAAGTTAACAGAATAGCCATCTTAAGTTTTGACTGGAATAAGAGGCTGTGAGGCAGGGTCATCAGAGTTTAGATTAGTGTGGTGCTGGAAAAGCACAGCAGGTCAGACAGCATCCGAGGAGCAGAAAAATCGATGTTTCAGGCAAAAACCCTTCATCAGGAATTGGACTCAGTGGACTGCCCAGCCAGGAAATCCAACTCCTCGTATACTTCAACCCACGGAGACAGGTTACCCTTGCATGCGGATAATGCTGAACTAAGTACGGTTTCATCCTCTTGACTGCTGCGATGCCTTGGTGTTCTTTCAAAAACTCTCAATTTTTGTCATATTCCTTAAAATAAATATGCCCAATGTTATGCCAAATTTGTTAAAGCCAATGAAATGCTTTAGAAGTGTAGTCACTGTAGTAATGGAAATGCAGCAGCAATGGAGGCAATGTGAGTTGAGGGGTACATACTGACGAGGATACCCAAGAGACCTCTCCTGCTCTTCTGTGAATTTTGTCCTGGAACCTTAAAGATCACCAGAGGTTTCAGACATTGCTTTTGTCTAACACCCCATCCAAACAGCAGCATCTCAAATAATCTCCTCAGTATTGCATGGAAGGAGTAAGTTTAAAACCCCAAGACAGCTCTGTTTGGATCAAGTAGAAAGTTAAAATTTTTTAAAAACTCAAACCCATGTCCAAAAGGCCTCAGAGTGAATGGGGATAGAAGTGAATAAGTAATGCGCTGACATGCCATGCTCACGTCAGCACTACGCCAGATAAAACATTGACTGAGAAACCTTTCTGGGCCCTGCGTCTGAAAGGTGGTGGTGGCTTCGGTCTTCTTGAACTGATCAGTTCACAGGGCCTCAGTTAACATGCAAAGTGCCATGAGGAAGGGGCTTCCAGTCATTTGACCCAGCAAATGTGAAGGAACAGCAATATATTTCCCAGTCAGAATGGAGCATGGCTTGGGAACCTTACAAGGTGCTGGAACTCCCATGTAGCTGCTGCCCTTGTCCTTCCAGATGGTAAAGGTCACAGATTTAGAATATGCTTGTCGAAGGAGCTGTGGCGAGTTACAGCAGTGCAGCTTCTGTCAATATTACACACTGCTGCCATTGTGTCTCAGTAGAATTAGACTAGAATTAGGTTTGTCAGAAGTACAGGGAGACATGAGTAGAGCAAAGTGTGTACAAAGTCACCATTTCCAGCACCATCTTAGGCACAAAGGTACATAGTTACAATATCTAAGTTATAAGTTAGAAAAATAAAGATATTAAGGTAAATGTTCAGAGTTACAGTCCTTCTGAAACCAGGGGTCTGTGCTGGAATGCAGCCAGGGGGCCCCCCCGAGGACCGCACTGGGACACAGCCAGGGACCCTGAGGACTATGCTGGGACACAGCCAGGGATCCCGAGGACTGCGCTGGGACACAGCCAGGTGTCAGGGATCCCTAAAGTCCATGCTGGCTCATCTCCATCATTAATGCAGTTCCAAAAAATGGAGGTAAGTCAAGAGAACAAAAGAAAGAAGAAGAAAAAAAACAAAAAAAAATGGAAAAGTAGAAAAAGTAACAGATAGAGCGGATGAGGTCTGAGTCAATTCTACCGCTATCTTAGAGACACAGCAGTGGAGGGAGTGAATATTGAAGGTGGTTAATGGGGATTTTATAATAACTTTGATTTACAGGCATATGCCTTTGAGCTTTATTACTTCATTAACGTGATCTCCAGCAACTTAACTGGCTTGTTACATGTCACAAAATCAACAAAATATATTCATCTTGTAGCTTGCCTAATGAAACACTGCATGCACTTCACAGGAATCTTATCAAAATAAATCTAAAACTAAGCTACATAATGGTGATATTAAGCAGATAACTAAAAGCTTCAAAGGCATTGGTTTTAAGAAGCGATGCATTAGAGAGGCACAGAGGATTAAGGGATGCCGTTCTTGAGTTCAGAGGGCATGAGCCTATTGGCCTTTGGTGGAGCAATTAAAAACTAGGATGGGCAAGTGTCCAGAAACAGATCAGAGCAACTATCTCACAGGGATTGACAGTAGTTCCAGGGATGGGAAGAGGTGAGGGATTTGAAAACATGAACAAGTAGTTTTAAATCTAGGCATTTTTCAGGTGGGAGTCAAAATAGGTCAATAAGCTTAGGAGGTAATGATGAACAGGACTTGGTGTAATATACGATCCAGTCAAACTGAGTTTTGGGTGCTGTTACCTTCAAAGAGGGTGAAAGGTGAGCTAGAAATATTTTTTCTATTCATTGTGGGTATGCTGACTGGGCCAGCACTTGTTGCCCATTGCTAATTGCCCAGAGGGCATATAAGACTCAACCACATTGCTGTGGGTCTCAAGTCATGTATAGGCAAGGTCAGATAAGAATGGCAGAATTCCTTCCCTCAAGGTCAGTAGTGAACCAGATGGGTTTTTACATGGATTACTAGCTCAGTGACATTGTGCCATTACCTCCCCTCATTGAAATGGTCAAATTCTAAAGGCAAAGGCAGAGATAAAGTTTTCAACAACAAATCAGCAAAGGCGTGGGTGGGTACCCACAGAGGTGGGTAATGTTACAGAAGTGGTTCTTATTGATGAAGTACATTTGCAACTAGCAGTTTATGAAGGGTTCAAATGTGATGCTGACCTTATGAACAGTCTGAGTAGGCCTCAGCCCATTCCCAGAGACAGAGATAAAGTTGGCAGTTAGAGAACAGAGTTTGTGGCAGGTACTAAGGCAGAGGCTTTGGTGTCCCCAATATCTAATTGGGGAACATTTCTGTTTTTCCTGTACTAGATGCCAGTCAAATGATCTAAGAATTTAGACAGTGGAGGGATTGAGTGGGACAGTGGTAGGAAAGAGCGGGCTATCATCAGCGTATATGTGGAACTCAATACATTTTTGGATGATGTTGTTGGGGAAATATAGAGATGAAAAATAGAAGGCAGTCGAGGGTAGACCCATAAAGGCTCCAGCGGTAATGGGAATAGGATCCATTGAATGTGATTCCCAACCAAGTGAGTACAGTCCGGTGTAGCTGGATGAAGGATAGGTGATGGAGGAAAAAGGTACAATCAATGCTACAGTCAGGTTGACAAAGACAAGGATGGACAGGTTACCTTTCTCCTAGTCACACACGATGTCGTACTTTGTGACTTTGGTAAGAGCTGTTTCAGTGCTGAGAGAGGCTAGAAACCTGAACGAAAGAATTCCCACTATGAGTCTGAATTCAGCAATTTGTAATTTTGATTTCATACTAGACCTGAAGGTAAACATTCAATTATATTTACCGTCCCTCCAGCCCATTACGACCACCTAATTCCATCTCTGTAACATTGCCCAACCCTGACTCTGTCTGTTTTACAAATGCTGAAACCCTTAGCCACATCTTTTTAATAACATCCTCCTGGTCAGCATCCTACATTTAATCCTCCAAAAACCTTTAGGTCACCCAAACTTCAATGTTCTAATTCACACAAAACTATTCAAACATCACATCTCTCCTAACTGAACGAGACTGGTTCCATTTGAAAAATTTCTAGAGTTTATAATCCTCATCAGTGTTTTCAAATTCCTCCACAGCCTTACCCTTCCTCCTGTCTTTAGCTTCATCCAGCCTCACAACTCTGTGAGATGTCTATGCTCCTGAAACGTAGGCCTTATTTATCCCCAAATTTAACCTTTCCACCATTCATGACCACTGCAAATACTCCACAGCTCTGCAAGCCCTTTCCTAAAGCTCTATACTTTGCTTACTTCTTTTAAGATAACTCTTAAAATTTGTTTCTTTCACCAAGGTTTTGGTCATTTGGCTTTAATACCTTCATATGTCATTTGGAGTCATAGAGTCATAGAGATGTACAGCATGAAACAGACCCTTCGGTCCAGCCCGTCCATGCCGACCAGATATCCTAATCCAATCGAGTCCCACCTGCCAGCACCCGGCCCATATCCCTCCAAACCCTTCCTATTCATATACCCATCCAAATGCCTCTTAAATGTTGCAATTGTACCAGCTTCCACCACATCCTCTGGCAGCTCATTCTATACACGTACCACCCACTGTGTGAAAAAGTTGCCCCTTAGGTCTCTTTTATATCTTTCCACTCTCACCCTAAACCTATGCCCTCTAGTTCTGGACTCCCTGACCTCAGGGAAAAGACTTTGTCGATTTATCCTATCCATGCCCCTCATAATTTTGTAAACCTCTATAAGGTCACCCCTCAGCATCTGACGCTCCAGAAAACAGCCCCAGCCTATTCAGCCTCTCCCTGTAGCTCAGATCCTCCAACCCTGGCAACATCCTTGTAAATCCTTTCTGAACCATTTCACGTTTCACAACATCTTTCCAACAGGAAGGAGACCAGAATTGCAGAATATAAAAGAGACCTAAGGGGCAACTTTTTCACAGTGGGTGGTACGTGTATGGAATGAGCTGCCAGAGGATTCCAAAAGTGGCCTAACCAATGTTGTGTACAGCCGCAACATGACCTCTCAACTGCTGTACTCAATACTCTGACCAATAAAGGAAAGCATACCAAACGCCTTCTTCATTGTCCTATCTACCTGCGACTCCAGTTTCAAGGAGCTATGAACCTGCACTCCAAGGTCTCTTTATTCAGCAACACTCCCTAGGACCTTACCATTAAGTGTAGAAGTCCTGCTAAGATTTGCTTTCCTAAAATGCAGCACCTCGCATTTATCTAAATTAAACTCCGTCTACCACTTCTCAGCCCATTGGCCCATCTGGTCCAGATT
Organism: Hemiscyllium ocellatum; assembly: GCF_020745735.1. NCBI lineage: Eukaryota > Metazoa > Chordata > Chondrichthyes > Orectolobiformes > Hemiscylliidae > Hemiscyllium > Hemiscyllium ocellatum. Next base: position 27,368,361 of record NC_083436.1, on the reverse strand, counting down.
AGATTAGATTACTCAGAGTGTGGAAACAGGCCCTTCGGCCCAACAAGTCCACACTGACCCGCCGAAGCGCAACCCACCCATACCCCTTACCTAACACTACGGGCAATTTAGCATGGCCAATTCACCTGACCCGCACATCTTTGGACTGTGGGAGGAAACCGGAGCACCCGGAGGAAACCCACACAGACACGGGGAGAACGTGCAAACTCCACGCAGTCAGTCGCCTGAGTTGGGAATTGAACCCAGGTCCCTGGTGCTGTGAGGCAGCAGTGCTAACCACTGTGCCGCCCTTACCTATCACTATGGGCAATTTAGCATGGCCAATTCACTAACCTGTTGGAATCTGAGGTAACCCTCTTTGCTGTCCAGTACACCTCCAATTTTGGTGTCATCTGCAAACTTACTAACTGTACCTCTTAAGCACGCATCCAAATCATTTTTGTAAATGACAAAAAGTAGAGGGCCCAGCACCGATCCTTGTGGCACTCCACTGGTCACAGGTCTCCAGTCTGAAAAACAGCCCTCCCCCACCACCCTCTGTCTTCTACCTTCGAGCCAGTTCTGTACCCAAATGGCTAGTTCTCCCTGTAGTCCATGAGATCTAACCTTGCTAATCATTCTCCCATGGGGAACCTTGTCAAACACCTTACTGAAGTCCATATAGATCACATCTACTGCCCTGCCTTATCAATCTTCTTTGTTACTTCATCAAAAAGCTCAATCAAGTTTGTGAGACATGATTTCCCATGCACAAAGCCATGGTGACTATCCCTAATCAGTCCTTGCCTTTCCAAAGACATGTACATCCTGTCCCTCAGGATTCCCTCCAACAACGTGCCCACAACTGACGTCAGGCTCACTGGTCTATAGTTCCCTGCCCACCCTTCTTAAACAGTGGCACCTCGTTAGCCAACCTGAAGTCTTCCGGCACCTCACCTGTGACTATTGATGATACAAATATCTCAGCAAGAGGCCCAGCAATCACTTTTCTAGCTTCCCACAGAGTTCTCGGGTACACCTGATCAGGTCCTGGGGATTTATCCACCTTTAACCGTTTCAAGACATCCGGCACTTCCTCCTCTGTAATCTGGACATTTTGCAAGATGTCACCATCTATTTCCCTGCAGTCTATATCTTCCATTTCCTTTTCGACAGTAAATACTGATGCAAAATATTCATTTAGTATTTCCCCCATTTTCTGTGGCTCCACACAAAGGCAGCCTTGCTGATCTTTGAGGGGCCCTATTCTCTCCCTGGTTACCCTTTTGACCTTAATACATTTGTAAAACCCCTTTGGATTCTCTTTAATTCTATCTCATGCCTTTGGGATATTTTGCTACATAAAAGACATTATGTATCAATGATGCGAGGTGTAAAATTTATACATAGTAATATCACTTATTTTAAAGATTGAAATTTGAACTAGCGGCATGTTGGCTTTGATCCAGGTGATCTAATAGTTCATTTGTCTATCTTTCTGGAACCATGATTTTAAAACAAGTGTCTCAGAGCAAATAACTGAGAGCCATCCAGGGGTGATTAGGGGAATTTGTTTGTACTGCAAGAGTTTCAGGGGAAGACAGAGCAAACATTGGAAGACATGCTTTTGCTCATGAAAAGCCACAGATAGAAAACATTTATGTTCAGTTTGCAGATGACCTGGTTGGGGGTCAGATGTAAGAACAGTTTATTAAACTCTCAAGAGCAGAAAGTAAAAGAAACAGTTTCACAAAGCATAGATATGATACAGAAGAGAATGCTCCCTGGTTCTGTACTGTAAAATGCTGATGTGAATATTTGGGATTGTTTTGTGTATTGAAATCTTTCAAATTACATTCTATGCAAATAGCTTGGTTTGTTTTATTTTATCTTTTTTTGTATAATAAACTTCTGTTTCAATGTTAAAACCAGATCTGTAGCATTGTGTTTCAGTGAAAGATCAGAGTGTCAACTTAAAAATACATGATCTATCAAGCCAGATTTTGGTCTGGAATCTACCTCGTCCATTAGAAACATCAGCTCGGATCATAACCATAAATACAAGTTGTTATTGTCATCATTGTAGAAACAACTGTTGTTCCATTGAACACCAAATGTAAAGACAATGAGATGACGCACAGTGGTAAAATTTAATTACTAAATTTAAAATTGAAAAAGGTCAAGTAATGGTGACCATGATAACTATCCCTGATTGTCATAAAAACTCATCTGGATAATTTCAGGGGAACAAAATCTTCCAAGTTTGCCTGGTATGGCCAACGTGTGATTCCAGATTTATAGCAATTTAACTGATCTCTGAAACAGGCAAAAGTGAGGACTGCAGATGCTGGAAGCCAGAGTTTAGATTAGAGAGGTGCTGGAAAAGCACAGCAGGTCAGGCAGCATCCGAGGAGCAGGAAAATCAATGTTTCGGGCAAAAGCCCTTCATCAGGAATAGAGGCAGGGAGCCTCCAGGGTGGAGAGATAAATGGAGGGGGGGTGGGGCTGGGGAGAAGGCAGCAAAGAGTACAATAAGTGAATGGGGGTGGGGACAGAGGTGATATGTCAGAGAAGAGGGTGAGGAGGGTGCCAACCTTCCCCCATCCTCCTCTCTGACCAATTACCTCCATCCCCACCCCTATTCATCTATTGTACTCTTTGTTACCTTCTCCCCAGCCCCACCCCCCCTCCATTTATCTCTCCACCCTGGAGGCTCCCTGCCTCTATTCCTGATGAAGGGCTTTTACCCGAAACGTTGATTTTCCTGCTCCTCGGATGTTGCCTGACCTGCTGTGTTTTTCCAAAACTACTCTGATCTGATCTCTGAAATGGCTCAGCAAGCCATGGAGTTGAAGGACAATAAGGAATGGACAATAAATGTTGCCCCGACCAATGATTTCCACATCTTGTGAAAGAATAAAGAAAAAAATTCTCCAAAGATGATGTTCATTATGCATTCATACAGATGCTCTGTAAAGACAATTGAATTTTCTTTCAAATATAACTAAAACAATCAAATCAATCAAAGAAGTAGGCTTTAAAATAAAGGATTTTACTTAAATTAATGTTTAATGATTGTATTCCTTTGAAAAGAAAGCATGATCTCAAAGCTTGATCTCCAATACCCAAATCACTGCTGGAAGCCATCAAAGCAGAAATCCTGGTCATAAAGACAAGAGACCTAGCTACGAGCTTTAAAACTGAAGCAGCAGTTCAACCAATTGATGCGGCAGAAAATCAATACAAAAAGGAATACTGCACCAGATCTTCATTCAACTGGGTTTCAAAATAATTCCAAGTTATTAGGATGCCTGCATACCCCCCACCCTACCTCCTCCCCCCTCCGTTTCCCCCCCTCCCCATCCCCAAGTATCACATCATGACAGACAATCAATTCATAGAATGTGAGATATTTAGTTATAGTTGAACTCTATCAATGAGCTTGACACAATCATATTTGCTTTCTTGAGACCTTATGGTCAAGAAAGTTTCCTCCAGCTGTGATTATCCGGAGCACTGCCTCATGTCAAAAGAAATAAGTGCAGTGAATTTTTTTTAACACTGTAAATAGACAGTGAAAAGCTTCAGCTGTCACCACAACCCAGCGCCATTTTGAACAGTTTAAGAATAGAAAAGGTACAACTGAAAGTCGATCTTCATTCTGCCACCTCCAGCATGAGTTAGAGTCATCATCACATGCATTACAGAGATTATGTCACAAGCAGCATGATAATGACAGAGACCAGTCAGCAGTTTACCACTCTGCTGTGGGTATTGATGAAGGGTTCACATGGCGTTTCATTTAAAATACAGAAATTATATACAAAAACAAGGCTGTTCTACACTGAAATTGAACAAACGTGGATGGTAAGAGTTAAAACTTAAGAAAAAAAATTGATTAATTTTAAAACAACAATATTTGGCATATTGTAAAGTCATTTGATAATGTGTTCTGCATTTTATATTTTTGAACATTATCCATAACAGCATATTTGTGGGTTTGGTTGATTCCTGCTGTGCTGTAATGCTTTCACTAATGAATAATTTAACAATAGTTACATCTGAAGAAAATTAACTTAAAGCAGATTCAACTATTAAAAACTATGATTATATCAGCTATTCATTCCAATTCAGTATCAAACATCCAGCAATAAATTTCACCCTTATTAGTCAGAGTCATAGAGATGTACAGCATGGAAACAGACCCTTCAGTCCAACCTGTCCATGCCGACCAGATATCCCAACTCAATCTAGTCCCACTGCCAGCACCCAGCCCATATCAAACAAGAAACCCCAATAGAAGTTGTATATTATAGTATCTGTCTCTCAAAATGTTGAATGTTTGTTTGTGATTTCAATTAAGAGAATCCAGAATAGAATATACTCTCAGAAATTCTAAAATACGACTGACTTTCTTCAGTGTTCATTCCATTTTTGCCTTGGTGCCACCAACTTGAACACTGAACCTGTTTAGAACTGCATTCTGGCCCATAAGGTGAGAAGTGTCCTCTGCGTCAAATTGGAATTCTGGGTAAGGATTGAAATGGGAGGCAGGGAGAGGCATAGTACTAATGAATTCATACAAGAGGAAACCAAACATACTTCTACTTATATATTTATATGGTACCATGCATATTTTCACACAGTTCACAATTCTTTTCAACCAAGTATTTGCTTTTGAAATGTCACTTGCTAGATAGGTTAGCCAGGCACCAATTTACATAATTCCTGAAGAAGGGCTTATGCCCGAAACATCCGAGGAGCAGGAGAGCCGACGATGCCTGGCCTGCTGTGTTTTTCCAGCATCACATTTTTCAACTCTGGTCTCCAGCATCTGCAGTCCTCACTTTCTACCAATTTATATACATCAAGATTCCACAAAGCAGCAAGACGATGAATGACTTAATCTACAAGATATCAATTGAAGAGTAACAGGTGACCAAGATACTAGCAGAATTATTAATCAATAAAGCTTCTAGTAAGCATGACGTTGCTGTCGTTTGGCAAGCACACCCCTTATGGTGATTAGAGGCTGAGTGCCAACTCTTAACACCTCTTCCTAAGTTATATTGGATTATTACCACCACCACCATCACCGCCTCACCTCAAGCTATTGTTACCAAGAGTGTCACTCATTTTAAACGTTGTGGAGATTTTTTCCTTCACAGTCTCCAGTCTTCTAGGCACACAGCTTGGTTCCACTTCCATTGCAAGATATACAAACACATCTGTCCTGATAGACAAGTGTTTCAGTCTTTGTTACACTGCAGAACAGTGTTTTTTTTTAAAACCCAAATTCTATTAATTCTCCACCCCAACTCCCAATCTAACTTCTATGCTCAATCTTCTGTACAGTTTCAGTGAAGATGGACATTAGCTCAAGAAACAATAACTCAATGTGGCTCTTCAGGTCTCACCGTTAAACTTGAAAATTTCAGATCCTAACCTCTGGTCATATTTGCTTCGGCTGCCAGATAGTGGCCATGATTCCTATTTACATCTTCCATCAAGCCACCTATTGTTTCTTTTCTTGATCTGTTTGCATCTTCTTTTGTGTTGAACATCTTCCCTTTTGTAACTTCATATTTCTCTACCAAATCACAGAACTACCTTGCTGTCTATTAACCTACTCACTACTCTGCCCTAAAATTGCTTAACGCCCTTGAATTCATGGGACCTGCGTGTCACTGGAAAAGCTAACATTTGTTGTCATCCCTGACTGCCCTTGAACTGAGTGTTTGCTAGGTCATTTCAGCAGGCAGTTCAGAGTCAAGCACATTGCTGTGGATCTGGAGTCAAAGGTCTGCCAGACTAGATAAAGATGGCACGTTTCATTCCCCAAAGAACAGTACTGAACCAGATGGGATTTTAGTCAACATTTACGATCAAAAGATAGCAGTCATGGTCAGCACAACTGAGGATAGCTTTTTATTTCAGATGAACTGAACTTAAATTCCATCAGCTCCCATCGTGTGACTTTCTATACCTGCACACCTTTAGCTTTGGCCTCTGGATCATCAGTTCACAGTGATGTTACCATCAATAACACCAGGCCCCCAGTGTAACCTAAGGCCAGCAACCAGGAATGTTAACTCTGCTTTGCAAATGCTACCTGCCATGCTGAGTTTTTATTTCAGATTTCTAGCTTACCCAGAGTGAGGAGTGCTATTAGGTATGTAAACTGAAAACAGCAGAATTGGTCTGTACCCAATGAAAAAATAAAATAATCTCATTTCCACCACATCCCAGAGAAATCAAACTCTCTCTTCTGCCCAATGTGAACTACCATCTCTCATTCAGGATGGACACACTCACCACAAGTGGAGCAGCTTGCCAACTGTCCTGCTTAGTACCGCTAAGGCATTTGAATAATACCTGATAATATAGCTTGGTTGGGTTCCACCCATCTGTTCCTATCTACATTACTGTACAACCTAATTAACAACCATCAACAAGCTTACATATACCTCTACCCTATTCCTTCATCTCCACACAAAGAAATGTTCATTTAACCAAACATCCAAAACATAACAGTAGGGTAGAAACGTCTCAGTGAGTCAATCCATGTGTAATGTGGCACTGCCTTGCAGAACTTATCTGCCTCCTGCCAGACCAGGCCCTTGAAGGCAACAACAAGTTTTGACAAGATTTGGCACTTAAGTTGAGGTTCTGGGTGTAAGTTTGCTCGTTGAGCTGGAAGGTTCATTTTCAGATGTTTCGTCACCATACTAGCAACATAATCAGTGAGCCTCCGGTGAAGCACTTTGTGGTATGGCCCACTTTTATTTAGGTGTTTAGGTTTCCATGGGTTGGTGATGTCATTTCCTGTTCTTTTTCTCAGGGGGTGGTAAATGGGATCCAAGTCAATGTGTTTGTTGATCGAGTTCTGGTTGGAATGCCATGCTTCTAATAATTCTTGTGTCTCTCTCTGTTTGGCTTGTTAGGATGGATGTGTTGTCCCAGTCCAAGTGGAGTCCTTCCTCATCTGTATATAAGGATACTAGGGAGAGAGGGTCATGTTATTTTGTGACTACTTGATGTTCACGTATCCTGGTGGCTAGTTTTCTGCCAGTTTGTTCAATGTAGTGTTTGTTACAGTTCTTGCAAGATATTTTGTAAGTTACATTAATTTTGCTTGTTGTCTGTATGGGGTCTTTCCAGTTCATGAGCTGGAGTTTTAGCTCATGGTGTTGATGGGCTTGTGGGCTACCATGATACTAAGAGGTCTGAGTAGTCTGGCAGTCATTTCCGAGATGTCTTTGATGTAGGGGAGATTGACTAGGGTTTCTGGACACATTTTGTCTGCTTGTTTGGGTTTGTTGCTGAGAAATCTGCAGTCTGTGTTCATTGGGTACCCGTTCTTTTTGAATACGCCGTATAGATGATTTTACCCTGCTCTTTGTAGTTCCTCTGTGCTGCAGTGTGTGACGGCTCGTTGAAATAATGTTCTAATGCAGCTTTGTTTGTGGGTGTTGGGATGATTGCTTCTGTAGTTCAGTATTTGGTCCGCGTGTGGTGTTTTCCTGTAGACGCTGGTTTGAAGCTCCCTATTGGCTGTTTGCTCTACTATGACACCAAGGAATGGCAATTTGTTGTTGTTTTCCTCATCTTTAGTGAATTTTATGCCAGTAAGGGTATTATTGATGATCTTGAAGGTTTCCTCTAATTTGTTTTGTTTAGTGATGACAAAAGTGTCATCCACATAGTGGACCCAAACTTTGGGTTGGATGGTTGGCAGAGCTGATTGTTCAAGTCTCTCAATTACTGCCTCTGCTAAAGAACCCTGATATGGGCGTAGCATTGGTTTGTCTGTTTTGTTTTGAAAGTGAAGTGGGTGGTAATACATAGGTCCACTAGCTCGATGATGTTGTCCTTGCTGATGAGGTTGATGGTATTTGATGTATGCATCTGTGGTTCTTCTAATAGTGTAGTCAGTGTTTCCTTGGCCAGGTTGGTGTTGATGAATGTGAATCCTCTTCTGTCTTGATGTATTTGATGGTCTTCAGGAACTCTCCAGAAACCCTAGCCACTCTCCCCTACATCAAATACATCTCAGAAATGACTGCCAGACTACTCAGACCTCTTGGCATCATAACAGCCCACAAACCCACCAACACACTAAACAGCAGTTAATTAATTTGACAGACCCCACACAGACAACAAGCAAAACTAATGTCATCTACAAAATAACTTGCAAGAACTCTAACAAACACTATATTGGACAAACAGGCAGAAAACTAGCCACCAGGATACATGAACATCAAGTAGCCACAAAAAGACATGACTCACTCTCACTAGTATCCTTACATACAGATGAGGAAGGATGCCACTTCGACTGGGACAACACATCCATCCTAGGACAAGCCAAACAAAGACATGCATGAGAATTCCAAGAAGCATGGCATTCCACCCATTGTTGACATTCTATCAACAAGCACATAGACTTGGATCCCATTTGCCACCCCCTGAAAAAAAAACAGAAAGCGATATCACCACAAAAATGGCATCACCAAACCAAGGGAACTTAAACACAAACGTGGGCTATACCACCAGTGCTTCATCCGGAGGCTCACTGATGATGTTACTAGTATGGTGACAAAACATCTGAAAATGAACCTTCCAGCTCAGCGAGCAAACTTACATCCAGAACCTTGAAGGAGATTTCAGTTTTCTGCTGGGAATTAAGAGAAATAATGTGTAATAAATTCATCAAATGGAATAATCTTTCACAATCACAGCACACTAAATAGTTCTCCAAACATATTGATCCAATATTGATTGTGGGCGGCACGGTGGCACAGTGGTTAACACTGCTGCCTCACAGTGCCAGAGACCCAGGTTCAATTCCCAACTCAGGCGACAGACTGTGTGGAGTTTGCACATTCTCCCAGTGTCTGCGTGGGTTTCCTCCGGGAACTCCGGTTTCCTCTCTCAGTCCAAAAGATGTGCGGGTCAGGTGAACTGGCCATACTAAATTGCCTGTAGTGTTAGGTAAGGGGTAAATGTAGGGGTATGGGTGGGTTGCGCTTCGGCAGGTCAGTGTGGACTTGTTGGGCTGAAGGGCCTGTTTCCACACTTCAAGTAATCTGATCTGAACTTTAGGGGGTCAACAAAATGGCCCTTTTCTGTTCACACTGAAGTTAAATTAGGAAAGCAAGGTCTAATACCTCAAAATAAGGCTGCAAGTTCTTGTGGAACATGAAAATGCCCTGACTTATAGTAATGAGAATCCATGACGATTTGTTACAGGTCCAATGATTATGTGGCATTGACCGCCACCTTCCAACTCAGGAAGACTCAACTGCTCAGGAACCCCAAAACAAGCCGTTTACATTGTGATGCCTGGAATTAAATGAAGGTACAAGAATACTGACCTGTCTGAGCCATTCCATGCACATTCAAATTTGTCAAAGATGCAGTCATTCTCGTAAAGAGAGCATAGCTTACTCCGGAGGTAATCGTGAATCTGTTATCAAAATAACATTAGATAATGAGAAGAATTCTATGGCAACAGTAAATTATTAGCAATTGACAACATCGTAGAATCACAAGTTTTTAAATCAATTTCAATTGAAAAGTGAAAGTATAATCAATGCAAGTTTTCTCACGTGCCAGAGTCAGTGATCAACTATGTGAACGCTTCAAATAACTATCATAGCAATGCTAGACAACCCTTTCCTAGCTAATGAACTCAATTACCATCAACTATTCTGCTCATGTGAAACTTTCTAAAGACAATAATTGCTCTCTCAGGGTATTTATAAATGCCTTTGTGACTGCAAATGTACACCCAATGTATACCACTCACTTGATCATGAACTGCTGTTAAATACAAAGTAATCTGACAATGAATTAATAGCACTAGATCAGTCAGGATGACTACTACAGTCAATAGAAACTAGAATATGTTTCAGATGTAAGCCATTGCGTGGCAGTGAATACACAATTGCCTGAATGTAATAGATATGGATTTATGTTTTTTCATATATATATTGCCCTGGAGTATTAGGTAGAAAATTAGTTTTAAAATTGTATGCCTGCAATAAGTGTTTTCCATGATTCATCTACATTTCATATCAGAGACACCAAATAGAATACTGCATACCACCTGATGCAAGAGCAACACTCAAAGTTAGTGCTTCAAATAAACCTGTTGGACTATAACCTGGTGTGGTGTGATTTTTAACTTAACATACCTTAAAATCAGAGTTTCAAATGTCATTTAAGGGATTTTAGCAGACTCTTTTACACCCAAAAACCATCACTTGCCACAGACTGATGAGGTGAGAGTTAATGCATTTCTGTTTTATAATCACAAAATAGGAATTTTTAACCAGGTAGGCACTACCATTTTTACTGCACCTCAGATCTCAATCTCAGGTATCAATATAATATTAATGACAGGCAGTGCTGATTACCACAGCATTCACTGTATTAGCCCCCATATGGTTGCCCCTGATTCTATACAAGTTTAATACACATTCATTTGTGTGTAATTCATTATATCAATGATTTCAAATTTCTCATAGCTCCTAGTTGGTTGAGTTTTCCTTTAGTCACATGTTTAAAATTACTTTCTCTCTTTAGCAGTCTCCTGCTCAACCCTTCAATCCTCCTCCTACTTTAAGACAAATATAATTATTAACATTCCTTGTTAATTAATCTTGAAGGACATAAAAATAACTGGAATAAGGCCTCTCAATTTTTTAACTGATTAAGTCTGGGGGAATGATTGCTCAGAAAATACCTCATTTAAAAAAACTGGCTTTTTTATTTTCTGTTAAGTGATTTATTTATGAAGAGAATTTGATAAAAGCATAACAAGATGCTAGAGATGGTTTTGGTGAGGCATTTCTGGGCTCACATTTGAGAGAATACAAAGCAACTTCAGGACCAAACTGGGTTTAGGAAAACAATCCATTTCAACTCCTTGCCATTATCGCAAAAAAAAGAGTATCTGCCTTCCAACACTTACTGACTTTGAAGCACAATTTGTTGAGCTATTTGTCCCAATGTCAAGTTAAGATATCACAGAGGAAGTAAGCAAAGCCCTTAAAGAATCAATAAGTTACTGGTTTTGGAAAAAAAAAATGAAAATAAAGTTCAAACGTGCCCAATGGGGCATGTAAGCTTTGGGAGCGGCTTGGCCAGCTCAGGTAGATGTAAGGAAGGTAAGGGAGCAGAAGCAAATGAAGAAAAGGTGCAATAGCAAACTTGAATTCAAGGAGGAAAATATGGCATTCTTTGTCCCAGTCAAGTCTGGGCCTCAAAGGTGTATTTGCCAATCAATAATTTCATTAAAGTCTGGTTGAAGATTTGTAGCTCGGGTGTCCGTTGTTGTGGTTCTGTTCGCCGACCTGGAAGTTTTTGCTGCAAACGTTTCGTTCCCTGGCTAGGGAACATCATCAGTGCTATTGGAGCCTCCTGTGAAGCTTCACAGGAGGCTCCAATAGCACTGATGATGTTCCCTAGCCAGGGAACGAAACGTTTGCAGCAAAAACTTCCAGCTCGGCGAACAGAACCACAGCAATAATTTCATTTTTAAATTTGAAAATTATGATGGCTACAATGTGACTTTGCATATTGACTCATGCTTTGATACAAGAAACCTTCGTGTCCCATAAGTTCTTCCAGAATTTCCTGTTGTTTAGTTTCAAACAAAATCTCCTGGTTTACCTCCATAGGGAGGATCATTCCTTTTGCCTGTCTTTCAAGGGTTTTGACTGTGCAAGGCACTATTGAGTGACTGACAGGAATTTTGAGGGCTGTTGAGTATTGCAAGGTGAACATGGTTTAATTGATTTTGTTTTAACAGTGATGAAGATCAGATGACTGGAGCGGCCTTGTGGCAACAATCATGATTTTTGTAGAAGATAGAATCCTGGCTGTTGTCTGTCTCACTCACTGGACGGAGCGCCCTGGGGACACTAGACAGTTATCTAGAGCATGCTAAATGGAACTAAGTGTCTTTTAGGCACTTAGATGGCCACCCTCAGGCCTCCCTTGATCTAGACAAATGTGAGGTGACGTATTTTGGAAGATTTAATGTAGGAGGGAAGTAAACGGTGGAACCCTTAGAAATATTAACATACCAAGGTCCATGGTTCTTTATAAGTGTTAGCATTAGTCAATAATAAAGTGGTCAAAATGGCATGCTTGTCTTCATTGGTTGGGCCATGTTGAAGTTGTATAGCTTTTATTTAGGCCACATTTGGATTATTGCGTACTGGTCACCACTCTGTCAGAAGGATCTGGAAGCTTTGCTGAGCGTGCAGAGAAGCTTTACCAAGATGTTGCCCAGTGTGGAGGGTATTAGCCATAGGAGAGATTTGACAAACATCACATGAACATCAGAGGATCTGAGAGTGGCCTGATAGAGGTTTAGAAACTACAAGAGGCATGACAAGAATGGGTAGTCAGTCTTTTTCTCAGGATAGAAATGTCAATTACTAGCAGGAAAGTTTAAAGACATATGAGAGGCAAGTAATTTTACACAGTGAATGATAAGTGCCTGAAACGTGCTGGCAGAGGAGGTTGTAGAAACAGATACAATAACAGTGTTTAAGAGATATCTTAACAGATATATGAATAGACAGGGAATAGAAGCATACAGAAAGGTGTCATGTGAGAGCACAGGCTTGTGGGCTGAGGGCTTGTCCCTGTGCTGCACTGTTCTTTGATCCCCACGATCGAAGTCCCCAGTGGCAGAAGTTCCATCCACAAGAGCTTGTTAACCAATGCAAAGCCAGGAGCTCCTCATTGCTGCCCAAGACCCAGGTTCGAATCCCACCATGGCAAATTGAATTCAATAAAAATCTGGAATTAGGAGTCTAATGATGACCATGAATCCACAGTCTATTGCCGTGAATTGCCATTTTAGGTTTGGAAACTATCATCTTTACCTGGTATGGCCTACATGTGACTCCAGACCCACAGCAACGTTATTGACTCTTAATTGCCCTGTGGGCAATTAAGGATGGGCAATAAATAGTGGTCTTACCAGTGATGCTCCCATCCCATGAATGAAGCAAACAAGAACGACACTAGGCTACCTCTGCCATTTTGGGCCTGGCTTATGGTTCATGCTGTGAATGGTGCACTGAAACCTGACCAATGCAACTTTCTTGCACAGTTCTCTGCCCCAACTAAAAAGCTTCAGCAGGCAACAGATCATTTTCTATTTGATTCTGTTTCTCATGGAATCCCAGAAAGACGCTGCAAAATGCATCTAAGTAATTCTACTTCTGGCCAGTTATTTGTTCCATTGTTGCATGCAGAGAACTTAACCAAAGAAGGCTAAAAGAAATTCATTGTCTGTAATAGAGACCAAAGTAAAATCCTGTCAGACTTCATCCTTTGAAAAGTACCTTGAAAGCTTTTGAACTTTATTCAAAACTATAAGGATTTCCTGTATGTACAACTGAAATCAGGAATTTGTGAAGAAAAAGGATTTTTCTTTATCAGTTTGTCAGACATCTCCATCTTAGAAACATGCTACAATGTCAACATTTCACAATTTTCTCCATTAAATAAGTGCTCATTAGGGCACAAATGGCTCCTACACACTCCCCCATCGCAGGTTTTCAGGGACTACCTTTTGGTTTTCAGGAATTCCATTTTCAAAAGCAGCAAAATAGGTAGGAATAACTCCACCTCCAAGTTCCTCTCCAGGATTCTCATCATCCAGGACACCATCCAGTGGACACTGTGACATAAAGATTACAACTACATTGACCTTCCCAATGTTCAATATGGAATACCTGATAGGTTTCTATAGGCTTGGTTTCCATGTTCAGATCCCAGACTTTGACAGTGAGGTAATCTCGTGTCATCATGTACCGGCCACTGTGACTGAACTTCACATCAGACACTGAAGAGGTTATCTCTGAGAAGAAGAATCTGTTACTGGGATCTTCTGGCTCCTCAAACACTGTGGGGGAAAAGAACATCAGTAAGCACTCCCCCCATGTTCCACAAAATCATCACCAATCCATACAAGAGATATTAAAAAAAACATACAGTCACTGTTAATCTATTGGAATATGACTTGCCACCTTGATGCATACAGTTTCTTCTGGAGAACTGTGGAAGTGATAGGTAGTAAACTGTTTGAAAGGCCAGTTTCTATGACAACAGAAGCCATGATTGTACAACCAGTCCTTTGGCAATTTGAACTGAGCTTAGAATTTTCAGTTAAGACTTGTTTAAAAGATGAATTTAACAAATGTACGCATCCATGAGATGAGCTAAACAATTGGATGGATGCATTTTATTGAAAAGGCTTCCTAAGCTCATCATACACCCAGTTCTAGCCTCCATTTTAAGAAGCTTTAAAAGCATCAGCGAATGTAAGTTAATGACTTTATTGATATAATTATACAACAGATCCACCCTGGGTCCTTGACAAAACTATTTCATATAGGTCACTATGCGCAGCAAGCAATCATGTTTAATTGCAATATTACCCTCAGGCTATTTATTAGCATAGACTTTTTCTGGACTGTTTCACCCAGCATGGTGCCAATCCAATAAAGTGAGAAAAACAACATTCCGAGCACTGAAGTTATTATCTCGGTCTCAGATTCTACATTGCTGGTAAATGCACAAACAGACAAAGCATTCAACACATCTGTTCTGAAACACGAGGAGAATATGATGACACCTTTTTCAGAAGTAAAATTCAACCTGGTGCCAAGGCTAATCTCTGAACTGATTCATGCAGACAGATAATCAAAAAGAATTAGGAGCAGAAATAGGATTTCCAGTCATTCAATCCTGCTCCACTTGATAACCTTAGACTATTTGCTAGTCAAAAGTTTATCTCTGCCACAAAGATATTCAAAGACCCTGCCTCCACCAACTCTCTGGAGTTCCAAAAGACTCTCAACCCTCAAAATATTTCTCATCTCCATCCTAAGTTTTTAAACTAATGTTATGGACTAGGCCAGACCACTTAAAACATTCTTAAGCAGGCAGCCCAGGCCATAACTTTGCAATTTTGAGAATTATCCGAAGTTAGCCAGGTTGACTACTAGGTTTTAAAACAGACAAAATTTATTCACAAAATTACACAATGAAACAAAGAACAGAATAAAGAACCCTACAGAACTCAGTCTATCCAAACTGGACCTAATTATGCTGTTCTCAACATACACAAGAGTCCCAATAAGCAAACTCCTTTAAAAAAAACAGTAAAAATGGAATAAGTGCTTACTGGTTCAAGTTAGAAGGACAGAAGGAGAGAGAGTGAGCCTGTTCATAAACAGCTCACATTGAGCTCCGAACTAGTTCTGGACTGAACTGCTCAGCTAGAGAGCTGACCACTCCCCTTTCATTACGCATGTCATTTCTAAAACATGACCACTTTGGCCTGAAGTCTCATCTGTTTACATGAAAACAAAAGGCCTCAAAACCTTTTTCATCTCTGTACCAAACTAATCACCTCAGAGCCAGGAGCTGTTTATGACCTGTCTGAAAAAATATCAAGGACGCAGTATCCTTGAGAAAACGAACAGCTTTTTAAAAAAGGGACCATCTTTGTGACACTAAGTCTCCTAGTTCCAGGGGGAACCACGAATAAGAACAGAGTTAAACTGTACCATCTCAACTTAATTTGGACAAATTTAAATTCAAATTAATGTGGACTCATCATTACTTGCTGCAATGGGAGGATTCAAAAATTAAAAATACCGTGACAGGAATCCAATAGTCTCTTCAAAATGTCTTCCAATCAACATTCCAAATTTGCATTTACACAAATTCATTTACGTCCCTGCGCTCATTACTTTAAGAGATTACCTTTCAAGCCAGGTGAAAGGCATCTAGTTGGAACACTTTGAAAACCATTGCCCTCCTTGGCAAGGGAGGACATTTGAATATAGATTCAGTTACGCCTAAAAATGATTTGACTCTATTGCAGATGTTTAATCTTTCATTTAAACAGAATTACCATATATACTCGAACAACAATCAAATATTTTTGACTGCTTTTTAAGCCTAAATTTATTGGGTTGACTATTACATGGATAATACTTCGGAGTGGCTGAAATTCATGCCCGTCAAAATTCATATCTTATCATTAGCAGAAGCCCAATTGATCTGTAAACAAATTAAGAAAAAAGAAGGAATTATGGTAATTCTGAAAACCCCGGAGCAGAAGCAGAGCCAGACAACCGGCAGACTAGAAAGCTGGATTGGGACCTGATGGCCAGCACACTGACTCAAACGTTGATCAGTTATCTAACAACAAGTAGGGCTGATGCTTATATAAGATGCATGGAATTTTCCAGATTATTTGGCAAAAAAAGGGGGTCAACCTTTACATGAGATCGACAATTATTTAAGTACAGTACTTTTGTTTCCTGCAGTAACAAGCGTAGTCCCAAATCATACAATTCACTTTGGATCCTTTGAAAATGAAAGAAAGTAATCGGCTGCATATTTCACAACGGAACTGCTGCCCTTTTTCAATTATGAACACATGTTAGTGTGCTACATGCTTGGAAAGCCTTAATGAATATGTCAGAATGCCTCGGAGGTGGACTGTGATATAACTGTGACCGCAGTAATGACCGGGTAGGACTCTGACGAAAGGTTAGAACCAGTACAGCTCAGAGCTGTTAATAACTTTGCACAAAAAATTGTTTAAAAGAAACCTAGAAATCTGGCCTGAGATTGTTTGAAGAACAACCTTCTTCAAGCTAAAACAAGAACCATGAGAAACACATCATCTTTACAATTACTTTGTGCAAATGTAATTGTGCCAGCCTCCACTACTTCCTCCCATACACCCTCTGTATGAAAAGGGTGTCCCTGAGGTCCCTCTTAAATCTTTCCACTCTCACCTTAAACCTTTGCCCTCTAGTTTTGGACTCTCCCACTCCAGAGAAAAGACCTCATCTACTCACCCTTTTCATGCCCCTCATGATTTTACAAACCTGGATAAAGTCACCCCTCAGCCACCGATGTTCCAGGAAAAATAGCTCCAGCCTACTCAGCCTCTCCCTATAGCACAAACCCTCCAACCCTGGCAATATCCTTGTAAATCTGTTCTGAATCCTTTCAAGTTTCACAACATCTTTCTTATAGTGAGGAGATGAGAACCGAATGCAGTAGCCTAAAAGTTGCCCAACCAATGTCCTGTACAGTCGCAACATGACATCCCAATTCCTATACTCAATGCACTGACCAATAAAGGCAAGCGTACATAGCGCCAGATATTGACAATACTCCAAAGAATCTACAGTCTAGCGCGGAAGCCATCAGCATTGGTAAAACATTCTTGAAAATGAGCAATGTGCCTTATTCCCTAAGCTCCAGGAATGAGCCTTACATTTTGTGATCACATGACTCACACTCTTTGATGCAGGAAAAGTGATGCAATCAATATTATAGTTACTCTAAAATCAACCTGAAAGGTGAAACTTGAACCTAGACCTTCTAGCTAAGGGGTATGGACACTACCACTACGCCAAAGACCTCCCTGAAATAATTTTGATCAGTCTGTTTAGACGTGTTGAGACACATCCCTGGAGCAGGTGGAACTTGAACCCAGGCTTTTTGAGTCAAAGATAAGGACACTACCACTCTACTGCTCCAACAGCAGCCCACCACACATTATATCCTCTAATAATGCCAACGATCATAAAAGCATTATCCTCACATTTCCAAGACCTCCAAACAACCATGAACAAATATTCCTTATAACATGACGTCCTGCACTCTAAAGATTCAGTGGAGTGACCAAGTCAGATAGCAAATGTAAACATGATTCTCGTTTAAAACTTTGGTAACATACTCAGTTTAAGTTGATGAATTCAAATTCTTGGTACTTCTTTGAAGCTGACAAACTGAGTCGAAATTGCTCCCGAAATTAAACAGTCACAATTGCTTTCCACACACCATTCAGCACCTTTAGAGTCATTAAGCTAGCAAATCCAACTCTTCCTAAGAAGCTGTTCTACTAATTGCCTCATTAGCAAATAATCAAAGTTAGCTGTTTAAAAATGAAGTAAAAAGATAGCTCAAGCCAAATTCTAAAATGTTACATGAAACCAATAGAATACACTATAAATTAGCACTAATATCAAAACTCTACAGTTTGAAACTACCCAAAAATAGAAATATTACTTCTTTACTAAAGTTCACCAATTTTTCTTCACTAAATTGTTCGAGTTATATCTCAAAGGAGATGTATAATCTCAAATGATATGTGACCTATTGATGGGGACCCTAACTTTCTGCTAGATAATGGTAAAATTGCCATAGTTGTACCAGACGACAGGCTGCTCTCCCAATTGAGAGAGTTGATTTGTGGTGGTTTAAACCGAGGGTCACCACACCTCAGGTGGAGAGAAGAGGTTGAGAAGGAGAATCCTTCGTGATAACCTCAGGTGGTGCCGAATTGAACCCACGCTGTTGGCGTCACTGTGTATCACAACATAGCCATCAACCACCGGAGACAAACTGAACTCATCTCTGAGCCAGGAGGCCTTGGCTAACGACCCACCTGCTCCAAAGCGGCATAACATTTCTGAAATGACTGATTAGAAAGTATCTATAATCTCAAGTGAACGGAAACTCAGTAACTCATATTTCCTCATGCAGTGGATTCCGGAGCACCACGAGTGTCCCTACACACCAAGGGCAGCTGCAGTTCATAAAGGCAGCTCACTGCCACTGTCTCCAGGACAAATAAGGATGGAGATAGTGAGGACTGCTGATGCTGAAGAAGTCAGAGTCCGTAAAGTGTGGAGCTGGAAACAGCATAGCAGGGCCAACAGCATCAGAAGAGTAGGAGTGTCGGCGTTTTGGGCAACAATCTTCATTAGGACTGGTCCAGTCTTGATGAAGGGTCCTATTCGAAACACTGACTCCCACTGACTCTAATGCTGTTTGATGTGCTGTGCTTTTTCCTAATTAAGGATGGACAATAATTCATGCATCCCACGATGGAAGTTTAAAAATTTCATTTGGTTACTGCTGTAGCTTCTTTGGTATTTGCTTATGCGGTGTCAGCATGATTGCTGATCTTCAGCTGCCCTTGAGAAGATGGTGGTGAGCCACCCTTGTTCTGAAGTCTGTGTAATGTGGGTACACACAGGGTACTGTCCAGCAGAGAATCCACAACTTTGACCCGACAACTATAAAGGAATTAATCTGGAAAAAGAGCAATCTGAGAGTACAGAAATTTTCTGGTAGAGGCCAACAGCTCCTCTTAAAAGAAATCCAGTTCCTTCCACGTAAAAGTTGAATTTCTGATAACAATGTGAAAAAAATCCAGAAAAAAAAACGTGAAACCTGCAAAGTATTAATTAATGTAATTTCCAATGATGGCCTGAGGTGGTTTCACCCTTTGACCTGGGCAGTGTGCATTTTGTCTGTTTACATCCCCTTACCTGGAGTGAATTCTATGACAAATGTGGCATGGACAGTCTTGCTCCTCACTATATTGTGGCGAAAATTCTCATCCAGTTCGGGAAGCTTACAGCCTCCGACTCCAGTCGCCCTTTCTCAGCAACAAAGGGAGGCGAGAGCATTGTCTGCTTGGGACTTGGCTTTGAGGTGGGGGAGGTCGCCCAATGTTGAGGATGGCACTACCTATAGACCCCTGAAACGTCCGAGCCCCTTTCTCCACGTTCTTGCAGGAAATAATCAGTTCTATGGCTTTCTCATGGGACATATCTGGTTTAGTCAGTAGCTTCCTTCCAACTGTCAGTGTCAATTATAACATATAAAAGGCTGCATTTATGAACAATGTTCATACTGTGTGGAAAAAAAACATGTGATATTACTCCAGTTATTGTTACTGCTAATGAGAAGCAGAGGTCAGACTCTCAAACACCCATGCAATACTCTGACACATTATTCCTCCCTCTTTCAAAAAGGTATACACATACACAGAAACAGAGACATTCCCACAAACCATGTTTTTCTCACACACACACACACGCCATTGGGTTGCCAACACCAGCCAATTTGATTGATACTGGGAATAACATATTGGAATCTATGAGTGTCACAATTTTGGATAAATTAAGCAAGCATTGCCCTATGGGGAGTGCAGCAGCTTTGACCATCCAATTCCACTCTTTATCAGAATCTTAAATCTGGGTCACAGTGATGAGTCATTGATGCCAACTGCACAGGTAGCAGTGGCCAACTTTACCAACCATTTTGACCATGTAATCACACCTTGTGTACATAACGACTGATTTCACAAATGAAATAACAGATAGGAAGTTATCCATAATTTCTCCAACTGTGCTCCCCATGGGCTCCAGCCCCAAAGCTGTCAGATATTATTTCTTATAAAGTTTTCTCTCATTAGACCTTACCTAGAGGATGGTCTTAATTGTAAATGGTTGAGCCATCGTCATAACATAACTGTGTTATTGCATCATTGAGGTTTGCTTAAAACAGGTAAAATATTTTTCAAAATACAATATCTCAGGCTGGATTTTCTGAGGAATGACGATCTTATACAAATTGCCATTCAGTTCCTTTTGTTAAGCAACAAAACAGCTCTGCAACAGGAGAGTCTGATAAGGGCAAATTGAGAAATGCTAAGTCATACTTCCACTCAGAGGTCGCATATAGAGCAGAACAAATTAGGAGTAAGCACCCCCTTTCAGAGCAGCTGTATTCTGAAAGAGAGTCATACAATCATATGGCGTGGAAATAAACCCTTCGGCCCAACTCACCCATGTTGACCCAGTTTGCTAAACTGAACTGGTCTCACTTGAGCTAGTAACTCATCACTTAATTTAATCGCAATCATCCAAAATCTCTCATTCAAATGAACGCTTTTGGAAAGTTACAGGTGGGGAACTGCATAGTGGAATCTTCAATTTTTCAGGCAATTCTTTTGGAATCTGCTAAGCTGGGAATTCCACAGAGGCCCATGCACAACTCCTATCGATGCTTCAGAAATGGTTATCCAACAAACAGAAAATCAGGGGCATCAAAGTTCAACATGAAATTGGTGTCAGAGTTTAAACTAAACTGATGTTTCTTTGTCCTCATCATCACAGAATCCCGACAGTGTGGAAACAGGACGCTCAGCCCAGCAAGTCCCAACAAAGAGTATCCCACCCACACCCACTCCCTTACTGCTCTACATTTACCCCTGACTAATGCAGCTAACCTACACATCCCTAAACACTACAGGCAATTTAACATGGCCAATTCACCGAACCTGCACATTTTTGGATTGTGGGAGGAAACCGGAGCACCCGGAGGAAACCCACGCAGACATGGGGAGAATGTGCTAACTCCACACAGACAGTCAGTCACCAGAGGCTGGAATCGAGTCCCTGGTGCCATGAGGCAGCAGTGCAACCACTAAGCTATCTTGACATTAAGACCACTGACATCAGTAAATAGTTTATGGGGCTGGCTACATTTTGCCACAGCCCAGGACAAAAAAAAACCTGGCAGCTAGTGCTTTACTTTGGGGAGGAAGTGGATGAGGATGGTGATCTAATGAGAATACCATTGCATTTGATCACCAAAGATCGAATGCAGATACTCTACAAAAGGACTGCCTTTGTTCCACTCAACTCCACAGGGCTGCTTTCCAAATCAAAACGGTGGAAAATACCTTCTGAATTAGGTCATGGTCTATTTGCAATGTGTCCAAAATTAGAAGGGATCTTTCCACCTCTCAGAAATGAGCTTTGAAAGGAGCAGCCAAGACCAGGAAGACTTTGTGACATCCTGCTGAGCAAAATCACTGACTTATGCTGTTTTGCCTCAGGCTCCCACTCACCACATAGCATAAACCTCTGGAAGCACTTGCTCCCACAGTATGGTATTCTATTTATAACTCAACACTAATAAATAATCTATCACATTTCCTAACCTCAGTGGAAATCCAAGAAAAACACATTTCTATTACTGTCATTGGTAGTGCTGCAAGTCATATCTTTTATTGTCAGTAAGCCGACAGAACAAGCCAACCTTAACAGGCATGATTTGGAGATGCCGGTGTTGGACTGGGGTGTACAAAGTTAAAAAAATCACACAACATGAGGTTATTATTCCAACAGGTTTATTTGGAAGCACACTAGCTCCGAAAGCTAATGTGCTTCCAATTAAACCTGTTGGACTATAACCTGGTGTTGTGTGATTTTTAACCTTAACAGGGGTTTGCAAAATATTTTTAGTTTTCCAATTCTGTTAAATGCCACCAGATTGCTGTCAGAAATGTTATATTCACTTCCCTTAGCATCTCACTAGGGATTAACTGGTGAATAGCTGAGCCACAAAGACCAATGGCTGGCTGGGGGTTATCCTCAGGGGGCAGGAAACAGACCAGAACCACTCCCAGGTGTCAAACCTGCCCCCAGGCAGAAACACTTACTCACAAGGGGGATGTACTTTTAACTGTCCTGGAGACTTACTTGCCATCCAATTAAGGATTTAACAGGCTGGCTCTTAAACAGAACGGAGGACTGTGTTTTTAGAGGGGTTTGGGAGGGTGGGGTTGCAGAGATCAGCTAATTATCAATATTGTGCATGAGACAGAAATAAGCTTACTAATGACTGCACATTAAGGAGGTCCTGTGTGCATCTCCTCATTAGCTTTACTCTTCAGAGGACTGAAAATCACCATAGAACATTCCTGAGCCACTTTGAATACTTCAATAACACATTTCGATTGCCGCGTACTCATGTGGTCAGAATGTGTGGTGCTGGAAAAGCTGAGCCGGTCATGCAGTATCTGAGGAACAGGAGAGTCAACGCTTTGAGCATAAGCTCTTCATCAGGAATGAGAGTCAAAAGTCGACATTTCGAGCATAAGCTCTTCATCAGGAATCACATTCCTGATGAAGAGCTTATGCTTGAAATGTCAACTTTCCTGCTCTACGGACACTGCCTGACCTGCTGTACTTTACAAGTGCCACACTTTTGACTCCTCACCTTTCTCCCACTTGCTTGTATGGCATTGATAAGAGGTCACAGTACCAAGCAGACTTTGGCTTTTTAGATATTCCCTAATCCAGCTGCTCAGTGATGTTAGTACACACCTCTGGAATAGGCAGGCCATGAACTTGGGTCTCCTGGTTCACAGGGAGGGACACTACCACTCCACAAGAGCCATCTACCTCGGATTTGTATTGTAATTTACCTGATTGAACAATTACGGTTTTCAGATAGATTGTCAGGAACGAAAGGGAGTGTTTACCAGTGTCCACTAAAATCAAGCAACTAATGAGACAATACCAGTGCTAAAATGTTGTGAAGCAAATGACACAGTTGGCCTGATGTGAAACACCAAACAGGGACTGCAGCAACCCCAATGCGGAAAGAATAATGAGAAGGTTAATCCAAATGTGACAATGCTAATCCCAGGTTGAGAAAATGAGCCTGGCCATTGTCATAGAACATTACAGCACAGTACAGGCCCTTCGGCCCTCAATGTTTTGCTGACCTATGAAATTAATCAGATGCCGATCTAAACTACACCGTTCCATGATTATCCATATGTATGTCCGATGCCCATTTAAATGCCCTGAACGTCGGCAAGTCTACGACTGCTGCAGGCAGCTGTTCCACGCCCCTACTTCTCGGAGTGAAGAAACTACCCCTGATATCTGTCCTATATCTATCACCCCTCAATTTAAAGCTACGTCTCCTCATGTAAGCCTTCACCATCTGAGGAAAAAGGCTCTCACTCTCCACCCTATCTAACTTTCTGATTATCTTAAGCATCTCTATTATTTCTCTCCAACGAAAACAGCCTCAGTTCCCTCAGCCTTTCCTTGTAAGACCTTCCTTCCATACCAAGCAACATCCTTGTAAATCTCCTCAGAACCCTTTCCAAAGCTTCCACATCCTTCCTATAATGCCGGACCAGAACTGTACACAATACTCCAGGTGTGGCCTTACCAGTGTCTTGTACAGCTGAAGCATGACCTTGTAGCTCTGAAATGCTATTCCCCCACCAATAAACGCCAACACACCATATGCCTTCTTAATAACCCTATCAACCTGGGTGCCAACTTTCAGGGATTTCTGATCATCTACACTGCCAAGAAGTTTGCCATTAGTCCAGTACTCTGCATTCCTGTTACATCTTCCGAAGTGAACTACCTCGCACTTTGCTGCATTAAACTCCATTTTCCACTTGTCAGCCCAGCTCTGTATCTTATCTATGTCTCTCTGTAGCCCACAACATCGCTTGGCT
Organism: Hemiscyllium ocellatum; assembly: GCF_020745735.1. NCBI lineage: Eukaryota > Metazoa > Chordata > Chondrichthyes > Orectolobiformes > Hemiscylliidae > Hemiscyllium > Hemiscyllium ocellatum. The sequence goes on along the minus strand of NC_083436.1, from coordinate 27,344,192 downwards.
CGATCCACAACTTTTTTATATCTTACTGTCATTCACAAATTTACTAACTCATCCTTCTACGCCCACAACCAGATCATTAATAAAAATGACAAAAAGCAGTGTCCCCAAAAAAGAACCTTGCGGCACACCACTGGTAACCGAGCTCCATGATTAACATTTTGCATCAACCACCACCCACTGTCTTCTTTCAGCTAGCTAACTTCTGATCCAAACCACTAAACCATTTTCAATCCCGAAACTCTATTTTGTGCAATAGCCTACCATGTGGAACCTTAACAAATGCCTTACTAAAGTCCATGTCCACCACATCGATTGCTTTACATTCATCCACCTGTTTTGTCACTTTCTGGAAGAGCTCAATAAGGTTAGTGAGGCACGACCTACCCCTCACAAAACCGTGTTGCCGAGCCCTAATCGAATTATTCCTTTCCAGATTAGATTAGATTCCCTACAGCGTGGAAAAGGCCCTTTGGTCCAACAAGTCCACACCGACCCTCCAAAGAGTAACCCACCCAAACCCACTCCCCTCTGACTAATGCAGCTAACATTATGGGCAATTTAGCATGGCCAATTCACCTGACCTGCACATCTTTGGACTGTGGGAGGAAACCGGAGGAAACCCATGCAGACACGGGGAGAATGTGCAAACTCCACATGGACAGTCAACCAAGGCTGGAATCGAACCTGTGACCCTGGTGCTGTGAGGCAGCAGTGCTAACACTGAGCCACCATTATCAAAAAAAGATCAAAGCCAAAGGCTCTGAAGTCTCCTTGTAGCCTTCCCAGAGAATCAGAGGATAAATCCCACCTGGCCCAGGGGACTTACCTATTTTCAGATCTTGCAAAATTGCCAAAATCTCCTCTTTGTCAACCTCAATCCCATCTGATCGTGTAGCCTGTATCTCCATATTCTCACTAACATTGCCTCTTTCCAATGTGAATACTGATGAAAAGTATTCATTAAGCGATTCCTCTATGTCCTCAGATTCTACACACAACTTTCCACTACTATATTGGATTGGCCCTAATCTTTCTCCAGTCACTTTTTTATTCCTGATATACCTGTAGAAGACCTCAGGGTTTTCCTTGATCCTATCTGCCAACAACTTCTCATGTCCCCTCCTGGCTCTTCTTAGCCCTCTCTTTAGATCTTTTTTGGCCAAATTACAACTCTCAAGCCCCCTAACTGAGCCTTCACGCCTCATCCTCACATACGCCTTCTTCTTTCTCTTGATAAGAGCTTCAACTTTTCTAGTAAATCACGACCCTTCTAGAACTACCTCCCTGCCTGATAGAAATAGACTTGTCAAGGACCCGCAGTAGCTGTTCCTTGAATAAGCTCCACATTTCAAGTGTGTCCATCCCTGCAGTTTTTTTCCCCATCCTATTCATCCTAAATCTTGCCTAATTGCATCATATGTGCTGGCATTGGAGGGGGTTCAGAACAGGTTTACAAGAATGATGCCAGAGATGAATGGCTTGTCATATGAGGAGCAGTTGAGGACTCTAGGTCTGTACTCAACTGAGTTTAGAACAATGAGGAGTGGAGGATCTTACTGAAATTTAGAGAAGTGATAGGCCTGGAGAGAGAGGATGTGGGGAAGAATTGCTGGATTTGACAAGTTTATCTGCGTTCGAACTCATTCAGACAGGCAAGTTAAATCCATGCCTGGGTACATGTTGTGAAGTGGCTGTGCCCATGATGGACAGGGGTGGACAAGGTCAGAAAGTACATGACACCAGGCTATAGTCCAACAGGTTTATTTGAAATCACAAGTTTTCAGAGCGCAGCCTCTTTGTCAGGGGAAGTGAAGAAGAACACACAGGCACAGAATTTATAGGCAGAGGGATCAATAGATCACACAAATGGTGTAAGTGAAGTGTCAAATAATAAGTCTTTGCAGGTGAAGGAAAGTGTCAGTGTGAGTAAAGTGTCAACAGCTGAATAGTAACTGAAGGGGATGACCTATAATCCAAATAATTGAGGCAGAGAGATAATCACAAAAAATTAAAAATAAGATGGTGCCGGAGACAAACCAAATGTCTGGAACAACACGATAGGTATAAGAGGTGCATGCCAAGGGTCTAATCAAAATAACAAGCAATCCAAAACTGTGCAAACTAATTAAGGTAGAGCGATCATAAGTTATCACGGTGATGGTGTTAAAACAAGACAGTGAGGATGTGGTGAGGTTACATATAGCACAACATGGACCCAAGGTCGCGGCTAAGGCCCACTTCATGGGTTCAGAACTTGGCTGTCAGTTTCTGCTCGGCAATTCTGTGTGGTTGTGAATTTGCATTTGCAGATACATTCTATTTGGTTCAGAAAGTACATAACTTGTAAACAGTAGTCAATGTGGCATTTTATAGACTCCTGCTTTAGAAATAAAAGACACAGACAGACTCCAAACAAGACCTCACGCCTAAAATACATTTTCTGCCTGGAGGTGTCACCTCCTTTATACTGATAACACAGTTATCTCAGGGCAGTGACTTGAAAGAAATTCTGTAATTTGCATATTAATCAATTGAAACCTGTACCTCCATGCTTAGTGATTAAAGATTTGAGAGATATCTTAAGTGCGTTCAATTCGTGCGCATGGAGTTGTATGACCCTTTGATCTTCTCCTTATAAATTCTGTGTTTAAGTTCTTCCCCTCTCACTAGCACCTGAAGGAGCAGTGCTCCAAAAGATAGTAATTCCAAATTAACCCATTGGATTGCAACCTGGTGTCCTGTGATTTTTTTTTACCTTGTCCACCCCAATCCAATACCAGCACCTTCACATCTTGTGTATCCTTGGAGTACGTTTACCTGAAGATCGGAGACTGAATGCCCTTTACCGCTGAAAACTTCCCCAACTGAGAGGGAATATTCCTGTCTGGCTATTGTTGCGCGGTGCCCATTCATCCACTGCTGCAGTGCCTGTTTGGTCTCACCAATATACCATGCCTTGGGCTATTCTTGCCTGCGTTGTATGAGATAGACAACACTGGCTGAGTCACGAGTATCTGCCATGTATGTGGTGAGTGGTTTCCCACATATAAAATGGTAGTGTCTATGTCGATGATCGGACATGTTTTGCAGAGGTTGCTGTGGAAGGTTTGTGTGGTGTTGTGGTTGATGTTGTCCTGAAGGCTGGGTAGTTTGCTGCAAATGATGGTCTGTTTAAGGCTTGACAGTTGTTTGAAAATGAGAAGTGGGGACATAGGATGACCTTGGTGAGATGTTCGCCATCATTGATGACATGTTGAAGGCTGCGAAGAACATGGCATAGTTTCTCTGCTCTGGGGAAGTACTGGATGACAAAGGGTACTGTCTTGGCTGTGTCCAGTGTCAGTCTTCTGAGGAGGTCATTGAGGTTTTTCACTGAGGCACGTCAGAATTGGCAATCAATGAGTTGAGCATTGTATCCCATTCCTATAAGGGAATCTTTCAGCATCTTTAGGTGTCCGTCCTGTTCCTCCTGCTCCTCATCTGAGACATCCTTTGTAAATGCAGGGCTTGTCAACAGGGATAGCTTCTTTAACAGGTTTAAAGGTGAAAGCTAGAGAAGTGCAACAGTGTGAGGTTATCCATCAGCTTGTGTAGAGTGAGGTACTGGGTGTCTGTCCTTGATGGAGATGCCGGTGTCCAAGAATGAGACTGATTCTGAAGAGTAGTCCATGGTAAGTCTGATGGTGGGATGCAACTTGTTGATATTGCTTTGTAATCATTTCACTGACTCCTCGGCAGGAGCAGAGAGGAAGAAAATGTTGATATATCTGATGAATAGCATTGATTGGGAGGTCCTGTGCAGCAAAGATGCCTTGCCTGAACTGGTGCACGAAAATGTTGGCATATCAGGTTGCACATTTGGACCCATGACTGTTCCGTGTGTCTGGATGAAGAACTGGTTGTCGAAGATGAAGACATTGTGGTCGAGGTTGAAGCGAATGAGTTGTAGGATGGCACCTTGGGGAAATTAGCAGTTGATGGTGTTGAGTACTAAGGCTATTGCCACAATGCGGTTGTTGTGGTGGATGCTAGTGTCGAGTGCCAAAACATCCAGCGTGACAAGGAATGTTTTTCATTCAACTGTTTCGTAGGTGCGGAGATTCTGTAAGCAAAGAACTGTTCCCAGTCAGGGAACACTTCAGCTGTCAAGGACATACAGCCTCCGATCTTCGGGTAAGCATCCTCCAAGGTGGTCTATGACTGCCAAGTTCCATACCCATGAAGACAGCCTCAACCATGACCTTGAGTTCATGTCGCACAACATGCAACCCAACCATACTGTTCTGTATTTGTAAAATCTTCCTCACTGCCCTGTTTTAACACCATTACCCTGACAACTTGTTATGATCTCTCTACCTTAATTAGTTTGTACAGTTTTGGATTACTTGTTACTTTGGTTAGATGTTCGACATGCAAATTTTAAACTTGTTATTCCAAGGGTTTTGAATGTATCCAGCACTAAATTTTAAATTTTTTTATTTAAATTATTTTAAATTTTTAGTTATTATCTTTCTGCCTCATTTAATCAAATTATAGGTCATGCCCTTCACTTGCTATTCAGCTGTTGACACTTTACTTACACTGTCTGATACTTTTGCTCATCTGTGGAGGTTTATTATTCCACACTCCACTCACACCATTTGTATAACCTTTTGATCTCTCTACCTATAAATTCTGTACCTGTGTGCTTTTTCCTCACTTAACCTGATGAATGAGCAGCACTCAAAGTCTGTGATTTCAAATAAAACTGTTGGACTATAACCTGGAGTTGTGCGACTTCTGACCTGGGTACATGTTGGATTCTGATTTTGTTTTAACCTTTAAATGTAAAGTCTTGCTGGAGGTGCGCACTGCAATTTAGGTCTCTTACATAATTCATGTCTACACCATTTAATGTTGAAAATGTAGTGTACGAAATACATAACAGATATAATGCAGGGAGAGAGAGAGGAGGAAAAGAAAATGTAGTAATTAGTATCATAGTGAACCTATATTCCATAAATCTTAAACATATAAAATGAAAATGTTACACACTAACTCAAAAATGTGAGTACAATCTGGAACCTTAAGAAGTGAAATAGGTGGAGTGGTGGTGGTGGAGTCAAATTGTAATTATACTGCAAATCTACACAGAAATATCATTTAACACAAAAGTTGACATTCAATAACCTGCCGTTGTGTCACTCAGGGACAATGCTTAAATGACAATGCACCTTCTTTTCCCTTACAACAGGGCATTCAAAGGCACTCTAAAACTTTTGTTTTCTATCGTGTAATTTTCTCGTCAGATTTCAAAAGGGACTATAATAAGCACAGAGCAATTATCATCTCAAAGAGCCCTATTACTGGAGGCAATCAGGATATGTGTGTCAGAAATAACAGTCATTCAATTGGACAAATTGCAACATGCACCAGGCACCGAAAGTATAAGTACCATCAGTCCAGAATTGCAGATTTTCAAAACAAATGGAGCTTAGAAAGATCAAGTGTTTCCCTATTCTCTGTCACGATTTCTATTTAAATCCCAAATGTGGAAACTTGGACTAAGTGTAGCTGAAATCTGACAGAGATTATCCACAACACGCTGTTCAACACGATAACCGAAAGACAGGACCATGGATCTGTACACAAGGCTACAGGGAAGAAATGACCGCATCTTGAATACAACAGGAAGGATTCGGCTAACATTCAGCGCAACTCAGATTTCTCTCAGGTGGATTCTCTGGAGCTTAATGGAAAAACAGCATGTGAGGTAAAAGGAACATATTTTATTTCTGCTGGACAATTCCCAGAAGGGCTCTGAGAAGAAGCCCAAAATCCAAGCAGTGCCTGCAGGATAACTATAATATGGTGGTTTGTTAACAACCAGCGCACCTTTCTCCCTGTAATTTAACACATTCACTAGTGACACAATGCAATGGACATCTCAACAATGTTTAATTATCATTTGAAAATTGTCAGGCGATTCCAAGGAGGAAGCCCAAGTGATCATTAACACAAGAGTCTACCATTATAGGAGCTGGCCACTTCTTGCGATTGTATGACTGTGATTAAAGGCATTTTTGAATGAGATATTGATGAAGCAATGATTTTCTACGTGTAAACTAACATAACTTGAGTATTTTGGCATAGGATATCAATGTAACTTTAATTTGCTGGGAGTACAAATAGTATAAGTTTTCTTTCTTTCTCCTTTTCTCTTTCTCAACCTGTTGTGTCTGTACCCAATTTAGTTTTCCTATAATTATTTTCAATAGGGGCCCACTTCAAATCTGTAACTGCTGGTGTCAATTTAACCAACATCATTAAACATTACAACCTTTTGAATGAATCATCAATTTGTACTCTCATGGTTCACATAGTTAACTATTTAGTAAAGATTGCAACACTTGCCCTTTTACCTATTCCTTCCTCACTGTTCAGGGCACAAACACACTTTCTAGGTGAAGCAGCATTTCACTGTACTTCTTTGAATACAGCCCCTTGTCTCCACCGATCACAGGGCAGTTTCCTTAATATTAGTGAGGCCCAACGTCTGTAAAAATGACTCCAACCTTTCTGGTCACCTGCAATTTAAATACGTTACTCTGCTCCTGTGCTCATGTTTCCATCCTAGGACAACTGCAGTCTTCTCATGAAGCCTGGCAAAAACTGGAGGAACAGCATCACATCTTCCCCTTTGGTGCTTTCCAACCTTCAGGTCACAACATTGAGGCCAACAACTTCACAGCATGTACACCGTCTTCCATTTTGATCACACGGACCTCCTTGATCGCATGGTTTTGCTCAGCTGAGCTAACTTATTTTTGACTATTCACACCTATCATTTACACCAATCTTGCATATATATCTCCTCTATTCCCATTAGCACCCCACCTTGGTATTTTGTTCTTGGCACCTTCCCCATTTGTTTCACTCATTCTTCCTCCCTCTCTTGGTGAAATTGAGTACTGCAGATGCCGGAGATTAGAGTAGTGCTGCAAAAGCACAGCAGGTCAGGGCGCACCCAAGGAGCAGGAAAATCAATATTTTGGGCAAAAGCCTTTCATGAGGAGTGATGAAGGGCTTTTGCCCTAGGTATTGATTTTCCTGCTCCTCGGATGCTTCCTGACCTGCTGTGCTTTTCCAGCACTACTCTAATCTTGACTTCCTCCCTCTCTGCCAACAAGATGATCATTGTTTTCCCCTCCCATTCAGTTCCAAAGAAAAGTCATTGGACTCGAAATATTATTTCATTTTCTCTTTCCATAGATACTGCCAGATCTGCCATGTCTCACTGGCACCTTCCATGTTTATTAAATAACACGAGTGTTTTAGCAAACCCAGGAAGCTCTACAAAGAGCAGGAATCGAGAGACTTGAAGGTGGCAAGGCAAGGTGAGGGACTGTTGACAAAGTGTACAATATTTTTAATGTTACAATGCACACAAGGTATTTAAACTGAACCATTATAAACCATTGATAATGCCCTAACCGGAATTTTCTGGTCATTGCTGGGACCTTAGGTAGAACGACAAAACCTTAGGAGAATACAAGCAAAGATTTCCTACAATGGTACGAGGTATGAGGGAATTTATTTACATGCAGATACCACAGAGTACAGGTTGTTCTCAACATCCATAAGGACAAGGATAGTTTGGTAGCCCCGTTCAAAATCTTAAAGAGTTGTGATGAAGCTGGGATAAACTGCTGCAATTAGGAAGGAGTCAATAACCAGAGGATACAAACTTTTACTTAATTGTCAAATGACGATAGGTGGCAACAAGGGGGCAATTTTACCCCAGGATGAATTAAGATCCTGAACTCACTGTTGAAAAGGGAGGAGGAAGTGGAATCAAAACTTAAAGAGACCATAAGACATAAGAGCAGAAATTAGGCCATTCAGCCCATTGAGTCTGCTCTCCATTCAACCATGGCTGATAAGTTTTTCTATCTTATTCTCCCCGTAACGCTAGATCCCCCTTGACAATCAAATTAAATAATATCAGAATGGAAACTGACATCACACCCCAGTTGACTTGGTCAGTCCTCTTACCCAGGTTTGCCAGATAACAACATTTGATCTCAACTCTTGATGAACAATGCTGTAAGGGATTAACTTGTCTTCAAGAGAACTGGATACATTCTAAGGGAGAAAATTTTACTGAGTTATGTGGAAAAAGCTGGGTAGACTTAATTCGAAAATTCTTCAAAAAGCTAGTACAGGCATGACAGGTCAAACGATCTTCTGAGCTGTACTACACTACCATTCTGACCTTCAAATTAATCTTCTTGTTCTATATCTGGCTTGTAAACACGAGTGGACCATTTCTTTGACAGGAGATCTAATCAGTAGCAGTGCATGATTTACAATAATCTCGGGCAAACTCCAATTATAAAGCATTACAGTCCTCTTTATGAAATTTATGCCCTTTGCTGCCATCTATTTTTCTTTCATAACATTCTTCTCAAAGATCTGAGATACATGTATCATTAAAATCCATTTGTTGTACAGAAATACAGTGTAATTAACTAAGTTCATTGTGATGGATGACTAGGCTCTAACATTTAATGCTCAGAGAATGAAGTCAAATGTGAATTTCACAACCATTCATCCACGGTTTTAACAATGTTACAGCAGAGGAAGTTATTAACACTGAATAAAATAGAACCTTGAGAAAGCTCCAAGGCCAGAATAGAACAAACACTTTGAAGTGATGACACAAACTTTTTTTGTGTCTCTTCTTCCTTAATTTAAACCAGAGATTGGATGACATCATCTATTACGTACACTCTTATTATCATTGACCCACCATTGCCCAGGTGTTTTGATGAAATGCCTGTTAACTGATTAAACAGTATTTCATTCCTTTTTATTTATTTCACTGAATGGTATTTACACACAGGGTATAGTGTTTCCCTCTCCAAGCTTAGCACTAGAACAGAGTTGTTATCTCTGCTTTGTTACCCATGCCACATGCTAGTGAAGTGAGGAACAGGGAGACAGCAGAGCTGAACACGTGGCTGAATGGATGGTGCAGAAGGGAGGGTTTTGAATCCTTGGATAATTGAAGCTTTTTCTAGGGAAGGTGGGACCTCTACAACAGGATGGTCTTCACTTGAACCAGAGGGGTACCAACATCCTGGGGAGGAAATTTGCTAATGCTTTTCGGGACAGGGCATTCAACTAAGGCAGCAGGGGGATGGGAACCTGAATTATAATTCTGCGTACAGGAGGTTGAGGGGAGTGAGGTCAGCAATAGGTTTGCAAGGTCACGAGAAGGCACCAGCAATCAGGATGTTGTTTTGAAATGTGTGTATATCAATGCCAGGAGCATCCAGAATAAGGTGGGTGAACCTGCAGCATGGGTTGGTACCTGGGATTTCAATGTTGTGGCTATTTCAGAGACACAGCTAGAGGACGGACAGGAACGGTTTATTGCAGATTCCAGTATTTAGAAGATTCAGCAAGAACAGAGAAGATGGCTGCTGGGGGAGGGGGCATTGTTAATCAAGGATAGTATGGGGGATCTAAGATGGTGTCGATCTGAGAAGATCGCACTACAGAGCTTCACATCGCAGCAGGAGCAGGACGGTTCTTTAAACCGCCCAACCCAGGTCATCAGGATTTCTTGGGGAGTTGGAAAAATTGTGGAGCCCCAAGAAACATTTAAAAATTGACTTACCTGTATTTTCAGCTGTCCAGAAATGCCTAAAAGGGGAGGAGAAGCATCTGAGGCCGGGCCTGCAGCTCAGCCTGCAGCAGCTTCAGAGCCGATTACTCTCCAAGACCTGGTGAACCAGCTCTCGAAATCTCTCAAGATGCTGGGGAAACAGATTGAAGAGAAGCTGGCTCCAGTCTCTCTCATGCTGCAGAAGCACGAGCAGCAGCTGGGAGACCTGGAGAAGAGGACGGATGAGGTGGAGCACAGGGTCACAGTGGTGGAAGCTGATGCCAGTTCATTCAAGGAAGAGATCCAAGCCCTGAAGACGCAGGCTCTTAATTTGCGTGACCAAGTGGATGATCTTGAAAACAGGGGCAGGAGAAAAAACATTTGGATTATCGGTCTGCCTGAGGGTAAGGAGGGTGAGCGGCCTGTGGAATTTGTTGAAGATTGGCTTCTGAAATTCCTTGACTTGGAGACTGGCATGAGAGGATTGAAGATAGAGAGGGCTCACCGGGTCGCAGCACGGAGGTCGGGTCTGGGTCAACGCCCTCGTCCTTTCCTGGTGCGGTTCCATCATTATTGGGATAAGGAGAGAGTCATGGAGGCTTCCAGACTCCGCGGGAAGGATCCAAAGGCCCTAATTTACGAGGGGTCTAAGATCATGTTTTTCAGGACTTTTCGGTGGCGATGATCCAGAAACGAAAATCGTATGGTGGTATCAAGAGAAGATTGAAGGAGCTTGAGATTCAGTACTCCGGATCATCTTAGATGGATCCATGCATCTCTTTGACACATCGGAGAAGGCAAGAGACTTTGTGGACAAACTAACCTAATTCAAACAATTGTAGTATGTATAAATATTGTTGCTTGGGTATGCATTCTGTAAAACAAATGGAGGAAATCCGGTTGGAACTTTGTTTTTCCCCTTTTTTTCCCTCTATTGATAATAATTTGGTTCAAACTATGTCTGGCAGTGGTTAAGATGTACATTTTAAATTTCTAAGTTAGGACATACCAAAGGATGGGTGGGGTATTTACTCCCTTTTTTTTTATAAAATGTTTTTTTATTCATATTGATATTCTATGGGGTGTTTATTCTTTTTAGCTTGTGCTTGCGATGTGGCTCTAGCTGGGAGAAGTGATGGTTGAGATGGTTAGATGCCTATTTATGGGCAGTTCGGGATGGGTAGTTGCCCCCTCCGGCGGGGGGGGTGAGTTCCCCTACTCAGCGCTATTGGCACTTTATATGTTGGTTTGTTTTCTGGTTTTTGTTGTTTTTTATTTTTAATAATTTTGTATGTTTGTTAAATGTAGTGGTTTTAGTTTATGTAGTTTTTATATTTGGTGGACCATGCGACACTAAGGCTCAGCAATTTGTGGTTCGGGTTCTTCCTCTCTGAAATTTAAATGTTATTGCAGAAGATTATGGCTAATGATTTGATTAAATGGTGGACCTGGAATATCAAGGGAAGTCACTCACCAATTAAGAGGAAGAAGGTGCTCTTGAGTCTTAGAAAGGAGAAGGTGGATATTGCTTTGTTGCAGGAGACACATTTGGATGACAAGGAGCATTTGAAATTACAGCAGAATGGTATTGAGTGAGTTTATTTTTCATAATTTAATACCAGAAGTAGGAGAGGGGTTATATTGGTAAGGAAAAAAAATCTCTCATTTAAATTGTTGGAATGTGTTAAAGACACATATGGGAGGTTTGTAATTCTTAAAGCCTTGATAAATAGGGAAGAATATGGCATTTTAAATGTTTATTGTCCCCCAGCTCATCCTCTTAGCATCTATCAAGAATTTTTTTCTAAACTGCTAAGTCTCAAGTCTCGGCATATCATTATGGGGGGAGATTTTAACTGCCTCATGGACCCCACAGGAGACAGGTTGCCTAAAGGTCCCTCAATATCCTCTGCACAAACTAAACAGTTATTGGGATTGTGTGGGGAATTAGGATTGGTGGACGTCTTGAGGTGTGTAGGGATTTCACATTTTTCTCCAATCCGCACAGATATCACACGAGGATTGATTTTTTTTCTGACCCCTGCGGTAACCCTGGATCTGGTGGCATCCTGCACGATAGGTAATATTGCCATCTCTGATCATGCTCCAGTGTACTTCATGGTTAAAATTAAGGATGTTACAGTGGATTCAAGGTACTGGCGAATGGACCCCTTTATTCTCATGGACAGCAAGTTTGTGGAGTATTTCTCTAGGGAATTTCGGGCATTCCAAGACATCAACATAGGCTCGGTTGATAGCTCATCTGTTCTCTGGGAAATTGCCAAAGCTTATGCCAGAGGGTTAATTATTTCATATCCCACAAGTAGGAAGTGGCAGAAGGGTGAGCAGCAACATCTCCTTGAAGCACCTTTGGAGGCAGCCGAGAAGGCCTACTTTGACAGACCCTCGTTGGTCCAACTACAGAGGATTACGGCACTGCGGTCTAGACTAAATTCCGTGCTCACGCAGACGGCAAAGAAGGAGCTGGCTTTTGCAAAGCAAAGGTTACGTGAGCATGGTGACAAGCCAGGCAAATACTTAGCATACTTGGCCAGAAAGAGAAGTGGCCCACAAACCATTACAGCGAATAGGGAAGGGTCTGGGAACCTAACATGTAATTCTAAAAAGATTAATATGGCGTTCCAGAGATTCTACTCTAAGTTATATCTGCAAATTGTGAGGAGGGGCAGGCCAAAATGGAATCCTTTTTTAAAGATCTGAAGCTCCCGGGTGTGACTCCCGAACAACGGTCTTTTCTCAATGCCCCATTATCAGAGCAAGAAGTGCAGGAAGCTGTGAGGCAACTTCAGAGTGGAAAGGTGCCCAGTCCTGATGGACTTCACAGTGAGTTCTATGAGGAATTTACAAGTATACTGTCAGGCCTGATGCTGAATATGTTTAATGATTCATATAGTCATGTTTATCTCCCACCATCTCTGAAAGGCTAATATTTCACTTATCCTTAAAAAAGTGAAGGATCCGGAAGACTGTGCTTCATACAGACCCATCTCGCACTTAAATGTGGACTTTAAGATCTTCCCTAAGGCTCTTGGGTCAAGGCTGGGGATGGTGTTATCCTCTATTATTAAAGAGGATCAGACGGGCTTCATAAAGTGTCACAGATCGTCCAATAACGTTAGGAGGCTGCTTAACATAATTCAAGCATGCCAACAGCAGTCAATACAGGGATTGGTGATTTCTTTAGATGCAGAGAAGGCATTTGACTGAGTTGAGTGGCCATACCTTTTCTATACTCTCGACCGGTTTGGTCTGGGTGAAGTTTTCATAAGATGGGTAAAGGTTCTCTACAGTATACCTCTCACTGCAGTCATTATCAACGGGGTATGGTCAAGCAATTTTAATATTTCTAGGGGCAGCCAGCAGGGCTGTCCCCTTTCACCATTACTTTTTACGTTGGTGATTGAACCGTTGGCAGAGGCCATTCGTGGGAATCTCAATATATCAGCTCCAGAAGTGGGGTCAAAGTTACATGAGATCTCACTGTATGCAGAAGATGTTCTAATTTTCTTGACAAATCCAGCAGTCTCAGTGCCTTGCCTGATACAATGCATTCACGCGTTTGGCGCTTTTTCAGGGTGTAAGATTAATTTTGCTAAATCAGAGGCTATGCCTATGGGTGGTGTTACGATAGAGTTGGCTCTTGAGGGTGACTATAGATTCCCATTTAGGTGGTCACAGGGGGGTTTTGTGTATTTGGGCATATTCATTACTCCAGTTCTGGATTGGCTGTTCAAAGCCAATTTTACTTAATTATTTGAAAAAATTAAACAAGATCTCCAAAGTTCGGAGGCACTTCCAGTCTCATGGTTGGGTCGGATAGCGCTTATTAAGATGAATATTCTCCTTCGTTTGCTATATCTTATACGGATGCTCCTCCTGATTTTTAATAAACAAACACTCGGGAGACTGAACAATTGGTTCAGCTCCTTTATCTAGCCCCGTAAACGCCCCTCATGAAATTAGCCAAACTGCAGCTGCCTCACAGATTGGGGGGAGTAGACCTTCCAAACATGAAAAATGACCAATTAAGTTCACTTTTGACCTACGTATGTGTTTGGGTTTGTGGGGATCCTCTTTCAATATGGCTAGATATCGAAGTCTCCCAGGCAAGGTGCCCCCTTAACCAGTTTGCTGTTTTTGGACAAGGTGAGAACAGTTAGGGAATATTGCCATAACCCAATAGTCATCAATACTGTTAAAGCATGGAGGGCAATTCGGCAGAGGGAAGGTAATATTAGCAAAACACCTTTGTTTACATCTTTAGTCGGTATGCCGAGTTTTCAACCGGGTATGATAGATTCAGGATTTAAACGTTGGGCAGCTAGGGGTATAGCTTGCATGGGTGATTTATTCGAGGGAGATGTAATGATGTCCTTCGATCAGTTAGTACAGAAGTACGAGTTACCTAACAGAGACCTCTTTCGTGTTTTTTCAAGTTAGGGATTTTATTTAAAAAAAAGACCACACTTTTGACTGATCCCTACAAATCTGACATAGAAAGAGGGGTACTAAGGGCTAAGAGTACACTCTCTGTCAGTACTCGATATCACCAATTAGGGGTGCTACCTAAGATGAGTCTGATCGACTCTGCAAGATGTGGGAAAGAGAGCTGGGTGTTTAAGTTTCATCAGAGGCATGGGAGGATATTTGGGAGAATGCAAGGAGGATATCAATTTGCAATAGGATCCATGCTTTACAGTTGAAGATTCTCCACAGGATCCACTTAGCCTCAGATCGTTTGTCAAAATTTAAACCAGGGGTATCTTCAGCATGTCCCAAGTGCAAGGTCTGTACGGGTACTCTTACCCATTGTCTTTGGTCTTGTGACAGGCTTCAAACATATTGGAGCACTGTGGTGGGTGAAATGGAGAGGATTTTAGGTGTGGGGGTGGAGAAGGCCCCTATTTTGCTCCTTTTGGGCCTACCCATTGTATTTCCTGCAGACTCGCTTAAGGCAAAACCTTTCAATATTCTTACATTCTGTGCAAGGAAGAATATCTTGCTAGGTTGGATATCAGAAACCCCCCCCATTCCTGTCGGGTTGGCGGAAGATTGTTATGGAGCATATTCCCCTGGATTTTCTCACAAATATGGTACACCACAAAACTGAGAATTTGTACAAGACACGGTAACCCTTTTTGAACTACCTCGATACAGATTTATCTGCCACACTAACAAGGGCTTCTATATAGCCGTAATGATTGTGTTTCATGAGTCCAATATCCAGGGAGGAGGAATGTGAATGTATGAGTGTTTTGTTTGGCTGGGCTGAATTATTACTATTTATTTGTTTGTTGTTAGGTATTTATTTAGTTAAATAGCTAGTTTAGGTTTTTTTTAAATTTTATAGTTCTCTATATATGTTTATACATTCGTATAGGAGGGTGGGCTGGGGAATTCTTTATTATTTGGGTTTAGTTTTGTACTGTTTTGAATTGCAATGTTTTGTATTTGTTGTAATATTTAAAAATCTATTTTTTCTTAATAAAAATATATTATTAAAAAAAATCAAGGATAGTATTACAGCAGCTGAGAGAATGTTTGAGGACTCATCCACTGAGGTAGTTTGGATGAGGTTATCAACAGGAAAGGAGAGGTCACCCTGTTGGGAGTTTTCTGTCGGCCTCCGAATTGTTCCAGGGATGTAAAGGATAGCAAAGATGTTTCTCAATAGGAATGAGAACAACAGGGTAGTTGTTATGGAGGACTTTAACTTCCCCAATATTGACTGGGAATACCATAGTTCAAATGGTTTAGATGGGTCAGTTTTTGTTCATAGTGTGCAGGAGGGTTTTCTGACACAGTATGTGGACAGTCCAACAAGGAGCAAGGCCACATTGGATTTGGTACTGGGGAATGAACCCAGCCAGATGTTAGATTTGGAGATAGGTGAGCACTTTGGTGATAGTGACCAAAATTCGGTTATGTTTACAATAGCAATGGGCAGGGATAGGTATGTAACCCAAGGAGAGAGGTATAAATTGGGGGAAAGGCAATTATGATGCGATTACGCAAGATTTAGGATGCATAGGATGGGAAAGGAAA